>NC_047047.1:20462505-21662505 GCF_011762595.2 Tursiops truncatus
AGGATTGCTTGGACAATTCTGGGTATTTTGTGGTTCCATACAAAATTTAAGGTTATTGTTTCTAGTTCTGGGGAAAATGTCATGGTAATTTTATAGGTATCATTAAATCTGTAGATTGCTTGGATAGTATGGTCATGAACATCTTAATTCTTTCCAATCCAAGAGCATGAATATCTTTCCACTCTGAGTCATCTTCAGTTTCCTTTATCAACGTTTATAGTTCTCAGCGTACAAGTCTTTCACCTCCTGGTCACATTATTCCTAAGTATTTTTTTGATGTGTATTAAAAGAGATGGTTTCTTTTCTTATTCTTTCTGATATTTCATGTTATTGTAAGGAAATGAAACACAGGTCCTGTATGCTAATCATGTAGCTGTACCTTGCCAAATTCATTTATCAGTTCTAATACTTTTTGGTGGAGTCTTTTGTGTTTTCTATATAGAGTATCATGTCATCTGCATTTAAAGACAATTTTACATTTACCTTCCAATTTGGATACCTTTTATTTATTTCTTCTTGTCTAATTGCTGTGCTAGTACTTCCAAATACTATACTGGATAGAATTGGTAAGAGTGGTCAATCCTGTCTCTTCCAGATTTTAGAAGGAAAGCTTTACTACTTCTCATCATTGAGTATTATGTTGGCTGTGGGTTTATCATAAATAGCTTTATTATGTTGAGATGTGCTCCCTCTATAAACACTTTGTTAGAGTTTTTATCATAAGTGAATGATGAATAAGTTTTTTTAACGTTTTATTGGAGTATAACGACTTACAATGTTGTGTTAGTTTCTGCTGTATAACAAAGTGAATCAGCTATACGTATACATATATCCCATATCTCCTCCTCTTGCATCTCCCTTCCACCCTCCCTATCCCACCCCACTAGGTGGTCACAAAGCATGGAGCTGATCTCCCTGTGCTATATGGCTGCTTCCCACTAGCTATCTATTTTACATTTGGTAGTGCATATATGTCAATGCCACTCTCTCACTTCGTCCCAGCTTACCCTTGCCCCTCCCCATATCCTCAAGTCCATTCTCTATGTCTGTGTCTTTATTCCTGTCCTGTCCCTAGATTCTTCAGAAACATGGGGCTTTTTTTTTTTTTAAGATTCCATAGGGATGCTGAATTTTGTCACATGCTTTTTCTGCATCTATTGAAGCAATCATGTGTTACTTGGCCCCTCTTGCTTGATATTGTGTATTACATTGATTGACTTGCCTATATTGAAAAATCCTTGTGATCCTGGGATGAATTCAACTTGATCATGGTATATGATCTTTTTTATGTGTTCTTGGATTTGGTTTGCTAATATTTTGTTGAGAAGTTTTGCATGTATATTCATGAAAGATATTGGCTTGTAGTTCCTTTCTTGGTAGTGTCTTTGTCTGGTTTTGGTATCAGGGTGGGCGATTCTCTCTTTTTTTTTCATTTATAAGGTGTAGGTTGTTACTTCTCCTCTTTTGTCTCTTATTTTGTTAATTTAGATCCTCTCTCTTCTCTTCATGTTGAGACTGGGCCAAGATTTGTTAATTTTGTTTACCCTTTCAAAGAAGCTACTCTTGGTTTTATTGATTTTTTCCTTTTTTTGGTCTCTATTATATTTATTTCATCTCTAATCTTATTATTTTCTTCCTTCTGCTGAATTTAGGCTTTTTTTGTTCTTCTTTTTCTAATTCTTTTAGATGGTAGGGTAGGTTGTTTATTTGAGATTTTTCTTGTTTTTTGAGGAAAGCCTGTAGTGCTAGGAACCTCCCTCTAACAACTGCTTCATCTGCATCCCATAGATTTGGTATGACTGTGTTTTTGTTGTCATTTGTCTCAAGCTATTTTTTAATTTCCTCTTTGACATCATAGTTGAGCCATTTGTATCCTAGTAGCATGTTGTTTAGTCTCCATGTAATCATTTTTTCCTCATTTCTCTTATGTGGTTGATTTCTATTTTCATGCTGTTGTGATCAAAAAAGAGGCTTGAAATAATTTCTATCCTCTTAAATTTGCTGATGATTGTTTTGTTTCCTAGTGTGTGGTCTATCCTAGAGAATGTTCCATGTGCACCTGAAAAGAATGTGTATACTGTGTGGGTTTGGATTTAATATCCTGAAAAGATAAGTCTAACTGTTCTGTTTTTGTCATTTAGGATCTCTGTTTCCTTATTGATTTTCCATCTGGAAGATCTGTCCATCAGTGTGAGTGGGGTGTTAAATTCTTCGACTATCATGGTATTCCCATCAATTTCTCCCTTTACATCTGTTAGTAGTTATTTTATGTACTTAGGTGCTCCTATATTGGGTGCACATATGTTAACAAATGTAATATCCTCTTCTTGTATTGATCCTTCTATCATTATATAGTGTCCTTCTTTGTCTTTCTTTATGGTCTTTTTATTAAAGTCTATTTTGTCTGTTAGGAGTATTGCTACCCCTGCCTTCTTGTCATTTCCATTTGCATGAATTTTTTCCGACCACTTCAGTTTCAATCTATATGTATCATTGCCCTAAAGTGGTTGTCTTGTAGACAGCAAACTGTAGGTTCTTGTTTTATTAGCCAACCTGCCACTCTATGTCTTTTGATTGGAGCATTTAGTCCATTGACATTTAAGTTAATTATTGTTAACTATGACTTTGTTGTCATTTCAAACCTTGTTTTCCAGTTGATTTTGTATTTCTTCTTTGGTCCTTTCCTTTTCTTTTTGTTTTTCATTTTGTGAATTGATGCTTTTATTTTGTATTATATGTATGTTCTCTTCTTTTTCTTTTTTGTTTTTGTGAACCTTGTATGTTTTTGATTTGTGGTTACCCTGTTTTTCAAGTGTATTAACCCATTACTATGTCTACTTGCTTTAGACTTGTAGTCATATAGACTCAAAAATATTCTTTAAAAATAATCTACATTTTCTTCCCCCCCCACACCATTTTATGATTTGGATGTCCTCTTTCACATCTTCATGTTTATCCTTTTGCGGTTCATTGTTGTTATCATTGTTTTCACAAATTTTTCTTATTTTTTTAAATCTGTGTACTGGCTTAATTAAGTGATTTACTTTACAATTTTGATATTCTCTTTCCCCTAGATTCCTACTTCTTTTTTATAAAGAAAGACCTCTCAATATTTCTTTTAGGAATATTTAGTTTAGTATTGCTGTATTATTTTAGTTTTTGCTTTTCTGAGAAATCGTTTATCTCTCCTATACTGAAAAATTATCTTTATGGGTAGAGTATCCTAGGTTTCAGGTTTTCCCTTTCTGGATTTCAAGTACATCTTGCCACTTTCTTCTTGCCTACAACGTTTTGTAGAGAAATGAATTGATAGCCTTATGTGGGTTCCCTTATAATCAATTATTTATTTTTCTCTGCTGCCTTTAGAATCCTCTCTTTATCTTTAAATTTTGTCATTTTAAGTAGAATATGTTTTGATGTAGATCTATTATGTTCATATTGTTTAGGACCCTCTGTGCATCCTGTACCTGGATATCTGTTTGCTTTTCTAGCTTTGGGAATTTTTCATCCATACTTTCTTCAAATATATTTTCAATCCCCTTTTCTCATTCTTCTCCTTTTGGGATCCCTATTATGCATAGATTGGCGTGCTTTACATTATATCATAGGTCTTATATACGGCTTTCATTCTTTTTTTTTTTTTTCTTTCATTTGTCTATTTGTCTGCTGTTGTGATTCGGTGATTTCCGTTATTCTATTTTCCAGGTCACTCATTCATTCTCGCATTATTTATTTTTCTAATTATGCCTTTAGCTCAGCTTGGTCTTGGCAAGTGAGTTTCCTAATTTTAAGTGGTTCATCTTTAAGTTTCTAGTTCCTTTTTACTGTGGTCTCCCTTTATACTGATTGCTTTTCTTAATTCCTTTAGTGTTTTTATTACCTCCTTTGTGAACTCAAGATCTAGTAGAATGGAAAGGTCCGTTTCACTGTTTGTTCTTTCAGGACTTCTCTTGTTCTTCTAATTGGGAGTGGTTCCTCTCCTTCTTCATTTTACTTATATTTATTTATATTTCTCTGACTCTCTGTGGTCTTGAAGAGCTAATTTTAAGTGGGAGCATCCCTGTGTAGCCTGCATGAGTCTCATATTTTTGGTGCAAGTGTTGTTTGTTTTATATGGATGCCTCCATACCTTTCCTCAGTGTGTGCTGGGCAGATCGCTTAGATAGGGGGTGTGATTGTGGTTGTGGTGACCAGAGCCTGCACTTGACATTGAGCAGGTCTCCTCTTTGCTCTGTGGTTGTCACAGCCCTGTTGGGACATGGTCTGCTCCCCAGTTGCTGGATAGAAACCCCCATATCCATTTCCAAGCTTTGGTGTGAGGTAGGCAGGACTGGAGCACTCCTGCTGGGAGAGGAGTCACTTAGTATTCCTCTGCAGGAGCTGTCCACTGGGAAGTGTGGTCTGTGGTGTCACCTGTCACCCTTGGTGTGGCCTCACAAAGGACTGTTGATGACATTGCCCTTGGCCCAGCCTCAACCACGGGAATGCAGGCAATCATCCTGGGTGTGCCTCAGGGCTTGTGCTCACAAAGCCACCAGCGCAGACCCACAGGTGCACATCCACTGAAATCTGGCTCTGGGACCACAGGAGTCACATCTGAAACCAAAAAGCATGGTGCTCCAAATACTGCTTAAAGACTTCTGGTGGACTACTAAGTCTGCTTAACTGAGCAAATAAGTGTAGGGTCATTTGTGGTATAGTCTGATGGTACTAGACAAATCATGACCCAGTTGAATACTTCCTAGATCTGTAACTCAGAATGTTAGTGTTTAATGCTTTGCCAAGCACTTTTTGTTTTATGTCATGTATTATAGAGTGTTAGAGCTAAGTGTCATTATAGATCATTTAATCCTAATGGGAAATCATGTAAAATAGATACCAGGAAGAGAGTTCAAGGGTTTAGCTCACAGCAAAGATTTTGGGGCTAGTGGAAAATAGGAATGAAGTATTAATAAAGCTAAAGGTAGAAAAACATAGATAGGAGGAAGTGTTTTCAATAACTGCCAGTATTTGCAAATCACCTTCCTGGGCTGGAAAGGGCATTGATAGGCTGTCTCTCTTAAAAAACGAGGGGCAGCATAGACACATAGCTAAGAAGAGGTATAACAGAAATTAAAATCCAGTTTACCAACTTCCAGTCCATTTCCTTTTCCACTTTATACCCATTGTTGAGCTAAAGCTGTACAAAGGATGGTAAAGGTCATAAATCGGTGAGTTACCAAATCAGACCAATGCTGGAAAGACCCCAAGGTTTCCCACATCAACCTGCTGATGTGATCAAAATCCCATCTGCTTGAGAACTTAAATCCTCTTGAAGCTGAAAGCCAAGAGTTTTCCCTCATGCTCAAGTCATTCAGTCCTCCTGACAACACAGTGCTGAGAGTTATGGAAAAGCACCTTATTTCCTTAAGGGAATGTTATTTTTTCTTATTAAATCATTGAGTCCATCTTGTGGTTCTTAGGGGGGAAGATTGTTTACATTTTGTGTTTGATTTCTGGTTTTTGTCATTTCTGAAATTTTGGCAGAAAAATGGCACAAAGGACACTTCCCTAGAGGGGACAATGTTTACCTGTTCCTCTTTCTGTCTTCTGGCTCTCCCATGAGAGTGACCCTCCCCTAGGGAATGTTATCACTTTTAATTTAGTTACAAGTAGTCAAATTGATAGTAGTTTGGGATTTTTTCTTGTTTTCTTGTATTTAGGTAAAATATGTGGGCTTCCCTGGTGGCGCAGTGCTGGAGAGTTCGCCTGCCTACGCAGTGGGCACGGGTTCGTGCCCCGATCCAGGAAGATCCCACATGCTGTTGAGCGGCTGGGCCCGTGAGACATGGCCACTGAGCCTGCATGTCCAGAGCCTGTGCTCCGCAACGGGAGAGGCCACAAAAAAAAAAAAAAAAAAAAAAAAAGAGTCAGTTTTTGAAAAATAGGTCAAAAATTCAGCAATGCCCTCTTCTCATTCCTTCTACCCATGAATCCAGCCCTCTCCACCAATGTGAGTGACTCTAAAGACAATGGCTAATGAATACGTGGTTTTGCTATGAGAGAGGAAGAAGAAAGGAACAGTGCACTTACTGACTCTGAATCAGGCTGGGGCTGCTGCCATTGCCTTCATTCATCAAATTGGAATGATATCCTATAGGGCTACCTTCACTCATTTAGTTTTCCCAGGATTAGGGAATATGGTCACTGACACAGCCCAGAGCCTTGGGTGAGCTCTTATATTCCTTTGCAAGACACACCCATATTTAGAGCGAAGAGACGGATGGAAGTTTCAGTCACCCACCTTAAGGTGTTGGAGGGCAGGATGCCTGTCAATTTAACTATGACAGTTTTACCACAAGAAAGAAATGTGAAAATTCTGTCATTATCAAAAGTGAGTTCATATTTCACAATTGTCCTCCAAAGGCATACTTTATTAATCAAGACCCTATTACAATTTACTCACTAGGATAGATTGTTATATCTTTTCAGAGTCTTTTAATCTAAATGGTATCTTTTCCCACAACACTGTGTTTCTCAGGAAGTCAAGAAGCATGGGCCATTCTGTGTTTCTGATTGCTATTATTTACTTTTTCTCAAATAATTGTTTTACTGTAGCAAGATTACTTCTCAACTCATGCTATCTATATTTCCATGAAATATTGTTTTTTCACACTTGAATTTCCACTGAGCTCTAAATATAGTTATGGCTTTGCATTTAAATATTTTTCGTGAAGTAAGTTCTTTTTCCTTTGTAACAAAAGAATCTGTTGGTTGTCCTATCCTTCCTGTTAGATTATTTGTGTGTTCTACTGACTTTTGGATTCTGAGGACATGAATCAATTACAAGCTCAGTTGCATTGACTGCATCTCACACAAGCTGGCCTATAAAAACCACTTGAGAGTCAGGGTCTGCAGAGAATTCCAGCTTAACATATTCCCAGACTGACCAAAATAAACCTCAGCCACTTAGCATGTATCGCATCCTTGCCAAAATTGCCAACTCAGAAGTAAACATGACTAAGGAATTTTACTTCTTACTAAGAAGTAAACATGAAGCTGATCACCCTTTCAAGTAGAATGCAAAAATAAGTGACCCTTCTTCTACAGCCAAATGATAGTTTGCGAGGCAGTTGTCAGCAGCCCAGGGGAGTGAGCACCTTGATGAAGTAGAGATCTAACTTACATGCAATGTAGGATCAGGTCTACAATTTCATCCATCTCTTGCTCTTACCCTTGCTTAACCCTCTCTCATTCTTCCTTTGATTCTGCATCATTTGACTCTAGTCCTCCTAGGCTTGAAATTCCTCCATTGCCTCTTATTATATCACATTATTTTTATCCATCAAGGAAGTTCCATCTCTCAGAAGATCAGCAAGGCAAGTTTCCACATTTCATTTTCCTTAAGATTTTGGCTCATCTATTGAGTTGTGAGATGATTATGAAGTTGCTTTAAACCTAGCTACCATGTAGAAGAGGCAACACTGAACCACCGTCTCCTCTTACTTTCATTTCCTTCTCTGACCTCACTTATCTGTGACACTTGTCATCCCCATACTCACCTCCACTTATCATCCAACATTTATTTAATTCTACTGAACAATTTAAAAGAAATACATGTGTATGCCTGCAGGAGTGAGCACTTGAGACATCAACCAGAAGAAATACTCCAGTAGATGTGCCCCTTAAAAGTTAATACCACATTTTGTGCCACAGTTGCCTATCAGGGAAGAGTCGGGGAAAGAATAAACTTCACCTGTTCCTGGAAAAAGTGCTGACCTGTTAATGAGAAACAGGCAATATCTGTGGCAATTCCCAGGCTTTGCTGGGAAGAGACTCCTCCCCATGGCAGGAATCTCCTTGAACCAAAGCCAGGCCCTTCCCATGACCCCTGTCCTGGCTCCCCGATCCTGTTATTCATTTAAGTGCCACTCCCTCAAATCCTCTTATAAAAACCCAGTCTTTTCTGCCCCGACAAACCAGTGCAGATCCCTTGCAAGAGAAGTAAGTAGGTGCTGAGACAAGATGACACCCCTGACAGGGGTTTCACCTCACATATTTCAGGGAAGGTATACAAGGATCCCTGTCCTCAGATGAATGCAGGAGCTCTGAGAGCAGGCAAAGGCAGTCCTGGGAGGCCCCAGGTTGTAGTAGGATATATAGATTTTCAGATTCTTTCCAGAACTATGGAAGGGGATGGAAGCCATTAAGATGGATTTATTCCTAGGGAACTAGACAGAGGAAAAGACAAGAGGTTACAACAGGGGGTTTCTCACAGTCTCTCTCTGACCACCTTTTTGTAGTTCTCTGGTTGTCTCCGCACATCACAGACAAAATGATGCCTTCCATGGGCGTCCCAGCCTGTCCTGGATGCTGCTCTCCTGCCTGATGCTCCTGTCCCAAGTCCAAGGTGAGACTTTTCTGCCTCTAGCACTGGGTTCCCAGTGTTTGCTCAGGGCCAAGAAGAGGAGGAAGCTCCTGTGTGCCTCCCGTGGTAATGGTACAATCCCCACACAACAACACTGCCTGCAATTCCTGCATCATCATCCTTCCTTCAGGGTAACTAGTGGTGGGAGGTACCTCAGTGGTCCAGTAACAGTGGGATGAGATGATTCTCAATTTTCAGTAGAGTCTAATTTATGCGGGTATATTAAGGAGGGAAAGCATAGAGTGTCAGTAATGAGATGAGTAGAAGGAGAATGACTGGAGGATCCAGTGTAGAAACAGTCAGCCAAGACGAGGAGGAGGCTTGGACTTTTGAATAAGGCAGATGAATAAAAAGAAAACAGACCATCTCCCAATTACTAGGTCTACTTTATGATTAAGAAAAACTCCTGGAAATATTGGCACTGGTGACAGGCAGTCAGGAGTTTGGTGTCACTGCCTCAAGCTGTGGCACCACAGATATTCCTCAAGGTCACCTCCCCACTCCAATCCCCTCTCTCCACTTTGCCCCATCCCTCTCCTTTATTTCTTCCTCGCCAGGGGAAGATTCCCAGAAGAAACTGCCCTCTGCACGGATCAGCTGTCCGAGAGGCTCCATGGCCTATGCGTCCTACTGCTATGCCTTGTTTACAACACCTAAAACCTGGATGAATGCAAACGTGAGTGCTGGGATTTGCAGTTCGGGCTGGTAAGGAGAAGCAAATTAGAGACAGGGTTTGGGGGCTGGGAGTTCCATTCTCTAGAGTTTCTTGAGGGTGAGAATGAGCACCTCATCTTTTGCAAACACAACTCCTTCTCACTTACCTTGTTCCTGCCCTTCCCTCAGTGAGGGTCTCAAGCTCCTCCCCAGTCTCTCCCTTCTCCACACAGATGGCTTGCCAGAAGAGATCCTCAGGACAACTTGTGTCTGTGCTCAGTGGGGCTGAGGGATCCTTCGTGGCCGCCCTGGTCAAGAACACCTTGAAAACCGTCTCAGACGTCTGGATTGGGCTCCATGACCCCACAGAGGTACGCTTACATCCTCTCTAGTCTGTTACCTCCCAGGATGCTATGGCCACACAGGCCTGCTCGCTGTCCCCTGTGCCTGCCTAGGAAAAACATAGAGATCCCTAGAGCTTGGAGGTCAAGGGGGTAATTGAAGAATGGAGGGCCTTGAGACCAGCTGCAGAGCTGAGTTCTGTGCAGGTCTCAGTCTCCAGCTAAGGTTAATCTGCCTCTTGTCAAGCTTTTACACAATTCACACACCACGTCTTGATTCAGTTTGCTGTGCATCCCTGAGTCTGTACATGCTGCCCTTAGCAAGTGCTAAATGAGTATTTAGGATTGATGCATTTTTCCCTTATAAAACATATGTTGTCTTGGAGGTTCAGAGGGTAATCACAAATGTACCACCAAGTGTAGTTCACACAGTGTCAAGTTACTCTGAGGGGTTTCTATTCGTCTTTGTGATTATTGACTTTTGAATTTGCCAATAGAAGCAAAGAGTTAGGGATTGTTTCCCAGAGGAGAGCTGTTGGGCATCACCTGGTAGAGCAGAACTAATTCCATGATGCTGGGGAGGGTGCCAGGTGTTCCAGCTGAGGGAATCGTGCCAGGAGACCTCTAAAGGCCTTTCCACTTCACCTGACTCCATCCCCTACTCTATAGGGCTCTGAGGCCAATGGCAGTGGATGGGAGTGGAGTAGCACTGATGTGGCTCAATTACGTTGCCTGGGAGAAAGATCCCTCCACCAGCTCATCCCCTGGTTATTGTGGGAGCCTGTCCAGAAACTCAGGTAGGAAACAGAGGAGGTCACTTCTTTCAGCCTTTTTCCATCCCCTCATCCCCTATTTCTGGGTCTGGTCTTCAGAGAATCCCCCTGGGATGGAACTGTTCATCTGTTCCCATCTCCTCTCACCTCTCCTTTCTTTCTCTCTCTTTCCTCTGGAGTGGGACCCTGGTGACTTTGAGGGAGAGCCTTTGAGTCCTAGGCCAGAAGCTGGGATGTGTCCCCATTGGTTTCTCACCAGCTCCATTCACTTGAGCTCTTCTGTCTCTTCAGGCTATCTGAAGTGGAGAGATTATAACTGTTCTGTGAACTTACCCTATGTCTGCAAGTTCAAGGGCTAAGTCAGATGGGAAGTCCACTAGCCTGAGTCTGGTGTGCAGCTCATCATGGACTTGGAACCAAGAGTGAAGACCTATCCCGGAAAGGGGAATCCTCCCCACACCCCCAACCTGGCCTCATTCTGGCCTTCCCTGTCTCTCAGCCTCATTTCAGGCATTTGTGTGTGTGTGTGTGTGTGTGTGTGTGTGTGTGTGTGTGTGTGTGTATGCATAGCATGGCCTGAGGTCTTGTAGAACAGTAATAAATATCTTATTCCAAACTTACCTGCTTTTGTGCTCTTGTCTTATAACAAGACTCTGAGGAAGATGTTTGTATGGGAAGAATCTAGGGGTGGCCTCTGTCAAGTTTCATCCAATTTCCTTGGAAAATGACTGAATGTACATTCCCACCAGTGTATTTGTGATGAGTATGTAGGCCCTGTTCCCTTAGGAATTGGGTTGTGTTATACAAAGGCATTGCTTCCCCACACACTATACTGCCCATTCCTCCTGATGGTATGACACAAGCAGCCTTCGTGTGGTCCCATGCTATTTATTATAGAATGCACTTCTGAAATCATTTGCTGTGAAGGATCATGAAGGATCTATTCCTTTTCTTTAATGTGAAATCCACCTTGGATCATGACTTCTATAAAATATAGTCAAGAATAAATTACTTGGACTGACATGCAGATCATTGGCAGTTGTCATTGTTTTAAAAAGAAGCAAACTGTATTTACTACCGTGAACAACTTTACTACAATATTGTACTCTTGAAAAGACATATACCCCAAAAAATAGAGACATATAGGTCCTTATTGGATCAGAACTTCAACTATAAACTAAAACATAATTATCTTGGACAACTTGTTCAACACTGAGTCCAGATGGCAAAAGAAAAGAGACTGCTTCAACACTGTCTAGGAGTTGAATTCTCTCATGCTTCTTTCTGGAACCAAACAATTAAAATGCTGTAGAATAAAACATTGAAATATGTCAATAAAGACTTCTATAAATAAGGAATTTTAGGGAATATTCTAGATATACATTTTTTTATCCTTAACATATTATTTATTTTTAATATGGCTTGTTTTATATTTATTGATTTATTTCTTATTTATTTATTTATTTATTTATGCAAATCAATATCAGTGGCATCTCATTTTAGAGCAAAGGCTCCATAGCACACGTCAAATAGTATAGAAAAGCTTGCGGAATGTGGGACTTCACAGTGGCTCTCTTGCAATAAGTAGGCATTGGCAAACAGTTCAAACCACTGCATTAGGAGGTAGTTCTCATGTTAAGTTTGTTACCACAGAACAAGAAACAAACCAAGAAGCGACAAAAGGAAATTTCAAACCACTGGATATATTAAGCCTTGTGACAGTGAAACACATATTATACATATGTCAAATATCCAAGTAAACATTATGTGCAATAGTTTTCAACATTAAAAATAATAAAAGAACACTATCAACTAAACATCAAGCAAAACTGCGAGACCTATTAATACAATGGGAATCATTGTCAGTAGTATTTTTTTAATCAACATCAATGGCTTTTTTTTTTTGCTTAATATCAGGTAAAAATCTGAATTCTTCAGAGGAAATCAAAAAATTTAAAATCTCTTATCTATCTTAAAAATCATCTATATAAAAATACAGTCTTACAAGAAAGGTTTAGGTCTAGAGCGCTCATGGGAGTCTACAAACTACCCACAAAACACATGATTTCAAAAATTAAAACAGGCTTGCAGAGTAATCCAGGCAAATACTCCTAACTTGACAGATAAAATAGAAAAACATTCCTTACAAAAGGTAAAACTATACTTTTCCTAATTCAGATTCAATGGCTGTTTCCTGAAGAAAGATTAACTATCTTAAAATATAGGAACTCTAAATGTCAATTAGGAATATACAATTTTCATATGATAAATTTATTTATAGAATAAAACTTTAATGTATAAAAAGATTTGGAAAATATGTATATCTATCAATTGTGCAAAGATTAATATTTGATATACACAAATACAATGAAACTTTTGTGACAATCTGTATTAAATTTAGAGGAGTCCTCTGAATTAAAAAGAAATATACTATGTAGCAACTGAGTGGACTTGGCCACATAAAGATTTGACAAGGTGAAGGGGATTAAGATGGGGCAAACCAAATATTTTTACACAAGATATGAGGCTGAAATGTGTGGAAATGGGTAGTGAGTAGTATAATGGTCTGCAAATATTTAGGTTCAATGAAAATTTAAATAACCTATTCATCATGTAAGTGGATTTTCAAATAAATATATTTATTCAACTTTTTATTTATTAAAAATATTAGTAGAGACAGGATATAAGCTTCCAATGTAGTCCCGACTAGGCCAAGCATTTTCCAGACACAGGACAGAAACCAATCAATATTGCAAGTACTCAAAATATACAATTCAGAAATATAGGGATAAGGAACTAAGTGTGGTCCATGAAACCAGTGGTAAAGTTTGTTTCATATTGCAAGATAATTACAGAAATCTAAAATTTTAAAGTTTTATAGCAATTTGGCAGATTAGTTGTCTATGAAATCTAAAATTTTATAAATGGTTTCTAACATATGTAACTCTTTTATTATATTTCAATTTTAGTAATCATTTTTAAAAAGGCTTTAATTCTTAGAATAGTTTTAGATGTATGGAATTATTGAAATAGTAATACAGGGTTTACCACTTGATACAACTGATGAACCATACTGATACAGTATTACTATAATTCTAATTGAAATATTATGACATACAATATTCATTATTTCAGCTGTACTACAAAATGATTGGATAGACATTATAAAATGATCAGCATGATAAGTCTAAATATCTGTTTACAAAGTTATTACAATATTATTGACCATATTCCTATATATTGCATCCCCATGGCTTATTTATTTTATAACTATTTGCACCATCTTAATCCTTCCCATTTTCACATTTACCACTGGCAACTTCCTGTTTGTTCCTGTATCTATGAATGCTTTTATTTCTTTTCATTTGTCTGCTTTATATTTTAGAAGCCATATAAGTAGGTTACATTGTATTTGTTCTCATTTAATTCACTTGGCTCTCCTCTAGATTTTACATATTGTCACAAATCTTTCTTTTTTTTCGTGTCTAAGTAATATTCTTATATAAATTTTATACATATAAAATATTATTCCTCATCTTCTTTATCCATTAATATTTCATGAATATTAGGTTTATTCTGTGAATTAGCCATGTAAATTGCAGCAATTGAACAAGTTACCTACCTTTTAAATTAGTGTTTTTCTTTCTTCAGGTAAACAGCCAGATATTTGCTGGATTACCTGGAAGTCCTAGTTTTAATTTTGTGAAATCATGTTTTTAGTGGCTTACCAATTACATAAACCAACTGTATGAGCCTCTTTTTTCCACCTCCTCACTAATACTTGTAATTGTTGTCTTTTTGATGATACCCATTATGCCAGGTTGAGGTGGTGCCTTTGTATTTTATTTGCATGTCCATGATGGTTAGTGATGCTAAGCATTTTTCATATTATTGGCTGCTTCTTTGGAAAAATATCTACTAGATCCTCTGCATTTTTTAATCAGAGTACTTGATTTTTGTTGATGTTGAGTTGTATAAGTTCTTGAGTATGTTGGACATTGACCCCTATTGCAAATATTCTCGCAGTTAGAAGGCTGTTTTCTGTTTTGTTGATGTTTCCTTCACTGTGGAAAAGCTTTTTATTTTGTCCTAGTCGCATTTGATTATTTTTGCTTTTGTTTCACTTGTATGAGGGACAGATCCATAAATATATTGTTAAGAACATGTCACAGGGCTTCCTGGTGGTCAGTGGTTGAAATCTGTTGCCAATGCAGAACAGGGGTTTGAGTGTTCTGGGAAGATCCCACATGCCGCAGAGCAACTAGCCCCATAGATCTATTATGAGCCTGTGCGTCTGGAGCCTGTGCTCCACAACAAGAGAGGCCACGATAGTGAGACCACAACCGCAATGAGGAGTGGTCCCCCTTGACGCAACTATAGAACCTTTGCACACGAAGATTACACAGCCATATATAAATAAATAAATAAATAAATAAATAAATAAATAAATAAATATAAATAAATATATATTTTAAAAGGCAAACTTCCTTTAAAAAAGAAGGATGTCACAGACTATACTCCCTATGTTTTTCTACTAGCAGTTTTATTGTTTCAGGTATTAAATGCAAGTTTTTTATGCATATTGATTTCAATTTTGTATATGTGTGAGAAAGCAGTCCTGTTTGATTCTTTTGCATGAAGCTGTCAGTTTTCCAACACCAGTGTTGAAGACACTGTCTTTTTCCCACTGTATATTCTGGACTTCATTGTTGAAGATTAATTGACCATATAAGTATGGGTTTAGTTTAAGGCTGTCTATTCTGTTCAATGGACCTATATGTCTGTTTTTTTTTGAGTACAATATTCTTTTCATTAAAGTTGCTTTGTAGTAAAGTTTTGGGATCACGGAGTGCCATTACAGTTTCCTTCTTTCTTAAAAGAGTGACAACTGCCAATGATCTGCATGTCAGTCCAAGTAATTTATTCTTGACTATATTTTATAGAAGTCATGATCCAAGGTGGATTTCACATTAAAGAAAAGGAATAGATCCTTCATGATCCTTCACAGCAAATGATTTCAGAAGTGCATTCTATAATAAATAGCATGGGACCACACGAAGGCTGCTTGTGTCATACCATCAGGAGGAATGGGCAGTATAGTGTGTGGGGAAGCAATGCCTTTGTATAACACAACCCAATTCCTAAGGGAACAGGGCCTACATACTCATCACAAATACACTGGTGGGAATGTACATTCAGTCATTTTCCAAGGAAATTGGATGAAACTTGACAGAGGCCACCCCTAGATTCTTCCCATACAAACATCTTCCTCAGAGTCTTGTTATAAGACAAGAGCACAAAAGCAGGTAAGTTTGGAATAAGATATTTATTACTGTTCTACAAGACCTCAGGCCATGCTATGCATACACACACACACACACACACACACACACACACACACACACACACAAATGCCTGAAATGAGGCTGAGAGACAGGGAAGGCCAGAATGAGGGGGTCAGGTTGGGGGTGTGGGGAGGATTCCCCTTTCCGGGATAGGTCTTCACTCTTGGTTCCAAGTCCATGATGAGCTGCACACCAGACTCAGGCTAGTGACTTCCCATCTGACTTAGCCCTTGAACTTGCAGACATAGGGTAAGTTCACAGAACAGTTATAATCTCTCCACTTCAGATAGCCTGAAGAGACAGAAGAGCTCAAGTGAATGGAGCTGGTGAGAAACCAATGGGGACACATCCCAGCTTCTGGCCTAGGACTCAAAGGCTCTCCCTCAAAGTCACCAGGGTCCCACTCCAGAGGAAAGAGAGAGAAAGAAAGGAGAGGTGAGAGGAGATGGGAACAGATGAACAGTTCCATCCCAGGGGGATTCTCTGAAGACCAGACCCAGAAATAGGGGATGAGGGGATGGAAAAGGCTGGAAAGAAGTGACCTCCTCTGTTTCCTACCTGAGTTTCTGGACAGGCTCCCACAATAACCAGGGGATGAGCTGGTGGAGGGATCTTTCTCCCAGGCAACGTAATTGAGCACATCAGTGCTACTCCACTCCCATCCACTGCCATTGGCCTCAGAGCCCTATAGAGTAGGGGATGGAGTCAGGTGAAGTGGAAAGGCCTTTAGAGGTCTCCTGGCACGATTCCCTCAGCTGGAACACCTGGCACCCTCCCCAGCATCATGGAATTAGTTCTGCTCTACCAGGTGATGCCCAACAGCTCTCCTCTGGGAAACAATCCCTAACTCTTTGCTTCTATTGGCAAATTCAAAAGTCAATAATCACAAAGACGAATAGAACCCCTCAGAGTAACTTGACACTGTGTGAACTACACTTGGTGGTACATTTGTGATTACCCTCTGAACCTCCAAGACAACATATGTTTTATAAGGGAAAAATGCATCAATCCTAAATACTCATTTAGCACTTGCTAAGGGCAGCATGTACAGACTCAGGGATGCACAGCAAACTGAATCAAGACGTGGTGTGTGAATTGTGTAAAAGCTTGACAAGAGGCAGATTAACCTTAGCTGGAGACTGGAGACCTGCACAGAACTCAGCTCTGCAGCTGGTCTCAAGGCCCTCCATTCTTCAATTACCCCCTTGACCTCCAAGCTCTAGGGATCTCTATGTTATTTCCTAGGCAGGCACAGGGGACAGCGAGCAGGCCTGTGTGGCCATAGCATCCTGGGAGGTAACAGACTAGAGAGGATGTAAGCGTACCTCTGTGGGGTCATGGAGCCCAATCCAGACGTCTGAGACGGTTTTCAAGGTGTTCTTGACCAGGGCGGCCACGAAGGATCCCTCAGCCCCACTGAGCACAGACACAAGTTGTCCTGAGGATCTCTTCTGGCAAGCCATCTGTGTGGAGAAGGGAGAGACTGGGGAGGAGCTTGAGACCCTCACTGAGGGAAGGGCAGGAACAAGGTAAGTGAGAAGGAGTTGTGTTTGCAAAAGATGAGGTGCTCATTCTCACCCTCAAGAAACTCTAGAGAATGGAACTCCCAGCCCCCAAACCCTGTCTCTAATTTGCTTCTCCTTACCAGCCCGAACTGCAAATCCCAGCACTCACGTTTGCATTCATCCAGGTTTTAGGTGTTGTAAACAAGGCATAGCAGTAGGACGCAATAGGCCATGGAGCCTCTCGGACAGCTGATCCGTGCAGAGGGCAGTTTCTTCTGGGAATCTTCCCCTGGCGAGGAAGAAATAAAGGAGAGGGATGGGGCAAAGTGGAGAGAGGGGATTGGAGTGGGGAGGTGACCTTGAGGAATATCTGTGGTGCCACAGCTTGAGGCAGTGACACCAAACTCCTGACTGCCTGTCACCAGTGCCAAATATTTCCAGGAGTTTTTTCTTAATCATAAAGTAGACCTAGTAATTGGGAGATGGTCTGTTTTCTTTTTATTCATCTGCCTTATTCAAAAGTCCAAGCCTCCTCCTCGTCTTGGCTGACTGTTTCTACACTGGATCCTCCAGTCATTCTCCTTCTACTCATCTCATTACTGACACTCTATGCTTTCCCTCCTTAATATACCCGCATAAATTAGACTCTACTGAAAATTGAGAATCATCTCATCCCACTGTTACTGGACCACTGAGGTACCTCCCACCACTAGTTACCCTGAAGGAAGGATGATGATGCAGGAATTGCAGGCAGTGTTGTTGTGTGGGGATGTACCATTACCACGGGAGGCACACAGGAGCTTTCCTCCTCTTCTTGGCCCTGAGCAAACACTGGGAACCCAGTGCTAGAGGCAGAAAAGTCTCACCTTGGACTTGGGACAGGAGCATCAGGCAGGAGAGCAGCATCCAGGACAGGCTGGGGACGCCCATGGAAGGCATCATTTTGTCTGTGATGTGCGGAGACAACCAGAGAACTACAAAAAGGGTGGTCAGAGAGAGACTGTGAGAAACCCCCTGTTGTACCTCTTGTCTTTTCCTCTGTCTAGTTCCCTAGGAATAAATCCATCTTAATGGCTTCCATCCCCTTCCATAGTTCTGGAAAGAATCTGAAAATCTATATATCCTACTACACCTGGGGCCTCCCAGGACTGCCTTTGCCTGCTCTCAGAGCTCCTGCATTCTCTGAGGACAGGGATCCTTGTATACCTTCCCTGAAATATGTGAGGTGAAACCCCTGTCAGGGGTGTCATCTTGTCTCAGCACCTACTTACTTCTCTTGCAAGGGATCTGCACTGGTTTGTCGGGGCAGAAAAGACGGGGTTTTTTATTAAGAGGATTTGAGGGAGTGGCACTTAAATGAATAACAGGATCGGGGAGCCAGGACAGGGGTCATGGGAAGGGCCTGGCTTTGGTTCAAGGAGATTCCTGCCATGGGGAGGAGTCTCTTCCCAGCAAAGCCTGGGAATTTGCCACAGATATTGCCTGTTTCTCATTAACCAGGTCAGCACTTTTTCCAGGAACAGGTGAAGTTTATTCTTTCCCCGACTCTTCCCTGATAGGCAACTGTGGCACAAAATGTGGTATTAACTTTTTAAGGGGCACATCTACTGGAGTATTTCTTCTGGTTGATGTCTCAAGTGCTCACCTCCTGCAGGCATACACATGTATTTCTTTTAAATTGTTCAGTAGAATTAAATAAATGTTGGATGATAAGTGGAGGTGAGTATGGGGATGACAAGTGTCACAGATAAGTGAGGTCAGAGAAGGAAATGAAAGTAAGAGGAGACGGTGGTTCAGTGTTGCCTCTTCTACATGGTAGCTAGGTTTAAAGCAACTTCATAATCATCTCACAACTCAATAGATGAGCCAAAATCTTAAGGAAAATGAAATGTGGAAACTTGCCTTGCTGATCTTCTGAGAGATGGAACTTCCTTGATGGATAAAAATAATGTGATATAATAAGAGGCAATGGAGGAATTTCAAGCCTAGGAGGACTAGAGTCAAATGATGCAGAATCAAAGGAAGAATGAGAGAGGGTTAAGCAAGGGTAAGAGCAAGAGATGGATGAAATTGTAGACCTGATCCTACATTGCATGTAAGTTAGATCTCTACTTCATCAAGGTGCTCACTCCCCTGGCTGCTGACAACTGCCCTCGCAAACTATCATTTGGCTGTAGAAGAAGGGTCACTTATTTTTGCATTCTACTTGAAAGGGTGATCAGCTTCATGTTTACTTCTTAGTAAGAAGTAAAATTCCTTAGTCATGTTTACTTCTGAGTTGGCAATTTTGGCAAGGATGCGATACATGCTAAGTGGCTGAGGTTTATTTTGGTCAGTCTGGGAATATGTTAAGCTGGAATTCTCTGCAGACCCTGACTCTCAAGTGGTTTTTATAGGCCAGCTTGTGTGAGATGCAGTCAATGCAACTGAGCTTGTAATTGATTCATGTCCTCAGAATCCAAAAGTCAGTAGAACACACAAATAATCTAACAGGAAGGATAGGACAACCAACAGATTCTTTTGTTACAAAGGAAAAAGAACTTACTTCACGAAAAATATTTAAATGCAAAGCCATAACTATATTTAGAGCTCAGTGGAAATTCAAGTGTGAAAAAACAATATTTCATGGAAATATAGATAGCATGAGTTGAGAAGTAATCTTGCTACAGTAAAACAATTATTTGAGAAAAAGTAAATAATAGCAATCAGAAACACAGAATGGCCCATGCTTCTTGACTTCCTGAGAAACACAGTGTTGTGGGAAAAGATACCATTTAGATTAAAAGACTCTGAAAAGATATAACAATCTATCCTAGTGAGTAAATTGTAATAGGGTCTTGATTAATAAAGTATGCCTTTGGAGGACAATTGTGAAATATGAACTCACTTTTGATAATGACAGAATTTTCACATTTCTTTCTTGTGGTAAAACTGTCATAGTTTAAATTGACAGGCATCCTGCCCTCCAACACCTTAAGGTGGGTGACTGAAACTTCCATCCGTCTCTTCGCTCTAAATATGGGTGTGTCTTGCAAAGGAATATAAGAGCTCACCCAAGGCTCTGGGCTGTGTCAGTGACCATATTCCCTAATCCTGGGAAAACTAAATGAGTGAAGGTAGCCCTATAGGATATCATTCCAATTTGATGAATGAAGGCAATGGCAGCAGCCCCAGCCTGATTCAGAGTCAGTAAGTGCACTGTTCCTTTCTTCTTCCTCTCTCATAGCAAAACCACGTATTCATTAGCCATTGTCTTTAGAGTCACTCACATTGGTGGAGAGGGCTGGATTCATGGGGTAGAAGGAATGAGAAGAGGGCATTGCTGAATTTTTGACCTATTTTTCAAAAACTGACTCTTTTTTTTTTTTTTTTTTTTTTTTGTGGCCTCTCCCGTTGCGGAGCACAGGCTCTGGACATGCAGGCTCAGTGGCCATGTCTCACGGGCCCAGCCGCTCAACAGCATGTGGGATCTTCCTGGATCGGGGCACGAACCCGTGCCCACTGCGTAGGCAGGCGAACTCTCCAGCACTGCGCCACCAGGGAAGCCCACATATTTTACCTAAATACAAGAAAACAAGAAAAAATCCCAAACTACTATCAATTTGACTACTTGTAACTAAATTAAAAGTGATAACATTCCCTAGGGGAGGGTCACTCTCATGGGAGAGCCAGAAGACAGAAAGAGGAACAGGTAAACATTGTCCCCTCTAGGGAAGTGTCCTTTGTGCCATTTTTCTGCCAAAATTTCAGAAATGACAAAAACCAGAAATCAAACACAAAATGTAAACAATCTTCCCCCCTAAGAACCACAAGATGGACTCAATGATTTAATAAGAAAAAATAACATTCCCTTAAGGAAATAAGGTGCTTTTCCATAACTCTCAGCACTGTGTTGTCAGGAGGACTGAATGACTTGAGCATGAGGGAAAACTCTTGGCTTTCAGCTTCAAGAGGATTTAAGTTCTCAAGCAGATGGGATTTTGATCACATCAGCAGGTTGATGTGGGAAACCTTGGGGTCTTTCCAGCATTGGTCTGATTTGGTAACTCACCGATTTATGACCTTTACCATCCTTTGTACAGCTTTAGCTCAACAATGGGTATAAAGTGGAAAAGGAAATGGACTGGAAGTTGGTAAACTGGATTTTAATTTCTGTTATACCTCTTCTTAGCTATGTGTCTATGCTGCCCCTCGTTTTTTAAGAGAGACAGCCTATCAATGCCCTTTCCAGCCCAGGAAGGTGATTTGCAAATACTGGCAGTTATTGAAAACACTTCCTCCTATCTATGTTTTTCTACCTTTAGCTTTATTAATACTTCATTCCTATTTTCCACTAGCCCCAAAATCTTTGCTGTGAGCTAAACCCTTGAACTCTCTTCCTGGTATCTATTTTACATGATTTCCCATTAGGATTAAATGATCTATAATGACACTTAGCTCTAACACTCTATAATACATGACATAAAACAAAAAGTGCTTGGCAAAGCATTAAACACTAACATTCTGAGTTACAGATCTAGGAAGTATTCAACTGGGTCATGATTTGTCTAGTACCATCAGACTATACCACAAATGACCCTACACTTATTTGCTCAGTTAAGCAGACTTAGTAGTCCACCAGAAGTCTTTAAGCAGTATTTGGAGCACCATGCTTTTTGGTTTCAGATGTGACTCCTGTGGTCCCAGAGCCAGATTTCAGTGGATGTGCACCTGTGGGTCTGCGCTGGTGGCTTTGTGAGCACAAGCCCTGAGGCACACCCAGGATGATTGCCTGCATTCCCGTGGTTGAGGCTGGGCCAAGGGCAATGTCATCAACAGTCCTTTGTGAGGCCACACCAAGGGTGACAGGTGACACCACAGACCACACTTCCCAGTGGACAGCTCCTGCAGAGGAATACTAAGTGACTCCTCTCCCAGCAGGAGTGCTCCAGTCCTGCCTACCTCACACCAAAGCTTGGAAATGGATATGGGGGTTTCTATCCAGCAACTGGGGAGCAGACCATGTCCCAACAGGGCTGTGACAACCACAGAGCAAAGAGGAGACCTGCTCAATGTCAAGTGCAGGCTCTGGTCACCACAACCACAATCACACCCCCTATCTAAGCGATCTGCCCAGCACACACTGAGGAAAGGTATGGAGGCATCCATATAAAACAAACAACACTTGCACCAAAAATATGAGACTCATGCAGGCTACACAGGGATGCTCCCACTTAAAATTAGCTCTTCAAGACCACAGAGAGTCAGAGAAATATAAATAAATATAAGTAAAATGAAGAAGGAGAGGAACCACTCCCAATTAGAAGAACAAGAGAAGTCCTGAAAGAACAAACAGTGAAACGGACCTTTCCATTCTACTAGATCTTGAGTTCACAAAGGAGGTAATAAAAACACTAAAGGAATTAAGAAAAGCAATCAGTATAAAGGGAGACCACAGTAAAAAGGAACTAGAAACTTAAAGATGAACCACTTAAAATTAGGAAACTCACTTGCCAAGACCAAGCTGAGCTAAAGGCATAATTAGAAAAATAATAATGCGAGAATGAATGAGTGACCTGGAAAATAGAATAACGGAAATCACCGAATCACAACAGCAGACAAATAGACAAATGAAAGAAAAAAAAAAAAAAGAATGAAAGCCGTATATAAGACCTATGATATAATGTAAAGCACGCCAATCTATGCATAATAGGGATCCCAAAAGGAGAAGAATGAGAAAAGGGGATTGAAAATATATTTGAAGAAAGTATGGATGAAAAATTCCCAAAGCTAGAAAAGCAAACAGATATCCAGGTACAGGATGCACAGAGGGTCCTAAACAATATGAACATAATAGATCTACATCAAACATATTCTACTTAAAATGACAAAATTTAAAGATAAAGAGAGGATTCTAAAGGCAGCAGAGAAAAATAAATAATTGATTATAAGGGAACCCACATAAGGCTATCAATTCATTTCTCTACAAAAACGTTGTAGGCAAGAAGAAAGTGGCAAGATGTACTTGAAATCCAGAAAGGGAAAACCTGAAACCTAGGATACTCTACCCATAAAGATAATTTTTCAGTATAGGAGAGATAAACGATTTCTCAGAAAAGCAAAAACTAAAATAATACAGCAATACTAAACTAAATATTCCTAAAAGAAATATTGAGAGGTCTTTCTTTATAAAAAAGAAGTAGGAATCTAGGGGAAAGAGAATATCAAAATTGTAAAGTAAATCACTTAATTAAGCCAGTACACAGATTTAAAAAAAATAAGAAAAAATTTGTGAAAACAATGATAACAACAATGAACCGCAAAAGGATAAACATGAAGATGTGAAAGAGGACATCCAAATCATAAAATGGTGTGGGGGGGAAGAAAATGTAGATTATTTTTAAAGAATATTTTTGAGTCTATATGACTACAAGTCTAAAGCAAGTAGACATAGTAATGGGTTAATACACTTGAAAAACAGGGTAACCACAAATCAAAAACATACAAGGTTCACAAAAACAAAAAAGAAAAAAGAAGAGAACATACATATAATACAAAATAAAAGCATCAATTCACAAAATGAAAAACAAAAAGAAAAGGAAAGGACCAAAGAAGAAATACAAAATCAACTGGAAAACAAGGTTTGAAATGACAACAAAGTCATAGTTAACAATAATTAACTTAAATGTCAATGGACTAAATGCTCCAATCAAAAGACATAGAGTGGCAGGTTGGCTAATAAAACAAGAACCTACAGTTTGCTGTCTACAAGACAACCACTTTAGGGCAATGATACATATAGATTGAAACTGAAGTGGTCGGAAAAAATTCATGCAAATGGAAATGACAAGAAGGCAGGGGTAGCAATACTCCTAACAGACAAAATAGACTTTAATAAAAAGACCATAAAGAAAGACAAAGAAGGACACTATATAATGATAGAAGGATCAATACAAGAAGAGGATATTACATTTGTTAACATATGTGCACCCAATATAGGAGCACCTAAGTACATAAAATAACTACTAACAGATGTAAAGGGAGAAATTGATGGGAATACCATGATAGTCGAAGAATTTAACACCCCACTCACACTGATGGACAGATCTTCCAGATGGAAAATCAATAAGGAAACAGAGATCCTAAATGACAAAAACAGAACAGTTAGACTTATCTTTTCAGGATATTAAATCCAAACCCACACAGTATACACATTCTTTTCAGGTGCACATGGAACATTCTCTAGGATAGACCACACACTAGGAAACAAAACAATCATCAGCAAATTTAAGAGGATAGAAATTATTTCAAGCCTCTTTTTTGATCACAACAGCATGAAAATAGAAATCAACCACATAAAGAGAAATGAGGAAAAAAATGATTACATGGAGACTAAACAACATGCTACTAGGATACAAATGGCTCAACTATGATGTCAAAGAGGAAATTAAAAAATAGCTTGAGACAAATGACAACAAAAACACAGTCATACCAAATCTATGGGATGCAGATGAAGCAGTTGTTAGAGGGAGGTTCCTAGCACTACAGGCTTTCCTCAAAAAACAAGAAAAATCTCAAATAAACAACCTACCCTACCATCTAAAAGAATTAGAAAAAGAAGAACAAAAAAAGCCTAAATTCAGCAGAAGGAAGAAAATAATAAGATTAGAGATGAAATAAATATAATAGAGACCAAAAAAAAGGAAAAAATCAATAAAACCAAGAGTAGCTTCTTTGAAAGGGTAAACAAAATTAACAAATCTTGGCCCAGTCTCAACATGAAGAAAAGAGAGAGGATCTAAATTAACAAAATAAGAGACAAAAGAGGAGAAGTAACAACCTACACCTTATAAATGAAAAAAAAAAGAGAGAATCGCCCACCCTGATACCAAAACCAGACAAAGACACTACCAAGAAAGGAAACTACAAGCCAATATCTTTCATGAATATACATGCAAAACTTCTCAACAAAATATTAGCAAACCAAATCCAAGAACACATAAAAAAGATCATATACCATGATCAAGTTGAATTCATCCCAGGATCACAAGGATGTTTCAATATAGGCAAGTCAATCAATGTAATACACAATATCAAGCAAAGAGGGGCCAAGTAACACATGATTGCTTCAATAGATGCAGAAAAAGCATGTGACAAAATTCAGCATCCCTATGGAATCTTAAAAAAAAAAAAAAAGCCCCATGTTTCTGAAGAATCTAGGGACAGGACAGGAATAAAGACACAGACATAGAGAATGGACTTGAGGATATGGGGAGGGGCAAGGGTAAGCTGGGACGAAGTGAGAGAGTGGCATTGACATATATGCACTACCAAATGTAAAATAGATAGCTAGTGGGAAGCAGCCATATAGCACAGGGAGATCAGCTCCATGCTTTGTGACCACCTAGTGGGGTGGGATAGGGAGGGTGGAAGGGAGATGCAAGAGGGAGGAGATATGGGGATATATGTATACGTATAGCTGATTCACTTTGTTATACAGCAGAAACTAACACAACATTGTAAGTCAGTTATACTCCAATAAAAACGTTAAAAAAACTTATTCAGCATTCACTTATGATAAAAAACTCTAAACAAAGTGTTTATAGAGGGAGCACATCTCAACATAATAAAAGCTATTTATGATAAACCCACAGCCAACATAATACTCAATGATGAGAAGTGGAAAGCTTTCCTTCTAAAATCTGGAAGAAGACAAGGATGACCACTCTTACCAATTCTATCCAGTATAGTATTGGAAGTACTAGCAACAGCAATTAGACAAGAAGAAATAAATAAAAGGTATCCAAATTGGAAGGGTAAATGTAAAATTGTCTTTAAATGCAGATGACATGATACTCTATATAGAAAACACAAAAGACTCCAGCCAAAAAGTATTAGAACTGATAAATGAATTTGGCAAGGTAGCAGCATACATGATTAGCATACAGGACTGTGTTTCATTTCCTTACAATAACAATGAAATATCAGAAAGAATAAGAAAAGAAACAATTCCTTTTAATACACATCAAAAAAAATACTTAGGAATAAATGTGACCAAGGAGGTGAAAGACTTGTACGCTGAGAACTATAAAACGTTGATAAAGGAAACTGAAGATGACTCAGAGTGGAAAGATATTCCATGCTCTTGGATTGGAAGAATTAATATTGTTACAATGACCATACTATCCAAAGCAATCTACAGATTTAATGGAATACCTATAAAATTACCCATGACATTTTCCACAGAACTAGAACACATAACCTTAAAATTTGTATGGAACCACAAAATAACCAGAATTGTCAAAGCAATCCTGAGGAAAGAGAACAAAGCTGGAGGCATAACCCTCCAGACTTCAGACAATACTACAAAGCTATAGCAATCAAAACAGTGTAGTACTGGCACAAAATAGGCATATAGATCAAAGGATCAAAATAGAGAGCCCAGAAATACACCCACACACCTACAGTCAATTAATCTTCAACAAAGGAAGCAAGAATGTACAATGGAGAAAAGACAGTCTCTTCAGCAAGTGGTGCTGGGAAAGCTGGACAGCCTCATGTAAATCAATGAAGTTAGAACACTCCCTCAAACCATACACAAAAGTAAACTCAAAATGGCTTAAAGCCTTAAATATAAGTTATGACACCAGAAAACTGCTAGAAGAGAAGTTAGGTAAAACATTCTCTGACATGAATCTTAGCAATGTTTTCTTAGGTCGGTCTCACAAGGCAAAATAAATAAATAAATAAAAGCAAAAATAAACAAATTTGACCTAATCAAACTTATAATCTTTTGCACAACAAAGGATACCATCAACAAAATGAAAAAGCAACCTATGGACTAGGAAGACACATTTGCAAATGATGTGACCCACAAGGGCTTAATTTCCAAAATATATGAACAGCACAGTCAACTGAATAACAAAAACCAAACAAACCAATAAAAAATGGGCAGAAGATCTACATAGACATTTCTCCAAAGAAGACATTCAGATGGCCAATAGGCACGTGAAAAGAGGATCACCATCGCTAATTATTAGAGAAAAGCAAATCAATACTACAATGAAGTAGTGCCTCACACAGGTCAGAATGGCTGTCATTAAAGAGTTTATAAATAATAAATGCTGGAGAAGGTGTGGAGAAAAGGGAACCCTCCTACACTGTTGATAGGAATGTAAATTGGTGCAGCCACTATGTAGAACAATATAGAGGTCTTTAGAAAACTAAAAATAGAGTTACCATATGATCTAGAAATCCTACTCTTGGGCATCTGTCTGGAAAAGACAAAAACTCTAATATGAAAAGACACATGCACACCAATGTTCATAGCAGCACTATTTACAATAGCCAACATGTAGAAGCAACCTAAGCGTCCAAAAAGAGATGAATGAATAAGGAAGATGTCATATATATATATATATATATATGTGTATATATATATATATATGTATATATATGTGTATATATATATATATATGTATATATATATACACACACACACACACACATATTTATACATACACACACACACACATGCACAGCGGAATATTAATCATCCATAAAAAAGAATGAAATATTGCCATTTGTAACAACATGGATAGATCAAGAGATTATCATACCAAGTGAAGTAGGCAGAGAAAGACATATAATATATCATTTATATGTGGAATCTAACAAAAAATACAAATCAATTTATTTACAAAACAGAAACAGATTCACAGAAAACACACTTTTGGTTACTAAAGGGGGTGGAGGGATAAATTAGGCATATGGGATTAATAGATATACACCACTATATGTAAGAATAGCTGTTGTCAAGTCAATCAACATTGTCTACTGTACCTACGGTCATACTTAAGTTCCCGAGATACTGATCACAGGGGATCATTTGCTGAATTCATAATCTTTATGGCTGACCAGTTTGTGTCCTGAACCACATCATAAATTTTCTTCCCCTGGTAAACTCTCATGAAGCTTTCCATCTAGAAGTCTAGAACAGAACTACAAAAGCTGTTTCTATCTTTCCTCCCCCTGCTTCCATTCTACCCCACTGAACCCTCCATAATTTAGTGCCTTTCAGGCTGTCCAGAGCTCTTCTTCTCCTGAAACACTTGATAAAAAAGTCGCTCCCTGCTAGTAATTGTTAGCTCTTGTTTTCTCTCTCTAGAAACTAGTCCACCTCAGTTTGGGTATAATAAAGTGGGTGTTCTCCAATTTGTGTATGATCCCCCAATGCATGAAACTTGTATGAGAAACTTTGTGTCATGTCCAATACCTGAGTTCTCTGCAATTTCCTCTTCCACAGTTCATATTCTATTGGGTCACTAATAGCTCAAAGGGGCCTTGACTGAGATAGGGCACAGGCTTCTTTTAGGTTGGCTTCTTTGCATATAAGTTTAGGCTAGTCACATATAAGATGCTGCCATACATTATTACTCACTCAAACAAAAGGGGTTGTTTTTAGAAGGATATGGCCTTATCTCAATGCACCCAACTTTAGGGCACAACCAAGTCTCACGAAGGCCTAGAAAAAGGAAGAAAAATGTCAGAAAGTGAAGATATGCTCTCCTTCATTTTCTTTCTTTAATTCACTGGGTTTGGGTCATTCTCTTTGATCCAGTCAGTTTCCTTGCCTTTTGGGTACATGCAGCATGATCAAACATGGTTAACTCATTAGAGTTCTTCCAAACCTTCACTGCAGAGACTCAAAAGATTAACTATATTCATGGTGAACAAATTCATTTTCAGGAGAATATCTGTTTCATCTAGCTGGCCTGGTTATTCACACCAGGCCAATCAACTGGGGCAAGGAATTTGAATCACTTGGTGTTATTATAGGAACTTCACTCACTGCTTAAGTAGGACCTGTAGATGAGACCTAGTTCTTAGAGGAGGGAGCCAGAAAGGCACCCCAACAGAAGTTTACTGCAGCAAACAAGACTTCATTGTCTCAGCCTCTTGTTTTGACCTTGGCTTGTTTTCAGACCTAGATTCCTTCCTTGGATGTTGCCCCAAACACCACATCTGCTTCTGACCTTGGACTGCCTCCAGACTTGCAGGAGTTGTCCAGCTGGCTGTTGTATTCACTACTCTTATGGTATGTATTCAGCCCTCCTCTGTGTCAAGAATGATGTATTTAACTTGTCCTGATCAGGATTTAACCTGTCCTGATAGATGCCAGTCACTGGGAGGCAAAGAAGAGAACAAAACCTTTTCTCCAGTTGGATCAGTACACCCCCACAGGTTCCTGTGTCTCTGGTGGTGCCTCTGTCATTGATTTTACCTTCCATCTAGTGTTCAGGAGGCAAAAGAATTTGATAGCAATCGCAGACGCAGAGAACATCTGGATAAGAGACCTGTAAACCAAGTGACTCTAGTATCCTAATATCTCTGAATGTACCTTAGTGATTCACCCCTTTTACTTTTAACAGGGTTCTTCTCTCTCCACCTCCAAACCTCCTACCAATGTTAGGTAGTCAGTCAGTCATTAGCAGCAAGGAGGTAGCAGTGGCAAGAAAGACAAGAAGTCATCGAGTCGCACCCAACCATCTGGTGACTCTCCCCTGACCCCGCCCAGAACAGACAAAACTAGGGTCGTGTGGTGGTCAGCTTATCCTCATATAGAGGGGCACCGTAACAGAAGGGAACTTCTCTGGGCTTCGCATGCCCAGACCAGACAGGTGTGTGACCTATAGTAAACCCAAACTCATTATACCATCATTATAATAAAATCTCCATGTGGTTTTGCCCCACCCCACACCCCGTGGGCATTTCTTAGCAATTTAAGGCTGAGAGCATGCACAGCGGTAAACCTGTTACATGGATCAGGACCTTCAATCAAATAATGATCCCCTGTCACTCACCCCCGCCTCCCTGCAGAATGCTCCTTAAAAGCGCCCTTAAACCTGTCCAAGAATGCTGCTTTCAATTCGCAGAAACAGCCCGCTCTCGCGCTTTCTCTCTCTCTTTCTCTCACTCCCTCTTTTACAGTGTACCTATGCTTAAATAAACTTTGCTATGTGCTTAAGCTTAAAGTGGTAGTTGGCGATTCTTTGCTTACTACGGTGGGACTGAGATTGCTGGTCCCGGTCTTCCTTTGACCTCCTCCGTTGAAGCTATTTTGTTACAACGCACGTCTACCCGGTGACACCACCAAAGCATATTTTTCTACCCTTCCCAAGTAGTTTTTAGAGTGCACCTCGGGGGGACCATTGCACCCGAGCTGCATAGGTCTGTGCTACAATTATGAGCATACTTGGCACTTGCATTTATTTATGGATTTCTACTTCACGTCTAAAGCAGAATTCCCCCGAATCTCATTCCTTCAAACACTCTTTCAAGAACTAGTCCTAGATTTGTTTCACTTTGCTGTCTGCAAATATTTTGGAAATGCTTGTTCCATGGTTAAGTTCAGGTAACACTGTTATGCAAAGTTAAGCAAGTTTCTTTACTGCAGGGCTGTTCTCTGACTCTGTGTGCAAATGCACCAAAATGAAGGAAAGTAAAAGGTTTTGCAGCTCATCAGGCATTTGGTCATAGGTTTTTGTGGGCATGTTTGTGTATTCCTACTTGGGAGAAATACCTGTTAATAGATCACTACGTTAATTCAGTTTTATTAATCGTTGAAAGCACCGCTTTTCAAATCATGGCTTGCAACTTACTGGTGTCTGAAATTATTAAATCAAGTTAGTGGGTAATAACTAACATATTCTTTGTAAACACAAGGAGAATAGAATAGAAGACTCCACAGTATATTACATAAAGCAAGTAAATAGTGTTTTGTGACATTTTAATTTTGATTTTCAGCATTCATACGAATGAAAAGTGTTGAAATATAAAATATATTTCTTATTGTAAATAGCAGCCAAAATTTTGAAGATCGCCAGTCTTCTTCTGGGTGTGCGCTGGTATTTCAGCCAGGCATCTCTCCCATAAGATTTTGCCCCACGGATTTGCTGCCTTCTCTTATTTTCTCAATACCTGGCAGACCAGAGCTACTGGTCTCATGGCAAAGGGGGATGATAGTGACTTATTTTCTCTTATAATCTATCTCCTGAAGCCCAGTGTGGGATTTAATGCAGAGAAAACGAATATCTCGGCTTCCCACCAGCATCCAGTACGAAGTTTTAAAGTGGGAATTAGGCACTTGAAAGTATAGAACCCATTTGATTCTAAATAAAAGCGAACTGTGTGTTTTTGTATATATCTGGTTATATACAACTGGGAAAAAAGGAAGAAAAGGAATGACAACGACCTCCTGTGTCCCTGCTCTCTGAGCACTCATTCTTCTGCACGTGATCACGGGGCAGAGCCGTCTGACTGCCCGGGTGTCCTCAAACCCTCTGACTCCGAGTGAGGTCCTATAGGTGTAGTGTTGAAAGCCTCCCAGTCCTTCTGATGTGTCCCGCTGGTGCCGTAGAAGAACCAGTGCCCTGGACCCTAGCTCTGGCTTTTGGAGTTTGGGTCTCAGTACCCTCATGTGTAGTGAGATTCTCTCTTAGCCCTGGGAGAATGCATTTGGTTGATGACCTTACCTGGATAGACTGCTGTGTTGAGAGCTTTATCACACTGCCCCAGAGTATGTATAAAGTCATAAACACAGGGTGCATAGATAACGTTTTTACCCCAAAAGTTTTGCGGTTCTTCTAGGCAACATGAAGGAACTCTGTTGTTGCTGGTATGGCTTTGAGAGTCAGAGTGGGAAGGATAAACTGGTAAGTTTGGTTCCTGTGTGCATACTGGAAGAACCCTTTCATAATAAACTAGAGACTCTACAACAACAACATCAAAAACAACAAACAAAAGAAAAGAAAGCAAACAAACAAAAACCCACTATTCGAAAGAATAGGCTTTTAGGTAGCTACGGGAGGATTAAACAAACTACCACTAGGGTGTGAGCTGGCTGAGCACACAGTTTAGTGCTGGGGAAAATTAGAAGCAGGAGCAAGCTGCTTCTAAATAGAGAGTGGGTTAGAGAAAGGCATCAGGAGAAAAAATAAAGTTTAATCTATTCCTGCATCCTCTAAGATTAAATGTCTGCCACAGTTGCACATCACAGGGGACAGAGGAAACACATCTTGCAAATGAAAATGCAGGGTTGTAATAACCCAAGGGTCAGAACTGGGTAGCTGAGCTGTGTCCCTAAGCAAGTAGAGAGGAAGGCTTGCATGATGCAGAATGCTGTATACACAGGAGTGAATCAGAGAGACACCTGGGATTCGAGGGCTCCTAATCCTTCAGAAACGATGACTGATGTGAATGCTCAGGGAGAAATTTGTCTTTTTCCCCTCTTGGCTACTCAGAATGAGAGTGCGTCCTTTGTGTCGAGGGACACCCCTTGGTGTGGGTCATGGCGAGAGGCAGGGTCACAGCTCCCAGTACAGAAGCAAAGGTGACAGATATCCTCCACCTTCCAGTTCTCTGGAGGTTAGGATAACCTCCATTGTGATTGAGGCATGACAATGAGACGCCCAGCCAGGTGGTGGCACAAAGAGGAAGAAGCAATTAGAGATCATTCCCAGTGTGTATGGAGCTGGGGGCCCTGTGGTGCTGGCTGTGAGGGTTCAATGTTTGTGGCTCACAGGGAGCTTCACCATCAACTTGCTCTAACTACATGATTTTCCTTTTAGCCGCCAGACTTTCCTGGTTCCTTTCTTGCTGTCCGGACCTGGTGCTCCAGCCTCCCAGTGAAACTTTGATCAAATGAATAACCTTTATGTTTTGTTTGTTTTTACTTTTCAGCTATTTCAAGGTGTATCTGAAGTGCAGTCAAGGGTACATATTTAAAGTGCATTTAAATATTGATGTCTTGACTTACAGATACACCCAATGACACCATCAAAATAACCCCTATAATAAATACAGCCATCACCATGAAGGTTTCCTCTCCCACCCGTACTTCTCACCCTCAACTTCTCCAATCCCCCCAATCCACGGTAACCACTGATCTGTTTTCAGGCACTATAGATAAGTTTAACTTGCATTTTCTTCAATTGTATATAAGTAGAATAATACATGGCATGCTTTCCTCCCTGGTTTCGTATACTAAGCAATTTTATTTCAAGAGTCACTCATATTATTGTTTGTTTCAACACTTCATTTATTTTCATTGTTGAGTAAATTCTATTGTGTGGGTATGGCATAATTTGTTCTTCTATTGATAGACAGTTGGGTGATTTTCAGTTTTGTGTATTATAAATAGAGCTGCTGTGAATGTTAGTGTACAAATTTATGTAGAGACAAATGCTTTCATCTATCCTGGGTAGAGAGCTAGGAGTGGAATACCTGTGCTGCACAACAGGCATATCGCTAATGTTTTAAAACCTGCCACACATTTTCTGAAGTCATAATATTATCTACATCACCACCAGCAGTGTTTGAGAGTTCCAGATATTTAGCATTCTCAGTATGGTCAGGCTTTCTAATTTTAGCCATTCTTATAAGCACATAATTACTTCTCATTGTGATTTAATCTGCCTATCTTAATAATGAATGATGCTGAGAAAGTTTTCATGTGCTAATTTTCCATCTACATATCTTTTCGCGTAAATAATTGTTTAAATCTTTTGCCCATTTTGTACTGGGTTGTTTGTCTTATTATCAAGTCGTAAGAGTTCTTTATATATTCTAGATAAAATTACTTTGTGGATATATGTTTTTGAAATAGTTTCTCCCAGCTGGTAGCTTGGCTTTCATATTCTAAACAGGGTCTCAGGAAGAGCAAAAGCTTTTCATTTTATCAAGTACAACTTATCTATTTCTGTCCTTATGTAGTTTGCATTATTTTTTTCAATCTTTGCTTAACTTACAAGATTATCTCCTATATTTTCTTTTTCAATTATTATAATTTTATACTTTGTGTTTAGGTCTGAAATCCATTTTGAGTTCATTTTTGAATAAGATGTGAGTTTTGGTCAGACTTAATTTATTTTGTGTGTGGACATCAAATTGTTTCTCACACTATTTCTCAAAAGACTACCCATTGAATGACCTTTTTTTCCGTTGTTTTTTCCCTTAGCTTTATTGACATATATTGGACAAATAAAAATGTTATACATTTAAGATATACAACATGATGTTTTGATAAAATTGTAAGGAACCCAAGATAGAATGCAGATGAAAGCGAATGGACCTAACTTCCTTTACAATAAACAAAGTAACCATAGTAGGAGGGTAGGGAAAATGAGCTGGTTTAAGTGACTTTGAAAAACCATATTTTGGCCAGATACTTATACACACTAATGACAAAAAAGAACTGCACACACTGTACTCTAGTAGGTAAGTTTGTTTCTCACAAAGATCTAGAATAACAATCTGAAAATACTCTATATAAATACTGGAGTTGGGTAAATACATAAGTAAATATACTGTAGGTAATCAGAGCCAGTTTTCTCTCTTTGGGAGAATGCAATTACAAATAAGATAAGGAGGAATTCTAGAGAGAACCTTGTAATTCTGGATTACAGTTGGAGTATTTGCTCCTTTAAAATGATAATATCCAGACGTAATTTTCTTTTATATTCTATTAGTATGGTGAATTATACTGATGCTTTTGAGTGATAAAACAACCCATATTTCTGAGGTAAATAATCCTTGGTCATGGTTTATTCTTTAGTATATTTCTTTATTCAATATATTAAAAATTTTGTAGGACATTTTATAGTTCTGTTCATGATGAGTATTTTTGCTTAGTTTTTTCATGTGTTTTTTCTGGTTTTCATATCAGGATAATGCTGACTTTATAAAATGTGCTGGAGAATATTCTTTTATCTTCTATTTATTGAAAGAATTTACATAGAATTGACATTAATTCTTCCTGAAATATCTGGTAGCATTCACTAGTGAAGTAGTTTCTTTGCAAATTTTTCTTTATGGGAAGGCTTGAATGAGCTTTTTGGTTTGTGTCTTTCAAGGAACTTGTCTATTTCATATGAATTGCCATATTTGTTGATGTGAAGTTACCTATAACATTTCCAGTGCCTTTCAAGGTCTCTTGGATTTGTAGTGCTGTCTCTGTTCCCATTATTGGTATTAGCCATTGGGATATCACTCTTTTTCTTCAGTTGGGTCAGAGGTTTTGTCAATCTTATGGACCATCTTAAAGAGTTATCTTTGGTTGGATGGCTTCAATTACTGTTCTGCTTGCAGCTAAGGTGCAAAAACATATTTTGTATGATTTGAATACTTAAATTTATCGAGATTTGTTTTATGGTTCAGAATATGGTTGATATTGGTACATGTGTATGTGCGCTTGAAAAGAATGTGTATTCCTCTCTTGAGAGGTGTAGGAGTTTATAAAATTTTTAAGCTGTGTTTCTATCAGAATATTAATTACTGATTTTTGCTCTTATCTGGATCATTTCCTTTATTCTCCAGCTATTGTGTTTAGTTTAGATTTTTGGTAACAACCTTGATTGTTGATTTGAGATCTATCTTCTTCTCTAATGTAGCTATTTAATGCTGTAGATTCCGCTCTGAGCACTGCTAAACAAATATCTAAGAGAAAATTAAAAAAATATATTTTCACATAGAAACTTGTAAAGAAAAGTTTATTGCAGGTTTATTTGTAATAGCACAAAACTGGATACCACCCAAATGCCCTTTAGTATGTGAATGGTTTAACAAACTACCTTTTGTCCACACCACAAGCACTATTCAGCAAGAAAAGGGAGCAAACATTGATAAAGACAGGAATTTGGAAAACCTCTAGGAAATAATGCAAGTGAAAAATCCAATATCAAAAGGTACATACTAGTTGATTCTATTTATAAATCATTCATGAAATAGCCCAATTATAGTGATAGAGAACAGATTAGTGATAACAAAGGTTTAAGGATGAGGGAGAAGAGAAGGAGAGTTTTTTTAGGGATATCAAGAGAGAGACTTGTGATACAGTTAAGTATCTTGATTGTAGTGAAGGTTAGAAAAAGGACAAGCTTCTGCCTCTTCATTTATGTTCCTCCCTTTGAGAAAGCCACAGTATCATCTTAGACTAAATTTTTCAGAAGAGAAAAAAGCATGAAACCCTTACTTATAGCTCTGACTTTCATAAAGTTTTACATTGGTTGGAATATTTTTGAAGATCCAGGAGACCCCTCCTGGGGCACATGCAGGCATCCTCTTGGGAATTCCCAGAAAAAACCAAGTAGGGAACTTCATAAAAACTTGGGTTCCAAAGAGTCAAGTGGGATGACAGCTAATTTTGGTGAACTGGGCAGTGTCACCTCATTTGGTGGTCAAATACTTCTGGGGACCCGACAACCTAGGAGCACAGACAAGGACCCCTACTCAGAAACTTTTCAATTCAGCCTCAGGTGCTATTCTTGCAGGTGGCATCCTTGGTCTCTTCTCTATCTCTGTCTAGATTCTGCCCCCAGATTTTGCTAAGTCTTTGTTACCCACTCCATTGTGAGCTTCTGGCTTCCACTGCCTTTCTTACCAGAATTTAACAGGCTGCATCCCTGATTCTGGACAAATGTTTTTCACTCTTGGTTCCTGAGTTTCTCTGGCCCATTCCCCTACTCCATTCCCATAGGGAAGCTCAAAGAGGAATCTGTATTTGCAGGATAGCAAGAGACAAGGTGCTGGAGCAAGGGGGTGGGAGGCGTGTACAGGAAAGTCTGGGCATGACATGTGGTGCTGAGCTGCTGCTGATAAGCAAATCTCACTCAGAGAAGACGTAAAACATAGTAGCTTACCAATAAAACAACAAGACGTGACAAAGCGTATGCTGTGACTTACAAAACCGCTGATTAAACAAAATATGCACATGCTGGCAGCCTACTAAATGTGGCATGTCACCACTTAGACTCCTGGCACCCGGGACGCTCCTCCACCCCCACCCACCAACATCATCTGAGCTCTGCACATCACATAGACAATCTGTTTTTCCATCCCAGCAGTGCCAGCTGTCCCTTGAGGAGAAACTGAGGAATGCTCACCAAGAAAGGGAAGTGTGAAATCTTTTCAGTAGATCCTAGCCACTCTCCGGATCTTGGTGTGAAGTGAAAACAGCTGGTAGCTAACTCTTGCCAGCTTCAGGCTGACGGCTCCCCACACCATCAGGCTCCAAATAAGCTGTCTTATGACAGGGAAGAAGCAACCATTGGAAGTGTTTCAAATTCAACACAGGCTGACTTTTCTCTCCCAGATCTAAATGTATCCACATCCAGCTGCCAAGTTTCTAAGATCTGTGGAAACCTGCAGATTCTCTCAGGTTAGAAAACTGGTTCCTCTACTGAACAAAAGCCATTGGCTGCTTTGCCCCTTCATGGTTCTATAAAGGTTCCAGAGTTTTCATGACATTGTTCTCGTTCCATCACTTTACTGCTCCCCACTATCACAGGCTTCAGCTTAACCTTCCTGTCTTGGAATAAGAGTAAAAAATCTTATCTCTGGCAAAAGGAGTCCGGGCATGAGGGAGCAGGCCTGGAAGAAATTGGTGGGTGGCTTAGGCAAAGGAAAGCTTCCCAAGAAAATTCCTCTGAACCCAGAGGATTCAAAGCACTGATTTCCAGAGGTGTTACTGCAACCCATCTTTTAGGAAAGCAGAGACACCAAGGATCAACTCTTACTCTGGTTACTGAGTGACCCACCATCAGAGCCTGCCCTTCAGATGGTCTTTCAAACAAACTATTTTCAATTCACTCTCAGGGAAGACCTTTCTGGGTCTTGAGACTCTCTCCTCCAGAAGGTCCCCAAATCCTAAATGAATATTAGCCCAACTCCTCCCTTAAATTCTGTCGTTCAGGACCAGAGTTGGTTAAATGAATGAAATGCATAGAACTTATAATATTGGTATTTTGTCTACCCCCCTCCTTTTTATTTTTCCTTCCTTCCTTCCCCAGTGTGTGACTACATTTCTTGGGAAAATGTGACTAAAGAAACCCATTCAGGTAGTTATTCACAAAAAGTATCCTGAGGCCTCTCCTGTGGACAGAGCACAACTGGCATAATTTTTAAGTTCTGCCTCAACAGTTGTGTTTTGCTATGAGGCACTTATCCTTGGAACTGAATGTCCCATGGATTGCTTTAGGCTTTGGACACACTTGACAGTAATTCTTGAAAAGCATATTCATTTGGATATTACTTCAGATTGGACACTGTTCTTATCCAAATAATATTGGTATTACCTACATATTAGGTGTTGCTTACCTCCAGAAATTTTATATAGTTCTACTTATATTAACTTATTTTTTCATCCTTCCAACCTTATGAAGCAAGTAATATTACTATCCCATTGTGCACACAATATGCAAGAGGGGGCTCCACTAGAGCATCTGGAGAGAGCTCAGCTCTGCCAACATCTTGATTTTGTCCCAGTGATACGAATGTCAGATTTCTGGCCCCTAGACGGTTCCAGAATAAATTTCTCTCACCTTAAATTGCCAGGTTTTTGGAAATTTGTTAAAGCTGCCATAGGATACTATACCGTATATATAACAAGGTAGAAGAGTCATAGAAAGTCCTCAGTGTGTGTCCATTCCTTCCAGGGTATTGGACCAGGTCTAGGAGATTACAAAATTGTAAGGACTCCAGATACAAAATTCACCATCTGCTTACCTCACCGTTTCAGACTTCTCTCTATTAAACTGCAGATGTTTGCATCCAACATGTTTGAGGCATGGCCTCACAGTGTTTCTGCACCTTTGAACACATGCATTCCTCTACAAAGACCACTTCACAGACGGGAGGAGACCCCCATGAAGGAAACACAGTTTTCATTCTAAAATATGGCAACATATCTTTGAAAAGTGCGAGAATAAATGACCCTCAAGTTGGTGGCTGAATTTGCAGAGGGAATTTTAGAAGCCTTTACCACCAACAGCATTCCTCAGTATAAATCACACAATTCGTGTTGTTTGTACAAAAAGAAAATGGCTGAATCTTGATAAGGTAATTCTATCAAAGATTGGTTGCTTGTGATTCAATGCATTGCTTATGGCACAGGACGTGGCGCCCTAGACCAAGATGATGCTAACATTTCATTCAAAGTTATCTTCCTCCTTAATCTACCCCCCTTCTTCCAATAGTAAATTGGTAGGTTTCCTTCTACTCTCTGTAAATATGGAGTCCTGTCTTTGATGTCAGAAATGGGTAGGGGTGGTAAGGAGATGGCCAAACCCAAATGACTAAGCACAACTTCTGGTGGCTTTAAGAGGTTCTTCCATTTCTCTTCAGGCACAGTAAGCTCTCAAGACCCACTTCAGGAGCCAAACATTTCAAAATGTTTAATATGTTTGAGCATAAGTAGCTGCCATCACTCAAAATATCCAAGCAGGTGGGAACTGTAGGGAGCTGATAATTAAGGAAGATCAAAATAACTGGTGAGGAGGCTGTCTTTCTAGGGTCACTGAAGTTGTTGGTTTGAGGTCAATTGCCTAGGAGATGTAGTGGTGAAACTGAATACTTATAAGCATAACTGAGGAATATCCATTTGGAATCTAAAGAACACAAGTGAATACAGAATGAAAATTTAGGAAGAAAGAAATTGAACAAAATGTCCACAGAAAGAGGGATGTGTATATTGAGAAAAATGGATAGATAAAATATAATGGAATATTAAACAACAGTTCAATCAAGTAATCTAAATCTTAACATAATTTTGAATGAAAAATAAAATGCCAGTTGCAGGAACAATACAAACTCCTTGATAAAATGTATATGTACTTCTAAAGGACATAGATTAATACTATATGTTATGTATTGATTGATTCCCATGTAGTTTAAAAAGTAATGAGAGAATATAGAGAAACTTATTATAGTATTTGCCTGGAGAATTTATAATGAGTTTTTTTTCTTTTTACAGAGACTGAAGATTGTAAACAAAGAATGGAAATGATAATAATCTTTTTCTGAATGGTAGGTTCATATGTGTTTGTTTAATTAGTACAATTTCTTTCTACATTTAATAAAATTAGCTTTCTTAAGAGTTAGTAACCAAGGAAAGATACTTCTATTTTTCAATAAATAAGGGATTCGGTCATATTCTTCAGATTTATCAAAAGATGCAGATGGGTGGTGTCCAGTATACTTGGTGCTATTGGGGCCCAGAGTAGGACACCCTAAAATGTGCCTCAGTGACATACTGATTATTTTGAATTAAAGTTACTTAAGAAGTGGCCAAGGAAGAGGGACACTCTGACCTTCCTTTCTGTCTCCCTGAAAGCAGGAAATGCATCTCATGTGACAGGTGCCCTCCTTGCATCTGGAGGTAGACGGACACATTATGGCAAAGACAGGGAATTCAGATTGATAAGCATATATAAACGAACCTTGTTACTTCTTAATTTACTACTCCAGACCCAAACTCTATTCTTCACTAATTAGGTACCCAAAGCCTAAGTTTCTTTATTCTGTCAATTCCTCACAAATTCATTTCTCCTTTCTCTCAAAGTATAAAAACTGTCTGCTTTGTTTACTTCTTAGTTTCCATTTCTATGAGACCTCCATGTACGTGAATTAAAATTTCTTTCATTTTCTCCTGCTAATCTGTCTTGTGTCAATTTTATTTTGAGTCCAGCCACAGAACTCAAAAGTAGTTGAGAGGAAATTTCATCCTCCCAGACAGTTGGTGAGACAGGCAGGAGGCTGGCTGTTCCCTGCTTCCCTCCCTAAGTCTTCTGCAGATGAGAGGTCCTGGGACATCTAACGAAGGCCTGCAGAAGGTAAGAGTTCTTCCTTTCCATGTCAGACACCTGGATGTCTGCCTGCCAAGTCTGCTGGAAGGGAAAGTGTTAAGAGCCCATTTTATCTCTGTCGAATTTAGATAAGCAGGAGAAGATATTACTGGAGCTAGTTCCTTGGATGAGCACCTCTTGGGAATCCTTTACCTCCCAGAGATGGTCACAGTTTTTCTTTGTCTCCGTCCCTTGTGTTGTTTGCCATAAGGAGCAAGAACCGTAAGGCAGAACACAGGCATAGGCCCTCTAAGTCGGCCCTTGGAGCCAATCTCACAAAAAGGTGAGTTAACGGTTCTTACCAAACTGGCATCATTTAGACAAACTTTATTTTGGGTCCTTTATGAACAGATGAAGTTTTTCATTCTTTCTTTTATATCCTGAGAGCTTAACTTTCTGTCCAGTGAAAACATTCTCGCTGGTCTCTGCCTTCAGGAACGTTCATTTACTGGGGTGCATCTGGTGGCCAAAGGAATTGGCTGGGTTTCCAATCATGAAATCATGAAGTCATAAGCAGTACTCCATTTGTCTGGCTGTACCAGCAATTAGGGAAGTTTGTCATAAGTGTTCTCAGTCCTTATGGGGCCTTTATCATCTCAACCTTCATTGCTTGTTAGACTAATACTAGAAGTGAACTCTCTAGATCTTGGGAGGGCTATACACTAACTTGTGAGACTTCTCCCGCTTCTTTGGTTAAGCCATAATAAAATGCTTATTGATCTGAGTCACTATTTGAAATTAATATATGATCCTACTCATCAATGACCAGAGTATGGATCCTTTAAATTGGCTATATTTAAAAGGAAACAAATTTTTCAGAGCTCTCATCATAACAGGTGTCATATTGGTACTTATGAAAAATAACATTAATGACTAGGCTTAAAGAATCCTTTATTAAATAAAAGAAATTTGATAAAAATTCAACATAAATTCCCTTTCTTAAAAATCACCCCTTCACCTCAGCAATTCCAGAGGCCCTCCTACAAATAAGCAAGAAAGAATTCTGCTGGAGACCAATATTCAAGTGCTCACAGAAACAAGTGTCGTTTTCTTGCAAATCTTTTTCACACCAGGATTATAAGTCTAGAAACAAGTCAAGGCCCACGTATCTTTACCAGTCTCAAGCCTCAGCTATTCCTCTCAAAATGTTTGTAGATATTGTAAAACATCATGATACTGGAGAAATATTGCCCAGTATTTAAGAAAAGGTTAATAGTAATTACCTTAAGACTTATGACCATATGCAAATATATCCTAAAATTCCCAGGAGAAAAATTCCATTATTTTCTGTGTTCCTTAAAGTTATAAATCTTACCATGTATTTGAAATGTAAACACAGGCTGCATAGCCCAAGACTGGGCCTGGATTAACTCAATGTGTAGAACACTAAACTAACTAGAAAAAGAAAAAAAAAAAAAAAAGAGGAAAACAGGCCTTTAAAACACAAACTGCCAAAAAGTCTCTCTTGCCCAAAGTTTATTAAATTACAGTCTTCTTAAAATTGCTTGTCAAGGACAAATACAGATCTTAAAAGTCTTGTCCACATATAATAAACATCTTCAGCCATGTGAGTGAATAATCTTTGATTTATAAATAGTGAATTTTTACTCTAATTCATGACTAAAGTTTTAAAATGAAAATTATGAGATTTCTGGTTGTGTCTGTCTATATTTCTATATGTGTATGTTACCTTTGGGTGGGATTGCCAAAATTAATTTGACAAAGAGCTCTACTTATTGGCTTTAATAATCAAGCACCTATATAAAAAATCTTAAAAATGTAATAAAAACTAAACCAAATATTTTTCAAGTCACAAGATCTAAGATAATCTTTAGTATATAAAAACAAATTTTAAGCTTCTTGGTTCAATAAATACAGGTATGTCTTCAGAATTAGCATTAAATATAATGTCGGTAAACAACTTTTGTTCTACCTTGTTTGCTAATCAAAGGGGTTAATTTTGTCTCTGTTGCAAAGTTTGTCAGAAAAGCAAACAAAAAAACAAGATAATCACTGATCTCTTTAATATCTCAAGAAATGTTTATGAGTAAGTTAAGTGTAATTATTAAGAACAAATAGATTAAATAGATGTAAGAGATAAGAGTTTTTAGGTAAACTATTAAAAAATAACTGTCTTAGAAATGTCAATCTGGAAGGCAACCAGAAGAAATGGACAGTTTGGGAAACATACAGCCCGCCAAAACTGAATCAAGAAGAAATAAATAATTTGAACAGACCAATGACTAGAAGTGAAATATAATCTCTAATGGAAAAAAAAAAATCCCTGCAAAAAAAAGTCCAGTACCAGATGATTTCACTGTGGAAATATACCAAACATACAATGAAGAACTTACACAAATCCTTCTCAAATTCTTCCAAAAGATTGAGGAGGAGGAAGCACTCCCAAAGTCATTCTATGAAGCCACAATCACCCTGATACCAAAACCAGACAAAGACACTATCAAAAAAGGAAATTGTAGGACAATATCTTTGATGAATTTAGATGCAAAAATCCTCCACAATATATTGCAAACCAAATCCAACAACACATAAAAAGAATCGTAAACCATAATCAGATTGGATTCATCTCAGGGTCACAAGCTTGTTTCAACATAGGCAAATCACCCATTGATATACCCCATATCAACAAAAGAATAGACAAAAACCACCTGATTATCTCAATAGATGCAGAAAAGGCATTTGATAAAATTCAACATCCAGTCATGATACAAACTTTCACCAGAATGAGTATAGAGGAAACATATCTCAACATAATAAAAGCTATCTATGATAGGGCTTCCCTGGTGGCACAGTGGTTTAGAGTCCGCCTGCCGATGCAGGCGACACGGGTTCGTGCCCTGGTCTGGGAAGATCCCACATGTCACGGAGCAGCTAGGCCTGTGAGCCATGGCCACTGAGCTTGCATGTCTGGAGGCTGTGCTCTGCAACGGGAGAGGCCTCAACAGTGAGAGGCCTGCATACCACCAAAAAAAAAAAAGCTATCTATGATAAACACACAGCCAACATAATATTCATTGGTGAAAAGCTGAAAGCCTTCCTGCTAAAATCTGGAACAATACAAGAATGCCTGTTCTCACTACTTCTATTCAACATAGTATTGGGAGTACTAGCCACAGCAATCGGACATGAAAAAGAAATAAAAGTTATCCAAATTGAAAGGGAAGAGGTAAAATTGTCATTTTATGCAGATGACATGATACTTTACAGAGAAAACCCTAAAGACTCCACACAAAACAATTAGAACTGAAAAACAACTTCAGAAAGGTAGCAGGATACAAGATTAACATACAGAAATCTGTTTCATTTCTTTACACTCACAGTGAAATACCAGGAAGAGAAAGAAAAAAAAATCTCTTTTAAAACATATCAAAAAAAATATTTAGGAATAAACCTGACCAAGGAAGAGAAAGACTTACATGCTTAGAACTATAAAACATTGATGGAGGAAACTGAAAATGATTCAAAGAAATGGAAAGATATCTCATGCTTTTGGATTGGAAGAATTAATGTTGTTAAAATTGCCATGCTATCTAAAATGATCTACAGATTTAATGGGATACCTATAAAATTACCCATGACCTTTTCCACAGAACTAGAACAAATATACCTAAAATTTATATGGAGCCACAAAAGGCACAGAATTGCCAAATCAATCCTGAGGAAAAAGACTAAAGCTGGAGGCATAACTGTCCCAAGCTTCAGACAATACTACAACACTCTAGCTATAGTCAAAACAGTGTGGTATTGGCACAAAAATAGACATATAGATCAAAGGAACAGTATAACAAACCCAGACAAAAACCCACACACCTACGGTAAATTAATCTTTGACAAAGGGGGCAAGAATATACAATGGAGAAAAGAGAGTCTCTTCAGGAAGTGGAGGTGAAAAAGCTGGAAGTTAGAACACTCCCTCAAACTACACACAAAAACTCAAAATGGCTTAAACACTTAACATAAGACATGGCATTGTAAAACTGTTAGAAGAGAACATAGGCAAAACATTCTCTGATGTAAATCATAGCAATGTTTTGTTAGGTCAGTCTCCCAAGGCAAAAGAAATAAAAGCAAAAGTCAACAAATGGGATCTAATCAAACTTATAAGCTTTTTCACAGCAAAGGAAACCATAAACTAAATAAAAATACAACTTACGATCTGGGAGAAAACATTTGCAAATGATGTGCCTGACAAGGGCTTAATTTGCAAACTATACAAACAGCTCATACAACTCAATATCAGAAAAAGAAATTACCCAATCAAAAAATGGGAAGAAGACCTACATAGACATTTCTCCAAAGAATACCATACATATAGCCAATAGGCACATGAAAAGATGCTCAACATCACTAACCATCAGAGAAATGCAAATCAAAGCTACAGTGACACCTCACACCTGTCAGAACAGCCATCATCAAAAAGTCTACAATTAATAAATGCTAGAAAAGGTGTGGGGAAAAGGGAAACCTCCTACACTGTGGGTGGGAATGTAAATAGGTACAGCCACTATATGGAACAGTATGGAGGTTCCTTAAAAATGTAAAAATTGGGTTATCATATGATCCAGCAATCCCACACCTCGGCATGTATCTGGAAAAGAGGAAAACTCTAATTTGAATACATACATGCACCCCAATCTTCATAGTAGCACTATTCATGATAGCCAAGACATGGAGGCAACCTAAATGTCCATCGACAGATGACTGGATAAAGAAGATGTGGTACATATATACAATGGAATATTAGTCCAGCATAAAGAAGAATGAAATGATGCCATTTTCAGCAATATGGATGGACTTAGAGATTATCATACTAAGTGAAGTAATTCAGACAGAGAAAGACAAATATCACAGAATATCACTTATTTGTAGAATCTAAATAATGATACAAATGAACTTACTTACAAAACAGAAACAGACTCACAGATATAGAAAATAATCTTATGGTTAGCAAAGGGAAGGTCTGGGAGGGGTTAAAAATTAGGAGTTCGGGATTAACAGATACACACTACTATATATGAAATAGAGAAACAACATTATAGCACAGGGAACTATGTTCTATATCTTGCAGTAACCTATAATGGAAAAGAACCTGAAAAAGGACACATATACATATAACTGAATCACTTTGCTGTATACCTGTAATTAAGACAGTATTGTAAATCAACTGTACTTAAATTTAAAAAAGAAAAAAAAATGTCTACTTGAGTAGTTTCCTAAATCTCTTTGGTAATTTACATTCTTAGAGTTTTGCTAAGTTAAGTTAAATATTGGGAATTCATTGAATGTCCTTTCCTAATGAGATAAATTACTAAAACGTTAATTGCTAAATAAGTCTAAGTTTCTACCTACATTTGACCTCTTAGTACAGAGAAACTAACTATGTTTGGATCTATTAGTAAATAAATTTTGTGCTTTATTGAAAGTTTGTACTTTGAAGTAGCTTATGTTTCTAAATATTATATAATGTATGCGTAAGTCAAGTCACAAAATGTTAATGCAGTTTACAATTGCTTTCTTCTGTATTTTCACTGAACAAAATAAAATTTCAAATAATTAAGTATTCTAATCAATATATGTGCTTAAAGCTACCAGATATAATAATTGGGAAATAATGCATTTGGTGATAAGAAAAGGTTTAAAGTATAGAGATTTTTTTGTTTAGAAAAAAGTAAATGAATTTGTCCCAAAGCTAGTTATTTCTAAATGGGAAAGGAAACCAGGAACAAACTGAAATGGATATAGAAAATTGTAAAATATTTGTAAATAAACGAATATTTGGAAAGAAATTTTATGTGTGGTTAGGACTGGATAAGATTGGAATGAATTTAATTAAGTAAATTAGTTTTAATATCAAAATTAAGCTGATATAAAATTGGAATTTACTTTTCTCTTTTGTTGAAAGGACAAAGCTTTGTTTCGTTTTGGTTTTGTTTTTGGTCTGCTCTTGATAAGAGATTCTGAAAGTTTTTTTTTTTTTATCTTTAAAAATTTACCTAGAAAAAAAATCTTATGTCTTGTCAAAATAATCACTTATGTTATATGTTATCTTTATCAGGTCTTTGATTACTTATGTAAGTCCTCTCAATATTAAAAGAGTTAAATTTTGCTTAGAATTATATTCTATTTTTGCCTATGATGTCTTTAATTTATATTTTGGTTAAATTGATGACTATAATTTGTTTCACAGTCACCTATTGGACTACTTTTAATTTTTTGATATTTTTACAAAATTCCCAAAAATCTAATTCTAAGTGAAGTCTTTGTGACTTAGAACTAACTCTGAGATATGAAATATTTTAGAGGGTCACTGAAATATCTAAAAATTTGTTCATTCTCTCTTTATGAAAAGAGAGATATCAAACTAATTAAGTACATTTGATATGTAAAATTACATGGAATGCATTGTCAAATAAGAAGTAACATTAAGCCTTCTTTATGTCGTGTCTATATAGATATGTATTATAGCTGTACTCAGAAATTATGTAAAATTCCTGTATCCTAGTGTCAGAGAAATGCCCTAACTGACTTTCATGGAAAAGCAGCAGTAAGAGAATCTGTAAATTTTGTGGCAAATGTGGATGAAGTCCATTCTCCTCCTGAAAAAGAAAAAAAAAATTTACCCCTTATTGCCAGACTTTTGCCATCCTAATGTGCTCGTAACATGGCAACAGTCTGCTCCTGAATCAAAGAAAGTAAGATGGATAAACAATAGCTGTAAATTAATCAGACAACCAGGGCTATAGGAAACCTAGACAACCACTTGGCTCTTCTTGGCTTTCTAGCAAACCTTATTTTTTTATTGTTTTGTTTACTTTTTCTTGTATTTCTTCACCCACCATAGTTCAGTTACAATTACTTGTCATAACTAGACATTGGCAGGAAAATTTCTATAAAATTGTGAATACAGTCTACCTGAAATGTCTTACCTGTTGGGTTCATAACCCCGGGAAAAAATATTTCTGTCCTCAGTGGCTTCAGACCTCCTTTCTCCGGACCCTTCAAATACCTGCAATTGTTAGTTCATTCAACTACCACTTAATATGGGCCATCAAGATGTTCTTGGTATTGTATGTATGTTTTCTGGATGGATTGAATCCTTCCTTTGCTTCAAAGCTGATGCACCCACAATGGTAAAGAAACTGTTAAAAAGGAAATGTGTTTTCCCCTTGAGGCCTACCTTCCACAGTCTCCAGTGATCAAGGCACTCAATTCACTGGGCAAATTCTATGAGACTTAACAACAAACTTGCAGACTTCTGGGGATTATCACCGTCTCTGTCACCCTCAATTATCAGGCAAGGTCAACAGGACTAATGGAAAAGTGGACTAATAAAGAACAAGAGTTAATCACATGGGATTGAATGAACTGATGAATGGGATTATAATTTTATATCACTTTTTGTCTAAAATACTACTTATTTTTTAATCTTTTGTTTCCCAGATACAACGAAACTTTTTTAAAGATTTACAGTAGGTTAGGACTTCCCTGGTGGCACAGTGGTTAAGAATTTGCCTGCCAATGCAGGGGACATGGGTTCGAGCCCTTGGTCCAGGAAGATCCCACAAGCCGCAGAGCAACTAAGCCCGTGTGCCACAACTACTGAGCCTGCGCTCTAACGCCCGTGAGCCACAATTACTGAGCCCACATGCCACAACTACTGAAGCCCTTGTGCTTAAAGCCCAAGCTCCACCACAAGAGAAGCCACGGCAATGAGAAGTCCGTGAGTGGCAAGGAAGAGTAGCCCCCACTCACCGCAATTAGAGAAATCCCACACACAGCAACGAAGACCCAACACAGTCAACAATTAATAAATAAATAAATAAATAAAAATTTATTTTAAAAAAGATTTACAGCAGTTTAGTACATTATACTGTTGTATGCAGGAGTGAAACAGTTCTCTTTTTCACCCTACCTAATCCTTCTAGAATTCAGAAGCTCTCAGTGAGCATTCTTATTTTCTTGGCAATATAGTTATTTGCATTAGTTCAATAAGAATCTGTTCCCTTTGTAACAGGACAAAATAAGAAACATTGATTGTATTACCAAGTCTTTGACTGGAATGTCATACTTGAGAGAGACATGCATCGACAGATATGACCAGACACCTTGAAGGAGCTAAGGTTGACTTTATGGAGCCACTAAATCCCTTTAGAGAAACAGCCTCACACCATGTTCACAGGATTCCCAGCAGCCTTACCTGGAACCTCAGGATATTTTGGGGACCTCAAGAGAAGAGGAATTGGCCAAAGTCTAGAGGTATTACAGGCAAACCTGATGGCAAATCTTTAGTGTGACTTACTGGCCCTGAAAGGCTATTAAAAATTGAATCTGAAGATTCCTTATCAAAATTTCCAGCAAAACATATTTACAAATGCCTATATGGTCAAATCTCTATTTTTGCTGAACTTAGACCAAGATTTGGAATCTATACACTTTGTAAACAAATTAGTCTTAATTTGGTTATTTTTGGTAGAAATTAGGGTGATTTTAGAGAGGAAAAAATATGTTTAATTAAACTATGATACGCACTTGTGGATATTGGATTCTAGTGCTATTACTTTTCCCTGAAGTTTTGTTATTTACCTGAGAATTAGACTAGATACTGAATTGTTCTAGTTTTCTCCCATATCTGACTACAGCTCTCCAAACTAATTTTTCCAAATTTTTTTGACTCTTTTGAAAAACCTGGAATCACTGAGAACTAAAACTGCCCTTTTCCTGAAGGCCTGCAAACTGATGCTCGACTATTTGATATAAACTTCAGAGAAATGGTTACAAGCTCGCTCAAATTTAAACAATCCTCCTGTCTGTTGCTGTATGAGCCACATAGAAAATTTACCTGCAAGCCTGATTACTTCATCGGAGATATTTCAAACTGGGAAAATCAACCTTCAACCCTACATCTAGGCTCAGAAAATGGTTTATAATCTGCTCCAATTATTAACCTTTGCTTTCTTTTGTTTCCATAGAAATGACTCTCATTAAATTTCAGGTTGCTTGCACCTTAGGCCTGGCTTTAGGAGGCCATTTGCATCACCACCTCTTGAATTGAAATATAACAATTTAACTGAACTGAACTGAACTGTTCTCAAAACTGAGAAGCTGGTTCAGTGAAATAGAGGACTCTACTAACCCGTTCTCTCTCTCTGCCATCACCAGCTCAGTTTTTAATATTTAAAACTTCTAGGGAAGTTTCAGAAGAGGGAACTGTTGGGGTCCAGAATTGTCTGTCCCAAAATGTGCCTCAACTGACATATTGATTACATTGAACTAAAGTTACTTAAGAAATGGCCAAAGCAAGTGACATACTCTGACCCTCCTTCCTCTGACCCTCTGACCCTGTGTCTTTGAAAGCAGGAAGTGAATCTCTCATGTGAAAGGTACACTCCTTGCATCTGGAGGTAGAAGGACACCCTTATCACAAAAGGTAGGGAATTCAAGCTAAGGAGCCTATATAAGAAGAAGCCTATATATAAGAAGCCTATCTGTTCTCAGAACTCATTGTGATTTAATCTGCCTCTCTAAATAATGAAGGCTCTTGAGAAATGTTTCATGTCCTAATTTTCCTTCTACATATATTTCTGGGGAAATATCTGTTTCAATCTTTGGCCCATTTTGCATTGGGTTGTTTCTATTGGGTTCTTTATTATGATCAGGTTGTAAAAGTTCTCTATATATTCTAGATAAAATTTGTTTGTGAATATACATTTTAGAAATATTTTTTCTCATTTGCTGGCTTGCTTTCTCATATTTTTAATAGGGTCTCATGAAGATCAAAATCTTTTCATTTTATCAAGTCCATCTTACCAATTTCTGTTCTTATGTAGTTTTACTTTCACTCTTCACACCTTTTATTTTATTTATTTATTTTTAACATCTTTATTGGAGTATAATTCCTTTACATTTTTGTGTTAGCTTCTGCTGTATAACATAGTGAAACCGCTATACATATACTTATATCCCCATATACCCTGCCACGTGCATCTCCCTCCCACCCTCCTTATCCCACCCCTCTAGGTGGTCACAAAGCACAGAGCTGATCTCCCTGTGCTGTGCGGCAGTTTCCCACTAGCTATCTCTTTTACATTTGGTACTGTATATGTGTCAATGCCACTCTCTCACTTCATCCGAGCTTACTCTTCCCCCTCCCCGTGTCCTTAAGTCCACTCTCTTAAGTCTGAATCTTTATTCCTGTCCTGCCCCTAGGCTCTTCACAACCTTTTTGTTTTTTTATAGTTTCCGTGTATATGTGTTAGCATATGGCATTTGATTTTCTCTTTCTGACTTACTTCATTCTGTATGACAGACTCTATGTCCATTCACCTCACTACAAATAACTCAATTTTGTTTCTTCTTATGCCTGAGCAATATTTGATTGTATATATGTGCCACATCTTCTTTATCCATTCATCTGTCGATGGACATTTAGGTTGCTTCCCAGTCCTGGATATTGTAAATAGTGCTGCAGTGAGCCTTGTGGTACATGACTCTCTTTGAATAATGTTTTTTTCAGGATATATGCTCAGTAGTGGGATTGCTGGTTCATACGGTAGTTCTATTTTTAGGTTTTTAAAGAACTTCTATACTGTTCTCTATAGTGGCTATATCAATTTACATTCTCACTAACAGTGTAGGAGCGTTCCCTTTTCTCCACACCCTCTCCAGCATTTATTGTTTGTAGATTTTTTGATAATTGCCATTCTGACCGCTGTGAGTTGATACCTCATTGTAGTATTGATTTGCATTTCTCTAATGATTAGTGATGTTGAGCATCCTTTCACGTGTTTGTTGGTGATCTGTATATCTTCTTTGGAGAAATGTATATTTTGGTCTTCTTGGCTCACAGGGCTAGTTGCTCCGCGGCATGTGGGATCTTCCCAGACCAGGGCTCGAACCCCTGTCTCCTGCATTGGCAGGCAGATTCTCAACCACTGTGCCACCAGGGAAGCCCTTCTGCCAATTTTTGGATTGGGTTCTTTGCTTTTTTGATATTGAGCTGCATGAGCTGCTTGTGTATTTGGAGATTAATGCTTTGTCAGTTGCTTCATTCTGAGGGTTGTCTTTTCGTCTTGTTTATGGTTTCCTTTCGTGTGGAAAATCTTTTAAGTTTCATTAGGTCCAATTTGTTTATTTTTGTTTTGATTTCCATTTCTCTAGGAGGTGGGTCAAAAAGGATCTTGCTGTGATTTATGTCACAGAGTGTTCTGCCTATGTTATCCTCTAAGAGTTTTATACTGCCTGTCCTTACATTTAGGTCTTTAATCCTTTTTGAGTTTATTTTTGTGTATGATGTTAGGGAGTGTTCTGATTTCACTCTTGTATGTGTAGCTTTCCACTTTTCCCAGCACCACTTATTGAAGAGGCTGTCCTTTCTCCATTGTATATTCTTGCCTCCTTTATCAAGGATAAGTTGACCATATGTGCATGGGTTTATCTCTGAGTATTCTATCCTGTTCCATTAATTTATATTTCTGTTTCTGTGCCACTATCATACTGCCTTGATTACTGTAGCTTTTTAGTATCATCTGAAGCCAGGAAACCTGATTCCTCCAGCTCCATTTGTATTTCTCAATAATGCTTTTGCTATTCTGCATCTTTTGTGCTTTCATACAAACTGTGAAATTTTTGGTTCTAGTTCTGTGAAAAATGCCATTGGTAGTTTGATAGAGATTGCATTGACTCTGTAGGTTGCTTTGGGTAGTAGAGTCATTTTCACAATGTTGATTCTTCCAATCCAAGAACATGGTATATCTCTCCATCTGTTTGTATCATCTTTCATTTCTTTCATCAGTGTCTGATAGTTTTCTGCATGCAGGTCTTTTGTCTCCTTAGGTAGGTTTATTCCTAGGTATTTTATTCTTTTTTTTACAATGGTAAATTGGAGTGTTTCCTTAATTTCTCTTTCAGATTTTTCATCATTAGTGTATATGAGTGCAAGAGATTTCTGTGCATTAATTTTGTAACCTGCAACCTTACAAAATTCATTGATAAGCTCTAGTAGTTTTCTGGTAGAATCTTTACGATTCTCTATGTATAGTATCATGTCATCTGCAGACATTGACAGTTTTACTTCCTCTTTTCCAATTTGTATTCATTTTATTTCTTTTTCTTCTCTGATTGCTGTGGCTAAAACTTCCAAAACTATGTTGCATAATAGTGGTGGGAGTAGGCAACCTTGTCTTCTTCCTGATCTTCGTGAAAAGGGTTTCAGTTTTTAACACTGAGAACGATGTGAGCTGAGGGTTTGTCACATATGGTCTTTATTATGTTGAGGTAAGTTCCCCCTATGCCTACTTTCTAAAGAGTTTTTATCATAAATGGGTGTTGAATTCTGTCAAAGGTTTTCTGCATCTATCGAGATGATCATGTGGTTTTTCCCCTTCAATTTGTTAATATGGTGTATCACATTGATTGATTTGCATATATTGAAGAATCTTTGCATTCCTGGAATAAACCCCACTTGATCATGGTTGGAGTATTTTTTTAATATGCTGTTGGATTCTGTTTGTTATTATTTTGTTGAGCATTTTGCATCTATGTTCATAAATGATATTGGCCGATAGTTTTCTTTTTTTGTGACATCTTTGTCTGGTTTTGTTATCAGTGTGATGGTGGCCTCATAGAATGAGTTTGGGAGTGTTTCTCCCGCTGCTATATTCTATTTTTTTTGTTTGTTTTTTGTTTTGTTTTGTTTTTTTTGTGGTACACGGGCCTCTCACTGTTGTGGCCTCTCCCGTAATGGAGCACAGTCTCCGGATGTGCTGGCTTAGCGGCCATGGCTCACGGGCCCAGCTGCTCCGCAGCATGTGGGATCCTCCCAGACTGGGGCATAAACCCGTGTACCCTGCATCAGCAGGCAGAGTCTCAACCACTGCACCACCAGGAAGCCCTCCGCTTCTATATTTTGAAAGAGTTTGAGAATGATAGGTGTTAGCTCTTCTGTAAATGTTTGATAGTATTCAGCTGTGAAGCCATCTTGTCCTGGGCTCTTGTTGGTTGGAAGATTTTTAATCACAGTTTCAATTTCAGTGCTTGTGATAGGTTTGTTTATCTTTTCTATTTCTTCCTGGTTCAGTCTTGGAAGGTTGTGCTTTTCTAAGAATTTGTCTCTTTCTTCCAGGTTGTCCATTTTATTGGAATATAGTTGCTTGTAGTAATCTCTCATGATCCTTTGTATTTCTGCAGTATCAGTTTTTACCTGTCCTTTTTCATTTCAAATACTGTTGATTTGAATCTTCTTCCTTTTATTCTTGATGAATCTGGCTAATGGTTTATCATTTTTTTTAACTTCTCAAGGAAACAGCTTTTAGTTGTATTCATTTTTGCTATTGTTTCCTTCATTGTTTTTCATTTATTTCTGATCTGATCTTTGTGGTTTCTTATCTTCTGCCAACTTTGTGTGTTTTGTTTTCTTCTTCTAATTGCTTTAGTTATAAGTTTAGGTTATTCATATGAGATTTTTCTTGTTTCTTGAAGTAGGATTGTATTGCTGTAAACTTCCCTCTTACAACTGCTTTTGCTGCATCCCATAGGTTTTGCATTGTCGTGTTTTCATTGTCCTTTGTTTCTAAGTATTTTTTGATTTCCTCTTTGATTTCTTCAGTGATCTCTTGGTTATTTAATAGTGTATTATTTAGCCTCCATGTGTTTGTATTCTTTACAGGTTTTTTCATGTAATTGATATCTTGTCTCATAGCTTTGTGGTCAGAAAAGATACTTGATACAATTCTAATTTTCTTAAATTTACCAAGGCTTGATTTGTGACCCAAGATATGATCTATCTTGGAAAATGTTCCATGAGCACCTGAAAGAAAGCATATTCTGTTGTTCTTGGATGGAATGTTCTATAAATACCAATTAAATCCATCTTGTTTAATGTTCCATTTAAAGCTTGTGTTTTCTTATTTATTTTTATTTTCATTGATCTGTGCATTGGTGAATGTAGGTTATTAAGGTCCCCTACTATTATTGTGTTATTGTCAATTTCCCCTTTTATGGCTGTTAGAATTTGCCTTATATATTGAGGTGCTCCTATGTTGGGTGCATAAATATTTACAATTGTTGTATCTTCTTCTTGGATTGATCCCTTGATCATTATGTAGGGTCCTTCTTGTTCTCTTGTAATAGTCTTTATTTTAAAGTCTATTATTTTCTGATATGAGAATTGCTACTCCAACTTTGCTTTGATTTCCATTTGCATGGGATATCTTTTTCCATCCCCTCACTTTCAGTCTGTATGTTTACCTAGGTCTGAAGTGGATCTCTTTTAGACAACATACATACAGGTCTTGTTTTTGTATCCATTCAGTCCATCCAAGTCTTTTGGTTGGAGCCTTTAATCCATTTACATTTAAGGTAATTTTTGATATGTATTTTCCTATTACCATGTTTTTAATTGTTTTGTGTTTGTTATTGAAGGTCTTTTCTTATCTTGTGTTTCCTGCCTAGAGAAGTTCCTGTAGCATTTGTTGTAAAGCTGGCTTGGTGGTGCTGAATTCTCTTAACTTTTGCTTGTCTGAAAGGCTTTAATTTCTCCATCAAATCTGCATGAAGTCCTTGCTGGTTAGAGTAATCTTTGTTGTAGGTTTTTCCCTTTCATCACTTTATATATATGCTGCCACTCTCTTCTGTCTTGCAGAGTTTCTGCTGAAATATCAGCTGTAAACCTTATGGAGATTCCCTTGTGTGTTATTTGTTGCTTTTCCCTTGCTACTTTCAATATTTTTTTCTTTGTGTTTAAGTTTTGATAGTTTGATTACTATGTGTTTTGATGTGTTTCTCCTTGGCTTTATCCTGTATTGGACTCTGCACTTCCTGCACTTGATTGACTATTTCCTTTCCCATATTAGGGAACTTTTCAACTATAATCTCTTGAAATATTTTCTCAGTCCCTTTCTTTTTCCCTTCTTCTTCTAGGACCCCTATAATTCGAATGCTGGTGTGTTTAATGTTGTCCCAGAAGTCTCTGAAACCATCCTCAATTCTTTTCATTCCTTTTTTGTTGTTCAATTCTTTTCATTCCTTTTTTGTTGTTCTGCTCTTCAGTAGTTATTTCCATTATTTTATCTTCCAGGTCACTTATCCACTCTTCTGACACAATTATTCTGCTATTGATTCCTTCTAGAGAATTTTAAATTTCATTTATTCTGTTGTTCATCATTGTTTGTTTGCTCTTTAGTTCTTTTAGGTCCTTATTAAATATTTCTAGTATTTTCTCCATTCTATTTCCAAGAATTTGGATCATCTTTAGCAACATTACTCTGAATTATTTTTTAGGTAGACTGCCTATTTCCTCTTCATTTGGTTGGTCTTGTGGGTTTTTACCTTACTCCTTCATCTGATGCTTATTTCTCCTTCATCTGATGCATATTTCTCTGTCTTCTCATTTTGCTTAACTTACTGTGTTTGGCATCTCCTTCTTGCAGGCTGTGGGTTCGTAGTTCCCATTGTTTTTGGTGTCTTCCCCCAGTGGGTAAAGTTGGTTCAGTGTGTTGTGTAGGTTTCCTGGTGGAGGGGGCTGGTGCCTGTATTCTGTTGGATGAGGCTGCGTCTGTTGTTTCTAGTGGGCAGGACCACATCCGGTGTTGTGTTTTGGTGTCTCTGTGATCTTATAATGATTTTAGGCAGCCTGTCTGCTAGTGGGTGTGGCTGTGTTCCTGTCTTGGTAGTTGTTTGGCATGGGTTATCCAGCACTGGAGCTTGTTGGTCATTGAGTGGAGCTGGGTCTTAGCTTTGAGACAGTGATCGCTGGGAGAGCTCTTGCCAATTGATATTATGTGGGGCCAGGAGTTCTCTGGTGGCCCATTATCCTGAACTTAGCTCTCCCACCTCAGAGGCTGACAGCCAGCCAGAGCACCAAGACCCTGTCAGCATCACGGCTTTTGGGAAGTCTGAGGTCTTCTGCCAGCATTCAGTAGGTGTTCTGTAGGAGTTGTTCCACATGTAGATGTATTTTTGAGGTATTGGTGTGGAGGAAGTTGATCTCCATTTCTTACTTCTCTGCCACCTTGAAGGTCCCCTCTCCTCACACGTCCTGTTGTTAGAGGATCCCCATTTCATCTGGAAAGGACATAAATCTGGCATTGTCACTTCAGGCCTAGCCCATCCACTTTTTTTCCCTTTGTGCTTAGTCTGTTTCACTTGTTCATAGCGAGCCCTGTGCAGGGGCCTTGCCCCTGGCCCTTCAGACCAGAGTTCCTCATGAAATGGCTGAGCTGACACCTCAGCTCGGAACGTGTGCTGAAGCTCATCACCGGACACTCAACTCAAGGTGGAGGCAGGCTGTGCACAGAGACACTACACATGCCCTGCAGTGTGATCTGTTTCTATGTAGTTTGTACTTGTTTTTTTTTTTTTTTTTCAATCTTTGCTTAACTCACATTAACAAGATTATCTCCTATGTTTTCTTTTCCAACTCTTAAAATTTTACACTTTATATTTAGATCTATGTTCCAATTTGAGTTAATTTTTAATAAGATGTGAGTATAGGGCAAAGTTAATATATTTTGAGAATGGACTACTACTGTTTGAGCATCATTAAAAGACTTAAAGACTTTTAATATCTTTAAAAGACTATACATTATTGATCTTTTTTCCACTGTTTTTTCCCTTATCTTTATTTAGGTATACTCAAAAATAAAAATTGTATATATTTGAGATATACCATGTGATATTTTGATAAAACTGGAAAGAAACCAAGGTAGAATGCACATGAAAGCAAATGCATATAACTCTTTACAATGAATCAAATAACCATACAGAAGAGGGTGGGGAAAATGAACTGCAGACAATATGTTAGCTGGATACGTATACATGCTAAAGACAAAAAAAGAACTGTACACACTGTACTCCAGTAGGTAAGTTTGTTTCTCACAGGAATCTAGAATAGCAATCTGAAAGTCCAGTATATATATACTAGAGTTGGATAAATAAGTTAACATATTGTAGATATGGAGAGCCAGTTTTCTTTCTGTGGGAGAAAGTAATTACAAATAAGTAAAGGTACAACTATAAAACCCAAGTTTTTATAAAATCTCCTACTTGGCTTATTCTGGGGATTCCCCAGAACATGCATGCATCTCCCCCATGAGGGGTCACCTGGATCTTCAGTAATTTTCCAGCCAGTTCAAAGCTTTACTGGAGTCAGAGCTATGAGTAAAGATTTTGTAGATTTGTCCTTTACTGAAACATTTAGATGAAGACGATCCTACAACTTCTCATGGGGAGGAACATAAATGAATTTGGCAGAACCTTGTAGTTTTTCTGTCCAAATTATTGTGTTTTTTAATAGTTTTTCCCTTTTCTTGCTGAGTAGTACTTGTGGTATGAAAAAAAAACACAGTTTTTTTTAACCACTCACCTTTTGAAGGACATTTGGATAGGATCCAGGTTTGTGCTATTACTAATAAAGCTGATATAAACCTTTCTTTACAAGTTTCTCTGTGAAAATAAGTTTTTACTTTTCTGGAATATATGTTTAGCAGGGTTCAGAGGGGGATCTACTGCACTGAATACCTACATTAGAGAAGAGGAGAGGTCTCAAATCAATGACTGAGTATTTTTTACCTACGAAACTAAACTAAACCCAATATCAGGAGAAGAAAGGAAATAATCCAGATAAGAGCAAAAGTCAATAATCAACCTTCTGAAAGAAACGTGTCCTAAAAGACTTTTATAAACTCCTATACCCATTGAGAGAGGAATACACATTATTTTCAAGTGCACAGAGACATGTACCGTCAAGTTCCTTGAAAGACACAACTAAAAAGCTCATTCAAGCATTCCCATGAAGACAACTTTGTGACCAATTTACTTCACTAGTGAAAGCTACCAAATATTTAAGGAAGAATCAATGTCAATCCTGTGTAATTTTTTTCAGAAAATGAAACATAAAAGAGGATTTCCCAGCCATTTTATAAGACCAACTTTATCCTGATATGCAAACCAGAAAATTATATTTAAACAACTAAGCAAAACTAATCCTTATTAACAAAGATAGCAAGCTTCCTATCAAAATTTAACAAATTGAATAAAACAAAATATTAAAGAATAAAACATCATGACCAAGGATTATTTACCTCAGAAATAAGGTCTGTTTTATCATGCAAAAGTATCAGTATAGGGCTTCCCTGGTGGCGCAGTGTTTGAGAGTCTGCCTGCCGATGCAGGGGACAGGGGTTCGTGCCCCGGTCCAGGAGGATCCCACATGCCGTGGAGCGGCTGGGCCCATGAGCCATGGCCGCTGATCCTGTGCATCTGGTGCCTGTGCTCCACAACGGAAGAGTCCACAACAGTGAGAGGCCCACGAACCTCAAAAAAATAAAATAAAAAATCAAATTATCAGTATAATTCACCATATTAATAGAATGTAAATGAAAAATATGTGACAATATATGCGTGTGTGTATTACTATCATTTTAAATTATTTTAAATAATAATGGTTATTATTTTAAATTATTATTTTAAATATTTGTGTGTATATGTACCATTACTGCAATCCAGAACTACAAGGTTGTCTCTAAGGGAATAAACTGTTGAAAAACACAAAAATTTGGAGAACCACCAGGAAACCATGCAAATGAAAAATCCAGTATTGAAAAGATACATATTAGCTGATTCCATTTATAAACAATTCATGAAATAACCCACTTATAGTGAACAGATTAGTGATAGCAAAAGTTTAGGTATGTGAAGGAAGGGTAGGGGAGTCTCTTCAGGTATATCAAGAGGGAGTGTTGTGATACAGTTAAGTATTCGATTGTAGTGAAGGATAGAAAAAAGACAAGCTTCTGCCTCTTCATTTATGTTCTTCCCTTAAAGAAAGCCACAGTATCATGTTAGCCTAAATTTTTCAGAAGAGAAAAAAAAAAAAAACAAGAAAAACCTTACTTATAACTCTAACTCCAGTAAAGCTTTGAACTAGAAGGAAAATTCCTGAAGATCCAGGTGAGCCCTCCTAGGGTAACATGCAAGTATGTTCTAGGGAATCCCCAGAATAAGCCAAGTACGGAACATTATAAAACTTGGGTTCTGAAGAGGCAAGTGGAATGACAGGTCATCTTGGAGAACTGGTGGTCACACACCGCTGGGAGCCTGGCAGTCTAGGAGCACAGGCAAGGAGCCACTACCTCAGAAACTTTTCAATTCAGCTTCGAGTGCCATTCTTGTTGGTGACATTCTTGGTCTATTCTGTGTCTCTGTTTATATTTAGCCCCAAGATTTTTCTAAGTCTTTGTTACCCACTCCATTGTGAGCTTCTGGCTTCCACTGCATTTCTTACCAGAATTTAACAGAACATGTCCTTGATTCTGGATAAGTGTCATTCACTCTTTGTCCCTGAGCTTTCTCTGGACCATTTGCTTACTCCATTCTCATAGCGGAGTTCAAAGCAGAATCTACACTTATGTGCCCTTTGTGTCTTCCCAGGTTGCATATTTGGAGGATGCAAGAGTCAGGGTTCTGGCGAGAGGGGGCCTGGGACATGTGCAGGAAAGTCAGGGCATGACATGTGGTGCTGTGCTGCTGATGCTAAGCAAATCTCACTCAAATAAGCCTTGAGATCTCACTAAAGAACATAGTGGCTTACCATTTAAACAACAAACTGTGACAAAGCATATGCTTGTAACTTAGAAAAACTGCTAATTAAAAAAAATATGCACATGCAGGCAGCTTACTAAATGTGGCATGTCAACACGTAGAGTACTGGCACCCTGGACACCCCTCCACCCCCACCACAAGCATCATCTGAGCTCTGCACATCACATAGACAATCTGTTTTTCCATCCCAGCAGTGCCAGCTGTCCCTTGAGGAGAAACTCAAGAATGCTCACCAAGAAAGGGAAGCAGGAGATCTTTTCAGTGGATCCTAGCCACTCTCTGCATCTTCTTATGTAGTGATAACAGCTGGTAGTCCACACTTGCCAGCTTCAGACTGACTGCTCCCCACACCATCGGGCTCCAAATAAGCTGTCCTATGACAGGCAAGAAGCAACCATTGAAAGAGTTTTAAATTCAACACAGGCTGATTTTTCTCTCCCAGACCTAAATGCATCCACCTCCACCAGCCAAGTTTCTAAGATCTGTGGAAACCTGCAGATTCTCTCAGATTAGAAAATTGGTTCCTCTTCTGAACAAAAAACATTGGCTGCTTTGCCCCTTCATGATTCTATAAAGGTTCCAGGGTTTTAATGACATTGTTCTCTTTTCTTTCCCTCACTTTGCTCCCGCCACTGTCATGGCCTTCAAATTAACCTTCCTGTGTTGGAATAAGAATAAAAACATCTTACCTCTGGCAAAAGGAGTACAGGCAAGAGAGAGCACACCTGGAAGGAACCAGGGAGTGGGTTGGACTAGGGGAAGCTTCCCCCCAAAATTCCACTGAATCCAGAGGATTCAAAACATGAGATTCAAAGATAGTACTGCAACCCATCTTTTAGGAAAATAGCAACTTTACTCTGTTTACCGAGTGACCCTCCAGCAGACCCTGCCTTTCAGATGTCCTTTCACACACTATTTTCGATTCACTCTCAGGGAAGAAGTTTCTTGGATCTTGAGACTCTCTCCTCCAGAAGGTCCCCAAATCCTGAGTGAATATTGGCCCAACTCCTCCCCTAAATTCTGTCTTTCAGGACCAGATTAGGTTAAATCAATAGATTGAAAAGGACTTATATTATTGGAATTTTTTCTTTTTCTCCCCTCCTTTATATTTTTCCTTCCCTCCTTCCCCAGGGTGTGCCTACATTTCCTGAATCAACATGACTAAAAAAACCCACTCAGGTAATTATTCCAAGAAGTATCCTGAGGCCTCTCTTATGGACAGAGTACAACCGGCATAATTTTTAAGCTCTGCCTCTATAGTTGTGCTTTTACTACAATGCAATTATCCTCGGAACTGAGTGTCCCAAGGATTGCATTAGGCTTTGGACACACTTGACAGTAATTTATGAAAAGTGTATTTATTCGGATGTTACTTCAGAATGGACATTGTTCTTATCCAAATAATACTAACCAACATTAATTAGGTGTTGCCCACGTGCCAGACATTTTATATTGCTTCTACTTGTATTAACTTATTTAATCATCATCCCTACCCTATGAAAGAAGTACTGTTACTACCCCAATGTGCACATAATATGCAAGAGGGGGCTCCACTAGAGCATCTGGAGGGAGCTCACCCCTGCCAACACCTTGATTTTGTCCCAGTGATACTATTGTCAAATTTCTGGCCTCTAGAACTGTTCCAGAATAAATTTCTCTCATCTTAAATTGCCAGATTTATGGAAATTTGTTATAGCTGCTATAGGACACTCTATCTTTTCAGAAGCCTTTACCACCAACAACATTCCTCAGTATATACGACACCCAACTTGAGTTGGTCATGAAAAAGAAAGTGGCTGAATCTTGGTAAGGTGAATCCATCCGGGATTGGTTGCTTATAATTCAGTGCATTGCTTATGGCACAGGACATAGCTCCCTAGACCCAGATGATGCTAATATTTCATTCAAAGGTGTCTTCCTCCTTAATCTACCCCTCTTCCTCCAATAGTAAATTAGTAGGTTTCCTTCTACTCCTTGTAAATATGGAGTCCTGTCTTTGGTGTCAGGCATGGGTTGGGGTGGTAAGGAGATGGCCAAACCCAAATGACTAAGCACAACTTTTGGTGGCTTTATTAGTTCCTCCATTTCTTTTCAGGTACACTAGCCTCTCAAGACTCACTTCAGGTGCCAAAGGTTAGACTTCCATTCATTTCAACATGTTTAATAAGTTTGAGCATAAATAGCTGCCATTACTCAAAATACCCAAGCAGGTGGGAACTGTAGGGAGCTGATAATTAAGGAAGGTCAGGGTAGCTGGTGAGGAGGCTGGGTTTCTAGGGTCATTGAAGTTGTTGGTTTGATGTCAATTGCTCCTGAGATACTGCAGTGAAACTGAATACTTACAAGAATCACTGAAGAATATCCATTTGGAATCTAAGGAACACAAGTGAACACAGAATGAAAATTTAGGAAGAAAAAGTTTAAACTAAATAGCCACAGAAAGAGGGGTGTGTATATCAAGATAAATAGATAAATCAAATATAATGAAATACTAAACAACAGTTCAATCAAATAAGTTTAATCTTAACATAATATTGCATGAAAAATAAAATGCCAGTTGCAGGAAGAATACAAACTACTTGATAAAATGCATATGTGCTTTTAAAGGACGTAAATTAATACGATATATTATATACTGATTGATTCCCATGTAGTTTAAAAAATAATGGAAGAATATACAAAATGGAAGAATATACAGAGAAATTTATTGTTGTATTTGCCTGGAGAATTTATGGTGATTTTTTTCTCTTTATAGAGACCGAAGTTTTAAACAAAGAAGGAAATGGTAATTTTGCCCCCTGATTGTCAGATTTACATGTGTTTGTTTCACTAGCACATTTTATTTCTGCATGTAGTAAAAATAGCTTTACTTTCTTAAGAGCTTGTAACCAGGGAAAGAAACCTTTTTACTTTTTCAATAAATAAGATATTCAGTCATATTCTTCAGAGTTATCAGAGGATGCAGATGGGTGGTGTCCAGTATACTTGGTACTATTGGGGCCCAGAGTAGACCACCCCAAAATGGGCCTCAATGACATATTGTTTATTTTAAATGAAAGTTACCATAGGAGCAGCTAAGCACAAGGGACACTCTGACCTTCCTTTCTGTCTCCCTGAAAGCAAGAAATAAATGTCATGTAAAAGACACCCTCCCTGCATCTAGAGTTAGAAGGACACTCTTATGACAAAGACAAGGAGTTCGGGCTAAGAAGCCTATGTTTAAAAACCTTATTACTTTTTAAATTTACTACCCCAAACCCAAACTCTGTTTAGGTTCTTCACTAAGTGGGTATCCCAAATCTAAGTTTCTTTATTCTGTCAATTCCTCCAAATTTATTTTTTCTTTATCTAAAAGTATAAAGCCTGCCTGCTTTGTCCACTTCTTAGGTTCCATTTCTATGGGACCCCCATGCACATGAAATAAAAGTTGTTTCTTTTTCTCCTGTTAATCTGTCTTGTGTCAATTTTATTATTAGTCCAGGTACAAGGACTCTAAAGGGGTAGAAGGGAAAATGTCCCCCTCCCAGACACTTGTTGAGCCAGGCAGAAGGCTGGCTGGACCCTGCTTCCCACCCTAAGTCTGCTGAAACTGACAGATCCTGGGAAATCTGACAAAGGCCTGTAGAAGGTAAGATTTCTTACCATGTCAGCCTCTCAAACCTCTGCCTATAGGGTCTGATGGAAAGGAAAGTGATGTGAGTCCCTTTTCTCTCTCTCTGAATTTAGATAGGAGAAAATTTTAGTGTTGCTAGATCCTTGGATGAGCAACTCCTGGGAATCTTTTACCTCCCAGAGTTGGTCACTGTTTTTCTTTGTCTCTGTCTCTTGTGATGTTTTTCATAAGGAGCAAGAACCATAGGACAGAACACAGGCATAGGCCCTCTAAGTCTGCCCTCAGAGCCTAAGATCTCAGACTGGTGAGTTAATAGTTCTTACCAAACTGGTGTCAATTAGGCAAGCTTTACTGTGGGTTCCTTATGAAAAAACAGATGAAGTTTTTTTCCTTCAGTCTTATTATGTGTTCTGAGAGCTTGGCTTATGTCCAGTGAAAATATTCTCTCTGGTCTCTGCCTTCAGGAAGGTGCATTTACTGGGGTGCATGTGTTGGCCAATGGAACTGACTGGGTTCCAACACATGAAGTCACAAGCAGCACTCTCTCTTTGTCTGGCTGAGCAAGTTCTCAGGGGAGTTTGTCATAAGGAGCCCCAATCCTTAAGGGGCCTTTCTCGTCTCAACATTCATTGCTTGTTAGTGTTGGAATAGTCCCACTCCTGTTGCACCTGCATGGTGCCATTAACTAGTAGCACATTTATTTCTGGAGGTACCTCGTGTTTTTGTTTGACACCAGAGACACCGTTTTCTCTACACTATTCTTTCCGCCTATAGCAACAAAGGGATTTTACTTTCTTAGACTAACAAACACTGGAAGTGAACTTTCTAAATCTTGTTAGAGCCACATACTAGCTCGTGACACTTGTCTTGTTTCTTTCGTTAAGCCATAATAAAATGTTTATTGGTTTGAGTCCCTAGTTGAAATCAATATATGAGCCTACTCATCAATGGCCTGATGACGGATGCTTTCAATTGGCTATAATTAAAAGGAAATAAATGTTTGAAAGCTGTCATCATAAACAGCTGCCAGATTGGTACTTATGAGAGAATCAAATTATAAGGGACAAAAAAGAGTTCTAAAGAATCTTTTATTAAAAGAACAGAAATCCAACTTAAACAAAAATCTAATATAAATTCCCTTTCTTAAAAATCACCCCATTACTTCAGCAATTCCCCAGACCTTCCTACAAATAGTGAGGAAATAAATCAGTTGGAGGCCAATATTCAAGGGCCAACAGAATCTGTCTTTTTCTTGCAAATCTCTATAAAACCAGAAGTACACCTCTAGAAACATGTCAAGGCCCACCAAATCTTTACTAGTCCCAAGGCCTCACCTATTCCTCTCAAAGTGCTTTTAGATATTATAAAAGATCAAGATATTGGATGAAAATTGTCCTGCACTTAAGAAAATATGTTTTAACAATAATTACCCTAAAACTTATAATAATAGAGCAATATATTCTAAAACTCTTAGGAGAAAACTTACATTTTCTTTCTCTGTCCCTTAAAGTTATAAACCTTACCATGTCTTTGAAATGTAAAGGTACCTCACATAGCTTGAGACTGAGCCCTTATTAACTAACTCAATGGGTAGAACATGATACTACAATTAAAAAAAAAAAGAAAGAAAAACAGAAGGGGGCCTTTTTCAGCACAAAATGCTAAAAGGACTCTCATTCCTAAACTCTTATAAATAACAACTTATTTAACATTGTATGTCCAGGGCAAATACAGATATTAAACATCTTCTCTAAAATAAGTAAGGACTTTAGCCATCTCAGTGAATAATGATTTTTATAAACTAGTGAGTTTTCTATTGCATCTGCTTCATCACTAAATTTTTAACATGAAAATATGAGATCTCTTGTTGTGACTGTCTGTATGTGTATGTTACCTCTGGGTAGGATTGCCAAGAGCTCTACTTAGTTGGCTTTAACAAACAAGTGCCTATATAAAAATTGTCAAAAAGATATTAAAAGCTAACTCAAATGTGCTTCAAGTTCACATGATCTAAGATAATCTTTAGTAAATAAAAGCTAATTTGAAGCTTGTTGGTTCAATAAATACAGGTATGTCTTCAGAGTTAACATTAAATATAATGCAGATAAACAACTTTTATTCCACCTGGGTTCATTTGTCAAATGGGCTAATGTTGCTTCTGATGCAAACTTTGTTAGAAAAGCAAATATAAAAATGACATAATTTCTAACTGCTTTAATGTCTCAGGAAATTTTCATGAGTAATCTAAGTATGATTATTAAGAACAAATAGATTAAATAGATGTAAATGAGTAAAGAGTTGTTAGGTGAACTTCTTACCAATATTTTTTTTAAAAATGTCTACTGGGGCTTCCCTGGTGGCGCAGTGGTTGAGAGTCCGCCTGCTGATGCAGGGGACACAGGTTCATGCCCCGGTCTGGGAGGATCCCACATGCCGCTGAGCGGCTGGGCCCGTAAGCCATGGCCTCTTAGCCTGCGCGTCTGGAGACTGTCCTCTGCAACAGGAGAGGCCACAACAGTGAGAGGCCCGCTACCGCAAAAAAAAAAAAAAATGTCTACTGAAAATAGTTTCTTAGTCTCTTTGATAATTACATCCTTAGATTTTTTGCTAAGTTAAATTAAATGATGGGAATTCTCGGAATATCTACATCATTTCCATGTAAGATAAAATATTGAAACATTAATTGTTAAACAATATGTTTATACTTACTTTTTATCTCTTAGCACAGAGAAACTAAGTATGTTTGTATTTGTTAGTAATTTTATCTTGTGCTTTACTGAAAGACTGTACTATGAAATAACATATGTTTCTAAAATTATAAAATGTATTTGTGCTTCCTAAGCCACAAAATGCTAATGCAATTCACAATTGCTTATTTTCACTAAAGAAATTAAGATTTCAAAGGTTTAAGAACTTTAATTAGTATATGTGGTTAAAACTACCAGATATAATAATAGAAAAAGGATGTGTTTGGGGGTAAGAAAAGATATAAAGTATGGAGATGTTTTTTGTTTAGGAAAAAGAAAATGATTTTGTCCCAAAGTTGGTGATTTCTAAATGGGAAAGAAAACCAGGGACAAATTAAAATGGACATAGAAATCTGTAAAATATTTGTAAATAAAGGAATCTTTGGAAAGGAACTGTATGTGTGGTCAGGACTGAGTAAGACTGGAATGAATTTAATTTAATAGGTGAGTTTTAATATCAAAATTAAGCTGGTAGAAAATTAGAACGGGTTTTCTCACTTTGTTAAAAGGTTTTGTTTTTTTTTTGTTTTTTTTTCTATTGGTCTACTCCTGATAATAAGAGATTATGAAAGGTTTTTCTTTATATTTAAGTAATCTGCTAGAAGAAACAACCTGTGTCTTGTCAAAATAATCAATACATTATATGTTATCTTTATCAGGTCTTTGCTTACTTAAGGAAGCCTAGTTCTCTCAATAATAAAGAGCAAAGTTTAATATAACCTTCTACATTTGCCTATGAAGTCTTTAATTGTTGTTTTAGTTAAATGGATGACCATGATTTGTTCTACTGTCACCTATATGACCGTGTTTTTAAGCTTTTTTGATAATTTTGGCAAACTTCCCCAAAAGCAAATTCTAAATAAAGTCTTTTTGAGTTAGAACTAACTTTGAGATATGAATTATGTTAGAGGGTTCTTGAAGTATCTCAAAAATTTGTTTTCTCTCCTTTATGAAAAGAGCAATGTTAAACTAAATATATTTGATATATTAAATTACATGGGACACATTGTCAAATAAGAAGTAACATTAACTCTTCTTTATGTTGTGTCTGTATGGATTTGTACTATAAGTGTTCCCAGAAACTACATAAAAGTCATGGAAGTCATATATGTTCTGACATAAGATGTTATCTGTCATTAAAATTGAGGCTTATGCTAAAGGGACTGAACTCAAGTATCAGGGAAATGCCCTGACTTTCGCGAAAAAGCAGCACCAACAGAATCTGTAAGGTTGTGGCACATGTGGTTGAAGTTCATTCTGCTTCTGCAAAAACAAAAACAAAACAAAAACAAAACAAAACAAAACAGAACAAAAAAATGCTTATTGGCAGATTTATGCGATCTCAAGGTGCTTGTGACAAAGCAACAGTCTGCACCTAAATGAGAGAAATTAAGATGGATAAGCAATAGCTCTAAATTAACAAACAGGGCAATGGGAAACCAAAATGGCCATTTGGTTCTTCATGGCTTTCTGGAAAACCTCAGTTTTTTGTTTTTCTCCTTGCATTTCTCACCCATCATAGTGAAGCTAAAATAATTCAAATTGTAAATAAACATTGGCAGGAAGATTTCTATAAAATTAAGAAAACAGTCTACCTGCAGTGTCTGAGCTGCTGGGCTCATAACCGTGGGGAAAAAATAATTTTGTCCTCAGTGGCTTCAGACTTCCTTTCTCTGGACCTTTTGGACATCCGCAGCTGGAATTCATTCAACTACCACTTAATACTGGGTTATCAAAATGTTATTGTTACTGTATGTATGTTTTTCAAATGGGTTGAATCCTTCCCCTGCTGCAAAGCTGATGCCCTCACAATGGTAAAGAAACTTTTAAAAATGTGTTTTCTGCTTGGGGTCTACCTTCCACAATCTCCAGTGATCAGGAACTCACTTCACTGGGCAAATACTATAAGCCTTAACAACAAACTTGCAAACTTCTTGGATTCGCACTGTCCCTGTCACCTCAATTATCAGGCAAGGTCAACAGAACTAATGGAAAACTGGACTAAAAAACCAAGAGTGAATTACATGGGAATAAATGAACTGATGAATTATTATAATTTTTATAACTTTTTGTCTAAAATACTACTGATTTTTTATCCTTTTTTTTTCAGTATAGGAAATTTGAAAAAAATTTACAACGATTTGGTAAGACATACTGTTATAAGCAGAGTTGAGACATTGATCTTTTTCTCCCTAACTGATCCTTCCAGAATTCAGAAACTCTCAGTGAGCATTCTTATTTCCTTGGCAGTATAGTTATTTGCATAAGTTCAATAAGAATCTGTTCTCTTTATAATACAACACAATTAGAAACACTGATTATATTACCAAGGCTTTGACTGGAATGTCATATTGGAAAGAGACATGCATAGACAAATATGACCAGAGAGCTTGGAGGAACTAAGGCTGACTTCTTGGAGTCAATAAGGCCCCTTGGAAAAAAATCCCTGTACCTTGTTAACAGGGTTTCCAGCAGCCTTACCTGGTAAATACGGAAGGATCCTTCCTGGAAGGCCCAGGAAACTTAGGATACTTTGGGGACTTCAAGAGGAGTGGAATTCACAAAATCTATAGTTATTATAGGCAAACCTGATGGTGAGAATCTGGTGTGACTTACTGTTCCTGAGAGGTTATTAAAAGTTTAATCTGGAGATTTCTTATAACAAGTTCCAGCAAAACATAATTAAAAGAGCCTACATGGTCAATCACTATTCTTGCTGGACTTATGAAAATAATCAGGTCAGGTTTATTAAATTAAAACATTTTGCAAACAACTTAGTCTTTATTTGTCTTTGTAAAATTAAGGAGATTTTAGAGAGAAAAAATATGTTTCAATTAAACTATCATACCCACTTGTAGATATTAAATTCTAGTGCTATTACTTTCTTTTGAGGTTGTGTTATTTACCTGAAAATTGGACTGGATACTGAATTTTTCTAGTTTTCTCCAATATCTAACTGCAGTTCTCTAAAGTTTCCAATTTTTCCCTATTCTTTTGTTTTGGGATTATTGAGAACTAAAACTGCCCTTTTCCTGAAGCCCTGCAAATTGAAGCTACATGATGTGATATAAATTTCAAAGAAATCACTACAACAGCTCATATTTAAACAATCCTTGTGCCTGTTTCCGTATAAGCCACTCAGAAAGTTTACCCACATATCCTATTACTTCCTCAGAGATAATTCAAAATGCAAAAGATGCTTTGTCCCTGACATCTAGCAATCTGCTTGACTGACTGCAACCTGGGCTCAGAAACTGGTTTATAATCTGCTGTCTCACTAACCTTTGTTTTCCTTTTGTTCCCACAGAAGTATCTCTTATTAAATACCTGATTCCTTGCACATATGTCTGCCTTGGGGAGCCCATTTGCATCATCACCTCATAAATGAGATACAACTGTTTAACTGATCTGTTCTCAGAACTAAAATGTTGGTTCAATGAAATGGAGGATCCTACTAACCTGTTCTCTTTCTATATAGTCAACAGCTCAGCTTTAAATATGAGAAATTCCAAGTTTCAGAGGAAGTAGCTATTGGGGCCCAGGCTAGGCTGTCCTTAAATGTACTTCAATGGTACATTGATCCTATTGAATTAAAGTTACTTAAGAAGTAGCTAAGGAAGAGGGACACTCTGACCCTCCTTTCTGTCTCCCTGAAAGCAAGAATTAAATTTCTCATGTGAAATGTAGACTCCCTGCATCTGGAGGTAGGAGGACACCCTTACCACCAAAGGTAGGGAATTTCAGCTGAAGGCCCATGTAAACAAACTTTGTTATTTCTTTAATATACTGCCCCAAGCCCAAGCTCTGTTTAGGTTCTTCACTAATTAGGTACCCAAAGCCTAAGTTTCTTTATTCTGTCAATTCCTCACAAATTTATTATTTCTTTGTCTAAAAGCATAAAAGCTTCCTACTTTGTCCACTTCTCAGGTTCCATTTCTATGGGGCCTCCATGTACATAAATTAAAATTTGCTTATATTTCGCCAGTTAATGTCTTGTTTCAATTTTATTTCAGCCACAAGAACTAAAGAATGGTAGAAGGGGAAACTTCCCCATCCCCAACAATACCATGATATATTTCTCTTGATAAAAGTAAGCAAGCAATTAATTTTTGAACATTAATACATGCTGGATTGTTGCTTTTTAAAATTTGCGATATTTCATTTTTCAAGAAGACTTTAAACACACAATGAGTTTCCAGGAATAAAAGATCTAATACTTTAAAATGCATATAGATATATTGTGGCTAGTGTGATATAGAGAGGGACCTGCTGCAAGATAAAAGAGGAAGAGTTAAAACAACAACTGACACAGTTGTTGTCTCATCAAAATCTTTATTGGCCCCAATAGCTGCATACTTATTGAGGTAATTATCCTTTTTGCTTACAAATAAAGCTGGCCAAATTTCACATGGAAGGTAATAAAATTGAGGACTTTTGCTCTGTCCATAGCAATGCCTTTTTCAGGGAAGCTTTACTTCCATCCTTTCAATATGTACCTCCTTGGTCTCAAGGACCTCAACATACTATCTTTTGATTTCGTTTCACCATGTACAGAGGAGCTCATTTCAGGCCTTTCCCATCACAAGTCCTCTGAAACTCTTCTGATAGATGGAAAGCAGAATGCTAGATTTCTAGAGTTCATGTGTCCCAAGTGGAGTAATTCCTTAATAAGTCCCCAGTAAGGCTTAGGACAGTTCAAGGCTGTGACTGATAAGTGGTTCTGTTGGCTGTCTTCTGGTACTTGTTCACTACGTTCCACCCTCATACTAGGTATTGAAAACTTTCTATAGAGAGATTATCTCCAAATTGTTTTAATTCTTGGCAGTCCTGTGGGTAAGAACCTGTCTAGAAAAAATTGACCTGGGAGAATAGGGGCTAAAAGAGCACATGAAGGAATGAGGCCATTTCTGGTCTACTTACAACACAACCGTTTTTACTTCAAAGGAAAAGTCTAGAGCATTTAACACACACTTTTATTGCATGTTCTATTGGCAGCTACTATCTTAAATGCTTTACAAGTAGTAGACTAGTTCATCTCCATCACATAACAATCTGAAAATACAGGTGCTGTTATTGAGCATATTTAACAGAGGAAGGACCTGAGGATCCCAGAAGCTAAGAAACTTAAGATCAAATAGCTACAAAGTGTTGGAGTTGGATTGATTTGAAACCAGTAAGTTTTCTTTCAGGGTAATTTTTATATTACTAAAACTTTCTGTTTTCCTTTTCTTTAGTATCTTTATATTCAACCTATCCAGCTCTCTGAGGCCTGCCTGATCTTAATAAATAACCACCTATCGATCATGGCTATAACTACAGACCTCACGAGAAGAGCTTAAACAGTGAATAAAGGTGAGACATCAAGAACCAAGTCCTTTGACCCACAACTTAATTTGTCCTTTACGTATTTACATACACCAGATTCACTAACATGGGGGGAGAGGATGTTGTACTTTCTCATCTCAACACAGTTGTAAGCAAACCCCACCCATGGTCACAAACACATGGGGTCAGATAAATTAAAATCAGGATGGAGCCTGGAAGGATAGAGCCTCCACCTCTCACTCATGACTCAGTGTGTGTCCATGGAAATAAAGAACATAAAAGCATTAGGAAAAGAACCAGATATTATAGAAAAGCATCCATGGTCTCTCCCTCCTCTAAATCGCATTATCTTTGAGTGGTCAGAAACACATTCTCCATCAAGCCACCAGTTATTTAATTTACTTAATTTGAGCAAGAAGTCTCTAGAAACATTGTAAATTTCTCACATTCAGAAATAGCTTTTTTTCCTCTAGATTCCTCCTCTATAAAACCTTGAATTTGAGTTATAAGGGGAGGGCACAGGTGAAAGCTCAGAGGCCCTACAGAGGGTCCTGACATAAGGAAATTCCAGCATCAGGAGTAGCCGCTTCTTGGAACACCCTGGGAATTGTCACAGATGTGGTCCCATGCCCCAGGCAGGTTGGCAAACTGTCCAAGTCAAAGGCAGGATTTGCCCTTCCCCAGTAGCAACCAGATGCTCTGTTCCCATGATCCCGAGCACAAGGGGAAGGAACTGAGTCCTTCCAGGAAGAGTGATGGCTGGTGTGAGAGGGAGGGCAGCAGGGGGCATGCAAAGAGAGTGTGAGTCTGTAATGAAACAATCTGTGGGACACAGGGACAAGGCAGGCAGTGGGGCCAAATGTGGAGCACCTCTGCTTGGGGCAAGTGGGAAAACAGCTTGAAATCACAGAACTTAACTGACTTGTCCAATATCTTACTGTCAAAGAAAGAGGGGTTAAAATTCAACACTTCTGACTTCCAGTATATTTTTTCCTTCTTTTGCTTTCTTTCAAAATTCATGCTGTCCTTATCTCTGAACACCTCCACTTGCAGATTTCCTACTGAGTCCTTGTTTTGTTGGCCCTCCCCTGCCATCAGTTTCCTGACCTGTCCTCTGCCTGCATTGCTCTGATATGATTTCAATAGATTGACCAAACCACTCCTTCATTTGAACTGTGACCATCTTCCAAGTAGCCTGTAAGCCCATGCTGCTTTTCTTCCATTGAGCACACTTTAAGGTCAGTCAGGATCACACACCATCCCTTGCAAATAGACCTCCTGGAATCTTTAAACATCTCTCTGATGGGACCATGCTGCTCTGTCCTCAGACCCTGCCATCTAGTGGATGTTTTCAACACTGGTGTTTTCCTTATTTTTCTAACCTCAGGGTACAATAGGGTCAGACAGAGAATTCTCTTTCACAATATTTTCCTTAAGCATGGCCTGACACAGGCTTAGGATTCACTAGAAGATAGGCTAAATCTGTTCATTAAGCTCTGACAGGCATAGGGCCTTTGATACTCAGAGAAGTTAATTTTCACTCAACAAAAGTGATTCCAACCTAAGCCCCACATATTTTATCCCATGGAAACCCCACTGTATTAGTTTAATTTTGCTGTGTAACAAACTCCCACTTGCTTTCAGGTTATTGGCAGAATTCAGTTCCTGGTAGTTGTAGGACTGATGTCCCATTTCCTGCTGGCTGTCCACTGAGGTGCCACTCTCAACTGCACACCTTGGTACATGGTCACCTCCATCTACTAAACCAGCAAAGACACAATATACCTTTTTGGTGCTTTGAATCTTTTGACTTCCCCTTACACTCAATCAGAGAAACTGCATCTAAATGGCTCATGTAATTAGATTGGGCCACTTCAATAATCTCCCAGAAAGTTCTCATTTTATTGACTCAGTTAACTGATTAGTGACCTGAATTGCTTCTTCAAGAATCCATTTTGCCATATAATATCACATAATGAGGGGTTAGTATCTCATCATGCTAAAGGCTCTTTTCACAATCAAGGGGAGAAAACATATAAGATCAAGGTTCATTGGGGGTCTTTGGCATTCTGTACAACCCAGGTTTGTCACCATTCATGCTTCCCTGAGATGAACCGCACTCAAACCTGTAGAATGATAATCTCCCTATCTCTTATATGAAAGCACCTGAAAGATTGGAGATGGAAACCTTTCCCCTGGGATTTGCTTGTATTTGCCCCTGTGGCCATTTTCCACCTCTCTCCCAACCATCAGCCCCTGTATATTTTCCCTCACTTAGAGAAAATCTAGGTTGCCCAAGTTATGTTTGCTAATTTTCAAGAAGATTTCCTTTTTTCTTGACAGTAGGTGAACCTCAACACACCTTCCCATGCTAGAGCTCCATAAAACGATACATATTTCTAACCCAAATCAGAATGTTCCTTGGGAGGCTTCTCAGGCCAGGTATTTTGAATAAAGGCTAACAGTGCTCTGCTTGATTTCCTTCCAGCTTTTGGTGCAGTGAGTTGGATAGAGCTAGACCCCCTACCTCTCATCTCAGCCACTTCCAGAAACCCCTCGACATCTCTCCACCTGAGAGTCCCAGCAAATGGGTCGCTGAGGAAGCCCTCTCCTAATCACCACTCCACTCTCTTTGCTATAATTTGTGGTCTAAGCCCTTATTCTCTCTCTTCTTTGTCCTTGATCTAAGCTTCTTGACCTATTCTGTTTCACTGCTCATGGTTATCAAGACAAACTGGGACTGTAGCATGAGGAGATCTGATTTTTTGTTTCTTCTATCTTCTTATCATTTGGATATAAGCAGCTACCAGTCATGCAACAAACTTCAGGGTCATTTTCTGCCTTTTACCATGACAAAGATCATGGTGCCAATAGCACTAAACACTGGAAGATCTGTTAGGATTTTACCAAAGCTAATTTCGAATGTCATTGTTTCTTCCGGGGATTTTGAGTTATAAATAAGACAATCTTTTTATGTGATACTCTATAATCAAAAGGTTTAAAGATTCCAATTATTTAATCATCAGCATTTTAAAACTTATTGTGAAGATAGCTTTAGAAATATATAAAAACTAAAAAAAAAGAAAAATTGAAAATTCCTTACTTTAAATATGCCTCAGGATAGGATAAAAAAAAAAAAACATAGAAAAGCTCACCCTCACAAATTTTTTTATTTTTAAAAATTTTTCATACTTTTATTTATTTATTTATTTAAATTTTATTTTATATTGGAGTATAGTTGATTTACAATGTTGTGTTAATTTCGGGTGTACAGTAAAGTGATTCAGTTTTATATATATATATATTTTTTTTCCCATATATTTTCCCATATATGTTATTATAAAATATTGAGTTGATTTCCCTGTGCTGTACAGTAGGTCCTTGTTGATTATCTATTTTTATATATGGTAGTGTATATATTTTAATCCCAAACTCCTAATTTATCCCTTCCCCCACCTTTCCCTTTAGAAACCATAAGATTATTTTCTCTGTCTGTGAGTCTGTTTCTGTTTTGTAAATAAGTTCATTTGTATCATTTTTTAAATAAATGATATCATATGATAATTTCTTTTTCTCTGTCTATATATGATAATCTCTAGGTCCACACATATTGTTTCAAATGGCATTATTTCATTATTTCTATGGCTGAGTAATATTTCATCGTATATATGTACCAAACCCACACAATTTAATGGTATTCTAGTTGACTTTTTCCGGACTTGTTTTCTTGCAAGATTTCCTAACCCATGACCTCTTAAAGTCCACAATATTTTATGTTAACAGATATTTCATAAGGATATTTGTCTAAAATTCAATTTTCCTACTCCCACTTACCACTGCAACAAAAAGCATAAGATACCTAGGAATAAACCTACCTAAGGAGACAAAAGACCTGTATGCAGAAAACTATGACACTGATGACAGAAATTAAAGATGATACAAACAGATGGAAAGATAAACCATGTACTTGGATTGGAAGAATCAACATTGTGAAAATGTCTCTAATACCCAAAGCAATCTACAGATTCAGTGCAATCCCTATCAAACTACCAGTGACATTTTTCACATAACTAGAACAAAAACTTTCACAATTTGTATGGAAAGTTTTCATACTTGCATGGGTCTCTTTCTGGGCTCGTTTTATTCCTTAGCTCTATTTTTCTATCACTGCACCAATGCACTGTCTTATTAATTACATAATTGGTAAGACAAGTCTTTTCAACTAGTTTTTGGGGAAAGTCTTGGCTATCCTTAGCCCTTTGTTGAATGTTCATGAAAAATTCCTGGTCATGATTTTGATTACATTTTGAGATAAACTTAATTTAGCTATAAGTTTTAGTTTTTTAATATGTTGCTGGGTTCACTTTGCTCTTAATTTTGGTTTGAAGTTTGCATATTGGTTCATGGGTGAGATTGGCCTATAGTTTTCTGTTTTTTTGTACTGTCTTTGTCTGATTTTGTTATCAAATTATACCAACCTCACAGAGTGTGTTGGGCAGTGTTCACCCTTCTTCTATTATTTTAAGAGTTTGTATAATGTTTGGATAATCTGTCTCTTGACTATTCTATAGAATTTACCTATAAAGCCCTGTAGACCTCATGTTTCCCTTTTGGTAGGAATATTTTTTTTTTTTAACTAAAAGTCTAGATTTTTAAATGGTTATTAAAGAGAATTCAGTCTTTCTCTTTGTAGGTCAGTTTTGGAAAGTTATATATTCTAAGCAGTTTATTAGTATGAGGTTATTATAATGTTTTTCTCATCTTTTTAATGTTTGCTACATCAGTAGTTAAGGTCCCATTTTATTTATAATAAAATTTATTTGTGCTTTCTCTTTTTTCTTGATCAAGTTTTGACTTCATGATCCTTTCTAGTATATGTTTATTTCATGTTACATTAGTTTATGCTTCCCTCTTTTACTTTCTTCCTTCAAATATCTTTATTATTCTATAGTTCTCTTTTTGACTTGTTACTTTGTTTTTGATATTTTTACTTTTTGCTCCTTCCTCATAATATAATTGAATTAAAGTTATAACTATCCATCAAAAAAAAAATCAGTTTTCCTTTAGAGGCTCTTGGAAAGCACAGTTTTCCCTAAGGGAAGAATGATGGGACTCTCCCTGGTATCCTGCAGGACTAGGCACCATGTCAGGGTGGGACCAGTAGATCTATAAGGGGAAGGGAAAGAGAGACACAGTAGGACACAAAGGGAACGGGGGGAGGGGGGGACTTCCAGAGGAAAAGGCCAAGATAACAGGTCCGACCGGTGTAATTTAAAAAAGAACAAGAATCCTGTTTTTTTCTGCAAGGAAAATGGAATGGAAACAACAATATAAAGAAATTAGGAGGTAAGATTCAAGACCCTTCAGTTAAAGTTCTTTTCTTCCAATGTGTTGCAAAAGTTACTTAATTTCATGTCAAGGACCATGAGCTCTCTGAAATTTTCCCTAGTAGCAAGCATGGTTGCTCTCCACGGTTGCACAGATATTGGCAGAAGGCAAAGGACTTTAATACTTGTAGTATGATGAGTTTCACAATATTCAGCTCAGTTCCCCTTACCCCCTAGTCCCATGGTGGGACATAGATGGGCCCAGACAGGTGCCTTCATATGTAGTGGGTTATGCTACAGGAACAGAATATCCCCTATAATTATGCTACAGGAGCTTAGGAAACCTGAATCTTTATGAGGGGTAGTAAGCTAGCCTACTCCTTACTTCAGAGGGAAACATCTTTCTTGTACTGGAGAGTAACCATGCCTGACTTACTTCACTCTGGATGGAAACACAATGTCCATTTTCTAAAACTATAAGCAAGCCTGCCTTTTGCTTTGGAGAGAGATACTATCTCTATTTTTAAAGGCTTTTCACTACACAGACATCCATGCAAAGATACACCAGAAGAAAGGGCAGTCAGTGCCTCTGCTTGCATGAAGTGCAGAAACATCAGAGCCCCACATAGAATTGTTTCCCAAGTCTTCTCTGAACATTCTTTGCTTCCTCAGTGAAACAAGAGGGTTCTTTGCACTTGTGATAGTCAATGACTTTTAGAAAAAGATAATATGTATGTGTTTAAGGGTCTGGGGAAGGGTCCTTGGGAAGCTATCAGCAGTAAGATGCTGAGCATTTCATAATCTTTAAAAGGATGGGATTGAGCAATGAATGTACATAAAGCACTATACAACTAGAAATCTTTTGTCATCTTTATGATGCATTCTGAATAGCACCTAAGATATGGCAAGGCATATCCTGAAGACAGCGTCTCTGGTTAACATTTTCTTAAAAGAACAACTCTTGGGTTTTAATGATCCAAACTCCACACAATGTGTATATCCCCCAGTGCAATATTTTTCAGCCAAAATTCATATAAGAAAACTTCATAGTTGCATCCCCAAATCTCAATATGAATTTCAATATGAATCCTTTAATAAAATTACAAGTACAGAATTACAAGTACAGAATCATTTGCTCTTTTCAAAAAGAGTGCAAGTCACAGATGATGCTGGTGTAGAGAAAGGAATCACTAGGTCATGCACCTCATACAATAAAAACAATGTTTTTAACAAATGCATTCATTGTGTGCTAATCAGGAAATCAAGTTTTAAAGAATTTTCCTTTATTTTTTGTTTTGAGGAAGGCAGAATAATTCTTTATTATTATTTTAATTTACTTTTGGCTGTGTTGGGTCTTCGTTTCTGTGCAAGGGCTTTCTCCAGTTGCGGCAAGCGGGGGCCACTCTTCATTGCGGTGCGTGGTCCTCTCGTTATCGCAGCCTCTCTTGTTGCGGAGCACAGGCTCCAGACGCGCAGGCTCAGTAGTTGTGGCTCACGGGCCCAGTTGCTCCGCGGCATATGGGATCTTCCCAGAAAAGGGCTCGAACCCGAGTCCTCTGCACTGGCAGGCAGACTCAACCACTGCGCCACCAGGGAAGCCCAAGAATTTTCCATTTTAACATGACAGCTTGCTACTTAAACATAGGTGTTCATGGGTTTTAGAGCATTGGTTGGGGGATTGGGGTTTGGGGTGGAAACCCACTGTATCATGTATTTTTTTTTTTTTTTCACTTAAAATAATGAGATATAAGCTCACAAGTAAAAGTTTTAGACTAAAGTCAGATTTTCAGGGATATTTGCAATTGGATTCAATTGGAAGAATTATCACCTTCTTTATCATCCTCATCTGCTACCATCAGATTCTATGTAGGCAAGTGTTGGTCATTTTTTTTTTTTTTAATTTGAGGAAAAGGGCAAAATCAGGAGATGAGATGGGCTATCAGTAGGGGTAACGGTCTGTCCACTCTTCCCTGCATCTCTCTTCCATGAATCTTTTTCCAAATATCTTCCTAAATATTCCCAGGAGGCCTGATCTCTTGCATCCCTTCTGGGTTTCTTCTTTGCTTCCTTTTTGCAGTCTCTGCTGGAGGATTTTTTCTCACACCCTCTGCCTCTCAGGGACATGGGAACTGGGCACCTGGAGGCATTCAGAGAATGATAAAACTTCACCTTTGCCTAAAGGAAAGTGGGACTGATTGTGGGGAGGATACCTTACATTTCACAGTTCCAGCCTGTTCCTGGAAGGGCTTCTCCCCATTCTGGGAATCTCTCTGAGCCCACGTCACCTGTGTTCCTTCTCAGTGTCCTGGCTTTTTTCTGCTTACTTGATAGGCTTTGATTTTACCTCTACCCTTTGCTCAGGTCCTGCTATAATAAATTGTCCTTATCTACTCTGGTAAAACCACTCAAGCTGTATGGTGAGTGGGGGAATGGAAAAGGAGGTCCTTCACTGCCTCAACCTCCCACATGTACATTTCATAATTTAACAGAATGAAGCATTTCACTGTAATTTATAATAGCTCATATTCAATTCAATAGTTGTACCACAATTTATTAAACTTATCCAGTTTGTTGAATGTCTATATTATCTTTATTTTAATTTTAGAAGAGATAGGAATAAATAATTTCTTTAATCAATGATTTTAAATGCTCATGATTGTTTTAAGTGATTTTTTTCTTATTTTAAGAAAAATCAGAAGGTACTTCTTTCTGGAAAAATGGCTGGCAAAATTTCCTGCATTGATAGGGAATCATTAAGCAGCCACTTGGTTTATAGACCCAGAATATGGGTACAGAAGTGGCCTTGCTGGAGTTCCAGGTAATCTAAATATCATAATATTTAACACATCCTTAGGAGAACAGCAATATCCAGTCTAAACTTGATTTAGAGAGAACAGTTTGAAAAGATTTAATAAAGTATAATATCACAGATTTTTTTCCAAGCATCCTCTTAATTCTCTATCCTTTCATTGCTCTGTGGAGAGGGCAGTGTTTTGATTTTATCTTCACCAGATGACTTATTGCCTTTTGAAAATATACATCATCACCAAACTAGTTTTAAAAATTCATGGCATTTAAGCTTTAAGTGTCAGTGGGGCTGGTTACTTTCAAAGAGAGGCTGAAAATAGCCACGGCACATTTCCATAATAATCTGGGCAAAAGAAAACTACAGAGGAACATTCACTATGTAAGCTGGCAAAAAGAACTGAAAAATTGGAATAGTGATATTATATGATGTCAGGTGTCAACAGCAAACTGACTTGTCCTTAACTTAGAGTCTGCAAATTTAGGATGCCTCCCCTCACTGGACATGCTTGTATTTTGATTCTTTTGATGGTAGTAATATGATAATTGCTCATTATTAAGCAAAAAAAGATTTAACTGTTTTTCATATCCCCTAATCCCAATTACAACTTCAAGTTTTACTTACTTCCAGTTCTCCGAATATGTGTGCAGATATAATCCCTGGCAGCTCCCAGGTGTTCCATAAGAAAACCCAATCCTTCCATCCTTCTGAGAGTAACCCTTCCTGAGGTTTGTTGATAGTGATCACACTCCAAGATCCTGGACAGTTTACAACTCATGTAATTCAACTAGGATAGTATATCCTCTTTGCTCTAATAATGGTTCAAGTATGCACAGTAATTGAGGCTTCAAGTGCCAGCCCATGACATACCCTTGCCTATAGCGATTTGCTCAGGTTTGTCTAAAAAGAATGAAGTTCAGGATTCTTTTATTTTATAAATTTAGGGAAGAGTATAAATCCTCTATTCTGATGTTGAGTAGCAATCAGTAGCCCTAGTTGCTGCTGGCGACTCTCTTGTGCTGTAACAAAGGAAGGCAGTAAACAGATAAAAGATACAGATAAAAGACAATGCAGACAAGCGAGCCCCAGAGAAATGACACTTGAGCCCTGGTCAAACTGAGCTCAAAGTCTTCCTCACTGTTAGATTTTTCAGTTATGTATCCAGCAAATACCTTTACTTTTTTGAGCCAAATTATGTTGGGATTTTTCTTACTTTCAACTACAAATATCCTATCTAACACAATGGGTTCCAGCAGGAAGGAGAGGATCTGGTCCCAACAGCTGTGGTAGCCCACCTGCCATTGAAGGGAGAACTCAACTAAAATGGAAACTGGCACAAGCACAATCACTGTGAACTTTTCAAACCCATGTTGTTACTTTAAACAGGGAAGAAAATAAAGACCCCTGGCATGGTACAATCATAAATTTATTTAAACTTATAGAGAAGTGTTTCCACCAAAAATGCTGAAGGAGTATTTAGTCAAGGCTGTCTATCCTAGAAAGAACAAATTAAATTTAACAAACATTAGAAATAAAAGACACTGACCATTCATTTAATCTCTTTATTTGAGAAGCAATACCCTTACATGTCAATGCTATAGTGCTCTTGACCCATATGGAAAATTCTGTTAGTGGTCTTGTATGATAATTTTTCCCATTTTAGGGAACTGGCCCAAAACATTTATTTTTTCCACAATGGAAGCTAGTGGCAAGGGAGGGGTGGTGATAAGGTGGAAGACAGATTAGTGGTCTTGAAATATGCAGATACATGAAAAGGCTGGGTCTTGCCTTCGGTTAGGTAAGAAGAATTTCTTCAAAAAACACAATAGTTTTTCATCCAAAAAGTGTTAAGAAAAATCTTGTTAGACTTTAAAGTCACACCAACTCCAGTCCTGACCGAGGTCAGAGTGCTTTTAAGGCCCAAGGACAGAGGACCTACTGGGGTCCATTCTCACAAGTACCCTATAGGAACAAGGCAACATGTGGTTAGATGGACCACTGCTAGCTGAACATGGTAAGTTAAGTACAGAATTTGACAGATATTAGAAAACTGTACTCAGTTTGACAGATTACATTTATGTCTGTTGAAACCAATCACAAGAAAAACAGGTTTTCATTTAGATTATCTGTTTTATCCATTTAAGTAGTCTGTTAATTCATTTGTGTTGTATATTATGAATATTAATAAAATCTGTTCATTATGTTTCACACTGATGATTTAGGAAGTACAGTTCTAAACATCATCACATACCTTAAGACTGGTTGCCTCATACCCTCAGAAACCTTTCTTGGGGGAATGTGTGGGCAATAGAGTGTGTGGGAGAGAGAGGTCTTTATATTTCCACAACACACATCCTACAGAAGCAGTGTTGATGTACCTCAATATAAATACACAATACACAAATATGCTAAGAAGCATATATATATGTAGTTATTTCCCCAAAGACATGGGTGAAATTGGGCAGAGATTGACCAAAGTTTCTCCTTGCCCACCAACTTCTTCCTTCTCAGAGTTTCTCTATGGAAATGAAGCAGAGAAGACAGGCAGTGGAAGACTAACATTTTTATTATGAACCTTGAAAAACCAGGTTATAGAACACACAAAAGAGCCTGAAATTAGGGTGGGGAGAAGGGAAGGTCAGAATAAGGTGGTCAGGTTGGGAGTATGGGGAGCATATCCCACTTTGGGATGGGTCTTCACACTTGGTTCCAAGTCCACGATGAGTTGAACACCAGACTCAAGCTGCTGGCTTCCCATCTGACCTCATCCATGAACTTTCAGACATAGGGTAAGTTCACATAACAGTTATAATCTCTGTACTTCAGATACCCTGGAGAGACAGAAGAGCTCAAGTGAATGGAGCTGGTGGAGCTTGAGAACCCAATGGAGATGCATCCCAGATTCTGGTCTAGGACTCAAAGGCCCTCTGTTATCTTCACAAGGGTCCCACTCCAGGGGAAAGAGACAGAAAGAAAGGAGAGAAGAGAGGGGATGGGAACAGACAAGCCAATATTATAGTTCCAGCCCAGGAGGACTCTCTGAAGACCAGGCCCAGAAATGGGGAATGAGGGGATGAAAAAGCCTGAGCAGAAGTGATCTCTTCTGTTTCTTTTTTAACATCTTTATTGGAGTAAAATTGCTTTACAATGGTGTGCTAGTTTCTGCTTTATAACAAAGTGAATCAGTTATACATATACATATGTTCCCATATCTCTTCCTTCTTGCATCTCCCTCCCAATCCCACCCCTCCAGGTGGTCACAAAGCACCGAGCTGATCTCCCTGTGCTATGCAGCTGCTTCCCACTAGGTATCTATTTTACGTTTGGTAGTGTTTATATGTCCATCCCACTCTCTCACTTTGTCACAGCTTACCCTTCCCCCTGTTTCTTACCTGTGTTTCTTGACAGTCTCTAACAGTAGCCAGGGTTTGAGATGGTGGCTGGATTTCTCTCCCAGGCAACGTAATTGAGCACATCAGTGCTACTCCACTCCCATCCACCGGCACTGGGCTCAGAGCCCCATAGAGCAGAGGATGGAGTCAGGTGAGGTGAAAAGGCCTTTAGAGTTCTCCTGGCCTGATTCCGTCAGCTGGAAGGACTGACCCCCTCCCCAGCATCATGGAATTTGCTCTGCTCTTCCAGGTGATGCCCCATAGCTCTCCTCTGGGAAACTCTCCCAAACTCTTTGTTCCTATTGGCAAATTCCAAAGCAAATGATCACAAATACCAATGGAATCACTACGGGTACTGTGTCACTGTGCACTGTGAACTGCACTTGGTGGTGCATTTGTGATTACCCTCAGAACCTCCAAGACAATGTGTTTTATAAAAGGGAAAAATGTGTCAATGCTAAATCTTCATTTACCACTTGCTAAGCACAGCATGTGCAGACTCAGGGAAGCTCAGAGAACTGAATTACAAGGCATGATGTGTGAATTGTGTAAAAGTTTGACAAGAGGCAGATTAATTTTAGCTGGAGGCTAGGGACCTGCACAGAACTCAGCTCTTCAGCTGGCCTCAAGGTTCTCCATTTTCTCCAATTATCCCCTGAGCTCCAGGGATCTCTAGGATATTTTCTTGGCAGGGGCAGGGGACAGGGAGGGGCCTGGTAGCCATAGCATCTTGGGAGGTAACAGATTAAAGAGCATGTAAGTGTACCTCTGTGGGGTCATGGAGCCCAATCCAGACATCTGAGAGGAGTTTCAAATTGTCCTTGAGAAGGGAGGAAATGAAGGATCCCTCAGCCCCACTGAGCACAGACACAAGGTGTCCTGAGGGTCTCTTCTGGCAAGCCATCTGTGTGGAGAAGGGAGAGACTGAGAAGGAGATTGAAATCCTCACTGAGGGAAGGGCAGGGCTAAGGCAGGTGAGAAGGGGTTGTGTTTGCAAAAACTGAGGTGCTCATTCTCACCCTCAAGATAGAGAATGGAGACTCCCAGCCCCAAAACCTGTCTCTCATTTGCTTCTCCTTATCAGCCCGAACTGCAAATTCCAGCACTCATGTCTGTATCCATCCAGGATTGGGTGTTATAAACAAGGCATAGCAGTAGGACGCATAGGCCATGGAGCCTCTTGGACAGCTGATCCATGCAGAGGGCAGTTCCTTCTGGGAATCTTCCCCTGAGGAGGAAAACATAAAGGAGGAGGATGGGGTGAAATGGAGAGAGGATATTGGAATGGGGAGGTGACCTTGAATAATATCTATGAGGCCAGTGCTTGGGGAAGTGACATCACACTCCTGACTGCCTGTCACCATTGTCAACACTCCCAGGATTTTTTTTTTTTTTTTTTATCATGAACTAGACCTAGTAATTGGGAGATGGTCTGTTTTCTTTTTATTCATCTGCCTTACTCAAAAGAACAACTTTTCTCCTCTTCTGGGCTGACTACTCTTCTACTGGATCCTTCAATCTTTCTCCTTCTATTCATCTCATTAAAAACACTCTATACTTTCCCTCCTTAATCACCCACATAAATTAGACTCTGCTGAGAAAATGGAAATCATCTCATCCCACTGGTACTGGACCACTGGGGAGACTCCCACCACTAGTCACCCAGAAGGAAGGATGATGATGCAGGAATTGCAGGCAGTGTTGTTGTGTGGGGATGTACCATTACCATGGGAGGCACACAGGAGCTTTCCTCCTCTTCTTGGCCCTGAGCAAACACTGGGAACCCAGTGACAGAGGCAGAGAAGTCTCACCTTGGACTTGAGACAGGAGCAACAGGCAGGAGGGCAGCATCCAGGACAGGCTGGGGAGGCCCATGGAAGGCATCATTTTTGTCTGTGATGTGCGGAGACAACCAGAGAACTAAAGGAAGGGTGGTCAGAGAGAGACTATGAGAAACCCCCTGTTGTACCTCTTGTCTTTTCCTCTGTCTAGTTCCCTAGGAATAAGTCCATCTTGATAGCATGCATCCGCTTCCATACTTCTGGAAATAATTGGAAAAGCTGTATATCCTACTACACCTGAGACCTCCCAGGACTGCCTTTACCTGGTCTCAAAGCTCCTACGTTCTCTGCAGACAGAGATCCTTGTATACCTTCCCTGAAATATGTGAGGTGAAACCCCTGTCAAGGGTCTTATCTGCTCTCAACTCCCACTTGCCTGTCTTGCAGGGATCTGCACTGGTTGGTCAGGACAGAAAAGACTGGGCTTTTATAAGAGGATTTGAAGGAGGGGTGCTGAAATGAGTAACAGGAAACTGGAGACATGAAAGGGGTTATGCGGAAGTGTCTGGCATTGATTCAAGGAAATTTCCACCACAGGGAGGAGATCCTTCCCATCAAATCCTGGGAATTGCCACAGCTGTTACTCCTTTTTCTTGAGCAGACCAATACTTTCTCAGGAACAGGTGAAGTTTACGCTTTTGCCATCCTTGTCCAGGTAACTGGTGTGAAAAACTTATAGAAATGAAGACAGCCTGGTGGCTCGAATTCTGTTTCATAGTTTAGAAAATATGTGACATTGGATAGTTAAAGAAGTACTAGAAGTGTATTTTTGGAAAATCTGTCAAGAACTGACTCTTGCTGGCATATATATGAGTTTCATTAATCCCTGTCTTTTAAGATTAAAGAAAACCCAACTAGTAATAAGTAAAAGTTGGGCGAGTATAACATTGGAAAATATTGCTGAGGGCAAGATATTAGTTGAGGGAAACAAAAGAATTGAAGCAATGGGAAAGAGCAATGTTTCAGCATTGCTTTCTCCTTATTGGAACAAGGTGTAGAGGAAGCATGGAGTGTTCTAAGGCAATAGACAAACCAGGATCAGGTAGATTTTCCTTCTGGCCAACTCTGTGTGAGAAGACTGAGAAATAATTCCTCAGTTCACTTCAATTCCGAGCCGGAAATTTGATACCTCAGAGTGGCATTCTCAGACCATGATGTGCAGATCCCTGGGGGTCTTCAAGACCATTTCAAGGGGACTGTAATGTTTCAATTTTCATAACTTTACTAAAATATCATTTGCCTTCTTCACTGTGTTGACATTTGCACTGATGGGGCACAGGCAACTGTGGGTAAATTTCGGGGTCCTCAGCATTCACCAAGGTAGGGGTGTCAACCTGTGTTCTTCACTCCCACGCACTTGCAAGAAGCAAACAAATACATTCACTCTAAAATGTCCTTCGGGACTTCCCTGGCCGTCCAGTGGTTAAGACTACACGCTTCTGCTCCAGGGGTCATGGGTTCAATCTCTGGTCAGGGAACTAAGATCCTGCATGTTGCATGGTACCTCCAAAAAAAAAAAAAAATGACACTGATGAAGCAGTAAAGATAACTCATTTTAGTAAATATATTTTTAATTTTTATTTTGTATTGGAATATAGTTGAGTAACAATGTTGTGTTAGTTTCAGGTGTACAGCAAAGTGATTCATTTATATATACACATGTATCTATTTTTTTTCAAATTCTTTACACATTTAGGTTATTGCAGAATATTGAGCAGAGTTCCCTGTGCCATACAGTAGGTCCTTGTTGGTTATCAATTTTATTTTATTTTATTTATTTATTTAATACATTTTTATTTATTTTATTTATTTATTTTTGGCTGTGTTGGGTCTTTGTTGCTGCGTGCAGGCTTTCTCTAGTTGAGGCAAGCGGGGACTACTCTTCGCTGAGGTGTGCAGGCTTCTCATTGTGGTGGCTTCTCTTGTTGCGGAGCATGGGCTCTAGGTGTGCAGGCTTCAGTAGTTGTGGCACATGGGCTCAGTAGTTGTGGTTCACAGGCTCTAGAGCATAGGCTCAGTAGTTGTGGTGCACGGGCTTAGTTGCTCTGTAGCATGTGGGGTCTTCCCAGACCAGGGCTCAAACCTGTGTCTGCTGCCTTGGCAGGCAGATTCTTAACCACTGCACCACCAGGGAAGCCTGGTTATCAATTTTAAATATAGCAGTGTGCACATGTCAATCCCAAACTCCCAATTTTAACACTTGAATACATTTCTTCAAAATTCTGTATGACTAAGTGGAAAGCCTGTGTACTAAAGTATAATGGTTGTCTTGGGAAAAAAGCCTTTGTAATCCACCATTTTCATGGAAGAAAATTCTTTCTTGAAAGATGGACTGAGAGATAAACTTGTTAATCACATATGGGCATTTTGCTGACATTAAAAAAATGATCAAAATGAGATAATAACTAAATATTTTAAAATCCTTGTTTAACATATAGTATTATAAATATCAATATTTATTATAAATATCAACAATTCTCATGAATAAAAATTCTTTGGTGTCCTCAATACTTTTTAAGAGTGTAAAGTGTCCTGAGGTCAAAATGGTTTGATAACCTCTGATTAACAACGAGATACCAATTTCCAGGATATATTGGGGATAGAGACAAATTTTTTGTTACAAAACAGGGATACAATCAGCAAAGTCTAGAAGGTGGGGTAAACTCTACAGGATAAATGACTCCATTTCCTTAGCAAATGAATTTAAGGAAGTAAAGCAATATGAAATTCTTAACATTTGAGAGATGTATTAATCAAATACAAGGTATGTCTCATGTTTAGATCATGATTTGAACAAATCAGATGAGAAAATAATTTTGAGACACTTGACTAGGTGTGAACATTTGAAAATATTAAGGGGTTCTATTATTTTTTGGTGCAATTACAATATTGTACTTATATTTAAAGTGATATTGTCATTTACAGATAGATGATAGAATACTTACAGTTGAAATGTGTTGTTCAGGATTTGCTTCAAAGTAATCCAGTGTAGTAAGGGTAAGAAAAGGAATATAGATGAAATGAAAGGTCATGTGGGATAATTGTCATTGTTTGGTGATAGATACCTAGAGGATCATCATACTATTCATTTTGGGTTTCTTTGATTATTTTTTTCATAAAATATTGGGGAAAATTTCTGGAAAAAAGAAAAACTGAGGTTCAACAATTGTTGAGAAAAAAATTTAAGACCAGTCTGACTCAAGAATATAGCTGCAAAATTCCTGAACAAAATACTAAGCCAAAGAAGTTTACCAATGTATGTAATAAATGAAGGTAAGAATATTTTAGTAAAAATATTACTAAATATGACCACTTTAAAACAAACATAAAAATAAAATAACAAAGTAAATGTGAAGGGAAAAATGAGAGAAAATACTTTATGTACATATATATCTGACAAAGAATTGATTTCTAGAATATGTTTATAACAGTAAATTCAACAAGAAATTGAACAATACATTCATTAGAAAAGAAGAGTGAAAAAGCATGAGCATGCATTTCAGTAAAGAAGAAGCACAGGGCTTTCCTGGTGGTGCAGTGGTTGAGAGTCCGCCTGCCGATTCAGGGGACGTGGGTTCATGCCCCGGACCGGGAAGATCCCACATGCCGCGGAGCGGCTAGGTCTGTGAGCCATGGCTGCTGTGCCTGCACGTCCGGAGCCTGTGCTATGCAATGGGAGAAGCCACAACAATGAGAGGCCCGCGTACCAAAAAAAAAAAAAAAAAAAAAAAAAAAAAAAAAAGAAGCACAGTGATACATACATATATGACAATATGTCAACCTTATTAGCAATCAATAAAATTAAAATCAAAATGAAATATAATTTCACACCTATCAGAATGACAAAAAAGAAATTTTGACTTTCCAAAATTTTGGTGAGGATTTGGAGCAATGAGTTGTCCATATTGCTGCTGGCAGTAGTGTAAATTGATAGAGCCCTTTGGGAAAACTGGCATTTTCTTACAGCCTCATACTCAATCATTCCACTCCTAGGAATATACAGTTTGCATATAAATGCCAAGTAGTATGTATACACAGGATGTTAATAGCATCACTATTTATAATGGCAAAAAAGCCAAAAACAAACCAAATGTCCATTGACAGGAAACTGGATAAACATTTTGTGGTTTAAACAAGCAATGTATCTGAGTGAAACTGAGTGAACCACAGTTACAAGCATTGTTATGGCTTAACCTCAAAGACATAATGTTGAGGAAAATTTATCAAAATACAGAAGATTATAAACTGTGTAATTTCATTGTTTAAAAGGTCAAAAACAAAATTTGAAAAGGCTTCTATATCATTTAGGCATACTTATACATAATAAATTATATTAAGAGGAGGGGAATTATAAACTCAAAATTCTGAATTGTTACCTCTGAATGAAGGGAGAAGGAAATTGTTGGAATGAGGACACAGGAAGCTTCAAATATATTAGCAGTTATATACTTTTTAAGTATGGTGGTGGTTACTTGAATTTTAAAAAATGTTCTTTTAATCATATACATAATACTTTTATTGTCCTCTCTATATAAAATATGGTATTAAAAGTTAAAGAAAATTGAATTAAGTAATGTAAGAAAACCAGAAATAATTTTAAATTGTCTTTAAATTACTAGAGTTAGCCCACAGAAATCAATCTAAAACAATTGTTGAACTTCAGACAAAGGTTTCATCAAGATAGTTGTCAGGTTATAGTCATCTGAAGGCTTGACTGGAGATGGAACATCCACTTCCAAGATGACTCATTAACATGCTAAATTTGTGCTGGCTGTTGGTAGAAGGCTTCAGTTCCTCAGCACGTGGACCTTTCCATAGGACTTCTGGAGTGTTTTTACAATGTGGTGATTAGCTTCCTCCAGCACAAGTGATCCAAGAGAAAGCAAGGCAAGAGCTGCAATGTCATTTAAAACATAGCTTTAGATGTTGCACGTGGTCATTTCTGTAATATCTTATTAGTTACACGTGTCAGTTCAGTCCAATATGGTATGGACTTATATGAGCATGTAAATACCAGGAGGCAGGGATCATTAGGTCTTATCATAATAGCTTGTTACCAGAATTGGAACCTGATACTTTATCAGTCAGAAGTCAGAAGTCCTATGTAAGAGGGCTGGTCCTTTATTTCTTTTTTTCCTCCTCTAGGAGATCCTTCTGAATGTATGTAATATATACCATTTTTACATGGGAGAAGAAATTTCACTCAATTCCATCCAGCATCCCTCAAACTTCAAATAAACTTGGATGTGTGTGAGAGTAGGAGACAGGATGTTTATCTCCTGCTAGTTACAGAATCTGATGCTTACGGCCCTACCTATTCAAAATGTTCAGTTATAAACTGAATTTATCATTCCTCTCCTGTTTAAAATCTTTCAAAAGTTTCTTCATTATATATTTTTGTGATTAGCTATTTATGCACAGCAAACTATCCCTATTTAGTGGCTTAAATAAACAATTTATTATTATTTCTCATGGTTTTGAGAGTTAACTAGGCATACTTATATGGCTCTTCCTGGGGAGCTCTCATGTAGATAATGGCTGGAGCTGGAGTCATATGAAGGATCAAATGGAGGACTGAACCTCAAAGATGACCATACACAGGAGTGTACTTGACTCTGACTATTATTGGCTGAGAGCTCAGTTGGGTCTGTTAATTAGTGTGTCAACACAGGGCCTTTCTATGTGGCTTGGACTTCTTATAGCATGAAGGTGTCAGGATAGCAGGACTTTCATAGTTGATCAGGGCTCTTAAAGGGCAAAGAAGAAGTGACCAGTTGTCTTAGAATAGGTTGAGAAATGACATTATGCCATGTACACCATACTCTATCGGTCAAGCATGTGTTTGTATTCCCAGCATCTAGAACTTTAAGCACTCAGTGATGTTTATTGTATAGATTAATAGATTTATTCATAATGATTTTGATAATTATAGCAGCTGCATTTAATTTCATAATGCCTTACAGGTTTAGAAGACTTGGATTTCAATTTTATTTCTTTTATTTAATATGTTAATTTGAGGAAGTAATTTAATCCTCCCCTTCTTGGATCTGTGTTACTCAATTTTCCAATGAGGATTTTGGATGAAGCAGACTCTGAGGTACATTCTATAATTCTTTTGTTGGCTGGAATGCTGTAAATACCATGAATGTGGGTCAAGAGACCCACTGAAAAATATTTATTGTTCTCATATTAAAACCTTAGTTACTCTTTAGGATGGCCATCTTCTTAGCTTATTGCACCAGAGGAATAATTTTTGAGCAAGCTTTGGGAAAATTACACTATCATGAAACCAGTCTGGAAATGGAGCCATTGCAGATCATTTTCACTCTATTATTTAGTATTGACTGTTACAAACAACTTATTTCCAAATGCGCATCTTCTGGGCTCTCCTTGCATATTTGTATAAATAGAATATACTTAAATAATTGCCACATAGTATTTTCAACTAAATAATTTTATTCAAGGTGTAATAATTTGTTAAATTCTGTGAGCTCAACCACCTTGTAGTTTTAGAAGAAAGCTAAAGAACTTTGCCTAAAGAACTTAACATGGCAACTGACATATATATAAAAAATTACCAGGGAAGACTCTGATTACTAAAATGACACATTCTTTCAGAAAGTATTTCAAAAATTAGTAGAGCTTGATAGGTGCTCTCTGTTTCTAATCCCTCCTTGTTCTAGGAGTTAATTTGAGTCCAGTAAGGAGACTGATTATATACATCAAGACACTGGGATTTGGGCTAAATCAAGAGCAATATGGACTACAGCTCAATGCATAAATAAGTTCTATGGAAGAAAGTGCTCTGAAGGTCAATTTTAGAGATTAGTTTACTAAAGGAAAAGAAAATAGAAGGATTAAGAGCAGGAAGAAAACAGTTCAGATAATCTGAAATCCCTCAAGATATCTGATCTTGTGGATTAGCTGGAGTTAAGAACTCAGACTAAAGGAAAGTTTTGCTCCTTAACCTCACATTTCATGGCGTGAAGCGGGAAGAATAGGGAGGAAAGGCATTTTACAGAAAATTCTACTCTAAGCACAGTGCATAACATCCAAGGCTCTCCTTTTTCATACTTCCTCCTTCCTCTTCTTTCTGTGTTTCATAGATCTACCTTAGCTGCTTAGGGGAGAATGGAGACGTGAGTAAGATTGCACTGTAATTGAAGGGAGGGCCAAGAGATAGGTCAGAAGCAAAATGGTGACACCAGCCTGAGCATTAGATAGAGATGAAGTAAGTAAGGTAAAATAACCAGGCACCCCAAACTAAGTTGTAGGTAGAAAAAGAATGGCGTGACTCAAATCTGGGATTGATCCCAGACAACTGAGGAGTGTCAAGGGAAGGCAATGTGTTTCATCCAGGAGCAGAAGACTCCTAACACAAATTCAGGAGGACAGTACTTTCATTATGTGGTGAGAAGAGGCAGCTCCAGCCCTCAGACAGTACTTGGAATTAGGTGACTCCACCAAAGTAGGGAACCTGGGTGTGTGGCGCTGGGGGAGACATGGGATTGAGATTTCCAATAGGATTTCTAGGCTGGATTTTATCTGGGATAATATAAATGCTTTAAGATTGTGGTGCTCTCTTTCCTACCTCATAATGTTCCCCTGGGCATCCAGATACCTATCTCTATGCACATTTGCACCCATGCCAGCCCAGACAGTGGGCTAATGGAAGGGACATTCACTTAGGCATAGTGATTAAGAGTTCAGCTCTCAAATCAGACAGACCCATCTCTTGGGGTTACAGTGGGAATTAAAATAATGTATGGCTATCCTTAAGCATGGTGCCTAATACATATAATCACATAATAAATGGCAGCTAATCATAATGTTATCTTCAGGGCCTGGTAGTACCATAATAGATGTTCAATAATTTTCAGTGGAATGACATAAATAGATACATATGGTCTGCAGATACAGGTTATGGAGAAGTGACTCCATTGAATCATTTCTGTAGCTTACCAGTTAGTTGATTTATTCTTTAGCCTTCAGCAATGTTCTCTTGAGGACATCAAGCTAACAATGCTTTTCCAGTCTTTGTATTTTCTCTATATCCTTAAATGTAATGAAATGATATTTATTTTTTAAAGGTATTCAGAAGTTACTAACTTAGGAAAGCACTTTACTCATAAATTTAGTGTCATCAGAAAATTGCCAAACTAATTTTTGCAGAAGCTCATCTGATTCTAACTACTATTTAATCAGCACTAATTTTGTGCCTGGCCCTGTGTTAAGAGCTCTACATAAATGATCGATTTAATACCCAGATCATCATTATGAGACAGCTATGCTTACCCTCATTTTTCACAAAAGAAAATGAAACTTTGGAAAGGTTGAATAATTGGGTCATGGTTCCTCAAAAGTAACCAAATGAGGATTAAAACCCCCAAAGCCAAAGCTATGGTCTTAATCTCTGTTACCCACTTTTGTGGAGAGAAGAGATTCTTTTTTCTTCTAAAAAAAAAAAAAATAGAGTATTGGCTTTTGCTGCAAGGCTACTCACTTCTGCACCATGAAAGAGGAAATATTTTTTCTAAGATATTTAACTTACCATTGGAATGAACTTGACATTTAGAAGACCTAAGCCCAGAAAATCTGATTTCTGATATACAGGGAGGGGGTTGAAAACACTAGGGAAAATCTGTGACTAAGGACGATGTGTGGTTCTTTGCTAAGCTACATTAACCTAATGGACACTAAGAAAAAGAATGTGTTCAGTGGAGTTATCAGATTCTCTTTACTTACTCAAATACAGTACCATCAATTCCTTTATTCTAGAAAAGGACTGCTACTGTTCCTGTTTCCCTGTAATAAGTCATCCAGATGCTGTAAGTTCCAACTTCCCTCTGATTTAGGCAGTTGTTGAAATTTGCAATACTGTCCATTATTTTCTTTTATCCTCAAAACTACCCTGTACATTAGACAGGACATCGGTTAATTAACTCCACATTACAATGAGGAAATTCAGGAACAGGGAGGGAGCCCAACTTAGTCTATGTCACACTGCTCATTTGTGACCAAGTCAGGATAAAAACTGAATTCTACCTCTGAATTCTTCCTTGTCAGTACTAGACTCCACACTATTTCACTTGAATTAAAATATTCAGGTACTCAGCAGCAAAGACTTAAATTCTGAAACGATCCAATTAATTGCTCTCTGACGTGATACATTTTTGAAAGGTTTCACCTCGCTTGATGGATTCATTAATTTTAGAACATCTTATTTGCTTTCTGCTAATGGAATTTTCAGCAGATAATTGGTTAGTTTGCTTTTCTAAGCCTCATGCATAGTTTAAATGTCATTTTATGCAAAGATATTTACTGCATAGAATATTGGTCTAATTAATTTTTGAGAGCAACTGGGAATTGCTCTAAGTTATTCTTGTCTGTAGTTACAGCATGAACCTTAACAATGTCATTGGGATTTCTTGTAAGTATAGGTGCCCACATATGTGAATCTAGGTGCACATGTTTGCAGACATAGGTTCAGAATGGTGGTTTTGCTTTGTTAAAATTAAGACATGGTTTTCCTTTTTTTTCAAGTAGTACATTTTTCTATAATTGTTCCAGCTCTAGGTAATAGAAGAGCTTGATTGTGGTGTATCCCAGGGAATCCTTCTGGAGTGGGGATGTATGAGAATCAACATGCTTACAGAGCACAGAGAAAACTCACTAAGAGGATAGGCTTCCAAACCCAGGACAGTAAATGCAAAGGATGGGTACAAAGAGAAGTCCATTAGATGCAGCTTTCTTCATCCAATGGGATGGATTGAGGATAAATGTCAACTCTGGGAGCTGCAGTGGTTTTAGGCCCAAGGAATTTGTACTGAATTTGGAGAATCTGAGATAACGTAAGGAAGTAAAAGAAGTCTTAGGGAATGGTGTTGTCAGTCATAAAGGGTAGATTTTCAAACCTGAATTATGAATCCCTGCTGAGCTCAGGTGCAAATTATGAAGCAAAGGTTGCAATTCAGGCAAGCCTAATAATACACTAATGGAATGAGTAAGGGCAATTTGTCTCAAGAGCAATCTGAGGATTTGTTGCAAGTATTTTTAGGCTGGAAGCTGGAAGAGTACATTCAGATTCCATAAGATAGTGGGTAGAGTTACTAGAACACTGGATACATTTGTTAAGATTGGTTGTACATCTGAGATGGAAGGAATCAGTGTGGAGAAAATGATATTTTGAACCTGTCATGTTCTCTCCAGCTTCAAGTACTTGACACAGGGTTTTCCTTCCTTATGCAATACTCATTTGCTCCTTCCTTCATACTTTCTCTAATGTGTTCCTAGTTATCATTTAAGTCCCACATTAAACATCACTTTTTTAGGAAGACCTTTCCTGAAGTCTTGTCTAGATAGTGTTCTTCTGCTATGTATTTCTCATAGCATTTTGGCTCCTTGCACTTTATTGCAATTATTTACTCTATACCTATTTTTCCTTCTGGGATATAGGATCAGTGAAGGAAAAGACTATAGTTTTCTTGTTTACTACTATACCTCAGTCCTTAGCATTGGGTCTGGCTCAAGTCTGAGCCAAACTCATAAGTTCAGAGATGTTTCCAATGCTATATGACTGTAACTGTTGGAGCTGAAGCTAGAACCAAGGTTTTCTGGCTTCTTATCTACTGGGTTTCAGTCTAGATAGCAAAAATAATTCTTCAGCAGAAGACTGGTATTCTAAATTCAGAACACCATTTGGCTTTTATGGACAAGCAATGAATTTGGACTTAACTGCTCTGGTGTCAACTGTCCGTTCTTGAAAAATAGTGCTCTCATGACCTTTTCTAGTTCAGAGGAATGATATGAGAATCTAGGGAGACCTATGGTGTAAAAACTCTTTGAGGATACTATGGTGTAACCATGTTCAAGGATATAGATGATATTAACATTATCCTTTTCAAAGTTCTTTACATTTCAAGTTTCAACTGCATTTTATGAGGTCAGTTGGACTGGGATATATATATATATATATATATATATATATATATATATATGTGTGTGTGTGTGTGTGTGTGTGTGTGTATATATATATATACACACACACACACACAAACTACTGGCCAAACAACTCATGACTCACTCAAGTTCAGTGGCGGAACTGGAATTGGCTTCTAATTCCTTCAAAACAATATTTCTTATATAAAATTTTAGTTAAGTTCAGTGTAGTGAACATTTATATTTTTCTACTAAGTTAAAGAGGTGGACAGCTCCACTTGCTCTATTTTATTAAGAGGAAAGTCCAATAAGAGCTTGAGCCCTTGAGTGTTTGTTCTCTAGCCCACTATGTCTTAGCACATCTGGTTTGAGGAAAGTCAAGAATTTGACCTTGAACTCCACCTGTGACCCATAAATGCAGGTCTTCAACTTACAGGGAGTGAGCATCAGTAAACTTTCTCCTCTGCCAAGGAGATGACTCACAGTTCAGCACTACAAATGGGGACTAACAAGTGATCAGGGACATTGCTTTCAAGTGGAGGAGGCACCAGGGAAACTCTAAGTGTTTGAATTATTTAGCAGAACATGCTTACCTTGGTGTTCTTGGTTTAAGCTCAAGGCAAAAGCAGAGATCCTCCAACCAGTGATTATAACCATTAATCACCCTTCTCACCACCATAAGCAATGTCTCAATGATACTCTAAAATGTGTTTTAACTTTCTCACAGCAGGATAATTTGTGATAAACTAAGTACTTTTGTCCCTCTGGTTATACACTTTTAATGTGCTTTAAATAAAGTGTTAAGGTTGTTTTATTCACCTCATAAAATCAGGAATGCATCAAGCAAAGCCGCCATGGGGGAGTTTATTGGCTGGAGTTTATTTTAGTGAAAACTTTATTCACTAAACTTTTTCCACCAGCAAGTGATTGCCATGCATGTGGTGTTAGGGGAGCAGTCTGATCCACACAAGGTTTTACCTACAGCAAAGTTTTGAGGAAGAGTAAAGAACTGAGTTTTTCAGGTCAAGGATGGGTTTAAATGTATGCTTTGCCAGTGTCTGGTTATGTGAGATAAGGCAAGTGACTTAACGTCTCTGCACCTGTTTCATCAGTGATAAAATGGAGACAATATCTCAAGATTCTTCTGAGAATTAAAGGGAAACATTGGCTTTCCCAGCACAGCACAAGGGTAATGAGGTGGCACAGCCCTTTGGATCCAACTATTCCAAATTTCACATGCTAGTTCACTCCCCTGCTGTGTGTCTGAATGCTTCTCATGTCATCTCAACTTTAGTTTTCTTTTTTCTTTTTTTTTTTAATTGGAGTATAATAGCTTTACAATGTTGTGTTAGTTTCTGCTGTACAACAAAGTGAATCAGCTATATGTATACCTATCCCCTCCCTCTTGGACCTCCCTCCTCACCACCCACATCTAGGTCATCACAGAGCACCGAGCTGAACTCCCTGTGCTATACAGCATGTTCCCACTAGCTATCTATTTTACACATGGTAGTGTATTTATGTCAAACTCAATCTCCCAATTTGTCCCACCCTCCCCTTTCCCCACATGTCCGTTCTCTATGTCTACGTCTCTACTCCTGCCCTACAAATAGGTTCATCTGTACCATTTTTCTAGATTCCACATATATGTGTCAATATATGATATTTGTTTTTCTCTTTCTGGCTTACTTCCCTCTGTATGACAGACTCTAAAATGGTGATGATAACATCTACCATCCAGGCTTCTTTTTAGGGTGAACAAACATTTGCTGCTACCTGACAGCTTTGGAACCATGATCCATCTTCCAAAGTTCTCTGCCTACTTTTCCCTCCCACACCTCTTTTGACCATAAACGTTAGATGCTTCTGCTGCCTCATTGAAGCCCATAGCCATCTGTCACATCCCACTGTTTCATCCAAACTTCTCCAGCTGAATTCCATCTGTCTCTGACCAGAATTTGTTTATTCTTTGTCCTGATTATAGACCCCTTTTTATTTCTTTGAGATAAAAATTAAGTAATCTTTAAAGCTAAATGCTAATAAGGTATTATAAGGCTAAAAATATTAAAAGCTCTTTATGGAGACATCACTCTTTAAGCAAGAAGAACAATCTCAAAATGTGCTCATTTTATGCTCCATGGCAAGCAATCTGGGAAATTTTTTTCTTTGTGTGTGTGTGTATTTGGATTTTTCGGTATTTTTGAAGGGGGTAGTTTTCCATAGACCTTCAAAATGGGCCACATGAGATGCTGATATGACACCAGGAATTTGGAACTCATTCAACATTTATCTGGCTAATGTATGGGTAGCTCATCATATTTAAACTAGGTGTGTTTGTATGTGGGAATTTCTGGACATGCCTGGAGGACCTGTAACTAAAACCTGAATTTCTCTAATTATGGATTCAAATTCTAATTGTGGATTCTCCTTAGAAATAAAAATATGAATTTCACTGACTTCTGACCACGCTTGCTGATGCAGGGCCTTCTATAAACTCTCTATCCTTCATGTTACCTCAAGAGTGTCTGCAAGTTTGAGGGGTATCTCACAAGTGCTTGTGGACAGGTCTTCTGATATTGCAATTCCAACTTCCAATACTGTCTCCACTGAAGTCTCCTACTGGGCATTACCACAGATATGTAGCTTGCAAATGGGCAAGGTCACCAGTGCTCACATGACAGCCCTATAGATCTGGTGGTAGACTGTGAAAAAGTATGTGTGGGGACGATGAGGGGAAGGTGGACCTCTCCACTTCATCCTATATCCTGTGAGAGGATTTCCAAAGCAGTGCCAAAGCCCCTAGTACTTTGGGATCCCTTATGCTTAAGCCCTACTGTTCCAGTGCTTTTCTACCATACCAGCTATTTCTGTTTCTGGCTAGACAGTCACCCCTCTCTCTCCTGAGAGGCAGACATGGATCTGAGCAATGGGATTGGGGCAGGTTTTGTGTTATGGTCATGATACTGTATTCAGAATCCATCCTCTTCTCTCATGACTCAGGCTTTGTGACGGTCAGATGTGTCTGCCTGATCCTCTTTTCTTGGTAAGTTCTTTCTCAAAACACTCCTCAGCCTTCTACAAATAAATAAGATTTTGTTTGGCCTGAGCGTTTCCAGATAGTTGCTGAAACATATCTGAACCCAAGATCTACGAACAACTTAGGTTCTAAGGTACAGTCTTATACTTGGGAGATAAAGCTGAAACCAAGAGTCCAGGATAAATTTTATATGCTTACCTTGGTAGAGGAGTGATAAGAATAAAAGTTAAAATGTGACAGAGCTGCTAGATATGGAGAGACCAGTTAGGGGCTGAAAAATGTTGTATGGACAAATGTGTACCTAAACTACTATCACAATAATAGTAGTGATGCTTGTCCTTGATTTCATTATTTTATTATTTTCCTTTGGTTCCTTAGAAAATGGATCAAAAGAGAGATAGGGTCAGATGTATATTAGTAACCCAAATTTACATGTGAGGAATCTGAATCTCAGAGAGGAGACATGACCCATCCAAGTGCACATACCTGGTAAGGTATAAATCCTGGTCAGAGTCTAGGTAACAGTAATATATACACCTAGAAGACAATTATGATGGAGGAAAGTGGAGAGGATTTTGATTTTGGACATGTTAGTTTAAGGTTTTGGTAGGAATTCCAAGAGGAAATGTGAGACTGAAGGTCAGAAACAAGGTCAGGTTTAGATTTCTTAGTGGAGTATCTACTTGATAAGACTCCTGAATCCATTGGTGTGGGTGACTGAAGGAAAGAACTGACCTAGAGTGGTGAAACGGCCAGAGCCTGAGAAGCGGTGAGAAGTCATGGAAGACAGCAGTGCAGGTGGAAGTAGGGCAAATACCCCCCTTTTCCCACATGGATACTGTGCTATTCATAAATCCACCTGCACATGCCTTTCCAACCACATCAAGGCTCTTCAAGGGCAGGAATTGTGTCTTTGCCTTATTTTTCATATACTATAGTGCCTAGCACAGGGCTGGGTACAGAGGACTTCAAAGTGAGAGGGAAATAGGCATCCTGATAACAACTTGGTCCTTGGAAATTCTCTAGCCTCAAATATCTGTGACAAGTAAAATAATGTAAATAAATATCAAGGCTGTGTGATTTATTACTCCCATCATGCTGCACAGTGTGACACATCACAGCATGTGATATGTCACATGCTGTGACACATTGAAGAAAATCTTCAATTATTAAAAAAAGGAAAGAAGCATAAGTTTAAATAAAAGATTTTAACCTGCTGCAAAAATGTTGAGATACAATAATAACTTGAAGGTACACTGTTTAACTCTTTTAGCAAGAGAAATGAGAAAACAGCCTGGTCCCTCATCCTGCTATCAGGGTGAGTTCAGTTTCAGGCTGCATCCACTTGGCATATTGATTGACCTTTGAAATTACATTCAACACCCCTAAAGACTTCCTGGCACAGTTATCTCCATTGAGCTGCATTATCAGAGCTGCTTTTTTATCAGCCTGAGTTGCTGTTTTATCTTCAGCCTTTGAGACCCAATTATCCCGGAACCAGGAAGAGACACCTCAACAGCAGTGGAGTGGTCATCTCAACAGCAATGGTCAAAGGCAGAGGGGGTGGGGAACAGGTGGGGCTACTAACTGGAAGTTTGAAAGGGTTTTTTCCCTCTGCAGAATTTCCTTGCCATAAATTTATTGAATCTTAGGATTGGAAGATACCCTAAATTGTACCCAAATCAACTCTATGTAAAATCTAAGTACATTCCATGATGGGAAACTCGATCTCTTGAGCCAAGCATTTTAATCCCAGCCCCATACTTTTTTCTGTCCCACCACACTCTGGGTTCACCCACAGCAATGGGACAGTACATCATGGGTTTAAGAGCTGAATGGGTGTGTGGAGGGGGAGACAGCTGCCTGGTGAAGCTGCAGTATGACCATGAAGCCAGGAGAAGCAACTAATGTAACTTGCTATTCAACCCTAACTCAGTCCTCTCCAATTCCATTTAGACCTGCTTCATTTCCCTCCCAACTATATCTTTTATGCTTCCTCTTAGATTAATCCCATGCTCAGTTCTGTGGGGAAAATGAGATGTGATTTCTGCTTTAGGATGCCCGGAGCACATGCAGAGTCCAGAGGAGATGGCTGGTCAGGGCTCTGACCAGACCTCAAACTGCAGTCTGCACACTCAGCAGGCTGCAGCTATGCAGACCGTCCGTCTGAATTTAACGTCTCCTGACAAGTTTTGTCCTTGCTGATCTATGACTTGGAACATACTTTGCCCAGAGTTGTGCTTGCTAATTTCTTCTCAATCCAAATCTCACCTCAGCAAACTTTCCCCATTGTCCCTATATAACACCCCCCATCTCCCTGTTCCAACCCTCTGTCTATTTTACATTTTGCTGCCTTATTTTCCTAGCAGCTATCATAGCTATCCAGGATTGCTTTTATTTGTTAGTTTGCTTGCTCCTTTGTCTATTTTCTGACGCCTGCCAGAGTGAGAACTCCAAGAGATTAGGGCCTGGCCTGGTGGGTTCAGTGTCAGTCGCACAAACTGTTTGCCTTGAACCTGCTGATACTCAGTAAATATATTTAAATAAATGAAAGCATTCACCCAGGAAATAATCAAAGATTCATTATCAACACAATTCCTGACACAGGTGAGTGGCCCCATTGGGTCACTGAGATCATAAGGGGTCACTTAAAGGGAGGCGAGAACCTTCAGTGGGAATTTCTGGCTGGAGGAAGCTAATAAGTACAGGGTGTGTAGCAATTTTTCTTTATCACTTTCCATCACGGAACCACTCCCTCTCTCTCCCAGATCCTGGAAGGAAACAAAACAGCCCTAGGTTTAAAATGTAAACTCAATCCTCTGCTAGCAGCTTGTCCTGGATAGGGCCAGGCAAGGCAGGGCAGCTGGCCAGCCAGCCCACAGCCTCCTGTCCCTTGGATGGCAGGAGACCAGCTTGCAGATGGTAAGGAATGGATTGCAATTCAGATTGCTGTTGTTTGCCTTTGCTTTCAGTTGAAGGACTGAAGACATGGGGTCTCCCTACCTCCTAGGCTGGCAGACCGGGTGATGGACCACTCTTAGGAAGACAAAGGAAAAGTGAGGTAATCAGGAAGTGGTGGGCAAGCTCAGAAGAAGCCACTGGAGGAGAGGCCATCTGTGTAATCTGCCAACAGACTTGCCCTCAGAGGAAGTAGAGAGCAGTGTGGTTAGAGGGGCCTCCATTGGTCCCAAATGAGAAGAGGTCCCTCACACAATGTCTCCTCAGCACATGATGTCCAAAGGTCATCTCAAATATGTCATTCCAAGACTTCTTGATCCCCCACCACCCCCGTGGTTTCAAACTTGTCTCTCCCCAACTCTTCCTCATCTCCCTAAGTGACATCTACCTAAGTTGCCCAAGCCAAGACCTGAGAAGGCTCCTTGAGGCCCCTTCTTTCCACCACTGCCAACTTCACATCTCAAGTAGATCCAAAATCAGCCTATTGCTCTCCATCCCCAATGCTACCATCCTGATCCAGGCTAACATCACTTCCAACCTGGATTGTAACCACCCATCAAGTCCTTTGGTTCTACGCATACTCCTCTGTTCTTTATACAGAGACTGAGATGATCTCTGAAGGATTTAAATCAGATCAGCCCACTGTCTACTTCATTTCTAAAAACAACAACTACCTGCCTGATTGGTTCTGTTTAGGTATCTAGTCAGGATATTTAGTAGTACTGTATCCCCTGGTCAATGGGGCAGATGAATCCAGTCGAGAACTAGGGAGACCACTGCTTTATTTTGAGGCTCAAGTTCCGTGGCAATCCAGTAGTCTTGAAGTCCAAGATTAATTGTAAGAGAAAAGGGTTCCCGAAACTTAACATTTTAAAAACAAAGCTTGGAGGTCTTAATGATGAGTTTGACTTTAAGGTATAACATAAGGAAATACAAGATATAACATCAGAGTGGATTCTCCAAAATTGAAAAGTGGACAAATATTTAAGGAGGGACTAAGTTATTATGATGTCTGCGTCCTGAGAAGAGACATAGCATCCTATTCCCTTAGATCTTGTCCTGGGCTCTTTTTAGGAATAAGATGATATTTCAGAGAGAAAACACAGGAAGATGTGAGTAATATGAGATTATCCAATGTGGTGCTCTCTCTCCTGCCATGGTCTGTGTGGTCCAGGAACAGTCTCACTAAGAGGAGGTGTCCAGGTGAGTAAGCCTCATGTGGTACCCCTGATGTTCTCAGCCTGTGTTGGCACACAAAGATGCCATTGGGTGCTCCTCTGTATGTCTGTGGAAGGAACAGGATGTGTGAGAGGCCTGGGTGGATGGGAGAGGCCTGGAGTTGGGATGAGGATGTTGCAGCATGTGACAACCTGGAGACTGGAGGCAAATGGCTAATCCAGAACATGGTCATTATCAGCAGGAACAATGTTAACTCTAGAGAAACCTCTCAGGAGCAGCCACACCTCTTCAATCCCAGGGAGAGAACATTCGATGTCCAGACAAGGGCAGGGCAGATCCAAAGGCAATGTATAGACAAGCGACCCTCCCTCTGAAGCCATGGCACTACTCAGTCTTTGCCTACACCTGAGATGGAGGATAAAAAGTGACTTCTTGGGACAGTATAAAAAGACATGGTTAGCTTAAACTTTGACCTGCATTGAGTGGGAAATTAGCTTGATGCTGAGGTAAACTCATGCACCACCAGGCTATCACTGAGGCCATGGAACAGAAAGACTCCAACATCAAATTTAAATGCTGGAATCACAGTCTTCATTAAATAAATGGAAACTCACAATAAGAGTGAAACAAAGGGTAAAGATGGGGCAAATTAATACACTTCAGAGAGGCTGCAAGAAGGATGGAAGGACCAACCACACTACCTGTATCTTGGGATGCAGGATGTCCGCATCTCCTCTCTCTCTCTACAGCTTCAGCCTCCCCCACTGATGACGTTATTACGAGGATCAGAGTTGACATTCAGGTAAGAGTCCCACAGTTGGAAGTTGTCCTGGGCCAACAACACAGATTTGCTCTAGTGAGTAAATTTAGGAACAAGTGTGCCTGTTTGACAGCTGCAGCTTGGCAATTATCCAGATGAACAGTTGGCGAATTGGTTTTATTTGTGTTTCTTGGGAAGAGGACATATAGAGCCAGAATGGGAGTCTCCAATGGGCCACTGAATGGGCCTTATGTACATTAAGGGTTAATATATATTTAGTGTCTCTGTATATTTAGTACCTTATAAATCTTGTGCATATTTAGTGTACAGCAGTCATTTAGTACCCAGATGCCTCATAACTGCTAGGTATCTTTTGCTCCTTCATCTCTTCCTATCTATGTTTAGCACACACGTGTTCTACTTATCAACCATTATCTGTATTTAACTTAAAATATTTCTATTATCAAAGATGAATGTCTTATGGAAATTCATCGATAATTTTAGAAATGAATATAATCTACAGAAAAACTGAATCACTTTGCTGTACACCTGAAACTAACACAGTATTGTAAATCAACTATATTTCAATTTAAAAAAAATAAATGTTTGCTAAAAGCAAATGCACTTTTACATCATTACAACTTGGTTGCCAATTTACCTCAAAGATAAATTTTAAACTAGGAATAAATACAATATCTTTGGGATGTTTAAGCTTTCCTTTATTTTTTCTTTATGGTAAATCTTTTCCTTTATTTTTTTTCACCATCATTGGGAATGAGGGATCAAAAGCAAGACGAGAAGATTTACAGACAAAGAAAGCTATTTGGTTTTCTACTTCTGAGCTTTAGTTCATAAAATATCACTGGAACACATTGCAGAGCAGAACAGTATCCAGGAAATTGATTATTGTGCTCTATGGCCTTCTTTTCTGCTCTTCTCCTTCTCTGAGGTCCCTTGTCTCTTCTGATCCAGGGCTCGATTTGTGCTCAGTCTATAGCATCTGCCTCCACACTTCACTGTGCTGGAGACAGTCAGCACCTGCTCCAGGACCTCAGCAGTTCTGGATTCTCCTCTGACTCTTCCCTGGAGATGGAGAGTGAACTAAGACCCTCTGATTTCACACACAGGCACCTGCTGCCCATGCGTTTGACTTACTCCCATTTCATTTCCAAAATGAAAGCATTCTGTAAAGGGAAAAGTTAAGGAGTCCCTGAGCTGTGTTCTGTTGCTGTTTTGGGTGATGAGCCAGGGTCTGCTGAGAACATGCCTATTCTGACAGGAGCCCCAGCTGGACTCCTGCAAGGAAGCAGGGGTGCCAGGTCTGAGGGAAAATGGGAGGAGAAGATGTAAACAAGAGCCTTGAGGCTTTAGTGACAAGCATCACATACACAACTGAGCCACCAGCCAGTCTGAAACATCTGTGAATGGGAGTGTGATCTTATCGAATTGTAGGTAAGATTATTTCTCATCTCCAAGGTACTTCAGTGACTCCCTCTCTAAGTGATGAATTCCAGACCCCTTTCCTGTTTTCCAGCAGGAAAACACTGCCGGTTCTATCTACTGGGATCTTACCCTGCTTTTTCAGTGACTCTCCCTGGCCTAGCCCTCTGGACAGCCCCAAAGGGAAACAGTCCCCTCCCAAATACAGACAGTCCCTGATTTAGGATAGTCAACTTAAAATTTTTCAACTTTACAATGGTGTGAAAGTGATATCCATTTAAGAAACCGTACTTGGAATTTTGAATTTTGATCATTTCTCAAGCTAGCGGTACCTGGTACGATAGTCTCTTATGATGCTGGGCAGCAGCAGTTACCACAGCTCCCAGTCTGTCATGAGATCAGCAGGGTGAACAACCTATTGGTTGTCCCTATAGGAACCATTTAACCAATAGGAACTTGCAACCATTCAGCACCCAGACAACCATTCTGTTTTTCATTTTCAGCATAGTATTCAATAGATTACATGAGATATTTAATACTTTATTATATAATAGACTTTGTGTTGGGTGGTTTTTCCCAATTGTATGCTGATGTAAGTGTTCTGAGCACGTTGAAGGTGGGTTAGGCTAAGCTATGATGTTTGGTAGGTTAGGTGCCTTAACTGCATTTTCAAGTTATCATATTTTCAGTTTACAATGGATGAGTTTATCAAGATGTAACCCCATTGTAAGCTGATGAAGATCCACCCTGAACCAGTTGGCACCTCCAAGATTGTGGCCGTGCTGTTCCCTCTGCCTCGAATGGCCTCTCCCTCTCTTCATGCCTATTTTCTGCCTGGAGAATTCTCTGCTCTCCACCACTGCTTGATTGAGCCAGTATCATAGCTCTTCACAAAGTTTGCCTTGGTCAGTTGGAAAGTGTCTCTTTCTAACGTGAATTGTCTCTGAAGTCAGGAACTGTATCTTACGTCTGAGTTGTCAGAACTATACCCAGTTCTCTGTACATTGTAATTGAATTAATTAATTTATTAATACCGAGCTATTGTTGCAGGGGGTCCTATCCCATGCTCAGGCAAGGCCTCCAGCATCCAAACACATGTTGCTCACTGATGGATGCTCATTTATGAGGCTTGAACTGCTGACCAATTTTGCTTCCTCAGGTAGAAAGTAAAAAGACTTAATTCCTGCCAGTTCCTTGGCTGGTGATAGTAATAGAGCATTACGTCAAAGTCCAAGAAATGGAATTGCACTCAACCATGGTGGGTGACATGCACAATTAGAGATGTTTATAATTAGCATTTGTGAACACAATTTAAGATTAAATGGTTATAAATAGGATACTCACGAGGTTTGAGGTTTCCTTTTCCAGACTTATACTCTATTTTTCTTTTTTCATGCTGAAAATCAATTAAGCATGAGGAACAAAGTGGGAAAATTATACATTTTCATAATGTGTTTCCTTTAATGAAGGACAAAGCAAGAAGGGAGACAAAAAGGCAAAACTCATTTGATTCATGGCTTGGTTATTTGTAAAGAGATAAATACTTACTTGTAATCAAATGGACAATTGCTTTTTTAAGTTTGAGGACTAGAAAAGAACTGCCTTAGTGCAAAGAATAATGTCGTTTCAAAATGAAAAAAAAAAATAGGGAATTCCATTGATAGCTTTTCCTTTGAAACTTGACTCTAGAAAGAGGTTTCTTTGATACTGGAAATCTTTGATGATAAACGACTTCAAATTCACTGTGGAGGGATCATATTAACAAGGAGGAAGGATTTGCAATTTGGTGACTTATTTTAGAATCCTGAAACTTTTGCCTGTCCCCAGTCCTTAGGTATGCTGATATCCAGAAAAAGGTATACCTCCCACCCTACCTGGAAGTCAACCAATATAGCTCTGCAATCCTGCCAGTAAAGTTTCATCCGATGTCCAATAGCAAACTCCTCTAGAAGGGAACCACCTTTGTATAAATATCTTGCTGTGAATTTTGAAAATTGAAGCCCAACCGAATGGTGAGGATTTGGTGAGGCCTAAGGCATAGGTAATGATATCTAACTATCTATCTATCATCTATCTATCTATCTATCATCATGGATCCATCTAATGATCTAGGGAGTTGATGAGTCTAAGTGTGTGTGTATTTGGTTTCATGCTGGCTTTGTCCTTTCTTATATAAATACTATTATATGAGAGACAATATAACACTTTGTTTAAAAGCATGAATTTTTCAAGCTGTCATGTTGATGTTTGCATACTGTCTCTGCCTTTTAGTAACAAAGGGAAAGGATATGTACCTCACAGGCTCAGCATGATCTTCAATAAGATAGTATTTTAATAGAGTGTGCCTGGTTCACAGTAAACCTTCAATACATGCTTATTGCTGTTACTATTGCAAAAACTGTCTTCATCTCTTTGGCATTCTTCAAAAGTCAGGTTTCAAGTGCAGGGCCTGGATGAGCAAGATTTCTGCTGTTCTAGTTAACACTTCTCAAGTTGGACAAGATGCTGGAGTGATGACTGGCCTCCAGTTCCAGTATTTTGCTCTCTCATGACCTCCTGTGCCCCGCTCCGTGGATGTCAGGGGATGCCACACCAGAGTCCTGTCATTTAAGTTCTGAATTCCTATTACTTGTGAGCTATTCTGAGAACAAACTCTACAAAATATTCTGGGTGTATGTTCTGAGAAAGTCAAGATATGTTTGCAGGAGCAGATAGCATGTCCATTGATACAAGTGGGATGTTAAATTTCCCTACTATTATTATTATTATTGTCAGGTTCTCCATTTATGTTTGTTAATATTTGCTTTATATATTTAGGTGGTCCTATACTGGGTGTATATATGTTTAGGAACACTATATCCTGTTCTTTTATTGATCCTTTTATGATTACATAATGCCTGTCTTTGTCCTTTATTATAGACTTTGTTTTAAAATCTACTTCATCTGCTATGAGTAAGGCTACCCCAACTTTCTTTTTGTTTCAATTTTTGCATAGACTATCTTTTTCCATCCCCTCACTTTCAGTCTCTGTGTGTCTTTAGCTCTGAAGTGAGTCTCCTGGAGGCAACATATAGATGAGTCTTGTTTTTTAAATACAATCAGCCACCCTATATCTTTTGATTGGAGCATTCAGTTCATTGACATTTAAAGTGATTGTTGATAGGTATGCACTTATTATCACTTTGGTATTTGTTTTCTGGTTGTTTTTGTAGTTCTTTTCTTCTTCTTTTAGGCTCTTTCCTCGTGGCTTGATGATTTTATTTAGTGTTATACCTGTGTTTCTTTTCACTTTAGTTTTTGTACATCTATTGTAGGTTTTTTATTTGTGGTTACCATGGAGCTCATATATGTTGACCTATAAATATATCTAACTGATTTAAACTGATAGTCATTTAAGTTTAAACACATTCTAAAAGAACTACATTTTCTACTCCCCACTCCAACGTTTTGTGTTTTTGATATCATATTTTATATCTTCATGTATGTTCCTTAAGTGTTTATTGTAGTTCTAGTTAACTTTACAATTATATTACCTTTTAACATTCTTACTAGCTTATTTATGTGGTTGTTCCACAGCCTTTAGTACTTATTTGCTTTTACCAGTGAGATATTTTCCCTTCCTATGATTTCTTATTGTAGCCTTTTATTTTTCACCCAAAGAAGATCCTTTAACACTTCTTGTGAGGTTGGTTTAGTATTGAAGAACTCTTCTGGTTTTTGCTTGTGTGAAAAGCTCTTATTTCTCCTTCAATTCTGAATGATAACCTTGTTGAGTAAAGTATCCTAGGCTGTAGAATTTTTCCATTCAACACTTTAAATATATCATACCACTCCCTTCTGGTCTGCAAATTTTCTGCAGAAAAATCAGCTGATAGCCTCATGGGGGTTCCCTTGTACATGATTCTTTGTTTTTCTCTTGTTATCTTTAGAATTCTCTTTTTCTCTTTAACTTTTGCCAATTTAATTATGATACATCTTGTGGGTCTCTTTGGCTTCATCTTATTTGAGACTCTGTGATTCCTGTACCTGGATAACTGTTTCCTTCTTCAGGTTCAGGAAGTTTTCAACCATAATTTTCTCAGATATATGTTGTGCCCTTTTCTCTCTCTCTTCTCTTTCTGGGATCTCTATAATGTGAATGTTAGTATGCTTTATATTGCCTGAGAGGTCCCTTAAGCTATTCTCATTTTTTAAAATCTGTTTTTCTTTTTGCTTTTCTGGTGATTTCTATTAATCTGTCTTCCAGATTGCTTATGCGTTCTTCTGTATCACCTAATCTACTAATATGTTAATTCCCTCTAATGTATTTTATTTGTTATTGTATTCTTCAGGTCTGACTGGTTCTTTTTTAAGTTTTCTAGTTCTTTGTTAAAATTCTCACTGTGTTCATCCCAAGTTCAGTTAGCATTCTTATTATTATTGCATTGAACTCTTTATGAGCTGAATTGTTTATCTGTGTTTCATTAGGGTTTCTTTCAGCATTTTTTCTTGTTCTTTCATTTGAAACATATTCCTCTGTCTTCTCATTTTATTTAACTTTCTGTGTATCTGAATTCAGGTGAAACAGTTACTTATCTCAGTCTTGAGTGCATATCCTTGTGTGGGATCATCCCTATGCAGTCTGCTTGTGCCGTGGCTTTGGTGGAAGAGCTAGATTTGAAGTGAGCATGGGCTGTGTTTTCCCTCAGGGTGTGCTGACAGCCATCACCTTGGTGTGAAGTAGGGCTGGAGATGGAGGGGCTAGAGCCAGAGCCAGGTATAAGCTGGGGCCTCTCCTATGCTCAATGGCCATCACTACCCTATTGGCAATGGGTTAAGGGGCTGGAGGAGGAGGCCTGAGAGTATTGGGCTTTTCCCCTATGTGACGGCAGTTTCCACCTTGTTTGGGGATGTGGCCAGGGCCTAAGGGCTTGTGGCTGTACTGCTGTGCTTCTTTCACTTTCTCCCCAGTGTACATGCCTTGGTTAGAGGCTGGCTGGGCCAGAGGGGTTGGTGGCACACCACTGAGCTGGCCTCACCCCCTCCCAAGTGTGTACAGGGATGTGCACGCTTGTGATCATGGTCTCCACCCTAGAATGATTTTACTCCCTCCAGAGTGTTTGTAGGATGCTGGCCATGGCTGCCTCCACCCTGGTCAGAGGCAGGGCCAGGATCTGAGCTGCCTCTGTTCCCTCCAAGCTTATGCATTCCCATTGTCAACAGCAGCCTCTGCCTTAGTGGGGGCAAGAGCGTCTGGAGCAGGAGTCTGGTGCAGGCTTGGGGGTGCTCTGGGGTGTTCTTGCAAAGCTAGCCAAAGCCCCACACAGTTTCAATGTGCTGCCTCTGTGCTATACAGCTGGGAGTAAGCAAAGCAAGACTGTGCATGCCCTCTTTAAGAGTGGAATTTTTGGTTTCTTATAGGCCTTGGGTAAGCCCCACTGGTTTTCAAACCAGCTAAGGGACCTCATCTTCCCGGTATTAGACTCTAGGGCTGGGGTGCCTAATATGTGGCTTGAACCCCACGCTCCCTGGGGAAGATCCACTAGCCTGTGATAACACCTCCTCTTCTGTGTCCCTTGCTAGGGGTGTGGTCCTGACTAGATGGCTTTTCTTCCCTTCCTACTAGACTCCACGTGGATCATTCTTTACAGCCTTGGTTGTAGAAAAGCTGTCCTGCTAGCCTTCAGGTAGATTTCACCAGGAGTCAGTCTATACGTAGTTGTAGTTTTGATGTGTTCATGAAGGTATCTGAGCCCAGTGTCTTACTACTCTGCCATCTTGATCTCTCCTCTAGGACCTCACTTGTTAATTAGGTCACAGACTTGGCCGTCTCAGGGGCTAGAGGAGGCCAGGCTTGGAGAGACTGACAACAGCAAACCAGGTGCTCATGGCAATGAGGGGATTTCACACGTCTGGAACCAGGGCTCCCAGTTGCCATGGTGAGGTCCTGCCACATCCACTTATTGGAGATGCACACTGAGCTGCTGCAGCAGGGAGGTGGTATCCAGATATGGAAGTTGCCACAGGTCGCCACTTACCTGCCATCTTTCCATCCTGGATGTTGCAGGATGCAGGAATTTTACTTTAGCATAAAGAGGCTCATGTTCTGAGTCTGGACCATGGATGGAATCCTGGCTGCAAGGTCAGGCCTGGGCTTTGGGACCAACCTAACTGCTTGTATTGGGTTGTGCTCAGTGTCCAGAGAGGTGGCCGAACAGTAGCCCTCTTTAGGAACATTCCTGTCTCATAACATTCCTGTCTTCCAAACACTGAGAAGAGTGGTTGGAAACAGTGGTCCAGCTGCATTGCCAGCAAGGTGTAGCCCCAGAGCCCTGACTCAGAAAGGAGCTGAAGTGGGACTTCCCTGGTGAGGCAGTGGTTAAGAATCCACCTGCCAATGCAGGGGATACAGATTCGACCCCTGGTCTGGGAAGATCCCACATGCCACAGAGCAACTAAGCCCTTGTGCCACAACTACTGAGTCTGTGTGCCGCAACTACTGAAGCCCACGTGCCTAGAGCCTGTGCTCTGCAACAAAGAAAAGCCACCACAATGAGAAGCTGGTGCACTGCAAACAAAGAGCAGCCCCCGCTCGCTGCAACTAGAGAAAGCCTGCACACAGCAACAAAGACCCAACACAGCCAAAAATAAATAAATAAATTAATTAATTAATTAATTTAAGGAAAAAGAAAGGAAATAAAAGAAAGGAGCTGAAGTGATAAGGAAGCTGGACCTGGGGTAATTTCTGCTCTAATGACCAAAGGAAGGTGGAGAACTTTTTGTTTGGAAGCCCACATCTTCCGACAGTGTAGTGCTTGGAGTTTACTGTCGATGTTTAGAACAGAGACATTTCTGTGCAACTTTTAAGCCAGTTCACTCATTTGTCAACTGGACAGCAGCAAAAAAAAAAAAAAAAAAAAAAAAAACCAAGGGGACTTCTGTCTCCCTAGACTCATCTGTACCAATTGCCTTCCACTCGCTTTATTCTCTGTCTGTGTCACCTTGGCTTCTAAACCTAATGGACTTTGCTCTTCTTTCTGAGCCATGTCATTAGCCCCCAGACCTGGCCTTAGAAAATGGCCCAACACTTGGCCACTTACAACAGTACCTCCTGTGGCCTGCCCCGTCCTAAGGATCCACCCCTAGTATCTCTGCTGCCACACTGTCACCTCCAGGGGATCAAACGGGTGCAGGTGAGAAGTGAATGGCATGAACTCAGATAGTGCCCACAAGAATGAGGAAAGGATTTGGGGAGCATGGGGAATATAGGGTTGGTTAGGAGAGGATGATGGCGTAGATACTGAAGCTGAGGAAACTGCAGAAGTTCGGATTATGTCCCAGTTTTGCAAGTGTGTTTCAGTTCCTACCAGGGGCCTCCTCCTGTGTCAGGCCATGCCACGGAGAGGACAGGGCTGGGGACAGCCAGTCTCTGATTTTGGAAAGCTCGACTTTATTTGAAAGAAGAAAGTGACAATAGGCAGAGATCTAGTGTAGAGTTTGCTCTGGTCAGAATGTTTGTGTCCCCCCGTATGTTGAACTCCTAATGCCTGATGTGATGATATTAGCAGCTGGGGCCTTTAGGAGATGCTTATTTTATGAGTGGAGAACCTCATGAATGGGATGAGTGCCTTAGAAAAGAGGCTCTAAGAGATCCCTCACCCCTGCCACTGTATGAGGTCACAGCAGGAAGGTGCTGCTTGTGAACCAGGAAGAGGGCCTTCACCAGAACTGGCCATGCTGGCACCTTGGTCTTAGACTTCCAGCCTCCAGAGCTGTGAGAAATAAACTTTTGTTGTTTTTAAGGCACCCAGTCTGTGGTATTTTGCTATAGCAGCCCAAATAGACTAAGATAGGGTGTAACCACACATGGAGTGTGTTGGCATCAGTTTTATTTGTTATTGGAATCAGAATAGTAAATGAGATGAACAGGACTTTAGTTTGTTTAAAAGGTGCTGACCTGGGAATCAGATGCCCTGGGTTCACGTCCTAGAAGTTCTATGTGACCTTGAGCAAGTCACTTCCCCTCTCTAGATTTATTTCTTTATTGTTATAACAAAGAGATTGAACTGAATGATATTAAATGAATGATATGAACTGAACGATATTAAAGCTAATGCTTTCTGTGTATCAGGGCTTTGGGTATATTTTTTCACTTAGTTTTCCTAACAACCTTCCTGAAGGTGTTGTTATCACATTTTACAGACATGAGACTTGACCATGGAGAGTTTAAATGACTACCCCAGGGGCTTAGGTCCAGATCTGAATCCAGATCTGCCTGGTCCAAAGCTCATGCACTTTTCTTCTATTGTTCTCTGTGGATTTCTATCAACACCAAATAAAATGAGTGAATGGTCTCTGCCCTCAAGTGGCTCACAGACTATGGGGGAGAAAAACTATAGAGCTATATAACTATAGAGCAATGCCTGCCATGTAAAGAAGTGCAGAGGACAGAGCTGTGTGTATGATGGGAAAGGGTAATGGAAAATGAACAGATGATTAGGGAGAAGCAGAGGGAAGAGATGCCATTTGAACTTGGCCTTGAAGGATGAGTAGGACTTTGAAGGCTGGAACAGGGGAAACTGCCAGGCAGCATAAACAGTGTGAATAAAAGTGTAGAATATGGACATACACATGCACCTGAGGCTGATAAGCAGAGGGTGGCTGGAACACAGGGAGCATGGTTAGGGGGCCTGAGGATGAGGTCCAACAGACTGCAGTCTCCTCCACTTTCAGTGGTGGGGTCCCTGCTCCGGACTCCTGGCCCCTCAGTCTCACAGAACACAAATGCTGGCCCCACTCTCTCCCTGCCTGTGGAGAGCACTGCTACCCAGCTACCCAGCACAGGTAGGAGAGGCAGGTAGGCAAGGATGCAGAAATCCACCTGCCTGGCTACAGCTCTGGCTTGGCTTTGCTTCTTAACACTGGTTTTCTACACACTCTGTGAAAGCTCCACACTCTGTGAAACCACTGGCTCTTGGATGCTTTGGTGATGTCCTGACCCCAGAAGAGACGGGAACTGTGGATGTTTGTGGTCAACCTGAAAAGTCTTGAGAACTAACCAGTGAAGTGTATGAGGCCTGGTGCAGCCAGGAGCCCTGGGTGTTGTCCTGGCTCCTCTGTCACAGATTAGCTTTGTGACCTCAGTCAAGGCCCTTTGCCTCCACTGTGTCTTATGGAGTCAATACATTCATGGCCTCCTTCTCTTCAGATAGACATTTTGAAAATACAGTGAGATAATATATAGATTTCAGACTGATGTGGTATTTAGATGCACTGTTACAAATTTTTTCCTTCTTCACAATTTCCACTGGGAATGAATCAGACAGTTTAAATTAAAAACAAAAAATCAAAGGAGGAGGGAATGAATGTAAAAGATCTGAAAAAATAACCCAGTTCAGACAGAAGCCTGCACTTCTCAGAAGCAAACATTAGAGGGCGCCATATACCCATGCTAAGGAATCTTTTGATTTCAATACCTGATTTTAATTTCTGTGCCATTCAGCTTCACTGACATTCTCCATGTAGGGGTTAAAATGGGGCAGCTTATCAGGAGTATGTCAGCTTGTCTCTTAGTCCGATTCTGACCTTGTGCAAAATAATTCTAATAAGCGGTCTTTTGCCTTGTGCAAAGAACTCCTCTTTCTCTCCGGGTCTAGAGCCAAAATCCTTACCTTGTTTCATGTATCTGAATCTCTGTCCTGATAGTTGACACATCTTAAGACTTGGCTGGGCAAGGTCTAGTGACCTTCCCCCACCTTACCAGCACTTGTCCATTAGAACTGGACTGACTGCCCATCCTCCTTTTCTGCCTTCCAAGGCCTGTGGCCTGGGATTCAAGCCACAGCCCCACAGGCACCCTGGCAGGGGGGTCTGTTTTCATGTGGATAGGGGAAGGAGAATAAGAATCTAAGATCTAGAACAAGCACTTTCTGGGACAGGTCAGGGGAGGGAGATAGAACAACTGTGGTATTGAGAGATGGTCCGGTTTGGCTATTGGAGCTGAGTCTGGGAGTATAGGGGGACTATTCCAAGCAGAGGGACCCAGATGCAAATGGTCCCAGCAGCCCTGGGTGCGTGTAGGAGCAAGAGGGACCAGCTTTCAGGGTAGAGCTGATTCCAGGGTGACCAGAGTGTGTGGCTACCAGTTTTATTTCCTGATGGGATCAGGTATACATGTGTGGCATTGGATGAGTATCAGTGCTCCTGCCTCTGGTTGGGCAGGAGACATAGTGGGAGAGGAGTAGCTGTGAGTCTCTGTGAGATGCTGGGTCCAGACAGGCTGTCAGAGCAGGAAGTGGGGGAGTCAACATAGGCTCTCAGAACTGGAGACCACCAAGGTCTGCTGGCCTCTGTTAATTTGAACTCTGGGATATAAAAGCTAAGAGATTATCTAGTCCAGGCCTGGGCAAACTATAGCCATCAAACACAGCCTCCCTCACTTCTGTATTATTGTGGCTGCTGTTTAATGCTATCAAGGCAGAATTGCAACAGGGACTGTATGGCCCACAGAGTCTAAAATATTAATATCTGGGAATTCCCTGGCAGTCCAATGGTTAGGACCCTGCACTTCCATTGGAGGAGGTTCCCAGGTTCAATCCCTGGTTGGGGAACTAAGATCCTGCAAGTTGCATGGTGCAGCCAAAAAAAAAAGAAAAATTAATATCTGGCCCTTCACAGAAAAGTGAGTAATTCCTGGTCTAGTCTGACCCATCTGTTTTAGGATGAGGAAAGTGATTCTCAGAGATGTGACAGGGTCAAGCTGGAAGTAAACAGATATGACAGCTGCCAGGGAGTTGCTGTGACTGGGATTGACTGCAGTGCCGGTCTGAGCTCATGCAAATTATCTTCTATTTCTTTAATTACCCAAGTAAGGCACAGCAGGCCAAAGGCTTTTAATTCAGATTAATTACAATGACATTGTTCACTGTTTGGATGGGATTCTGGCCATGTCTGGGACAGTGCTGAAGATAATAACGTCCTTGTTATCCAAAGGAGGGACCAGGCTAAGGAGGAAGGGGATGGTTTTATTGACTTGTCTCCTCAGGCCTTTAACTTCCTCTCACATATCTATGTCTTTTGATCTAATAGTAAATCTTTGTTCTACATTTACTATTGGTTTTATTGATTTACCAGAAATGGTTTTCTAAGAATTATAGTCCACGCTTAGCCCAGAGTCTGACATGGATATAGGCTTAGCCACGTATTCTTTACATCTGAGACTGTCGGTGTCCAGAGAGAGAACTCCCTGACCCTGGGTCCTCAGAGTTTGGATGACCAGATGACCACTGGAGGAGACTTTGCGATAAGGCTCTCACCAGGATGTGCAGCTAAACTCACTGCTTCTTAGAGAGCCTCCAAAATTTAAGATGTTGTGATTCTTTTGTTTCATAGCAAAATAATGCAACCTGCTCCACAGCCCCCAAATCAATGAGGCATGTAGATGTAAGAACTCAAAATGAGAAACCACCAAACTTTGAACCTCCATAGCCCTTAGAATACACATACACAGCACTCCCTTCAATTTAGCTCAGAGCCAACTCTTGCTCAGCACCTTCCTGTGGCCGGCAAAAGCAATTCACCCAGTCAATTTGCTAAAATCGAATATGTCAAATGTACTTGTTTTTTTACCTATTTATTTAATTGGCTTGCTTTTTTTCCCTCTATATTAAAGTATTTAAAGGAGAGTTGGCTTTGTTTCTATTACTGTTGGCAGCTGAAGACTAAGGGTGGGGAGAAGAGAGAATCCGTTTTATAAGAATATATTTCCAAATATGAATAACTCCTGAATAAATTCTTCATATTTTCAAAAATACTGTATTCACTACTTCTTTTAATATTGAGGAGAAATGCCCACTTCTACCCACTGGTGTGAGACAGGCACAACATTTTTGGATGCTGGTAAAAGTCATAAAATTGGGATTGTCTGATCTTATCCAATTGCACCCTCCAGGACAGGGTGAAGCTCTGCTCTTCTATTACTATTATCATTATCATTTACTATCTTAGAGGGTCCACTCACCAAACCCTAACAGTCCCCAGCTTTTAGACGTCAGAAAGTAGAAAAGAGCACAGGAACAGGAGTCAGACCTGGGTTTCAAACCGGAGGCAGGAGTGGATTGGAGAGAATGCGATGGGGTTTAAGGAGACAGCACGGGATGTAATGTCTGGGTCGGGGTGCTGGTCTGGAACACAGGAGTCAGTGAGCAGGAGGTGGAGTGGGTGCCACAGCAGCTGAAAAGGGGCGGCTCTAGAACCATAAACCGCGAAAGGCGGAGAAGGTGCTTTGCAGCTGGTTTGCGGCCTCTCATAGCAGAGGTCTCGGGCGCCCTCTGCTGGGGGCCCAGATCCACACAGTCTTTTGATGGCAGGAGGTGGGCGGATTGGGGCTGAAACCGCCCAGTTGAATGAGAGCAGGCTTCTTCTAGCAACCCAGGATGCAAGACTGCCTTGGGGAAAGTTAGGTTGAGGTTCAGGTTATGCGGAAGCCTCTGCGCGGTTGGGTGGGGCACAGAGTACCTGTGCAAGCGCTGGCCTTCGCACAGCAGCCAGGGCAGCAAGGCACCTGGGCATCACTGGCGCTTCCTTTGCACGCAGCTGTGCTAAGAGGGCAAGGCTTGGTCTTGTGCAGAAGCACATGGGGAAAGTCTCCGTTAGGGTCGGCCAACTAAGGTTTCCTCTCAGACTGAAATAATTTCTGTTTTATCTTCCGTTGAAAGGAAAAAATAATAGTAATGGGCTTATAGGTTTTGTTAAACAGTGTATTTAAAACAGGTAAAATCGTGATTAGAGGCATAAAGTGAACATGTGCAATATTTTATTTAACTCATTATGAAGCGAGGGAACCAAGAAGATATTACAAAATCTTTAAATAAGTCAAAAAGAAGAGCTGTTTATAGATTAAGAACACTGAAACGAATTTGCAAATGGTTGCAAAACCGGTGTATTTACAAATGATTTAGGGGAGAAGTTTTGTCCCAACACAATTTTGGGTCCTATCTATAAACGAGATTATTTGCATTACAATCGGAAGGGTGCAAAGCGCAGTTCCATCCCTATAGGGGAAGAGGCTGGAACCCTCGGACGCCGACGGGGGCTGGGGCTCCAGGGAGGAGCATGTTAGAGCGTCCTGGGCGGGTTTTGGGCGGAAAGACTGAGTGTGAGAAGCAGGGGGAAGCGGGGTTCTTGCAGCATCACCGATCAGCAGGGAGTTGGGTGCAGCATCAAAGGGTGCGCGAGATGGGACCACAGAGTGAGAGTCGGGGCGGCGGTCAGAGAGAGAGGACGGCAGGGGTTGGGACCTGGAACTCTCTCCTCAGGGCTCCCCGCAGCCCTCAGCCGGAAAAGACGCCTCCGGCCGGGTTTCTGCTGCCGCCGGAGTGGGAGGGCGTCCGTTACTAGGGCCCGGGCCAGCTAGGAAGTCAGGAGGGATCGGAGGGGTGTCCGGCAGACCGTGGCGGGCTGACTGGAGCATGCGGGATGGAGGGTCCCCAGAGGCCCCGAGGCGCAGAGGGGCGCATGCGGAGGTCTCGGAGGGGCCCGGATGCCGAGGTCGGAGCCACGGGTGGGCCGCGACACATGGCTGTAGAGGGGGTTCAGCGCAGAGAGGGAAAGTCAGTCGATAAAGGTGTGTCATGGGTGGTCCTCGGCCACCTCCCCTGGGAGGAGAGGCCCCGGCTTTTAGGTCGAGCGACCCCCAAAGAACAGGGATGTGGGGCGGGGTCTCAGCGCCACAGAACAGAGCCCACCGAAGTGGGTTTTAACGGCAGTCAAGGACATCGTCTTGGCGAGTTAGCGCAGGTGGTGGTAGGGACGGGAAAGCTGGAATCAGAGGCTGGAGAGTAGAGAGTAGGGGACGTGGGTCCTGCAGGGCGGGTGCTCCATGAAGCCGAAAACAAGGGGTTCTCGGTGGGGGACTGGGGGACAGAATACTGGTGAGGCTTAGCGAAGCAGCAGAGTAGGCTCTTGGGGCGGAGAGAGAACGAAATCTAGGGAACTGAAAATCGGGAAAGTGCTTAGAGCCTCAGGGAGCACGGTGGGTTTAGGGCGCCCAGAGCCGCAGAGCCCGGACCGCGGAGGTGTAGCGCGCCCCATCGTGGCAGTTTGGATGAGCGCAGAATCATTTCCAATATTCGCCCATTAAAGGCAAATACAGGGTAAGAGAGATGGAGAGTAAGGAATAAGAAGTGAGAAAAGAAGTCTGGGAGGTAAATAGGAGAGAAAATAGCAGGAAGGAGCTATTCTGAAGCCGAAGGAGGCGACCAGACTGCCTTACTGCGAGGCTGACAGGCTGGGGGCTGGGCTGGATGAAACAGAGGTTGGGGGTCAGCGATCCCACACAGCACGCCCCCACCCCCAGGCAGAACTGCAAGGACACACTCTGATATGTTGTTCCCAGCTGTAACTGTTACACAGAACAGAAAAATGAATTAGAAATTTAAGAAAGAAAACAAAGTACTTATTCTGAAAAATAGCCCAAAGCTTAGAGAGAGTTGCAAAACCCACCCCATTCCCAAGACCCCCATGGACACCCAAAGTGTAATATCAGTAAAGCAAGTCAGTGGGGACTTAAATTTCTGTCGAAAGTGCCACTGTAACTAAATTACGGATGTTAACCAACTGGCTTTCTTTTATTCAAATAACTTTTGGCCAAATACAGTCCAGGGCTCAAGCTAGGGGTAACTTGCATCCTCCCTCTAGCATAGTTTGAGAAAGAAGTTTCTCTCTGGGCCATGGTTTGCAAAGAGAACACAATTTTGAGATGAGGAGGCATCCCTGACTGGGGAACTCGGCCCTGGGAGGAGGGCCCAGGCGGGGTGGGTGACTTCCTCCTTTGTAGTGTTGATCCAACAGTCATTTACCTTTCTCTGCTCACTTTGTGTGTCAGTGGTGAGAAGCTCTAGGCTGTTCCTCCTGGTAGCTATCTGAGGGCCATGTAAAAATGACTTGAGGCCGTAGCATCATTGCCCACCCCTACTATTTACCCCTAGACCCTTCATGTACCTGGGGTAGGCTCTAAAGCTCCACATTACAAAAGAAAAAAAAAAAACACAGGATGGTGGACTAAGTGACTCTTAAGGAGACAAAAATTATCAGTAATGTTCTGTGAACTAGATTCCTAATTCTTCTGAATTTTAGTCCATTGCCTTTTTTACTGTCCTCCCTGCAGAATCTGGAAACCCAGATATTCACTCTGCAGAGGTGAGGTAGTGTTGTGCTAGGCTACCTGAGGCATCTCAGTCTCTCTCTCACTGTTTTCTGTAAATTTAGGATAAATGGCAATCATTCTTGCATGCTTAACATTCTGACCCTTGACATTTTAATTCCTTCAAATGGGGCCACTCCATTTATTTATTCTTTAACTTTTAAAATATTGAGGCTCTGTGAATTAGGGGCCACGGTCAGAAAACTAGTGAGGGAGATGGATGTATAAACTAATTGCAGTAAGTAAGGTGTAATACATGAATCAGCACAGACATGTACAAATGAAGCCAGGTGTCCAGGAGGGGACAGTTTAATTTGTCTTGGAGGTATGACTTGGACCTGGTGATACAGTGACACTTTTAATTGGATTTTGAAGGATGGATGAATAAAACAAATAAAATGAGGGTAAAGGTTTGATGCTGGGCATTTCCCAGGAAAGGGAATAACACATAAGAGGAACATATATGTACTTGGTACAAATAATGGAATGTATTTCATTAGAACTAGAACTTGGAATGCGAGAGGGTGGGAATGGAAGATGGGGAGATGATGTTGAAAAGATACAAGTGGCTGTGTTTTGATTTTATTCTTAAAGGCAGGGGGAACCAATCGTTTTTTGGAGGGCATAGTTAGCTATGTTTTATTATTTATTTATTTTATGAAATCTTAGGGCACTATGAAGAATGGATTTAGGGATGAGATGGAGCAGGGCCTGGCATTTGGGAGGCCACTTGAGGTGCTGTTTCAATAGTTTAGGTAGACAGTGAAAACTTCAGCACATGGGAGGTAGTATCATTCAGTGACCAAGAGAATGGTTTTGGTGTCAGATAAGCCCCAGGTTGAAATTCGAGTTCCGTGTGATTTGGGGGCAACTTGTTTAACTTCTCTTATCTTCAATTTTCTGTTTTATAATAACAGTTTGTAGGCTTCAACTGGATAAAGTGTATAAAGTGGTCAGCCTGGTGCTTGGCACATGGTAAGGACCTCTATTGCTAGAATGTAGAGTTGTGCAAAGGGTGTTAAGAGTAGGAGTTGGAAACTTAGTGTCTGTTCCTGGCTCCATCACTTACTTCACTTGATGGTTTCTTGGCAATAAGGAGGCTGATTCAAGAGACAGGTTAGAAGAAGCCTGTCTAGAAAAGGGGAACAGAGAGTAAGAGAGAGAAGGAAGTGGGAGAACTCTGAGGTTACTGACTTAAGATGGATGGTGATTCATGATGGTTTCATTAGCCGAATGGAGAATCCAGGAGAAACAGCCACTGGGGGAGAATTTGCTTTTAGCTTTGAGATTCAAATTTCTTGAAAAATATGCACATGGGTTTGTTTCAGAGGTAGATGACCAGGGCTGGAAATTCATATTTTTGGAGTTAGCAGCTTGAAAATGGCAGTTGAGACTATGGGTCATTATTCACGTGGAAAAGACAAGAGGCTGAGTATAGGCCATTGAGGCCACACATATTAAGAATGAGCAGAGTGAAATGGCAGGAGGAGTCTGTTAATAATGAACTCTTTGATAAATAGAAAGGGAATAACCAGAGAGAATCATGGAAATGAAAGGAGTTACTCTTAGGAGGGAGCATTCAACTGTGCCTGACTCTGCATACTGTATTAAAAATTCAGAACAGGACAATGAACACTGGGTTTGAAAGGAAGAGATCTTTATGCCTTTTTAAGATTGGCTTCAGTAAATTTAGGAGTAAACTTGAGACAAATAAATGTAAGCATGAGGACTGAGGAATAGACTGCTTCCCCAAGAAGTTCAGTTTTGAAGGGTAGAAGGATGCATCTCTAAGTTCAGAATTAGGTAGGGTAGAAGGTAATTTTTTTCTCCTCAAGCTTTTTGAGGTTCAGGTGACAGATAAAAAATGTATGTATTTCAGATGTACAATGTGATGTTTTGATACATGTATATGTAGTGCAGTGATTAACACAGTCAAGTTTATTAACATATCCCTCACTTCACATAGTTACAATTATTTATTAGTGTGGCGAGAACACTTAAGATCAACACTGTTATCAAAGTTCCAGTATGCAATACAGTATTATTAGCTATAGTCTCCATCCTGTGTATTAGATCTCCAGAACTTATTCATCCTACGTAACTAAAACTTCTTACCTTTTGGCCAACGTTTCCTCCTTCCCCATTTCCTCCTTGCCCCAGCCTCTGGCAACTACCGTTCTACTCTCTGATTTTATAAGTTTGACTTCTTTAGATCCCACATATAAGTGAGATTATGCAATATTTGTCTTTCTGTGTCTGTCTTATTTTATTTAGCGTAATATCCTCAAGGTCCTTCCATGTTGTCACAAATGGCAAGATTTCCTTCTGTTTTAAGGGTGAATAATTTTCATGTGTGTGTGTGTGTGTGTCTGTGTGTGTATGTGTGTCTGTGTGTCTGTGTGTGTGTGTGTGTCATACCCAGAAGTGGGAGTTCCATTTTTAATTTTTGAGGAAACTTCATACTGTTTTCCATAATGGTTATACCAATTTACATTCCCACAAATAACGTAAAGGGGTTCCCTTTTCTCTACATCCTCATCAACACTGGTTATCTCTTCTCTTTTAGATAATAGCGATTCTGACATGTATGAAATGATGTCTCATTGTGGTTTTGATTTGCATTTCCCTGGTGGTTAGTGATGTTGTTTCATATAGCTGTTGGCTGTTTTCATGTCTTCTTTTGATAAATAACTATTCAGATCCTTTTCCCATTTTTAATGGAGATATATATATATATATATATATATATATATAGCTATTTTATATATATATATTGCTATTATATATATATATATTGCTATTAGTTGTTTGAGTCCCTTACATATTTTAACCCCTTATCAGATAGATGGTTTGCAAATATTTCCTCCTATTCTGTACGTTGCTTTGTTTGCTGTGCAGAAGCTTTTCAGTTTGATTCAATCCCACTTGTCTATTTTTGCTATCATTACCTGTATTTTGGGGGTCATATCCTAGAAATCATTGCACAGACCAATGCTAATAAGCTTTTTCTCTATGCTTTCCTCTAGTTGTTTTATACTTTCCACTTTTATACTTGTCTTCAATTCACTTTGAGTTGTTTTTTGTGTATGGGATGAGATAAGGGTCCAGTTTCATTCTTCCGCATTTGGAGATCTAGTTTCCCCAGCATCATTTATTGAAGAGACTATCCTTTCCCCATTGTGTGTTCTTGGCACCCTGATCAAATATCATTTTATCATAGATGTGTGGATTTATTTCTGGGCTCTCTATTCTATTTCTTTGGTATATATGTCTGATTTTATGCCAGTACCATACTATTTTGATTACTGTTGCCTTGTAGTATGTTTTGAAATATAAAAAGGTGATGCCTCCAGCTTTATTCTTCCTCAAGATTGTTTTGGTTATTTGGTATCTTTATGAATTTCATAAAAATTTTAGGATTTTTTTTCTATTTCTGTAAAGAATACCATTGGGATTTTGGGAGGGATTGCATTGAATCTATGGATAGCTTTGTAGTATTGGGATTTTAACAATGTTAAGTCTTCCAATCCATGAGCACTGGATATCTTTCCATTTATTTGTGTCTCTTTTAGTTCCTTTTTCAGTGTTTTATAATTTTAAAAGTGTACAAGTCTTTCATCTTTTTGGTTAAGTTCATTCCTAAATATTTTATTATTTTGTTGCTATTGTGAAAAGGATTGTTTTCTCAATTTCCATTTCAGATAGTTTGTTGTCTGTGAATAAAAATGCAATTGTTTTGGGTATGTTAATTTTGCATCCTGTAACTTTACTGAATTTGGTTATTAGTTCTAACAGGTTTTGTTGTTGTTGTTGAGTCTTTAGAGTTTTCTAAATATATGATTATGTCATCTGCAAACAGACATGATTTTAATTTTTTTTCTTTTTGATTTGGATTCCTTTTATTTATTTTTCTTGTCTAACCACTCTGGCTAGGATTTCCAGTACTGTATTGAATAGAAGTGGTGACAGTGGGCATCTTTTCCTTGTACTGTATCTTAGGAAAAAAGCTTTCAGCTTTGTCACCTTGATTATGATATTAGCTGTGGGCTTTTTATATATGGCCTTTATTGTGTTGAGGTAAGTTCCTTCAATACTTATTTTGTTGGGAATTTTAGTCAAGAGTGGATGTTGAACTTTGTCAAATGCTTTTTCCATGTCTATTAAGATGATCATGTCTTATTTTTCTTTCTAATGTGGTCACATTGATACCAAAACCAGAGAAAGAAACACAAGAAAACTACAGGCCAAAATCCTTGATGAACATAGGTGCAAATATATTTAATAAAATACTAGCAAACCAAATTATACAACGCACTAAAAGGATCATACACCATAATCAGGTAAGATTTATCCCTGGGATGCTAGAATGGTTCAACATACCCAAATCAATCAATGCAATATACCATCTTAACAAAATGATAGCTTTACCTTTTACACTGAAGAGCTGTTAAGAAAGTGTTGGGAATGGTTAGAAAGGAGGACAAGAGGCTGTAGGAGGGGGCCAATTCTAGAACAGAAGTTGAAGGGTGATCTTAGCTAGGTATAGGTGGGATGTAATAATTGGTACAGTTTAGATATATGTAGATATAAATAGGATAAAGATTGAGCAAGCTCTTGACTGGAGAATTTATGTTAATGTCATTGTCCAGAATGCTACCTTTGGAGACACATTTTCTGACTTACATCTCTGTTCTTCCACATAGTGGTTATATGATCTTGGGTAATTAGCTTAACCTTAAGGTGTTTTAGTTTCCTCATTTTTAGAGATTGTCATACCGAGTGAAGTAAGTCAGACAGAGAAAGAGAGATGTTGTATGATATCGCTTATAACCAGAATCTAAAAAGAAATGATACAAATGAACTCACAAAACAGAAATAGACTCACAGCCTTAGAGAATGAACTTATGGTTACCGGGGGGAAGGGTGGGGAGAAGGGATAGTTAGGGAGTTTGGGATTGACATGTACACAATGCTATATTTAAAATGGATTACCAACAGGCTACCAACTATATAACACAGGAAATTCTGCTCAATATTATGTAACAACCTAAATGACAAAATAATTTTAAAAATAATAGATACATGTATATGTATAACTGAATCACTTTGCTGTACACCTGAAACTATCACAACATTGTTAATCAACTATATTCCAATATAAAATAAAGAAGTTCAAAACAAAACAAAAGAACAATAAAAGGAAGATACTAAGAGTTTCTACCTCCTAGTGTTGTCAGGAGTATTCAGTTAATTAATACATGTAAGTTAATTAAAATTGAGCCTAGCCATAGTAAGCCTTCAATACATGTTAGCTGCCATTAGAAGCACTGGTGCTAAGATCTAAGACTAGATCATTTGCTGAGAGTTATTGATAAAAGATAGTTGGGGCTGGAAGGAAAAAGTAAAATTTTAGAAAGATGTTATTGAGAACAGAAAAGCAATTCCTCCAGGAATGTGTTCTGGATGGGGCAGGGGTCCCATCTCAACCTGCTTTTGGATACTACCTGATCCCTGACCTCCTCTAGGGACCAGAGTCTTGGGATCTATTAGACTCTTAGTGGTTATAAGAACGTTTTGAACCATTGATTAGCCAATCACCTGCAAGTCGGCTTGACTGTTGTTTACTCTGCAGGACTAGGAATCAAGAGACAGCTTTTGATTTATTTTTAAACTTAATTTAGAAATAGACTGGTGTATTTCTTTGGATAGAATATTAGAATTTACATGAAGATTAGAATGTTAAAGAAGTTAGAGTTCTTGGACCATATGGCTGAAAACCAAAGTTTGGCACACTCCTTGGGTTTCTAATGCATATTTCATTCTGTGCACTTTGTCAGATTTATGTACTATATATACATCTAGCTCGATGAAATTAAAAAGAAAAGGGCAGCCACTTTGTGGATTGGAGAGTTTCTGAAATATTTGTAAGTTAAATTTATGACAGCAATGCTTTGCAAGTGTAGGCAATGATTATTAAAATGAAAATCACCCTCTGGGTTCCTTGCCCATGTCACTAATGACATGTGGACATTGGGGAAAAGCATGCAGAAGACTAACAATGTAAAATGATTAAATAGCAAGGGACAGCAAATTCTTATTGTTGACAACTGGGAGTAACATGTAACTGGAAATCAGTAGAAACATTGTAGAAAATTATTAGAATCAACTATTTTATATATACAGAGAGAGTATATCCAAATATTTCAGTGTAGGGAACAGTCAGTACTACAACCTCATCTTTTTATTTGATAGATATTTTAGATACTATTTGAGGAATTCCCTGCATACCACCTTGGTGATAATAGAAGGAATTAGAGAAGAGTAATGACAAAGTTGAAATTGAAAACTAAAATCTTGGAAATAATCTACAGTTATGTAGTTCATTAGATTATTTAAAGCTCTGTTATCAAAACATCATGGGTAGATAAATCAGTTTGGTTTTCTTGCAACCAGAATTTAAAAACATTGAATAAGACAGCACACATCAGAAGCAGTAAGAGAAAATGTTCTATGACACTTTGATTTTGTCTCTGTGTGTGTGCGTTTATATAGGGTTGTGATGTAAAATTAATATCTATTGTAGCTTTCAAATGTTTGAGAAATAATTTAGAATATATTAGAGAGAGGAAACAAAGAATAAGACACTATAAAATTGAATTATTAGAAAATGTTAACCAGTGAATCAATTGATCAATCTCTGCAAAACAGATTATTATGTGATGATTGAGGAATTTCAAGAATAGACAAACATAGAGGAGTGGGGATAGCTATTCACTTGGGCCCTTCTTTTTCAGAAAATGGGGTGAAATTTAGCATTATTACTAGATTGAATAAAAATATAAGAAATACATTTCTTCTTATCTCAGGGGACTAAAAGCCAAAACTAAGACTCAGAAGCTGAAACTATAGCAAGGTTTAGGGCAAAGCACAAAAATTTAGTCCAAATGGTCAGAGAGGATATTGATACCAAAGAAAACTTGGAAATTAATGCCAAATTTTTATACCTTTGCCTCTCCTTTTTCCTGCCTTCTTTAAATGCAGAAGTTTATTTTGCTTAATTAGATTGTGTCTAATGTGAATAGTGCAGGCTACTCTCTTCTGAATGAAAAAGTGACGTGTAATATGTGTTATATTTTTATCCTAGTGCCTTTTGTTGGGATCAGCTGACGGTCCAATTTGTGGGAAAATATGGGCATGAACTATGAGGCTTGAGTGATGCACACTTGTCAGGATCCCTGCCTCCTCTCCCCTGTGTGTAACTCTTTCATGAAAGGATACAGTTTGAGGAATTTTTTTGGATGTGGTGGTGTCTCTGTCCTCTTTTAGACCATGTGTTCCTTTAGGGAAGAGCCCAGTCATATTTGCCTTTGAGCCATGAGCACTTTGAATATTATTGACTTCCTCACTGTAGGAAAGCCATCCACATTAACTGCCCTGCACAGTTGAATTAATCTGAAAACAGCAATGAAAAAACTCACACACCATTGTAAAGCAATTATGCTCCAATAAAGATGTTAAAAAAATAAAACAAAACAAACAAAACTACCAGAAAAAATGGATACAGTAACTGAACATAATCATAAGAGTACCAAGGACGTAAAAGTTATCAAACACATGCCTTAATTAAAAACAAATAAAACAAAGACTCTAACGTCTGATTACTTAGCTATATTTTTCATGCCTTTGAATGCGTGTTCTTCTCTTCCTCCTTAAAATTAATGAACGACTAGTTAGGAAAGCAAGTATCTGATAAATGGCATACTTGAGCTATTCCTTGGAAAGGCGGTATTGCCTAGCAGTTTCGAGAACAGTCTCTCTGCTTTCAGAGACTACCTATGTTCAAATTCCAGTGGCCAGATTTCAGCAATGTATTGGGCCTCTCTTGTCAAACCAGCTTGTGAAATAAAGGGAATGTATTAGCTAGCATAACTGAAAAGAGGTATACTGAAGAATTTCAAGGCGGTTTATTCAAGGTTCCAGCTCCTTTCTTTTGTGATGCTCTCAGCTCTGTTGTTGTTTCTATACTTATTAGCTTATTCCTCAGATCTGTCTCTATTATGGGTCAAAATTCTGCAGCAATTCCAAATCTTACATGTGCATAATGAAGTATCCAGGTGAACAGAGTGTGCCATTGACATACTTCCCAGCAGAAGTACCCACATTTTTTGGCTCTGTTTGTTTAGGATCCTTGGATTACATGATCATTTGTGAACCACCCACAGGGACCAGAGGAAAGGACTGGGGGCATGGGCTTAGCCAAAGTTGGAGACTCTATCCTGTTAGTTGAGAATGGATTCAAATTCCTTGAAATGATATGTATCAGGCAGGGAAATTAGGCAGTAGTCTTCCTCTTTTTTTACTTTCCATGTGTAAGTTGGAGAAATAATGCCATTTGTCCTATATATTTCTAACATTTTGGACTTGGCTGATTGCATCCCCAGGTGTCATTTAACTTGCTCTCCAATTCCCTGACTCCGTCTTCTGAGTTGGGGGCGAGGGGGAAGGACGAAGCATCTGATGGCGAAAGTGCCGCAGACTCTCACTGTTTTCACCGAGGTTTAGTAGATTTTATCAAATAAGTATTTCTTATTTGCTGTATGCTCTTAAAATACTTTTCAGAGACTTTGAATGTTTCCTTTTACTCTTTTTTCAAATAAGCTTCACCAGTTATGGCTGTTTTACTGCAGAAAAGAGCTCCTCATGCAATCTTTGTGGAAGTGGAACTCTATATTATAAGGGGCATATTTGGACTTGTTTTCTGTCATCATTTTTAAAGTTGTATATTTGTCCAATTTTTATACGTGCTTTCTTTTTTTTTTTTTTTTTTTTTTTTTTGCAGTATGCGGGCCTCTCACCGCTGTGGCCTCTCCCGTTGCGGAGCACAGGCTCCGGACGCGCAGGCTCAGCGGCCATGTCTCACGGGCCAGCCGCTCCGCGGCATTTGGGATCTTCCTGGACCGGGGCACGAACCCGTGTCCCCTGCATCAGCAGGCGGACTCTCAACCACTGCGCCACCAGGGAAGCCCTACTGTTTTTCTTTATTTTGAGTTTAAAAAATGTTTCTTACTTGATTGTTTTCTCTCAATTTGTTTGGAATTTATACAGTGTATTTGGGTACTTGGTATTTATCCTTGAAATTTTACCATATATGTTTAACTTTAAAAAAGTATAAAGTTAAATAGTGATTCTCAACTGGAGGTAATTCCCCTTCACACACCCCTCCCCACCCCCCAGAGGATATTTTGCAATGTCTGGAAACATTTTCTGTGCTAAAATGGGGTGGGGTATTTGCTACTTGCATTTATGGCTAGAGGACAGAGATGGTAAAAATCAACACAAAGGACAGCCCTTTACAGCAAAGAATTATCCACTTTGACCCCCGTCATTTTTATCACTCTGGCCCTTGTTTATTCTTACTAGGTTTGAGACTTTCTTTACCTTTTGTGAAACCAGGAATGCCACAAATACTGTATCTTTTCTAGGCTTTAGTTGTACTGTAGTGGAAGGGTTATTTGGAACCCCTAGTCAGCCCTAGCACCAGGGTGGAAGTCTCCTTGCATCTCTGTCAGAAGGCCATGCAAAAGAATGCTTAATAATTGACAGTCCATTGCTTCCATCAGACCAGAAGTTCACATGACAGTTTAAGGAAAGGGTGAGTACAGTGTGTTGTCATTTTGCAAACTGAACATTTGCAATGAAGCCTGTATTGGCTAATGGTCAGAGCCATGATACTCTGGAGGGCTTCAGGGTAATAGATGCTGGTGTTTCATGATAGAAGTCAGGTTGGTGAAATGGACTTATTTTAGTAGGTTGCCTACATGGCTTGCGTGCCTTTGCAGTCAAATTTGAGTTCAGATTCTTTGAGGTAAAATTCTTCAATTCTTCTAGACACTGATGGATCAACTTTATAAAATGCCAGTGTCTAATAGCAAGAACAGATGCTTGATCCTTCCCTATTAGGGGCTCCTCTTGCTGAGGGATGGAGTAGTCAGCGCTGTCACTAGGTTCTGTGCAGAGCTGTCAGGTGTACTAGCTCATCTTTGACTTCCTTTGTTTTGGGAAGCCATTGCTGTCAGAGTTGGAATAAGTAATTTGAAGACTTTAGTTATAGCCAGCGGAAATGGAATCAATACATGCCAAGATTAACTTCAGTGATTAATCCCAGAATCAATGAACCAAATGATTATCATTTCTGTCAGCTGAAGATTCTGGGATGCAGAATTGTGCTTAAAGAGGTGGGTTAATGCTCACCAGCTGGCTTCTGCAGCAGGCATATCTGAAGCCACTTTTTTTCACTTCACTTGCCTCGCAGTTGCTCCAGTGATGCCTTCATGCTGCAGCCAGTTCCTGTGTCACACGGTGAGGTGCTCAGAAGCCAGATGTGACAATGATGAGATGCAAAGTCGACTTAGTCTGGGCTGCTAAATCTCCAAGGATAATGCCAAGCTAGTGAAACTTCTAACTTTTAAATCAGAGTGATTATTCTGACTCTGTGTTATGTGTGGGTGAGTGTCATTTGCTGCATTCCAAAAGAGAGCAGAGGAAACTGCAGGAAGGGCTGGAATATGAGGCCTGTGTGTGTCGTCTACACAGGGTATTGGAGCCATTTCAGTAGTGACGCTTCCTCCTGGAGACCTTGGGCATAATGTACCCACTCCTAGTAGTGGGATTGAAGAATTACCGTGTGCCAGGTGTAGTGCTCAAGGTTCTATGCATCTTATTTAAAGATAGCAACAACTCTCCGTGGCAGGTGCTGTTAATTGCCTCACTTTACAGATTAAAAAAAATGTATGTAACTTTGCCAAGGACACACCTAATTTGAACTGAGGTCTATCTGATTTTCGGTTCTCAGCGCTCAGTTGCTCAGCTGAGATCATCCAGGTTTGGGTAAGGCGAGATGGTTGTTGTTATGGGTTGAATTGTATCCCCCCCCCCCCGCAAATAGATATGTTAAAGCCCTAACCCCCAGTACCTCAGAATGTAAACTTCTTTGGAAATAGGGTCATTGCAGAGGTAATTAGCTCATTAAGATGAGGTCATACTGGAGTAGGGTGGACCACAAATCCAATACAAATGGTGTCCTTACAAGAAGATGGCCTTGTGAAGACAGACACAAGGAGAACGCTGTGTGAAGGTAGAAGATTGGAGTGATACATCATATAAGCCAAGGAAAGCCAAAAATTGCCCACAAACCACGAAGTTTCAGAGAGATCATGGCTCTGTCAACACCTGGATTTTAGACTTTGTGCCTTCAGAGCTGTGAGACAATACGTTTCTGTGGTTTTAAGCTCCCCAGTTTGTGGCACTTTGTGAGAGTCAACCTAGGAAACTCTTGGGTTAAGTGCTTATGTATGTGTGTACATGTGTGTGTATTATTGGTATATCTATTAAAGCAAGGCACACATAGTCCCTAAAGACTACTCCGCACAGAGCACAATGTCAAGAGTGATGAGACATTGAGATCTCTGAAGCTCAGGCTCTGTGCCTGGCCAGCATAAGGCTCATGATTTACTTCTCCTTTACTATTTGCCAGGCACTTCCCGGGTGAGGAGTTCACATCACAAACTGAGCTCCACCTCTGGAGTCAGATCTGATGCAGTGTGAGGCCCTCCCATATCTGCGCTTTGTGACCTTAGGGAAATAACTTACCCTGTCCTCTGACTCAGTCCCTTATCTGTAATATGGTCATATTATCTGTAAAGAGGTCATTGTGACCGTTGGTTAAACTAACAGGTTTTTAGCTCAGTGCTTTGCACACAGGGGTCTCGTAGATGGGATGTGTTATTATTACGTTATCTTTGTGCCTTGAATAATTGTACAAGGTGGGTACTGTTATCCCCACTTTATAAAAGGGTTAAGTGACTTCCCCAGGACTGTGGAGCCAGTAGTTGGCAGAAAGGAGTACCTACCAGTGTGCAGTTCTTCAAAATCTGGGGCTATGTCCCTTCCACTTCACAGCCTCCCTTCCCAAAACTAGAGAGCATGCAGCCTAGCCTGATAAATAAGAGGAGACAGGTACAAGGCAGTGTATAGGAAATGAGTCCAGTGGGTGTTTTGACCTCCTCGGAGAGTGTTCTCATCTTCTTGGAACACACAGAGGAGGCGCTGCCATGGAGAAAGTGGGATCTCACACCACTGGTCTCCTCTTCATCCTTTTCAGGAGTATCTGCCTCTCTGCCTTTTTTATGTTTCAATAACTTTGGAGAATACTGTGTCTTGAAAGAGAGGGCTACACCAAGCGTTCCTTGGTGTAAAAGAGGCAGAGGGTACACCAAAGGGAGGGTGGCTATGTTCATTTCTTGCCCCATTAGGCTTATGAAATGGGGAGATCTGAGACTGGACATCAATATTTTTAAAAGCCTTGCTGGCTGGAAATGCCAAGAAGTTCTTTTTTTTTTCCTTCTTGTTACTCTAGGGATGAAGCAAAAAACAGAGCCAAACATAACACTTTAAAGGAACTTTTGGTTATGAAAATGTAAAGCCAAAATCTAGCTTCAAAATGGAGAAATTCAAGACAATGTGGAACTAAATAGTTTGCCTATATAAAAATCTAAATATTTCTATCGTGGACCAAATGTCAAGGTGAAAAGGGAAGATGGCCACTTCACTACTAACTACTATGCATTAGGGTAGACACACATACTGAATAACTTGGGGGATGGGGTAGATAGAACCAATTAGCTGTCCCAGACTCAAAGAACACTGTCTGTGTTAGAGAAACACAAAAGCCATTTCAAATAAAATGCTCCTGAACTCAGCCTCAAACCACTTTCCTGATAAAATTACATAGCTTGTTCCATTTATATCTGTATAAACTTTTAACGTCCACACCATTCCAATAGTAGAAGATTAATCACAGAGCCTAATAGTGTAAATTAATGAGGGCAAATCTGAATTACTGATAGTACCAATGCCAGAAGTATTTAAAAAGAATGTAGCTTTATTGTATCTTGTTGAATTTGTAAATATAAAAGAGAAAGTTCTTTCAACAATATCACATGGCATAAAGTACTGACAATACTCCTCCATGTTAAATAATGCTTAGTACACATAAATGACTTGAAATTGTTGAAGGAATTCTCACATATCCTTGGCTACTAATTTTCGTCACAGGTGTGTGACCTTGAATATCCACAGAGGAATTATTTTGAACTTTTTCTCCATGAAGCTCTCAAGATTTGATCATACATTCATAGGATTAATAGGTTAGAGACTATTGGTGTTTTCGGATTTGTCTGAATAGGCTGTCTGGAAAGTCTCCATTGCTTTGGCCTTGGAAAACGTTCCTTGGTGTAAAAGAGGCAGAGAGCCAGTAGGTGGCAGTGTGTCCCCACCTGTGAGGGGAGCCTTCCTCTTCAAGAAAAGCCCCATGCAGGCTACAAATAAGTAACAGGAAAATGTTTCTTTGCTCTGTGAAGGGTGGAAATCCATCAACCATGTTCTTTTCTCCGCACAGCTGCAGAGGACTGGCGAAGCACCTACAACCAGAGTCCTTTGTTTTGCGGCGGGATGGGAAGCCTGGTGTCCTTGCAGTCTTACGGGGCCAATTTGGGGAAGCCCTGCCTGAGACTACTAGTCTGACGCCTGAGTCAGAGCCATTCCAGTCTGAAGTGTGTACTCTCCAGAGAAGCAGTATCTTCCAAGCTCTCTACGGGTAATGAAAAGTTTGACTGGGGAACACAAGGCTTCCCACAGTGCCGCCCATCTTTCTTCTTTCTTTAGATAAGACATCCCCTGGGTTTTGCTCAGCAATGTGAAGTCGTGAATCACTGAGCTGGAAAGGAACCGTAGAGTTCATGGCCAGTGCCCTTGTTTCACAGAGAAAGCAACTGAAACAAACCACCATTATTCACCCTGGACCACTCCGCGTGTTATGCGGTCTTCCTCCCACTCAGGTACTCTTTTTCCCTTACATTTACCATGCTTTGGCAATAGGTGAAAAAGCAAAAGGAAATGACATCATGTGTTTTTGACTGTACTTGTTTCTTTTGTACACATGTAGTCCTTTAACCCCCAGAACAAACTGCTAGCTGATGTTACCCTCAATTTATAAATTCATCACCCGAAGCTCAGAGGGATTAAATGACTTGCCCAAGGTCATGAAGCTAGTAAGTGGTGGTTGATTTGTTTCTCCTACCTACAAAGAGAAGCTAGGATTTGTTTTTAGAAGCTGTTAAATGCTAAGCAGGGAGGAAAGCATGAGAAAGATTAGTAGAGAATCCATGGCCAAATTGACTCATCCTTTGTCTTTGCAAATACCACTCTGCTTTTCATGGAGTGCTTTCCCCAGTCCTCTTTTTATACTCGAATCCTCCCACTCTATGAACACTCCAACTCAAAGTGCTTAATCTTCTGAACAAATGTATTATTTATGGTTGGTTTCCCTCACCAAGCACATATCATTTATTGCTTTTAAGAGCTAGTTATCTCTTCATGAATAAAAAGTGTTTTCTTCCAGCTTGACGATAGGTGTTTACTAAATATTTTGACGGACTAATGAATTAAATCTTTAAGTAGTTATTGGACTTTACAAAAATAGGACACATCCCTTAAGGGAACATTAATACTACTCTCTTAGATTCATTTTTTTTTTTTTTTTTTTTTTTTTTTTTAGTTCTGTGAGTTTGGAATTTCTTAAAACAGGGATCACTGCTGCCAGGTCTCTGGAAGCATTGAACTAGCAACTAGTGTACTGGTCTGGGTAGCCTTGACTACTGAGGGCGTACAGCCCCTTAGAAATGAAGAAACGATCAGTTTTCCAAGGCTCTAGTTGCTGTAATTTAAGCAATGTATTTTGTGCATAAGGTGAATTCTGGGATATCAAAGCCAGAGTAACTTAGATTGTGGAGGGAGCCATATGTGGTCTGAGATTAGAGAGTTCAGTCACTTGTGGTGTGCCTTAGAGATAACTCCTCCCGAAAAGGAATTCCATGTTGAATAGCAGTCTTCATCCTGCCCCGTTGGAGCATTGTTTTGAGGAAGTGTGTTTGCTAGGTAAACAAAGAAAAATAGGCTATTTGGGCTCAATTTATTATGCTGAGTGACACTGAAAGGTTTTTTAGTTCCCAACCTGGGTTGATAGTAGAACCAAGGTGACCTTGCTGTTGGTGAGATCACACTTGTATGCTCTAACCACATTTCTGGGTATCCTGTTATAAATCTGCATCACTAATGGTAATCTTTCTCTTTCTCTCTCAAAATTCTGAGACTGAGTCACATAGCTAGATATTTTATTTCCTGAAACAACAAAATCAGAAAAGGTAGAATGGAGAAGAACAGATAAAAATAAATTTGATTCTTGCCTCTGTCATACATAAGATTTTTGAGATCATGTGTCATCTCAGATCTATTTTATCTGCCTGTGAGCAAAGTGAGAACAGTAACATTTGCTTCAGAAGGGATTGAATGAGATAATGTTCGTAAAGCGTCTAGAACAATACATACCATTTAACAGATGCTTAATATAAAACAATGCCAGTTTTATCAACCAGCGGGGCAAGGGACACTTGAAAATGCTTTTGCCATTGAGAACAGAGAAGGACAAAGACTTGTTAACTAATACAAGCCACTTGCTCACTTGATTGCTCATTCACTTACTCAATCATAGAAAATAGTGTACTGGACCTGAGCTAGATACAGCTAGTGAATAGTGATATGGTGATTTTTTTCTATTCTAAAATAAACTTTACCAAGATATAATTTCATACAATAAAATAAACCTATTTGGAAATAATAAAGATTAGAGCCAAGATAAATAAAGAATAGAAAAATAATAGTGAAAATCAAGAGTTGGTTCTTTGAAAAGATCAACAAAATTGACAAGTATTTAGCTAGAATGACTAGAAAATGGAAGACTCAAGCAACTAAAATAAAAAAATGAAAGAAAGACAGTACTACCAATTTTATAGAAATAAAAGTCATTACACGAGAGTACTATGAACACCAACAAATTAGATAAGCTAGATGAAATGGACAAATTTCGAGAAAAATACAACCTACTCAGACTGAATATGAAGACACAGAAAATCTGATTACACCTATGAGCAGTAAGTAGATGAAATCAGTAATCAGAAACCTCCCAACAAAGAAAAGCCCAGGGCCAAATGGCTTCACTGGTGAATTCTACCAAATATTTAAAGAAGAATTAACATCAGTCCTTCTCAAACTTTTCCCAAGCATTGAAGATGAGGGAACACTTTCTAACTTATTCTATTAGGCTATTAGTACTATGATACCAAAGCTAGACTAAGACACTACAAGTAAAGGAAACTACACACCACTATGTCTCATGAATACTGATGCAGAAATATCCAATAAAATACTAGCAAACTGAGTTCAATAGCATATTAAGAGGATTACACATCATGGCCAAGCTGGATCTATTCTGAAATGCAAAGATGGTTCAACATACAAAAATCAGTGTAATATACTACACTAACAAAAAAAGGGGGAGGAACTATATGACTATTTCAAATGATTTTAAAAAGGCATTTGGTAAAATTCACTACCCTTTCATGACAAAAACTCTCAATAAACTAGGAATAGAATAAAAGTATCTCAACATAATAAAATAAAACCACATAAAAAAAAACCTAATAGCTAACATCATACTCAACAGTAAAAGACTGAAAGCTTTTCTTCTAATATTAGAAACAGCACAATGATGCCAGCATTTGATACCTCCATTCAATATGGTAAAAAAAGTCCTAGCTGGAGCAATCAGAAAAGACAAAGAAGGAAAAGGCATAAAAACTGGAAAGGAAGAAGTAAAATTATCTCTGTTCACAGATGATATGATCTTGCATGTATAAAGCCTAAATATTTCCATAAAAACTGTTAGAAATAATAAAGAAATAAATGAATTCAGCAATGTTACATGATGCAAAATCAACACACAAAAAAAAAACAGTTGTTACTATACATTAACAATGAACAATCCAAAGTAAGAAAACAATTAATTAAGAAAACAATTCTACTTATAATAGCACCAAAAAGAATAAATTTTTAAAAAGAAAAAAATACTCAGGGATAAACCTAACTAAAAAGGAAAAAAGACTTGTACACTAAAAACTAAAAACCTTGCTGAAAGCAACTAAAGAAGACACCAATAAATGAAAAGAGATTCTGTGTTCATTGATTGGAAAAAGTAATAAAACAATCTCTAGTAGAGAATTTTAGCCAAGGTAGTCATTAACAGCTTATGTAACCTCTGTCTTGCTTTGGCCCCCAGGCTTCACTTTTCTTTCCTTCAATTCTGTGGCCTCCACTCTTTACAAAATTTACTTGGGTAGTGGTCATTCCTATATGCACCTTATGAAAACACTTATCCTTAGTATCATTCTTCTGTTCTCCATTATCTCTGTTATCTTCAACTTACTCCTCTGCCATTTATGTGAGCATCTGAGACTACCTATTTGGTCTCATTTAAAGAAAAAATGTTTAGGATGAGTATTTTTTCTGTCCAATGCTGAATAAAGAGTACCAGAAACCCCATATGATCATGTGGGTGAGACATAGGAAGTTCAGTGAGCCAAGAGATAAAAGAGCAAATAGTGACTGATGTAATAACAGATATAGTCGTTTTGGCAGCAAGAGAATTGCTGTGGATGGTAGGGGGAGAGGGCCATTCAGCAGCCATGTGGTATTATGGCCATGGAGAAAGAACAACACTAGCAAATGCAGAAGGAATACTTGAGAACCCAAGAAGCAAGCACACTCATAGGCCAGATGGATCAGAGTAGTAATTTCTGTAAGTTATGGTGGAACATCTGATCATTTGATCAAGAATTCATACTGCCCTCTCTTGCCACCTCTTTCCAACCTTCGTACTGGAAGTATTAGCTAATTTAATAATAAAAGAAGAGAAAATAAATGGTATACTGATTGGGAAGCAAGAAATGAAACTCTGTTCTCAGATGACATGATGGTCAATGTAGAAAATTCAAAAGAACCAACCAAAAAACTCTTGGAACTAATGAGTAATTATAGTAAAGTATAAGATACAAGGTAAATATACAAAAAAAAAATCACTTTCCAAATAACAGCAATGAACAAATGGAATGTGAAATTGAACACATTATACCATTTACATTAGCATCCCCAAAATGAAATATTTAGGCATAAACCTAACAAGATATAAATACTATTTGAGGAAAATTATAAAACTCTGATGAATGAACTCAAATGAGAACTAAATAAATGGAGAGCTATTCCATATTCATGGGTAGGAATACTCAATATTGTTGAGATATCAGTTTTTCAAAACTTGATCTGTAAATTAATTGTAATCGCAAGCAAAATCCCAGCAATTCATTTTATGGCTATTGACAAATTGATTACAAAGTTTAGATGGAAGACAAAAGACCCAGAATAGCACACACAGTATTGAAGGAGAAGAACAAAGTTGGAGGACTGACCTATCCAGCTTTAAGACTCATTATAAAGCTACAGTATTCAAGAAAGTGTGGTATTAGTCAAAGAATAGACAAAGAGATCAAGGGACTAGAATAGAGAACCCAGAAATAGACCCATATATATGTCACCTGATTTTTGACAAAGGAACAAAGGCAATGCAATGAAGCAAAGACAGTCTTTTCAAAATATCGTGCTCAAACAATTCGACATCCACATGCCAAAAAAAAAAAAAAATCTAAACACAGACTTTACATCCTTCACAAAAATTCAAAGATTAACTCAAAATGGATCACAGACCTAAATGTAAAACACAAAACTATAAAACTCCTAGAAGATAACACTGAAGAATATTTACATAACCTTGGGTTCGTGATGACTTTTTAGATATGACACCAAAGACATGATCCATGAGAGAAATAATTGATAAACTGGGCTTCATTAACTTACAACCATCTACCCTCTGTGAATAACAATGTCATGAGAATGAAAAGACAAGCCACAGTCTGGGAGAAATATTTGCAAAAAACACATCTGATATAGAACTGTTATCCAAAATATACAAGCAACACTTAAAATTCAACAATTAAAAAAAAAATAAAAAAAATGAGCCAAAGACCTTAACATACACCTCACCAAAGGAGATATACATATGTGGCAAATAAGCATGTGAAGAGATGCTTGACATTATATGACATCAGGGAAATAAAAAATTAAAACAACAATAAGATATCACTATACATCTATTAGAGTGGCCAAAATCCATAATACTGACTACTCTAAATGATGGTAAGGAAGGGGGCAACAGGAACTCTCATTCATTGCTGGTAAGAATGAGAAATAGAGCAGCCACTTTGGAGGACAATTTGATGATTACTTATAAAATGAAACAAACCCTTACCATATGATCCAGCAATTGTGCTCCTTGGTATTTACCCAAAGGACTAGAAAACTTAAGTCCACACAAAAGTCTATACATGGGTGTTTATAGAAACCTTATTTATAATTGTCAAAATTTGGAAGCAACTAAGATATTCTTTAGTAGGTGAATGGATGAGTTCACCATGGTACATCTAGACAATGGAAAATTATTCTACAGTGAAAAGAAATGATCTATCAAGTCCTAAAAAGACATGGAAGAACCTTAAATGCATATTACTAAGTGAAAGAAGCCAATCAGAAAAGACCACACACTGTATGAGTACATCTATATGACATTCTGAAAAAGGCAAAACTATGCAAACAGTAAAAGATAAGTGGTTGCTAGAGGTTATCAGAGAGGAGATGAATTGTCAGAGGACAGAGGATTTTTCGAACAGTGAAAATACTCTGTTATGAGATCTTAATGATGGATACATGTCATGCATTTGTCCTAACTCATAGAATGCACAATCCCAAAAGTAAACCGTAATGTAAACTGTGGACTTCGGGGGTTTCTGATGTGCCAATGTAGGTTTGTTGATGGTAACAAATATACTTATCTGGTGGAGGATGTTGATAATGTGGCTGTGCACATGTGGGGGCAGAGAGTATATGGGAGACCTCTATACTTTGCCTTCAATTTTGCTGTAAATGTAAAAATGCTCTAAAAATAAACTCTTAATTTAATAAAAAGAACTTAGTGTTTGGTGAAAGGGACTAATTCAGAATTGGAAGGGATGTGATAAATGTGTCTGCATGGCAGTGCTGAAGTCATAGACCATGCAGAGAAATGGTGAACTGGTATAGATGATAAGGGATGGAGCATTCTCCAGTGCCTTGTTCTACATCCAGTACTAAGGATATAGGACTGTGGGTCTCAACTTAACCCAGGTCAGGACAAGGGGATGCATCAAGACAGGGAGTTTGGTACTATTTACAATCCAAATAGAGTACCAATAACATATTGCAAGAAAAGACTAATGAAAAGGATGGCAGCGGACCCTCTTTTAAAAACCACATACTCCTTGGCAGGTTAGTTTTCTATCTATACTACTGCTACTGCATGCTATTTTATCCAGATATAACCTCTACATATTCCGTCAGGAGGCATTTCTCACTCCAGATAAAAATACTAACCTTCTTAGTCTTAAAATTATCTTTCTTTCAGAGTTATTTTTGACTCTAAGCAAACAAAAGTATCTAACCAGTGGTTTTGAGAGCTTGTGCAGCCTTGGAAGGCTTTGTAGCTGTGTGTGAATTCACTGTTGAAATAAATTCCAAATGACTGTCTCTGATTACCTCGATTACATCACTAGTCCTGGTGTCACTTTGGGACTCAGTGACAACATTTCTCTTTGCAAAAGAGGATCCCTGGCAGTTGGGCTAGTAATAAGTTCAAGGTCTGAAATAGAGTTCACTCTCTGAAGTTGAAAACTGAAGAAAGAAATTCTGCGACTTGGCCAACGATCCAGGGTACATCAGTGTTTGATCTGTACAAGAACCAAATCCTTCAGACTCCCAAAGTCTTTACTTATATGGATCTGCTTCTGCAAGAGGTGGCTTGTTAGCCAAATTCATGATTTAACATACAATTTTCTTTGAGAAAGATTTAAATATGTTTGGCCAGGTGCGTGGATTAAAAACTCAGTAGTCAGTTTATTAAGATAAGCCGGGGATATTTCAGAGGCATAACAAACCTTTCAAGGTCAAGAGTGATTTTGGTTTTGAATATGAAAGTCATTTTGGCTATCTTGCCATTGAATTAGTTGTGAATCCCAAGCTTACATTTTGTGGCTGTTATTCAACAGACGTATTCCTGCTGCAGAGTCCAGCTCTTGGGCGAGCACAGCTGCAGGAGAGCCTGGATGATGCAGTGCTCTCTGATAAGGACCTTGACCCAGCTTTCCCCACAATGGCTGTGGCTCACCTTCTCCTTGCCACAGTGTCAGTTTTCATTACCTTGACATTTCTCACACTTTGATGTGTGATATGAAATGGTAGCCTTTGGCAATAGATTGGGAAATGAGGCTTCACAGGGACATTGAGCACTTGACAAAGGAAAAGTGTGGAGAATGGATGTGACAAGGTTATTCAGTTTGCTTTCTTAAAGGTGTTTCAGCTCAGCTGTACATGATGATGCTACCAGTTTCTATTTCAGCTTGTTTATTATGGAGGTAGCTATGTATCCCTTTGTGAATTTGTCATAGATGCTTTTGTCATCATGTCTAGCATGGGGAAGTACTGCCTGGTGGGGAAAGCAAAATAACCAGTCACCTAGGAAAGCTTCATGAACAACATTCATTTCCATTTCAATTGCTGAGACTTCAGAATCATAATGGTGACCTTTTATTTCCATATTGCTATTGCTGCCTCTCTTTTCACAGGTTTTATTTTGTTATTGTTCAGTGAGAGTCTTTATACCATGACTGAATTTAAAAACTCCCTTAGTCTTTCTTTTGTTTATAGTAAAATAACAACAGCAATAAAATAACCAGACCACACTGCCTTTTTTTTTTTTTTTTTTTTTTAAGATACTGTAATAAGAACATGGGCCTGGAACACAGAGGGTTGAGCCAGAAATTCAACACAAACTTCCAAAAGGGCATATAAACCTAGGCATGATCTGTGATAAGATTGCTATCTAATGGGACCCAGTCTGCTGGCTGGGTTTTAGTGGTAGGCTGTTTTAGGCAGGTGGGCAATGTCAGCACAATTCCAAATAATGGATCTGTTTGGTATCAGGGTTCTGTTCTGCCAGTGACTGGAGGAACAGTGTGGGTGTGTGGGTGTTTGCCTGAAGTCTGGCTTCTGTCCCTGTGTTAGTGTTCTATCACTGCATAACAAATTACCACAAATTTAGGGACTTTAAACGTAAATTTATTAAATCTTAATGTCTATGGGTCAGGAGTTTTGGGCACAAGTTAGCTGGGTGTTTTGCTCAGGACTTCATCAGGCTGAAATCAAGCTGTCATCCAGAGCTGTCATCACATTTGAGGTTTTTAGCTATTTCAAACTCACATGTTTGTTGGCAAAATTCAGTTCCTTCTGTTGTAGGACTGAGACATTCAGTTCCTAGAGGCCATGCCTCTTCAAAGGCAGTTCACAATATGGCAGTTTTGCTTCTTCCTCCAGGCCAGCAGGCATCAGCATCTCTGATGCTTTGTTCTCTTTTAAAGGCCTCACCTAACTTGGTCAGGCCATTCAGAATAACCTCCTTGATTAACTCAAATCCAACTAAGGCCTTAATTACATCTTCAAAGTCTCTCCACCTTTGCCATGTTCTATTGGTCAGAAGCAAATTACAGGTTCTAACAAGCAACCAAGATTGTAACACCATGGGACAAAGATCTGGGGCCATTGTCGCCCTCCTAATTGCCAAGTCCAGCAGCCTTTTCTGAGTTCTCACACTCTCTGTGGCACAAAGCACTGCTAACCACTCTTTTGATCCTTCTTAGGGTTTTCTGATATTGCTGTCTCTCAGTTTTCCTACCAGAGAGCCAAAGTAGGATCAAAGGAAGCATACAACATTTGTAGTCAAACAGAACCACGTCTCAGTCCTAGCTCTGGCTCTTATCAAGACTAATTCATAAGTACCTTGTGTCTGCTGCTTGCGTGGTGTGGATGGAAACTGGAAAATGCAAAGGAACTCTTCCTCCATTACTTCCCCTTTTCAGTCTCCCTTCAGTAGCTTCCATTAGCAGACCCTAAGCAGAAGCCAGTAGTTTCTAGCAAGATAATTTGAGAAATACAGATTGCAGGCTCCAGCCTCAGCATCCCAGAGCAACATAGAAGCTGGTCTCAAAGCTGAGAGTCAATAGGTAAATAATGGGCAAGTAGGTAAATAGGTAAATAACGTACTCAATGTAAATACCCATTGTGAACCACAGTAACACAGTTGAGCAAATATACCTGAGTCCTTTGTTAACTCTAATCCAGGATAATAAACATTCCCTTGGGGTACAACTCAGCTTCATGTCACAAACATTGAATGTTCTTTTGCCTGAAGTATCTTTCTCTACTCCGAAGACCTGTTTGGCTAGTTAACAGTGGCTTTCCACTTTACATCTGCATTAGTTCATCACACAGACTAGGGTTTCCTGAATTCCCCCTTAGAGAGTTTCATCCCGTGAACTTTTTCAGAATTATTTCAATCCTTTACTGAACTCTGTTTCTGAAAGTTCTACCTTTCAGGACTCCACAGTGCTTTTGCCTTCTCTCCCACCTGAATCACAGCAGGCATAATGGTAGGGATTTTGGTAGAAGCAGAATCAGTTCTGACACCTCTGCCATAGGAGAGACTGCTCATGACTCTGCTCCCTCCCCGCAGAGCCAAATAATAGTCTAACCCACTTCAACCCTTCAGCTGGCAAGCCTGAAAAAGACCAGCCTCCTAAGGGTTAATCCACTCAGACATGAATCTGCTCCTTTTCATTGTGCCTTTTATTACTTTGGGTTATTGTAAAGGTGCAGAGATTAATTAGCAGATTTAAAACCTTGGAAGCTTCATTACATAATTCTGGTCATCAGGAAACATTGGGAAAACTTAAAAACTGAAGGCACTAAATCATTTTAATTGGAAATTTAACTGGGTGTCTTTATAGAATATTTTGTTGCTTGTCTTCTGAACAGACAGCTGCCTTAATGTGTCCTCAGACACTGGAGTTCATAGCTGGGATGCTCCTTGGGAGATCTTGTTTTTGTCTTGGTTTGAGAAAGTGGGATTTGCCTGTAGCAACTGGCATCATTAACTACAGGCAGGCCCTGCTTTAAGAAATCCCATCACAAGAAAGCCAGAATGTTGTGTTACAACAAGAATCTACTTTTTAACGACAAAAAAAGAGATTCTAAAATAGTTCATGTCTTTCTGTTTCCACAGACTAACTTAATTGGTAAGGACTTGTTTTTCTCTCAGTTATTCCAGGGACATGCTCACTGGGCTCTGATAAATCCTGCCACACCTGGGTAATGCCATCCTCTCGGGACTATGGCTTATGAGAAGAACAAAAGATCCAGTTGGAGATTGAATTTTCTCACAGCTGCGTGGGCACACTGCCCTCTGGTCAGTACCAGGCTGACCTTCTCCCCCCCAACTCATCTTGCTCTGCACTTTATCAAAGGTACAGTAGGGAAAGGATAGCCTCTGAGGTTCCACTACTTGCTCAGAAAGAGACAATGCAGGTCTCTCTACAAGAAAAAAGTGAAAGCAGAAAGAGAAGTAAAGTATTTTATAAACAAAATTTAAAAAGTAAATAACTATCCAAAAAAGTAGCACAGACTCAATGATTGTTGTGTTTCCTTTGATGTTTATACTTTCCCGAAAGTGCATTGGACTGAGGTAACCAAATCCTCCTGAATCCCTTGAGGAGTGACAAACAGGCCTCTGAGGGTTGGGTTGGCCACTTAGAGGTATCCTGAGACATCCCCTCCCTCCCCTAATTACCATCACCCCAGACTCATGATGTTTCATGTAAGTTCCTAACAGTTAGAGGGGAGGGGCTGTCCAAGTCTCCACAGTGTCCTGTACCTATTGTTCTGAATTGCTCTGTCTGCATATGTTTTTTTCCTGCTGTCTGTCCCCAAGATTTCTTGTGTAGACTCTGTGGAGAGGCCATGGGATCAGGGCACACACAACCAGAAAGAAAGCCCAAGTGCTATCTTTAGCTTGTGTCTCTGCAGCTCCCTCCCCATTTCTCAGCAGTTCTGGGCTTGGTTTTCTTTCCATTTCAATCTCTGAGTCTGTGTGCGGGTGTATGTGCTTTTGAGCTTCTGTTTGTCTCTATTAATACATGGTTTAATCATATGGAATGATTCACTTTACTTTTTTTTTTAATAATAGACAGAGTCAAATATAGACCTTGGAGTTGCACTTCATTGTTTTATTTTATGTATGGAATGTTTTATTCCTAAGAAAATCATTTGAAATATATTCTTTGAGGAAAAGTCATATTAGTTTTTTAAAAAAAAGAACTATGGTTGTAATAACACAGATAGTAATTTCCAAGTGAGGAGCACTCCCTCTGTGTACAAGTTTTTCTATCATGTCCCTTACATTAATTATTTTCAATGCCAAAAATATTTCTTATTCCTTTTGAAAGTTTGAAAGCCACATAAAGGTATTTAAGACACCAATGTTCTGAGAAAACCACTAACCACTAATTATGAGTTCCTATATTTTTAGCCATTCTTCCTCAGTTCCTTCCTTGATATCACTCCCAACCCTTTTCTCCTTGGGATTGTGCTTGGATCCAGAAGTGAGTTTGAGTTTGTATGTAATTTAGGTGTTTGTCATTAATCTGCACCAGCATCCACTGAAATCTTCTTATTCCCATCTTGTCTTCAGATGTGTTTTCAGTGACACACAGGCCATTGCTGTCTTCTCTTGAATCCCAATCCTAAAGCAGCTTCCATTTTGCCACAATCTGTGTCACCTACAGACATGGGAAGTAACTAGCTGTCCACCATGATATTTTGGGGGCAGATGGAGGTGTTCACTCTGAGGTTTTCTCAGGCTTGTCTGCTGGTCATGCAATGTAAACATTTCTTCCAATCCAATCCCTTAGAACAGCATCTATGTCTTATTTTAACTATCACTCTTCAACATCTTTGCCTTCAAATAAGACTTATCTCTTCTTAAACATTACCTTTTTTATTTAGAGGAGTCCACGTCTTCTCATATCTCCTTAGGATGAAGGGATTTTCTCCTAATTTTACTTAATTATAAAAAAATTCAAACATATGGAAAATTGAAAGTGTACAGCAAATGCACATACAACTAACACATAGATTCCACAATTGTTAGTATTTTGCTATACATGTTTTATCTCATGTCTATCAATCTATTTATTCATCTACCCATCTATCAATTTGTCTTTTTCTGAATGCATTTAACATGGGTTGCAGACATCACTACCCTTGTGGTAGCCAGCCTCTGAGATGATCCTCACATCTTGATATTTTCACCCTTGTGTAGTCCTACCTACACTGTATCAGGGTTAGTCTGTGTGACTGGTTGAATTGAATATACCAGAAGTAATCGTGTGTGACTTCTAAGGCTAGATCACAAAAGACACCAAGTCTTCCTCTTTGCAATCTTTCTTGGACTGTTCACTCTAGGGTAAGCCAGCTATCATGTCATGAGTGGCCCTATAGAGAGACCTGCATGATGAGGATCTGAGGCCTCCTGCCAACAGCCATGTGAGTGAGCTCATAATAGAATTCTCCAATATCTGTCTAGCTTTCAGGTGACTACAGCTTCTTCTACTATTTTGATTGCAGGTTCCTAAGAGATCCGGAGCCAGAACAACCTGACTAAGTAACTCTCAAATTATTCACCTATAAAAATTGTAATATAATAAGTATTTGTTCTGCCTATGTTTTCCTCAAAGAGTTTGATATTTTCTGGACTTACATTTAGGTCTTTAATCTATTTTGAGCTTATTTTTGTGTATGGTGTTAGGGAGTGTTCTAATCTCATACTTTTACATGTACCTGTCCAGTTTTCCCAGCAACACTTATTGAAGAGGCTGTCCTTTCTCCACTGTACATTCCTGCCTCCTTTATCATATGTGCATGGGTTTATCTTTGGGATTTCTATCCTGTTCCATTGATCTATATTTCTGTTTTTGTTCCAGTACCATACTGTCTTGATTACTGTAGCTTTGTAGTATAGTCTGAAGTCACAGAGCCCGATTTCTCCAGCTCCGTTTTTCGTTCTCAAGATTGCTTTGGCTATTCGGGGTCTTTTATGTTTCCATACAGATTGTGAAATTTTTTTTTCTAGTTCTGTAAAAAATGCCAGTGGTAGTTTGACAGGGATTGCATTGAATCTGTAGATTGCTTTGGGGACTAGAGTCATTTTCACAATGTTGATTCTTCCAATCCAAGAACATGGTATATCTCTCCATGAGAGCAAGATCCTTTTTGACCCACCTGCTAGAGAAATGGAAATAAAAACAAAAATAAACACATGGCACCTAATGAAACTTAAAAGCTTTTGCACTGCAAAGGAAACCATAAACAAGACCAAAAGACAACCCTCAGAATGGGAGAAAATATTTGCAAATGAAGCAATTGACAAAGGGTTAATCTCCAAAATTTACAAGCAGCACATGCAGCTCAATATCAAAAAAACAAACAACCCAATCCAAAAATGGGCAAAAGACGTAAATAGACATTTCTCCAAAGAAGATATACAGATTGCCAACAAACACATGAAAGAATGCTCAACATCTTTAATCATTAGAGAAATGCAAGTCAAAACTACAATGAGATATCATCTCACACCAGTCAGAATGGCTATCATCAAAAAATCTAGAAACAATAAATGCTGGAGAGTGTGTGGAGAAAAGGGAACACCCTTGTACTGCTGGTGGGAATGTGAATTGGTACAGCCACTATGGAGAACAGTATGGAGGTTCCTTAAAAAACTACAAATAGAACTACCATATGACCCAGCAATCCCACTACTGGGCATATACCCTGAGAAAATCATAATTCAAAAAGAGTCATGTACCAAAATGTTCATTGCAGCTCTATTTAAAATAGCCCAGAGATGGAAGCAACTTAAGTGTCCATCACTGGATGAATGGATAAAGAAGATGTGGCATATATATACAATGGAATATTACTCAGCCATAAAATTGAGGTATTTCTAGTGAGGTGGATGGACTTAGAGTCTGTCAGACAGAGTGAAGTAAGTCAGAAAGGGAAAGACAAATACCAAATGCTAACACATATATATGGAATTTAAGAAAAAAAAAATGTCATGAAGAACCTAGGGGTAAGACGGGAATAAAGACACAGACCTACTAGAGAATGGACTTGAGGATATGGGGAGGGGGAAGGGTAAGCTGTGGCAAAGTAAGAGAGTGGCATGGACATATATACACTACCAAATGTAAAATAGATAGCTAGTGGGAAGCAGCCACATAGCACAGGAAGATCAACTCAGTGCTTTGTGACCACCTAGAGGGGTGGGATAGGGAGGGTGGGAGGGAGGGAGATGCAAGAGGGAAGAGATATGAGAACATATGTATATGTATAACTGATTTACTTTGTTATAAAGCAGAAACTAACACACCATTGTAAAGCAATTATACTCCAATAATGATGTAAAAAAAATTAAAAAAATAAATATTTGTTGTTTTAAGGCACCACATTTTACGATAATTTTTACAGAGCAATAGATATCTAATTCAGTACTTTATCCTTAAACACTTCAACATGCATAGAACTAATTAGAAAATTAAACAGAATTTAACATTTCTTTCCTTTTTTGTGTGAGGCTAACCTTACATCTAATGAAATGTGAAAATCTTAAGTAAGCCATTCATTGAGTTTTGTCTAATACATATATTGAGTAACCCAAATCCCTATCTATCATCATCCTAAAAAGTTTCCTCATAACACCGTTTAGTCAATTTCTACCTCATCCCAGAGACAGCCTTTATTCTGATCCCAGATTAGTTTTGTCTGTTAGAAAAATTAGTACAAATTGAACCATACAGCATGTACTGTTTTTGTAAGGCTTCTTTCATTCAGTGTACTGTTTGTGATATTCATTCACCATTTATTTTCATTAGCAGTTTGTTCCTTTTTGTTGCTGAGTAGTTTCCCACACTATGACTGCAATTAGTCTATTAACCTATTGATAGATGTTTGGGTTGTTTCCAGTTTTTGGCCACTATGAGCAAAACTGCCACAAACAATCCAGTGCAAGTCTTTTTGAAGAAACATGTTCTTGTTTCTCTGGATTAAAGATGTAGGAGTGGAATTGCTGAGTCATATGGCACTTTTATGTTTAAAATGACAAGAACCTGCCAGATCTTTGTCAAAGTGGCTGTACCATTTTACACTCCCTTAATAATGGATGAGAGTTCTAATTGTGCCACATTCTTATCAACAGTTGGTATTGTCAGTCTTTAATTTTAGTAGGTAGTGTATCTCACTGCAGTGTTTTTCTTCTCTTTCCTGTATCAAACTTATTCAGAGGTAGTATTTTCTTTTTTGGCTGTAAGATAAGGTTTCATTCCTCTGATTCACACTGTTTTAAAATTATTTACCTGTGGGTTTATTGTCACATTTTCTTTTATTTTTAAACTTTTCACATGCTCATCTTGAATTTAGAAGTGATTTTTTCAGTTCTTAATTTTGCTCATTTTCAATGTGGGAGGCTTTCTTCAAATGGCTTCAGACAAAATCTCAGAAAGTGAGCATGTATTTATAAACAAGTCCCTCTAGGTCACTTCCTTTTCCTTGGACAGAAAGCCAAGTTGCTGAGTTATACAGGTAAACACCTGATATCTCCAAGAATATGCACGTATGCATGTAGTATCCTCTTTAGAGATATAGCTCAGAGGTAGATGTGCACAGCCTTTAGTTCAAGTTCCGTGGTTTTGAAGAAACATATTTGGCATGCTCATGACTGATGGAAGGATACTTTCTTTGCTTTTCTCTTTCCCTCACTTTTATTAAACTGAGTTTTGGAAATCTACAGAACCCAGTGTGTACAACCACCACATTGCTTCCTGTTTCTGTTCTTTCCTCCAGTTGACATTACTCAGATGACAATTTTCTGTACTATCTTTCCACCCTCCTTCTGGATGTTTTCTATGAGTATTTGCTCTTCCTTCTATCTTACATTTGGTATATATTCATATTTCTCCCAGTTTTTGATATTGTCTTTTTTTTCTGAGCCTTCCCTGGTACGGTGATGAGGAACTGAGAGGAGCTCCTAAATAGAGGTATCCCATTGTCCTTTACTTCCTTTTGAGCACCTCTAAATTGTATGGATCTTGGTGGTAATGGCTATGTCTTATTCCTATTTTTATTACCCAGATTTCCTAATACATGGAAGGCTATAAAATATGTTATATTTTGTTGTATTGAAACAAATATCATTATCTAAATTTTATGGACAATGAAATATCTTTTGAAAGTCATGTATAGCTGATTCTTCACCCATCACCTTCCCCAGACTCACCAGCATTGCCATCGTGACAAGTGTGGGGCTGGAGGGAAGCCACAGCCCTCCAGACCTCAACTGACATGTTTCCTGCAGCTTGGTGGTCCAGTCTCCTGCAAGCTGTAGCATGTGATTCCAAACTCTGAACTTGGTTATTATATAGAACCTATAGTTCATAGAAACAATGTGGGCAGAGAGTGGGAATGGGATGTATGTGAGAATGGGGACAGGAGTGCAGGTGGAAGGGAAGCTCAGATATTAGACAGGGACAGTTATAAACAGGGAAAACATAGGAACCAGATTCTGCAGGGAAGAATTTGAGCTCATTTCTGGCAATAGTTGATGTTGCCCTGTAGTTATCAACTGTAATGGTTTGTTCATTTTTCCTGGGGGAACTTTAAATAAAATTCTGATGCCTGGACCCAGGGCTATAGGTATTATGCTGCATCTTTGCATGATTAGAAAAAGGTGTGACTTCTGAGAAGATGCATCCCTGGGCCCTTATGACTTGGCCATCAGTCACACCTTTGGGTGAATTAGAAAAAAAGAATTCCTTCTTCTGGGCAAACTTAGCCTATTCCAAATGCCCAGGCTGGACTTTAGACTCCATTTGTATCCATTCCTGGGCATGCTTGTCCAGTGAACAACCTATACAACTCTCTGTGGAGGCCCTGTCCATACCAGATACAGTTATATCTTTGGGGGTGGTTTCTGGGAAGCTGTAGTTAAAAAAACTCCCCAAGTGATGCTGAAGGAACAGAAGATAAAAAGCTTTGAAATAGACACCAGGCAAAGGAAACTGCAGTACCTCATTCATTCTCCATTTATTCATTTAGCAGCTATTTATTGAGTATTTAACCTATTTATTTTTGAGAACCACATGAAGTTGGTACACTTTTCTGCAGTGGTGGGACTTCTTTTGAAGGTGTACGTACAGATGAGCATCTCTACTCATTTCATAGGCACAGAGATGGTGCTGAACCACCTCTGAGAAATAAAGTAACTTCTCCTTACACACTGAGCCCTGCAATACCGTTCTCTAGTGAACACTACCCAAATTCTGCCTCTGCAGGGTGTTTCCTTTCAAGGTCACCCTGAAGCAGTAGCTATTAAGAGACTGACAGAATGAAGAATGTAGGTCCAGAGAAAAGTATTCTGTCCAGCTTTAAGGAGTCAGTAAGGAAATTGCTTGACTATCAGCAAAAGGATTAAACTTCGCAGTGACAGACTTACAGAGACAGAGAGAGAAAGAGTAATTCTTTGGGTCTTAGAGCTCCTTGGAGAGTTTGTGCCATTCTAAAATGGGTGCCAGCATTCCAGGGAGTGGATACTTTATTTCATTTTCTTACAGAAAAAATCCCGCATTACCACTTCTGTAAATTGCTTGCATTATAGTGTGAATAACAGATTAAAGAGTAACAAGTGTTGAATCATTTTATGATGAAACAAGTAATATCATTTCATAAAAATCAGCTGCACTTCCATAATCTGGAGAGAGCCTCTGTCTACACTATGATAAATTTTCTTTAATAATTGGTATATTAGATGATACATGAATTTTTTATTCTTTTTTATTTAAACTATATTATGAGTGTTCTAGTTCCTTAACTGGGCTTTGAGAACATGATTTTAATCTGCTGAGTGATACAACATTGTTAATATACATATTGCCAAGTTACTACCTGCAAATTTTAAATTATCCCTATCAGCAGCATAGTCTTTTTCCACTGCTTTCCCTACTCGGGGAAATTTTTTTTAAGCTTTACAGATTTTGAGGTGGTAATGTACTTTTTTATTTATAATTTTGATATTTTTATTACTAGTACAAGAAATATTCTTCATATGTTTATTAATTATTTTTGATCCTTCTATGCATTTTTGAAAACACACATTGCCTGCTTTTTTTATACTGAGTTTCTGATAATTTTATTACTGATTTATAAGAGCTTTTATTATAGAAATTATTTTTTCCTTTCATATATTGTAATATTTTCCAGTCTATCTTTTAATTTTATTTATGTGTTCTTCCAAGTCGAAGAAACATTATTTGTTTTCAAATCTATTTTTTATTTTTTTACATCTTTACTGGAGTATAATTGTTTTACAATGGTGTGTTAATTTCTGCTTTATAACAAAGTGAATCAGTTATACATATACATATGTTCCCATATTTCTTCCCTCTTGCCTCTCCCTCCCTCCCACCCTCCCTATCCCATCCCTCCAGTCAGTCAAAAAGCACCGAGCTGATCTCCCTGTGCTATGCGGCTGCTTCCCACTAGCTATCTACCTTACATTTGGTAGTGTATATATGTCCATGCCTCTCTCTCGCTTTGTCACAACTTACCCTTCCCCCTCCCCATATCCTCAAGTCCATTCTCTAGTAGGTCTGTGTCTTTATTCCTGTCTTACCCCTAGGTTCTTCATGACTTTTTTTTTTCTTAAATTCCATATATATGTGTTAGCATATTGTATTTGTCTTTCTCTTTCTGACTTACTTTGCTCTGTATGACAGACTCTAGGTATATCCACCTTATTACAAATAGCTCAATTTCATTTCTTTTTATGGCTGAGTAATATTCCATTGTATATATGTGCCACTTCTTCTTTATCCATTCATCTGATGATGGACACTTAGGTTGTTTCCATCTCTGGGCTATTGTAAATAGAGCTGCAATGAATATTTTGGTACGTGACTCTTTTTGAATTATGGTTTTCTCAGGGTATATGCCCAGTAGTGGGATTGCTGGGTCATATTGTAGTTCTATTTGTAGTTTTCTGAGGAACCTCCATACTGTTCTCCATAGTGGCTGTACCGGTTCACATTCCCACCAGCAGTGCAAGAGTCTATTAAGTTTTTCCTCTATTATTTGCATGTTTTGAGTTTATAGTTAGAGATTTATTCCCCATTATAATAACTGATATTCATCTGAATTTTTTACTGGTTTCCTTATATTTTATTTTGTATTTTTTTAAATATTTTAATTTTATTGGAGTAGCATTGATTTACAGTGTTGTGTTAGTTTCAGGTATACAGCAAAGGGACTCAGTTATACATATACATATAATCATTCTTTTTTGGATTATTTTCTCATAAAGGTTATCACAGAATATTGGGTAGATTTTCCTGTACTATACAGTAGGTCCTTGTTGGTTATCTTTCTTATATATAATAGTGTGCATATTCATCCCAATTAAATTTTAACTACATAATTCATTCCGGTATTTATTTTGGTTAGTGGTATGAGGTAGGGCACTAGTAGTTTTATTATTGTTAACTCTTCACTTAAGTGCCATTTAAGTTCACCTATTTATAACATTATCTTTGTCCTGCATTAAATTATTGCCTAACTAGGGACTGTTTCTGGGTTTTCTGTCCTATTTGATTGATCTTTATAGTCTTATTTCAGACTTTAATGGTTAAGGAGTAAACTCTCTTATTTCTCTTTTCCTTTTCAATATTTCTTTGTATATCATTTTTTTCAAATATATTTTAGGATAATTTTGATAAATCTTCCTCCAGCACCATCCTATAACTTAGTGGCATTTTGATCTATGGAGAAATTATGTTCCTCTAACATTGACCCTCACTGTTCTAGAATATTAAAAATGTAAAGTTTTCAAGTTGATTTCATGATATTAACATGAACATACGTAGCAAGAGATTACAACCCAATTATACTTCTAAATGGAGATCTAAGATTTTTTTATAGAAAAAAATGAAAATTGATTATATAGAACTTTTGCTTCAGGATTTAGAATAACAAGGGCTTCATTTTCCCTCTTGTCTGATACAAGTAAAACAGTGGACAAAATGTATGAAAAACGTATTCAGAAAGGTAGAGGACAGATTGAGCACATTTAGTAGAGACACAGAGGATATAAAAGAGGCCCAAACTGAACTTTTATAGATGGAAATTATAATGTCTGTGATTAACACCAGATCATATACTTCAGCAGTATTGATAAGTGAACTTGAAGACATGGAATAAAAAACTATCCAAATGAAATACATTGAGAAAAACACTAAAAAAATGAACAGAACATTAGCTAACTGCCAGACAACTTCAGACAGACTATGTGTAATTGAAGTCCCTGAAGGAAAGAAGAGGGAACAGAAGACATGCTTGAAAAAATAATAGCTGAAAAAATTTCAAATTTGACAGAAAATAACTGGAAACCTACAAACCCAAGAAACTTAATAAATCCCAAGTAAAAGAAACATGAACAAAGCTACAGCAAGTCACATAATAATCAAATTGCTTAAAACAAGGGTTAAAGAAAAAATCTTAAAAGCAGACAGAGGAAAAAATTGAGTGCACATTATGTCTATGTTAATTTCTCTCCTCCCAAGGAAACTAATGATAAACTATATTTAGAAGATTTATTAATAAAATTCATCACAACAAATGAAAATAATCATATCTTTTCAATAGTCACCAAAATATATATTATTAAAAATACAGCATCTGTCTTCATAAAATGCTTTGTAAATTAAGAGAGAAACAGTCCCTGAGCATGATAAAAATTACCATATTCATGATAACTTACATAGTAAGGTGATATAGAATGTGGATTTGAAGATGTCAGTTCTCTACTTAATATATATGTTTAATGAGAATGATATAATAACCCTAAGGAGTTTTTGTTTGTTTGCTTTAACCCAGTTTACTTATTACAACTTCTTGGAACTGAATCTGAAAAATGGATTCAATTTTACAGTTGAATCTATTAGGGCTTTGAGGTAGAAAATAATTTCATATATGAGTAATACATTTATCTCTTTTCTTCTAATAATGCATATTTTAGACTATACCTTGATAATTTTATTGATGGAATGTACAGAACAAAGTTAAGAGCAAAAACAAATGCGTAGTGAAGAATGAGGCTTTTCCTAAAGAGAGGTCTGGCTTATGTCTATGATTCCTGGGGGGTAACTTCCAACTCCTTGGAATTTCCTGAGTGAAAATAGTATCTGTTGTTTATGGTGAGCACCTTAGACACAACTGATGGTTTATGTTAATAAGGTGACTCATGGTGGGCCCTTTGGTCCATACAATAACAGCCTGACCTTTGGGGTGTGGGGAGAGTAAATACTGAGCTCAATAATATGGTCAATCAATAAGTCATGCTTAGATAATGAAACCCCAATAAAATCCCTGGACACAAAGCTTAAATGAATTTCCCAGGTTGGCAATAATCTATGTATATTATCACACATCATGAAGAGAGGGTACACATCCTAAGGATAACAGAAGCTTCCTATTTAGAACCCTCCCAGATTCTGACCTATGAGTGTCTTTGGCTGATTTTAATTTTCTTACTCTCTCCGTAATTAACCATAGCTATGTGTGTAGTAGTTTTTGGTGAGTTCTGTAAATCCATCTAGCAAATTATAGAAACTAAGGGTGGTTTTAGGAGCCTGCTGAACTTGGGGTAGTCAAAAGTGAGAATGATCATGTGTGGACTCTTTCCACAAACTTTGGTATTGGACCCAAATTATTTGTAGTTGGTGTTGTAAGTCTTGGGCAGACTTAGCAGTCTGAAGTTCTATGCCTTAAACCTTGCAGTTTGGCTAGCTCTGGATCAAAAGTGTCACTTTTGTTTTATTATTGAGTGTATCAGGAATTCATTTTTTGTTTTGTTGCTAAGTCTAATTCTAGTAGTTTGAGATAAACATAGTTTTACTCATGTTCTGATACCATTCTTTTATTCCTAGTTTCTTTAAAACAATCAGGAATGGATGTTAAATTTTATCAAATGCCTTTTATTATTTTCTACCTGTCCAAAACTAATAGCTAATTACCGAGGACTTTCCAGGCATTGTGTTAAGTACATTATACACATTATCTTACTTAATCCTCACAACAGACCTGTGAGGCAGATGGTATTTTATCTCCATTTTGTCTGTGAGAAAACAGAGACCCAGAATGATTAGGTAATTTGCTCAAGGTCACAAAATCAGTAATTGGTGGAGCTAGTGTTGGAAGTTTCATCTTCTATCGTCCAATGTGACCTGGATCACATTGACTCTGAATTATATCAATATATATTCTCTTGCTAAAATATTCTTTTTAAAAAGTAAGTTGCACTTCATAATGTATATTTTCCATTAGTATTCTTCTAGATTTGATTTACTGGTATATTAAATAAAACTTCTACATTGGGATGTGAGATTGGTATACAGTTTTCTTTTACTGTGCTTTGTAACCAGTTTACTAAGCTAGCTTGAGTAAATGAAGTGAAAAGCTCTATTTCTTTTTGTGCTTTGCATAAATTTATATATGATGGGAATTTGTTGGTCTATAACTATTTAAAAGCAATTGCTCATTAAATTATGTGTGCCTTCAGCCCTTTATAGGAGTAGATTTTCTTACATATTTTTAAAACGATAACGTTTCAATATCTTTCCAGATAGCTGGTTAATTCAGAATATTTACCTCTTTTGAGTCTGTTTTAATACTTTATGTATATCTATGTAAATATATATGTATATATAGCATATATACTTATTTTTTCTATATACACATACATAGATGGAAATGTAATGTTTTCATCTTTTTCAAATTTATTTTTCTTGAATTGCAAGTAGTATGTATTTATTATATTTTCATTTCTCGTCTGTCATCTTAATACATAATATTAAGTTTGCCACTTTAGCCATTTTTAATTGTGTAGTTCAGTAGTGTTAAGTATATTCACATTATTGTACAACAGGTCGCTACAACTTTTTGATCTTTCAACACAGAAGCTCTATACCCACTGAATACTAATTTTCCTTCCCCTTTAGCCCTTAAAAACCACCTTTCTACTTTCTGTAACTATGATTTTGACTACTTTAAATAGTTACTATGAGTGGAACCATACAGTATTTGTCCTTTTGTAACTGGCTTATTTCACTTAGCATAATGCCCTCATGGCTCATCCATGTTGTAGTATGCATCAGAATTTTCTTCATTTTTAAAGCTATATAATATTCCATTATATGTATATACCACCTTTTCTATATCTATTTATCTGCCAGTGGATGCTCGGATTGCTTCTGCCTCTTGGCTGTTGTGGATGTGTAAATTTCTCTTTGAGAAACTGCTTTGAATTATTTAGAAAAATTTTTTGAGGAACCTCCATTTTGTTTTCCATATCATTTTACACCTCCATGCACCATTATACATCTCCAACTATAGTGCGCACAGATTCCAACTTTTCCATATCCTTGACAACTCATGTTATTTTCAATTCTTTTGATAGTGGCCCTACTGATGGATGAGAGGCAACATCTTGTTGTGGTTTTGAATTGCATTCCCTTAGTAATTAGTGAAGTTGAGTATCTTTTCATGTGGTTATTGGCCATTTTAATATCTTCTTTGGAAAAATATCTATTCAAGTCCTCTGGTAAGTTTTAATCAGATTAGTTTTGTTGTCATTGTGGAGTTACTTATATATTCTGGATATTAACCCCTTATCATATATAAGATTTGCAATTATTTTCTCCCATTCTGTATGCTGCCTGTCACTCTGTTGATTAATTCCTTTGAAGTGCATAAGTTTTAAAATTTGATGTGGTCACGTTTTTCTAGTTCATCATTTTGTTGGCTTTGCTTTTGGTGTCATATGCTAGAAATCATTGCCAAATTCAATATTTTGAAGGTTTCCTGCTATGTTTTCATCTGGGAGTTTTATAGTTTTAGGTCTTACTTTATGTCTTTAATCTATTTTGAATTAATTTTTGTATACAATGTCACAAAAGGGTCTGACTTATTTCTTTTCCAGTTTTTCCAAAGCCATTTGTTGAAGAGATTGTCCTTTCCACATTGTGTATTCCTGGCACCTTTGCTGAATATCATTTTACCATAATTATGAGAGTTTATTTCTGGGCTCTCTATTCTGTTTCATATATATATATATATATATATATATATATATATATATATATATACCTTTATGACAGTACAACACCATCTTAATTACTGTTGCATTGTAGTCTGTTTTGAAGTCGGGAAATACAATGCCTCCAATTTCTTTGTTTTTATTTTTTTAAGATCATTTTGTCTATTTTGGCTCCTTTGAGAGTCCATGCAAATTTTAGAATTTTTTTTCCTATTTTTACAAAAAATGCCATTGAGATTTTCATAGGGATTACATTGTATCCATAGATCACTTTGGATAATATGGACATTTAAACAATATTATGTCTACTTATCCACAAACATGGGATTTCTTCCTATTTATTTGTATTGTCTTTGATTTCTTTTAGCAATGTTTTATAATTTTCAAGGTATAGCTCTTTCTCCTTCTTGGATAAATTTATTCCTAAGTGTTTTATTTTTTTTCATGTTAGAATAAATGATATTTTCTTAATTTCTTTTTCAATTTGGTCAGTTTAGTGTACAGAAGCAGAACTGATTTTGGTGCATTAATTTTGCTGCTGCAATTTTGCTTTAATCGTTTATTAGTTGTAACATGTGTGTGTGTGTGCGTAATCTTTAGGACTTTTCACTTTTCAGATCATGTCATCTGTGAATAAAGATTATTTTTTCAGTTTGGATGCATTTTATTTATTTAGTTTTCTTGTCTAGTTTTTCTGTCTGAGACCTCTAGTACTATGTTGAATAAAAGTGATGACAGTGAACATCCTTGTACCATTTTGCCTTCCCACCAGCAATGAATGAGACTTCCTATTTTTCCACATTTTGCCAGCATTTTGAGTAGTCAGTGTTCTGGATTTTGGCCATTTAATATATGTGTAGTTGTACCTTATTGTTATTTTAATTTGCATTTTCCTAATGTCATATAATGTAGAGTCTGTCCTCATATGTCTATTTTTCATCCTTATATCATATATCTTCTCTTTGATTTTTTAATTGAAGTATAGTTGCTGTACAATAGTATATAAATTACAGGTATACAACATAATGATTCACAATTTTTAAAGTTTATACTCCATTTATAGTTATGATAAAACATTGGCTATATTCCTTGTGTTGTACAATATATTTTTGTAGCCTATTTATTTTGTGCATAATAGTTTGTACCTCTTAATCTGCTACACCTATCTTGCCTCTCCCCCCTTCCTTCTCCCCACTGGTAGCCACTAGTTTGTTTTCTATATCTGTGAGTCTGTTTCTTTTTTGTTATATTCACTAGTTCATTTTATCTTTATTTCTTCTTTACTGAAGTGTCTGTCTTTTCCTCATTTTTTAATTTGGTTGTTCATTTTTTTATTGTTGAGTTTTAAGAATTCTCATTATATTTAAGATGTCTTTTATGAGATATGTGTTTTGCAAATAATTTTCCTAGTATTTAATTTATCTTCTCATTCTCTTGGCATTGTATTTCACAGAGCAATTTTTAATTTTGATGAAGCCCAGCTCAGCAATTCTTTCTTTCATGGATACTGCCTTTGGTATTGTATCTGAAAAGTTACTGTCATAGCCAAGGTCATTTGGCTTTCTATCACATTATCTTTCAGGAGTGTACTTTTTATTACTGTACTTAATAGTAGGTTTTGATGGGTAGTGTCCATTCTCCAATTTTGTTCTTCCCAGTCAATGTTGTGTTAGGTATTCTGGGTCTTTTGCTACTCCAGATATACTTTAGAATCAGCTTGTCAATACCCACAAAATAACTTTCTGGGAGTTTGATTGGGCTTGTATTCGATCTATAGATCAATTTGGAAAGAACTGACATCTTGAAAATTTTGAGAGTTTTTAATCCATGGACTTGGAATACTTCTTCATTTACTTAGTTCTCTGATTTCTTTCATGAGAGTTTTTAGTTTTCTTCCAATAGATTTTGTACATATTTTGTTAAATTTAACAGAGAACTTGGTTTATTTCATCAAATTTGTGAGCATAGAGTGCTCACATTCCTTTATTATCCTTTTAATTTCCATGGGATCTGTAATGATATCCCTTCTTTTACTTCTGATATTAGTAATTTGTGTCCTCTCTCTTTTTTTCTCTTAGGTTAGCCTGGCTAGAGGCTAGTCAATTTTACTTATCTTTTCATTTAACCAGCTTTTGGTTTCATTGACTTTCTCTGTTAATTTCCTGTTTTCAATTGCATTGATTTCTGCTTTGATTTTTATTATTTCTTTTCTTTTGCCTACTTTGAATTTAATTTGCTCTTCTTAATCATGTCTCCTAAGATGGAATACTAGATGACTGATTTTAGATTCTTCTTCTTTTCTAATATAGGTGTTGCTTAATCTCCATGTATTTTGGAATTTCCAGTTAATCTTTCTGTTTCTAGTTTAATTCCATTGTGGTCTGAGCATAGGCATTGTATGTTTTCTACTTTTTAAACTTGTTAAGGTGTATTTTATGGCCCAATATTTGGTCTATATTGTGAGCCTGAGAAGAATACGTATTCTGCTGTCATTGCATGAAGTAGTCCATAGATATCAATTATATATAATAAATATAACTATTATATTATATTAAAAATATTTCTTCTGTTCCTTTCTTCTCCTTCTGGTACTTTCATTGTATGTGTGTTATACCTTTTGTATGTAGATGTTCTGCAAGATTTATATATTCTCTTCTTTTTTTTTTTCAGCCTTTTATTCTCTTTGATTTTCAGATTTGGAGGGTTCTATTGAGATGTACTCAAGCTCAGAGGTTCTTAACTCAGCCATACCTAGCCTACAAATAAGTCCATAAAATATATTCTTTATTTCTGTCACAATGGTTTTGAGCTCTAACATTGCTTTTTGGAAGTTTATTATAAGGCAAAACTTTAAATTTTTAAATTATAGCCTGCACTCGCTCAGTCTAATTCAACTTTTCTCCTAGTCGCAAAATTAGCATTTATGTTACATCACGATTATTTGCTGACCTCCTGGTACTAGATGGTAGAAGGAACCACAGGCCGTAATGTTCAGTAAAGCTCTGATCCTTGTGTACTTGTGGACAATGTGTCCCAAGATAATAAGAAGTTGAAAGGACTCTTTTCTTCAAATATCTCTGATTTTTAAAGTTTGAGAAATGGTATGTTAGGATACAATTTCTCCCTCATAAAGTTTAGTATCAGGCAGTCTGGGTTCCTCTTTCCTTTAAATCTACTTCAGTACTTCCTCAGGACCCTGGCAACAGTAAAATATGTTTTATCATTGTCACTGAAAAACACCTTTTAGATGCATTTATTATTGCTTTTGGCATCTTAATAATTCGTTTTTACTTCTGTCCCTGTCTTTTTCTTCTTGTCTTTGAATTGATATTCAGTATTAAGCCTTGAGTTCTTTTTTTTCTTTTGTGATGAACTTCCCTGACCTCCAGTGACACCTAACCAGATGATGGTTCTCTGACATCTTCTGTTCGAGTTGTGGTTGGAAGTGAAATGGAATACTCTGCATGGGAATCATCATCTTCTTCTTCAGCGGTGGGTGGTCTAGCAATGGGAGGCACTACCATGAGGGTTTAGGGTGAATCCAGTAAGATAGTCTGTAGGGATATTGAAAAATACTTCACTTCCACTTCTCCATCCCCTTAAATTTAGGTATGGCCATGTAAATAACTGGCTTTGGCCAATGAAATGATCAAGATTTATAGCGATCTGTTTGTCTGTTCTAGGTGGATATTTTAAAAGTCTGTGTATGTGTTTCCACTTTTTATTATCCTTCTGAGAGAGTGTGGAAGTCCAATTCAAGATGTAGCCTCTGACTGCCTGGGTCTCTGAGTGATAATCATTAGGACAGCTCCCCTGCAGACTCATGTTGGAGATGTAGTGTTAATAATAAATGAACATTTGCTTTGTTAAATGACTGATATTTTGGACTTGATTGTTATTGCAGCTTTTCCTAGCCTAACCTGACTGACATATCTGTAGTCATTTGAGAAATTAAATTTCAGTACCTGTAACATATCTCTAGAGCTTCCTAGATCTGAGTAACTAGGTGCTTTGCAATTTTATTTTACACTTTACATTTTTTATTTATTATATTCTTAGCTAGATTATAAGACCTATTAGGTCTTATTTTACATGATAGTGTAGTAATTAAAAAGTATGGGTCCAAAGCCAATCTGTGTGGTTTCACATCATAGATCTGTTACTCACTAGCTGGGCAAGATATGGAGTCACCCTATTCCTCCATTTTCTCATCTGTAAAATGGACAGAACAATTCTACTTACCTCATGGGGTTGTTTGGATGAATAAATGAGTTAATACATGAACTACTCAGAATAGTGGGTCTCATAGAGGAACTCACCAAATGTTTGCAATTTTTTAAATTTTTTAATTTAATTTTATTTATTTTTTTATACAGCAGGTTCTTATTAGTCATCAATGTTATACACATCAGTGTATACATGTCAATCCCAATCGCCCAATTCATCAAATGTTTGCTTTTATTACATCTTTTTATCACCCACAGTCCTTAACTGAATTTCTTGTACAGTTTTGGTCCAAATTTTTGATTTAGTAAATGAGTCTTACCTCTAACTTTAGGTGAATTAACTGATGACTTAGTTTTTCAATAATGCCTTGGAAGTCTCAGACATAGTAATCAGGCAGGATCTTCTGGACATTGTAGGGAGGCAGGAGGGATAAGGAGAGAAGGTAGAAACTGTGTTGAGACTCTTGGATTCTTCTCCCATTGGCCTCTTACTTGGTGTCTGAACATCAGGCTATGCAGATGCCACCTGGACAGTGTCCATGTCCCAGATCTCAAAGATTTCCCAGTTTAACTGCTCCCACTCTTGACTTGTACCACCAAATCTTGACCTGAATATTCTGCCCCAGAATTTCTATTTAGATTTCTCTTGCATTTCTACTTGGATATCTTATGTCAAAGGCATCTTAACTCAGTGTATTCAAGTTTGTCCTGAAAATTTCCTTGACAAACCTACTCTGGCCTAGTTTTCCCCATCTTATCCATTGGCATCAGCATTCATCTAAATTCTTATGTCTCCCTTTTCTCTTACAACATATCCCCAATTCACTACCTGTTCTGATCAAATTAACCTCCAAATACTTGTTGAGTCTATATTTTTTCATCTCTACTGCTAACACGTTTAGTGTTAAGTGGCCATTACCTTTCTTGGACAACACGATAGCCTTCCACTTTGCCTACCTGCCTCTACTCATAGATCCATCTGTAGTACTCTTCATCTCTGGTGGCATGATCATATTGAACCATTATCTAAATGATCTTGTCACGTCCCTTCTTACCATCTTCAAAATCTTCCCATTGCTCTCAAGGTGAAGAATAAAGTCTTTCATGTAGTCCTCAGGGCACTGTATGGGCTTGCCCCTGCCTACTCAGTGACCTCATCTTATGCCTGTCTCCCTAACTCCCAGCATTTTTTTAGTTTCAAAATTTGTCTTTCACTAAATCATGTCTAACTTTTGCAAAAGAGCATTTTGTCTTATTTATCTAATGAGATCTTCTCATCTTTCAGGTCTCAGCTGAAACACTCCTTCCTCAAGGGACCCTCACGGACTTCTCTGCCTATTCCCCATTAATTTTTGTCTTGGCCATTTATTTCTGATTAGGCTTTTGATGTCTTCAGGCATGTCTGCAATATTTGATCCAAAACTAGGAAAAATATTGTATTATTTCATGCCTACATCTTAGCTAGGTATCTCTGAGTTCCATTCTAAGATCTCTCTTCCTTTGCTTCCATCTTGTCAAAATATAATCTTTTATAAACCCCTGCCCTGCTCCGTGCTCCAGTCACCAGGGAGATAAGACAGCAGCAGAATTATTTGCAAGAGAAACAATGCTTCTCTCCCTAATGTTAGCCACTATTTATACCATAACTTTATATGTTCTTTTTCTATCTTATCAAATATAGTTTCTCACAAACAGACAAAAATGACTGAGTGGGAGAGCAATGGAGATGGAAAAGTGAAAAAAAAGGAGTCAAGTGAGCAAGAAAATATTTGTCCTGCTATACATGTCACAGACTTCAATCTGTATATTTGCAACAATCTGCCTTCCCCACTGTACTAGAGGAAAAAAACCCTTTGTATGACAATAAGACTTTGTTGAGTGGTTTAGTAAATACGGAATGATTTTTCTGTATAAGTATTGACTATGATCCAAACTGAACATTTTATAGCTTGCTTTATTTTTTAAAAACATGTTTCCTTAAAACTGGTAATTAAAACTGTAGGAGTACATATCCTATATCTAAATTAGTTTCAGTTTATGTTTTGTAGCTGTCAGGAGACACTGAGAACAGTATTATTTATTTTTATTGATTTATATTTTAATGCTTATATGTTTATAATCAGTGGAGCAAAAGTTTTATTTCCCTAATTATATGTATTTCTCTGATAAGTTTACCCATATGTTGACAAATTAGGTCATTTTTTATCACGATTACTAGACATTCATGTTTGGTGCACATTGTGTGCTGTGTTTTGGGGGAATAACAAATTAGGAAACAAAATGTACAGCTTCATCCTTTTTGATACTTGGCGTATGGTGACTGAGAGTTTAATGGGAAATTCTGGCAGGGCTTTCAGTGGATCATGGACGATTGTCACCTGCTTGGCTCAAACATCTAATATACTAGTACAAAATGTATGTATTTACTTAAACACACATCAATGGGCAAAGATCCACAATTCCTTTATTTTATTTTGGTTTAGTTTATTTCATTTTTCTCTCTTTCTACTTTAACTTGGCACTTTTTATTCTTTTTTTCTAATATCTTTATTGGAGGATAATTGCTTTACAATGTTGTGTTAGTTTCTGCTGTACAACAAAGTGAATCAGCTACATGTATACATATATCCCCATATCTCCTTCCTCTTGAGCCTCCCTCCCATCCTCCCTATCCTACTCCTCTAGGTCATCACAAAGCATTGAGCTGATCTCCCTATGCTAGGCAGCAGCTTCCCACTTAACCATCCATTTTACATTTGGTAGTGTATATATGTCAATGCTACTCTCTCACTTCGTCACAGCTTCCCCTTCCCCCTCTGTGTCTCAAGTCCATTCTCTACCGTCTGTCTGCGTCTTTATTCCTGCCCTGCCACTAGGTTCATCAGCACCTTTTATGCTTATACAATTTCAAACATGTCCATGTGTAGCTGCAAGTTTTTCAGTTTATTCTTGGAACTACCTGACCTGAGAACGATGTATTTGAATGTTTGCAATTATGTTTTTTCTTTAGAATCTTTTGAGTTCTATATTTGACTTGATTAAGATCTTGCTAGAATGAAACAAAAAAATAGGAAGAATAAAGAAAAATTATAAAAAGCAATATTAATGACATAAATTGTCTTGGCTAGGCAAGACTGTTATACAGGAGATATGCTTAATTCCACTTTACCATTCTTCTTCTTCTTCTTTTTTATGTATGTTTGATAATGGCAAAACACCTGATTATCAATGTTAACACAATCAATAAAATATTTTTTGTGCTATGAATAACTGTTCTTTTTTAAATAAGAAAAAGTAGAAACAATGCTTTCATTCTAATCTCAGTGTTTTCACTGATTGTCTCTTGTCTTTTAAGCAAATAGTGAAAAATATCAGGTTTTTTATACAGCAACAGTAAAATCAGGTTTTTGTAAGCCTTTAGGTGAATATGATTGACAATTTAGAATTTTATGTTATCAGTTTTTCTTTCAACTATTTTCATCCATTTAATAAAAATGGTCAGATAGGGCTTCCCTGGTGGTGCAGTGGTTGAGAGTCCGCCTGCCGATGCAGGGTACACGGGTTCGTGCCCCAGTCTGGGAAGATCCCACATGCCGTGGAGCGGCTAGGCCCGTGAGCCATGGCCGCTGAGCCTGCACGTCTGGAGCCTGTGCTCCACAACGGGAGAGGCCACAACAGTGAGAAGCCCGCGTACTGCAAAAAAAAAAAAAAAAAAAAAAAAAAAAAAAGTCAGATATAGGAACTATACTTAAATAAACCAACATTAATTTTTATGTGTTTATTAAGGCCAAATATATAAATCAGATTGTATGAATTGCAGCTCAACTTGCATAGCTTTAAGAAATGTTACAGTCGTAAGAGAAATTAAAAATCAAATAACTAATTATATATTTTATATAGAAAGTAAATTTCACCCATAATCTCACTACCCAGAAATAACTACTGTTAATATCTTTGTGTGCATTCTTCCAAACATGCACACACTTGCATGTACACACACACACACACACACACACGGCCATACAAACAGGATTTCATACTGTATAAACTGCACTTATACTTAAAACTGTATGATTGACAACTTTTAATTTATTTAAATTCTCCTACCTAATACTGATGTGGAAAAATTCTATTATATGGATATACCATAATTAAGTTCAATAATTCCATATTCTTTGAAGTTTGGAACATTTTTTATGTTCTATTAGTGAAAATAATGGATCAGGGTATTTTGCATATATTTCAAGTTTCTATTTTTAATAAAAGACTTATTCTGCTCCAATAGTTAGAAAGCTCTCGGCATTTTAGATGGAAGAAGAGAGTGTTGTCAGAGAAGAAAATGTATCCCAGGGAAAAAGGGAGTTAATCTGATAAATGTCAAGGGAATCAGTATATTCAGTTCTTTGGATTCAGATAGTTCCCCTGAGGCACCCCATGGATTCTGAGTAGAACTCTAAGGAGGGGACGTTAGCACAAAATGCAGGTGTTATTTGCACTAAAACTCACTGGGCAAAGCAACACTGTTGATATCCCAAGGGGCAGAGTATAGGTACACAGGGGACAAAGACATTCTTTGAATTTTGTTCAGGGCACACCATTGCCATGAGTGAGGAAGTCACCAGAGTCCAGAGGGCAGCTTTGGTGTTCATCCATCTCAACAATGCCTGGGAAATGGCCATGATGCCCACAGACAGGCAGGTTATTGGAACATCTGGAATCATGTCAAGTCTTCCCTCCAGTTACATTCTCAGAGAGCTGAGCACCTGGAAACAAACATAACCCAAGAGGAAGGTCAGGGAAGGAAGAGTGCAACTTGTCCCAAAGGGTGGTGGATTCAACTTTAGAACAACTTTCTAAAATTTTAAAATATATTGAACTTATAAAAGAGGTTTAAATATGTCTTTATTATTTTAAAACTAATTCCAAATTGACTGTCTAGTATTGATTATTCAGATTAAGAGCCAGAACATTATTTGTAGCTACAGCTTCCTGTGTAACTCTCTCACCCCATCTCCTGGAGTTTTGACCACAATTATGGATTTTGTGTTAACCATTTTCACACTCCTTTTTACAAGTTTTAACACTTATATAGGCTCTTTAAACAATAATTGTTTGGTTTTGCTTGTTTTAAAATCTATTACTGTATGTATTATAGGCTTGTTTTGTTCAACAGTGTCTAAAATTTATGGCTAGGGCCTCCCTAGTGGCGCAGTGATTGAGAGTCCGCCTGCCGATGCAGGGGACACGGGTTCGTGCCCCGGTCAGGGAGGATCCCGCATGTCACGGAGCGGCTGGGTCCGTGAGCCATGGCCGCTGAGCCTGCGCGTCTGGAGCCTGTGCTCCGCAACGGGAGAGGCCACCACAGTGAGAGGCCTGCGTACCGAAAAAAAAAAAAAAAATTATGTCTGAACATCTTTTTAAGGTTAAGCCAAGTTGATGCATGTACTAGCAGTTGATTCACTTTTTCCATTGAATAAATATTCAAGATAATTATTGATTCTAATATTGGTGGTCATTTTAATCATTTCAAGTTTTTGTTTTTATGAACATTGCTGCTATGGACATTCTTGTGTATATCACTTGATACGTGCATGCAAAATTTTCTCCTAAGGTATATACTTATTAGATGCAGTATTTTTTTTTTTCCTAATGAATATATCTGAGTGGAATTACTGGCTTTTATAGTATGAACATACTCAACTTCAGTGGGTAATGTCAAAATGTTTTCTGGAATAATTATAATTTGTACATTTATCAGTAGTGTGTGTTTTCTCATTTCTCCACATCTTTGCCAACACTTGGATTGTTGATTTTGTAATTTTTTGTTGGTCTGGTGGGTGTAAAGTGAATCTCATTGTGGTGTGTTTGCTATGAATGACTATTTTTTATCAAAGAATATATAGTTGATTTACAATATTATATTAGTTTTAGGTGTGCAACATAGAGATTAAAAATTTTTATAGATTATACTCTATTTAAAGTTAATATAAAATATTGGATATATGTCATGGGCTGTACAATATATCACTGTAGCATATTTATTTTATACACAGTAGTTTGTACCTCTTAATCTTCTACTCCTATCCTGCCCCTCCCCCCATGCTAGTAACCACAGTGTTTTCTGTAACTCTGTGCTTGCTTTTGGAAATGCTTTTCATCTGATTAAGAAAATGCTCTTCCATCCAGTTTTCATGGATTTTGTCATGCGTGGATTTTGAATTTTATATAAAGGTTATTTCACAAAATCTGAGGTTTTTACATATTTATTCTCATTTAATATATTAATATGTTGAACTAGCTTCTTCAGTTTTTTGATATTAAATCATTCCTGGATTCCTGAAATTAATCTAACTTAATGATGTATTATCTTCAATGCTTCAATATTTTTCAAAGGAATTTTGCAACTTCATGAGTTAGACTGGCCTATAATTTTCTTTGTTGTGCTCTTATTTGGTTTTGGTATAAAATTTATTTTAGTCTCATAACAGTGAACAGAGAAGCATTTCCTCCATTTCTATCACCTGGAAAAATGTGAGAGTTACATATTCTTTACATGTGTAGCACTGGCAACATCTATAGTTATGTGCCCTTTCTTATTCCTAGTATTGTTCTTTTTCCTTGATCAACTTCCAGGATTTTTATCAAGCTTATTATCTCTTAAAATGAACTTATTTTGGATTTAATGATCCTTTTAGTATATGTTTATTTTTTTAATTTCACTGAATTTGTGTTTGATCTTTCTTTCTACTTTCTTTGGGTTTATCTTGAAGTAATTTTTATAACTTCGCATACTAGATGCTAGGTTCATAAATTTTGAAACATTTTTATTTTGTAATTTAAGAGTTTAAGGCCATATATTTTTCTAAAGTTCTGCTTTAATTGCATCCCACTAATTTTTTTATAACATGATAATAGGTTAGATTGACTCACTCTGTTTTCTATGTCACTAATTCCATTGTCTTCTCTTCACTGGGTTGCAATGCGCATATTTATTCAGAGTTATTTTTTAGTTCACTAATTCTCTCTTCATCTGTTTAATGTGATTCATTTCTATAAAATCTATTTTCTTATTTCTCCAATAGCTTGTATACTTTTTTGTTCTCTGTTTATATTTTCAAGTTTTTATAGTCTTTTAAAATTTATTAAACATTATTATCTAATTTCTATAACTGAAAATACTTATGTCTGCAGTTTTTGTGTTTCTATTTGCACTGATATTGTTTCTGCTGGTTCTCCCTCATTGTACTTTATTTCCTTATGTACTATTGCAAATTTTTTTATTGTGTACCGCTTATTTTCCTCAGAATTTTATCTACTGCAATTTCTTAGTTCCTAGGTTCAAGTTCAGTTTCGCTTAATAGGATTAACATTCAGTTCTATCTTCTGGTTGACTAACCTATCCTGATTACCTTAAACCAAATTGAGATTTTTTGGACTACATAAGTAAGATAAATTTAGGCCCCAAACCCACATAATACTGGCTTGAATTTATGAATTGCCAGGAGTGATTATTTGTTTTATTTATTCCACTGTCAAATTTGAGAAAAACAGTTTTCCTTATTGTATTCTTTCTTTGTTTTTTGGCTGCTTATTTCTTATTTTTCCTTACATACAGACATAGCTAGCTTTTGTTAAGGGAAATTATATTTCCCTATTTGACAAATCCCTAGAGTTTTTTCGTTTTTTGTTTTTTCCCTCAGTGCCCCATGCAATAGTCAAAGCAAAACTCAACATTTTGAGGGTATGAAATCCTCACAGTGAAATCTGGCTTTAAGGCTAGTTTATCTCCTAAGGTTTTTATTTTTACTTTGTTTTTCAGGTCTGTGGCTTCCTTACTTTTTAACACTCAGCAACACATTAAAAAATAATTTTTATAATAATTTATTCAATAGACTATATCAGTTATCTGTGGATTAAAACAACACACATTTATTATCTCACAGTTTCTGTAGATCATGAGAAACTTAGCTTAGCTGAATTCTCTACAAGGTTGCAATCAAGTTGTCAACCAAGTTCTCATCTGAAGACTCAACTGGAGCAGGACCCACTTCTAAGTTCCTGTGGTCATTAGCAGGACTCAGGTCCTTGAGTGATACTGAACTGAGGGCTTCAGTTTCCTGCTGGTTTTCAAGCACAGGCTGCCTTAACTTCCTAGCTGGTCATTGCCTACAGACAGTCCTCAGTTCCTTACCTCATGGATCTCCTCGACATGGCTATTTACTTAATCAAAGTCAGCAAGGGAAATTGTTTCCTAGCAACATGAATGTTACAATCTTATGTAACATAATCACAGAAGTGATTTTTGGTGAGAAGCAAATCACTGATCCTGTCCACACTAAAGGTGAGGGGATTACACAAGGGTATAAGTATCAGGAAGCAGAAATCATGGGGGCCACCCTAGGGTCTTTTTAGTTGTTTCAATCAGGAAAGTTGTGCAGAGTATCTGATATGGTGTATTTCTAGAGACGAAGTTGGCATAAGGCAAACTGAATGAATCTGAAGAATAACTGAGGGTGAGAGGTGGGATCTGAAGAAAGCTGAAAAAGTAGAATAAAGTCAGGGAAGTAAACACCAGTGAATCCTACTGACACTACATTTAAAACTTCCAGTTTTATTTGGCCTTGAGCAATGCAAATGTTGAGTGAAAATGTAGTTATAGATACATTATTCAAAATGTGCTACTTTCTTTAAGGAGTTTTTGAGCCAACTTCCCTCTTTCCCTTCTTGAATCTAATCCATTGTTACAATCATGTAAGCCATGGTTTTTACAAGATTTTCAAATGGCCGCTTTCCTACATGTGCAGAGAAAACACTGCAAAGCCTCAGCTGCTTATTTCTCCTCTGTCACTTTCACTCATGGGCAGAGTTCTTTATAATACATCAGATCCCTGCCAACAATGGAAATTGTATTTATACTGATAATTCAGGCAAAAACGGAAGCATGACCAACCCGATTTCCTTTGCCTCAAATGTGTGTGGTTTTAGCCAAGTAATTTATATTGGTCAAAATAACTAAAATCACTATTTATCTTTACTTATATTTACACAGCTTGAAAACAAAACCACCAAACCTGATATTTCCCATGTCAGTGGTTGTACTCCTAGAGGCAAGTTTTTGATCTAGATTTTCCCAGTGAGACATCCTTGGCAAAATGAGGAAGACAGTAACATTTACTTTGTATGCTTCTATTTCCCTTTTCAACATCTCTGTACCCCATTTTACTTGCCTGTTGAGTCACTCATGCATTCTATCCCAGAAGTCTGAAGTCACTGGACCCTTGTCTTTAGTTACCATTAGCACCTTGATTTCTGCTAAGGTGTGAGCTGAAAATAGAGTGCAGCGTTATTGCTTCCAAAGACATTTTCATTTAATTAATAATCAAAAATTTTTAAAAAATCTTTAATGAGAAGATTTTAAGCAATATGACTTCCTGGGAGGGAAAAGGATTACTTTTCTAAGGCCCTCAAATTATATCAATGCATTCTCTTATAAAACCAGTGCTAATAATAATAGGTAATATTTTGAGGGTGTTTACTATATGCTAGTCATTGAGCCAAACTCTGCTTGATTTATTTCAATAAACACCTCCAATAGAATGAAGTGGGTATACTTATCCTCACTTTAGAGGTTAGGAAATTTAAGCTTAGAGAGGTTAAGTAACTTGCACAAAGTCACACAGCTAGTAAGTGAAAGACCCAGATGGGTATGTCTCCAAATGCCAGACTCTTAAAATTTGTACTCTATTATTGATGATAATTAATGTTTTACTCTTGGCAGTCATATAGTGTTCATGTAACAGTACTCTGAAATCTCGACCTGGATTTGTCACTAACTAACCATTTGAACTTAATCAAGTCATTCATGCTTTCTTAGTTCTAGTTTCCTCTTAATAAAGGAGAGAACACAACTAAATGAGTTTCTTCTTTCATATATAATTCTGGAATATACTATTATAAATTACCTTTGGTATGGCAAGTGTCAATTCTAAAATATTGGGCTGTACTTCTAAATTCATGCAAAAAGTGGGAAAATGATATCAGTCTTGTTGAATTGAGAGCAAGATTAAACTGTCTCATTCCGGAGAGTTTTTCTTTGGCTTCTATGAAACATGCCAATTGCTGTTATTGCCCATACATTTTGAATTGTTTGGTTTCTTAACTGTTAATTGAAATGTAATTTAATTTGCATAATAGAAGACTAATATGGTGATTAGCACTCTTCTTACTAATTGCCACCCAATTAACCTGCTTTAGGTGTCTTGGTGTCAGTGCAGCATCTAAATATTATCTTCCTACCTTAGTTGATTCATAAAGATGTGATTACCTTTCATGGCTTATAAAATTTTAAATTAATTGCATTGCAGCTAGAGATGTAGCTCAACCTTATACCTCAAAAAAGGTCCATTAGGTAATTATTTGATAACTAATTAAGTTTTAGCCATCTCACTAAATCAACTTAAAATGCTACTCTTTTAAAGTAGATTTAAAGGCTCACAAGAGACTTCTGAAGAATGAGTCTGAGAGTCAACCTTATTATTCAGATTGTCTCTTTATGGTTTTTTAGGAACATCCATCCATCATTGTTAAATTCCTGTCCTAGTATTAGGAAACTCTTATGTCCCATTTTAGAGGCAGAGCTTTGACAAAGAAAAACTATCTTATATTGAACTGAAATTGATGGCAGTTTCAATATCTTTTAACATCCCAGAGTTGCTTTATGATCTGTTCTGGGCTGCTTGTTCCTACCTCCCACCTTTGTCTCATTGCTGTGTTTCTCCAACCCCCCCCCCACCCCCCATTCCATAGAGGCCTGAGACAGAAGAACCAAGACATGGATCCTCACCTCCCAGGGCTAGATTTGGTTTGCTGAATTGTAGATATTTTAAGATTTCACTGAGTATAGGCACTGAGACTTTGAGCCCAGGCAGTTATCAAGTTATCTCAGGAAATGCTGATAAATGTTAACAAAAGAAGAAATAATCCTTAATCCCTTGTATAAGAAAAAAAAATCACTTTCAAAGATGAGACCATTGTGAAATCAAACAAATTGTAACAGGTTCAAATTCTAAAAGGTAAGGGTCACAGATGTACACACAGCACATCAAACTGAGGTTGTCATAAATATAACTTAATGCTCAACTATTCTTCATCCTCTGAAGGCTTCATCAAAGTGCCTATTCATTTTTCCAACTGTTAGTAGGTGGCCATTTGTGATATTTCATTTTCTTATGTAGTTTACTACAGTTCTGAGTTCTAGAAATAAACTCTATGAGCCTTTGTGGATTTGTTGATTAACTGATTCAATACATATTTTCTTAGTACCATTATGTTTTGAATACTATGCAAACTTTGAGGATACAGTGTTGAAAAATAAATAACCTCTGAACTCAGGGGTTTTGGGGAAATATTAGGAAACACAGGCATTAAAAAAATGATGACTAGGATTTTTAAAGTAGAAGCATAATATGATAATGAGACAAGTAATGGCAGACCCTCTTATGTCGCACGTCTCCAAAGTGGGAGCTGCCCTGAGGAAATGATATCTAAGCTAAGTCTGGAAGTAGGAGTAACAAATTAGTGGGCCTGTTGGTGGTGCTGGTACGTGCTTTGTGATTGGCAAGGGTGTCACAGGCATGGGGAACATTGAGCTCTGGGTAAAGAGAGACTGAGGCACAGGTGAGGAGCCTAGAGGGGCTCAATATGACTGACCACAGAGGACAGGGTAAGGGGAGAGAGGTGAGATGTTGTGGAGGGGTAGCCAGGGTCACTTGATGCAGGGTCCCACGAGCCACGCTTGCATTTACCCCAAAGCTGTGGGAAGTCATTGAAGACTTTTATTTCCATGTGTAATGTGGTTGTAATTGTGTCTTAAATGAATAGTCTGGGCTTAAAAAAGGGGAAAAGAGTAGAGGGCAGTAGCACCTTCTCATCCTTATTTTCTGGTTATATTCTTATCTCAAAAACTTTGAGTCAGTGACTCACATCCAAAGTTTTAAAGGAAATAAAGACCATGACACTGCTGTAGTTATAAGGCTACAATAGGAGGAAATGGAGGAGATGTTTTCAATTTGTAGTTGAAACGATTAAATTATAATATTATAAATGTTTTCCCTCAAAAAGTGAGGAAGTCTATAAAATTGTAGATTGCTGTTACTCTAAAAGTACAGTTGACCCTTGAACGACACGAGTTTGAACTGTGTGGGTCCACTTATACATGGATATTTTTCAATAGTAAATATTACAGTCCTATGTGACCTGCAGATGGCTGAATCTGCAGATGTAGAATCCTGTATATGGAGGAACAATGGATACAGAGGGCTGACTCTAAGTTATACGTGGATTTTCAGCTGCATGGAGGGCCTATGCCCCTAACTCCTGCATTGTTCAAGGGTCAACTGTAGTGCCATAAACTCTGAGAAAATTTAATGGAAAAAAACATATAAGAGAGACCAATGCAGTCTAATACAAATAATAATAACTCCTATTTATGTAGTAATTCATAATTTTCAAAAATTCACCTGAATTATTGGATTTAATCATCTTAACCTTTTCAGGTAGGCAGGATATATATTGCTATTCCTGTTTTATGGATAAGTAAGTCTATCTTTTGCTTTGAGAACCACCTCACCTCTTCTAAGCTATACGGTTTCTGCAGGAATGACCCATTTTCCAGTCTTGGGACTGGGGCCTGATTAATAGAAGCCAATCAATAACTCTAATCCCTTGTCCACAGGGACTGGCTCAGGGATGGGCTCCTAAGCTAGTGAGAGCCATCCAAATGAGAAGATATATTCCTGATGTTTCTTCCTTTTTTTTTTTTTTTTTGAAGGCAAGCCTCTTTCATTTTTTGGAGGGACTATTGTGCGGGAGACTCTTTGTTATTCCCCAATGAGGAGGAGTGAAAATGTAAGGTATTAAACTGCTTCAACCTTTCTCACCAGTTCACAAAGTGTTGCTGAAGCTGCAAAGGAAGCAACATATGGGAATTGAAAGTGAAGTTGAAATCCTGGAGAGGAGCATGGGAGAGAAACTTGATCTCCAGTGATACTGTATGGAATGTTGATTGAATTTTGCCTGAAGCCTGGGCTACCTCACAACTTTGCAGTTTTGTAAGCAATTTTTTTTTCTTATTGTTTAAGCCAGTTTGAATTGAATTTTTGATCACTGTCACCTGAAAGAGGCATAAGCAATAGACAATAACCAGAGTTAACTGAAGCAAAAGTGTGAGTTCATTAGGATCAGTGCAAGGAACAGAGGTACTAACCCTAGTAACCAAGACAAAGGTTTCTTTCCTTCAAGTTCAAAAATTTTAGAAATAATCAATCCAGGTCTGGCATAGTGCTCTGGCCAGGGAATCAAGATACTTCTACCATGAAAATTTTCCACATTCCCAAGATTACCTTGTGGTCCAAGATGATTGTTGGAGCTCCAGTCATTATGTCTACCTTCCAATCAGTAGGAAAAAAGAAGGAAAAAAGATAGCATGACCTTTCCTCTTGAGGACACTTTTCAGAATTTGCACACATCACTTCTGCTTACACTCCATTAACCAAAACTGAATCATACAGCTCAACCTACCTGCCTAAAGAACCTGAGAGATAAAAATTTTATTCTTGCTGGCAATGTGCCAAACTAAAAATTGGGGTACTATTCCTAAGGAAGAAGGGGAGAACACATAATCAGGGTCAATCAGCATGCTCTGATCCAGAAAGATATGAGGAGTTCATGGAATTGAGAGGACAACTGGAGAAGCAGGCATGGAAGGCAACTGCGGAAGGCAAGAAGGCAAAACCATAGGAACAGTCTCCTAGGAAGGGTGCAGTGGGATTCAAGTAAGACTTCCATGCATGTCTCCCCTGATCAGGAAACAAAGCTCTGGACAGGAGCAGCACATAGGTTGAGCTTGGGTCACATGTTGGCCCCATGACCATGCAGAGGTGATGAGAGGAAGGATCTGCCTGTTGGGTTTCTCTGATAGGGGGCAGCACCTGGGTTTACCATCCCACTGTGACTACATCTAGTGAGGGAAAAATAATTTTCCAAAAGAAACATGGCACTGCTGCATAAAGAAGGAAAGTTTCAAGGCAAATTAATAATAATATCAGTAATGACAATAATAATACACATTTTAACTATAGTCTCAGGAAGGTGACGTGTAGTGACCTTTCCAAGAAACACAGCTAGAGGCAGAGCGAGGAACAGAAGCCAGTTTTTCCAACATCCAGTCCAGTGCATTTCCTGTATTACAGCTCTTTCTAAACTTTATATAATTCTTGGAGGGAGCTAAAATAATACTATTCCTACTGCTGCTCTTTTAACAGACATTATCTTATTTTACTTTTGTATTTTTGCTGTTACAGGAGTCCTAGGATCTAGAGAGAACACATACAATATTTTTTGGATGTGGAAACCAAGGTTCAGAAAGATAGGATTTGCAGGAGAACTTGAACCCAAATCTTTTGATTCCTGTTTCAGTGCTTGTTCTACTTGGACTGTGGTTCTCAACCTAAGGTGATTTTGCCACCCTGATCCCACCCTAGTCAGGGATATATGGCAATATCTGGAGACAATTTGGTTGTCATTACTGTCATTACTTGTGCTACTGGCTTCTAGTGTGTAGAGGCACTGGATGCTGCTAAATTTCAGTTGAGTACAGTGTGCAGGACAGTTTCCCACAACAAAATGTAAATAAAGCTAAGCTGAGAAACCCTGTACTGGAACAGTGGAAGGAGAACGGAGTATTTATTCTCTGACAATTTTTAGCCGAGAGAGGCTAATCCAAGTTCTCTTTACTGGGTGAGGGGTACAATTTATTAAGCATCTGATTCCATAAAGCAGCACCCCAGCTGGAATTCCCTTGTCCTTTGTCTTTTACCAGGTGATTTAGGAACCCAGGGAACCCCACTGCATCAGTGTAGAGTTATATCTTTTTCACCTCCCATGGGTAGATAGCATAGTCAGCCTGGGGTTTGAGTGCCAGCTCTGACATTGACTAGCCATGTGACCTTGGACTAATTATAACTTTCCAAGCCTCACTGGCTTAACCTATAAAATGGAAGTAATATCATTTACCTACCTCAGATGTGCCATGAAGTTTAAATTAAATAAAGCCTGAAATGCACTTGACACATAGTAAGTTCCTGTTAAAATTATATAGTTTTTTTTCAATAAAATTACTTTTTCTATTTAGAAAAACATAAAATTAAACCTTTGTTCCACATTGCATGCCCAAATACATTAATGTCCATCTGTATCAAGTCACGATTATCTCCCTGATCTCTATATTTCACTGCCTGATCCCCATCAGGTATATAACATAGCAATATTGCAATGTCACTATATATATATATATATATATATATATATATATATATATATATACACTTTTTTTTTTTTTTTTTTTTTGCGATATGCGGGCCTCTCACTGTTGTGGCCTCTCCCATTGCAGAGCACAGGCTCCGGACGCGCAGGCTCAGCGGCCATGGCTCACGGGCCTAGCCGCTCCGCGGCATGTGGGATCTTCCCGGACCGGGGCGCGAACCCGCATCCCCTGCATCGGCAGGCGGACTCTCAACCACTGTGCCACCAGGGAAGCCCTCACTATATTTTTTGACGTTTAAAATATATTTCTGAGGCCAATAAGCTTCTGTTGGAAGTTTTGAGGGGACCCAAGTCTCATGAAATGAGACAAGACTCACCAATGTCCATTCATTTGCCTCCTTCAAAAGTGGGTAAAGGTCTCAGTGTCACAAAACAGTTTTCCCCTTAAAACAGAGAGTAAGTCTTACTGTTTTCAAGGTTCCCTATTTAACACATCAATGCTCTTTGAAGGTCTAGCCTTAAATCATTTTCAAAGATAAAATGATAGGTGAATATAGAAACAATTGGAACTGGCACTCGGCTGGATATGGGGGCTTGTTCCCAACCCTGAAGGACTCATGGTCCGGAGGGCGTTTCATATGTGTGTAAACAGTTAGCTCTCTTACAGAATAGGCATCACTGAAACAGAAGTACTATATATAAAATAAAGATGAAGGGGCTTCCCTGGTGGCGCAGTGGTTGAGAGTCCGCCTGCCGATGCAGGGGACAGAGGTTCGTGCCCCGGTCTGGGAGGATCCCACGTGCCGCGGAGCGGCTGGGCCCGTGGGCCATGGCCGCTGAGCCTGCGCGTCCGGAGGCTGTTGCCCCGCAACGGGAGAGGCCACAGCAGTGAGAGGCCCGCGTACCGCAAAAAACAAAAACAAAAACAAAAACAAACAAACAAAACAAAAGATGAAGGAAGACCTAGGAGAGTTTTACAGTAGAGTCAGCATTTAACATGGATCTTGGATGAGATGACATTTTTTCATGCAGCGAACATGTCATAGGTCACACAGAGGACAATCCCACGATCAGAGACAATGTAGAGTAGGCTTGGGCAGTGGCAGGGCTGAGAGTATGAAGGTAGATATACCTTGGTGTGGTTGAGTTAACAATCACAGGGCAGATGAGAAAGGAATGTTAGGGAGGGAAAGGGAGAGAAAATAAAAGGCTTCTTAAGGGAAACATCATATATCATTTTGCTTCAAGTGCCCTGGAACACCCATGGAAACTCATTTTGCATGCATGCAGTATGCTGTTCAAAACTTGAGTGCAGAACCTAGGGGCTGGTAAACAAGGAGTGGGCGGGATGAATTCCACAGATGATGGCTATGCCTCTTGACTCTGCATGTGAATGGTCTCAGTCTTGTTGTCTTGTTTAAATGAAAGAAAGTAATCAATAAAACACATTAGATCAAAAACAGTGATGGAAATAATATAATTTAATGTAAATTAAAACAGCATCCCTCTCAAACTTCATGATAGAAATACTTTGATTTATTTAATTGAAAATACTGTGATTTAAAAGGATGGGTTAATGTATGCAATTATTCATTAACAAGTATTCATTGAGCATTTAGTATATTCTGGGCACTAGGCTGGGTGCTAGGGACAGAAGAGTGAATAAGAGATAGGGTCCCTGCCTTCACAGAGCTTAGATAAGTTTCTGAAAGGTAAGTACAGGACCCTATGGGAGCATATTAGTTCTGTATTGCTGCATAATTACCAAAAATTCAGTAGCTTAGAACAACAACCACTTATTAGGTCACCATTTGGTAAGTCAGAAATCCAGACATGGCAGGACTAGGTTCTCTGCCCAGGGTTTCATAAGACTAAATCAAGGCAGCAGTAGGCTGCATTCTCATCTGAGTTAGGATTCTTTTCCAGACTAATATGGTTGATTCAATGCCTTACAGCTGGAGGAAAAAGGGGTTTTTTTTTTTTTTTGCTGGCTGTAAACTGGGGCCTCTCTCAGCCCACATTCTAGGCAATGTGTGTGGACTCTTCCATCTTCAAAGCCAGCAGTGGATAATCTCTCATGCTAAGTATCTCACGTGATTTGAATATCTTTCTTCAGGAAGATCCTGGTCCCTTTAAAGGATCTCCTGATTAGGTCATGTCCATTCAAGAGAATCTACCTTCTCAAAGTGGATTGTGCCCTGGAACAGAACCTCATCACAGAAGAGACTACCTCATCATGTTCAAAGGTCCCAGGGATTATTCATGACATAGATGTTAAGATGAGAATCTTAGGGGGCATCTTAGATTTCTGCCTACGACACAGAGTGTATAGACATAAGGTCTAACTTAGCTTGGAGGTCAGGTGTGGAGAGAGGTCTCATCAAAGGAGAAAGACTTTAGCCAGGTGAAGTGTAAGTGATTCAGACAGAAGCAGTGGCCTGAGGCACTGCCTTCATATTTGTAAATGAGAGAAGCAGAATTTGCCAATCTCTGACGTATCCATTTTTCTGCCACCTTGCTCTCTGCTAAGGCTAGCTTAATATCTAAATCCTCTGGATAAAGCTATCCCCTCCCTTCACCTGTTTAATGTACCTGAACACATCAAAGGGAGACACAGATGGAGCAAGTCCCAAGGGAGACTGCAGAGATTGGGGTTCTCTTCCAAATTCCACAATGGGTTTGCTTTGATTCTGTTTGGAAACATGTCCAAGTCAGTACCAGTTGAAATCCTTTCCCCTGGCCGACACTTGGCCTGTGAGGAAAGGTCTGGCTGTGTTTCCTCTGCAGAGAAAGTGTCCAAATGACACAGATGACTCAGAATTATACTCATTAACAGTCAGATCAGACAAATCAAAGCCTCACCATACACCCGGGTCAGAATTTCTCTTCCTAGCGTTTTCTGTGTCAGTCTGGTTTGAGACACACTGGTCTTTAGAGCTATGATCAAATGTCATTTCACTTGTTGCCATATTCCATAGCTAGTAGAAGGTGCATCTTGTTCTAAATGATGTCACCATTTTAAGGAGTGTAGTGTGAGGGGGAAAACAGAGAGGGCAAGATCCTTTACATTTCTTTTCCACGAGGCACAGGCAATTAGCTCACTTGCATTTGACTATATTTCATAAACTAAATTCACCCAGACAAGAAAATGAGATAAACACGTGTGGCCCCTTTACTTTGGTGCCTGAAAGCTGCAGTACTTGACAAACCAACTCATATCACTGGGAGACCTTTGGAAGCACTGCCTTTTGCTTTTAACTGCATGCAAAAAAAAAAAAAAAGAATACCGTTTTCTTAAATATTTCCAATAAGCTATAAGCTTAGGGGCAAAAAGGCAGTACATGATTAAAAGTCATTGTTAAAGGCAGAGCAGAGAGTACCAAGGCCTTATGTCACAATTGGGGTATATGTGTCCCTTCTTGGGGGAGCCCACACTTAACCTGACTCCTTAGTTATGAACTCATCCCTCATTATCTCATTTAACCCTCTTAGAAACCTGTGGCGTAAATACTGAGTTACCTTATTTGAAGATGAGAAGGTAGGGGTTCAGAGTGGTTAAATAACATGTCCAAAGTCACACAGGATTAAGCAGCAGGCTCAGGATTATCACTCTGACCCTTTTCAGTCCCCTAATGTATGGCAGCTTAACATCCAAATAACAGCTTAAGTCAGTTAACTATTTATTATGTGTCAGGTGCCACCCAGGACTTTACATGTATTACCTCATTTAATCCCTACAATGACCCTTTAAGTGTTGATATGCTAATTCTTTTTTTTATTCATAAGGTAACTGAGTTACATAAAGGATAAATAACTTATCTAAAGTCAGGAGCTAATAACTGGTGGAAGTGGGTCTTGGACTCAGGTAGTCTGGATCCAGAGTCTCTATGCCCTCAATAATTGTTTTGCCCTATTTCACCTAAAATATCCTTGCTTTGGTAATTCTGATGATTTAGGTTAAGAACTCTTTTGGTTCTTAAAATCACTGTGTTTGAAGACTTCAAGGGACTTTAGAAACCCTTTGCTCCAGCCCTACCCCAAACCTTCTTTTACTCTTTGGATCCCCTTACTTCCCTTGCTGGTTTATCACTGTTGTAATTTCTACCTTCTGTTAAGAAGAAAAAGGCACACATGCAACCACTTTACTTCAAAAGTATTACTCAGATAGCCTTCCAATAAAGATAATTTCTGAGTGTATTTTCATTGTAGTTTTACTATAAAGATGATAAGATTTTTTTCTAATGTGATAAAACCAGATACTCTTCTAGCTGTTAATGTATTTCAGAGAATTACAATGATTATTAGATTATACTTATTTGAATATTGATTTAATTTTTAATTAGAATGCTCCCATGCCAAGTTGCTTAGGAAATCCACCTTTAATAATAAATGATGTTTGGGAACATTATTGACAATAAGCCAAATATCCTATCAACAGCATTTTATATTATGTAAATTTAAATGCTGTGTGTCATTAAATTTTAAAATGTATTTAAAATTAAATAAATTTACCTTTTAAAATTGAACAAAAGAGATCATATTTACTAAGTAAGCATCAGGGACATTTATGAATACTATTTTATTCCTACTGGTGTGACATACTGCTCTGTTTTTCTTTCATATTCCTGAAGAGGTTTTTCTGAGGCACACCAACTGCTTTCTTTCTTTTGAATAACATATGAGCTTAGCTTTTTCCCTGAAAGTCTCATTTCTTAGTTATCCTAATTTCTGTTTGTTTTTCTTTCAATTCTGTACACGCTGTTTAGATACTGCTTACTTTGCAATAATTTTTGTTCAGGAAGATAAAGCTTGCAAGCATAAATCCCTCTGAACTCAGTTGAGAGAAAAACCTTAAAGTTGGGAAGCTTTATAAAAGTGACTTTGGATTTTTTTGAGCCTGAGTATTCTTCTGATTTTGTAACCTGGGGGAAATGTTTTAGCCAATGTATTTGTTGGTATCAAATGTCAGTTTCAGTTTCAACTCTGCTGCCCGGTATAAGTTGAGAGATTCATGACACAAAGGAAAATAATAAAATAGTGGTAGCCATAGAATATAAGAGATTAATGGGAGTTTTTGATATAGTGTACAAATTGAAGCTACTGAATTGTCCACTGGCAGACTCCAATAGGTTGAGTGGGTATTAGGCTTTGCTGGGAGGATGAAAAAAGAAAAAGACCCCTTCCCTCACAAAACACATTCTGGTCTAAGCAGTTAATGTTTGAAATGTCTTTGCAGGCAATGCTCCCCCTTTCTCCTTGCCCCCCAGCTCTGTCTTTCAATAAGGAATGTAGGGCCTTTGCCTACCTAAGATGGAGGAGAATCAGAGACTGCAAATCAAAGTGATAATAATGCTTTTTTTTTTTTTACCGAGGGTGTATTTTCTTTTCTTTTTTATAAATTGAAGTATAGTTGACTTGACTTAACAATGTTGTGTTAATTACTGTTCAGTTATACACATACGTACATTCATTTTTTTTTTTTTTTTTTTTTTTTTTGTGCTGTACGTGGGCCTCTCACTGTTGTGGCCTCTCCCGTCGCAGAGCACAGGCTCCGGACGCGCAGGCTCAGCGGCCATGTCTCATGGGCCTAGCCGCTCCACGGCATGTGGTATCTTCCTGGACTGGGACACGAACCCACGTCCCCTGAATCGGCAGGCAGACTCTCAACCACTGCGCCACCAGGGAAGCCCCATACATTCATGTTTATATTATTTTCCATTATGGCTTATCCCAGGACATTGAATATAGTTCCCTGTGCTATACAGTAGGACCTTGTTGACCATCCATTCTATATGTAACAGTTTGCATCTTCTAACCCCAAACTCCCAGTATATCCCTTCCCCCCCACAACCCCCACCCCCAAGAGTATATTTTCCATGGGAGAATAGTGAACTCTCCAAGGAACAAGGGCAGTGTCATGGAAGAGAGCACCCCTTCTCCCCAAGTCAATGCTCCAGTTTCCTCATATGTAAACCTCACACATAAACTGGGAACTACTCTAATTCTCTTATGTCTGTCTCCCATAATGGTTAATTTTATGTGTCAAATTATCTGGATCATGGAGTGCCCAAGTGATGGTCAGACGTTATTCTGGGTATTTCTATGAAGGGGTGTTTCAATGAGTTTAACATTTAAATCAATAACTGTGTAAAGCAGATTGCTCTCTCTAATCTGGGCGGGTCTCACCCAATCATTTGAAGGCTTGAAAAGAGCAAAAGACTGTCTGTCTTTCAAATAGTTGGGAATAGTTGGGAACTTCTCCTGCCTGAGTACCTTTGAACTGTGACATCAATTTTTTCCTGCCTTTGGACTCTGGCTAAAATATCATCTCTTTCTGGGTCTCAAGTCTGTTAGCCTTAGGATTGAAAGTTATATTGTCAGCTCTCCTGGTTCTCAGGCCTTGTCTGTGTGGACTAGAACTACACCATCAGCCTCCCAACCAACTGCAGATCTTGGGACTTGCCACTTGTCAGCTGCCATAATCATATGAGCCAATTCCTTATCGTAAATCTCTTTTTCTCCCTCTCTCTGTCTCTATACACACAGACACATACACACACATACACATCTTATTAATCTTGTTTCTAATACATCCCCTAAGACATCCACTATTTTAACCTATTTTTGGAGACAAATCTCTTGCACTGAATGGTATCCTACGCAACTAGATTCAAAATTGAAAGGAGAGGAAAATGAGAAAGTCATGAGTTTAAATCTAGAGACCTGTGCTGAGATTTTGAGTAGGGAGGAGATTTTATGGCAGGCATAGGGCTGTTCAGAAGCTTCCCTATAGTTGTAATTGGCTCAGTTGGTGTGTGTGTGTGTGTGTCTGTGTGTGTGTGTGTGTGTGTGTGTGTGTGTGTGTGTGTGTGTGTAGTGTTCCTCAGAACTCCTCCCACAGTCATTAGGGATATTTGTAATGTTCACGAATTTCAGGATAGAAAGTTACTCTAGTTTAACCCTTATTCTGTTATGTTCAATTTCATTTTTTTAAAACATACTCAACAAGTATTTAATTAGAATTGTAATGTCCTCATTTAATTTTTTTTTTTTTTTTTTTTTTTTTGCGGTACGCGGGCCTCTCACTGTCGTGGTCTCTCCCGTTGCAGAGCACATGCTCCGGATGCGCAGGCTCCGGACGTGCAGGCTCAGCAGCCATGGCTCACGGGCCCAGCCACTCCACGGCATGTGGGATCTTCCCAGACCGGGGCACAAACCCGTGTCGCCTGCATCGGCAGGCGGACTCTCAACCACTGCACCACCAGGGAAGTCCTCCTCATTTAAGTTTAAGATAGCTTTATAAGAATGTTTCTGTCCCTCTTCTCTTGTAGAATTAATAACTTTAATTCATTTATTTGTCAGCTATTTATTGAAAACTTTTTGTTACCAATAAGGAGAGCTTTTGTTTTATATACAAGATTCCTTAGGATTTTAGAGTAATATAGAAAAAGCAGAGACATTTGTACAACTTAGAAGACTTTATTGAGCTGTTGGAGCCTATGAGCCTCATGACAGCAAACAATGTGATGTCACAAGCCTTGTTCAGAGGGAGCGTTTCAGGGATTTTATAGAGGTGCTCATACATTATTGCAATGCCTTCTCCAAGTCCTCCCAATTTCTCCTAGGACTCCATCCTTGCCAAACAACCCTTTATCCATAATAAGAAGGTATATTTATTACAGAAAGAAATATGAGAGCCTCCTGGTATTTTCAATTTTAAAGATCTTAAATCTTCACTAGAGTTTCTTGACATTCTAATTACATACTTGGTCTTCAGTCCTTGATCAACCTGTTCTCTTATCATTAATTTTTTCAGTGGTGTCATCAGAGGTGAAACACTGATGAGGACACACTCTTGCGTGTGAGAGTGAGATGGATCCTTGGTTGTGGTCATAGACACTGTCATCCTGTTGAGGCACTGAATTGTATTGTCTACTTTGATATCTCTGCTCCATGCCTGTGGAGGTCTATTGGCTTCCTGTCAACTGTGTTCTCTGAAGTGAAGCCCTTGACATGGATAATTGACTATCAGTGATTCTCACTCCAGTACTGTTGTGCTTAGTTTGTAGATCTCAGAGCAGAAATTTTATTTGTGCCTATTAACATTTTATATTATCTGGTACTTGGAAGACATTGATTCTGTAATCAAACCAGTGAACTATTATTCCTCACTAGATCCCATTTTATAAATTGGCAAATATTTTCTTTTCTAGGATATCAATGCAGAACAGCCACTGTAATTCAGAATAGCTGTACAGATGGCTATCAATTCATTAAACCTTTCCCACCAAGTGTATAGTTAAATTATTTGCACTTTAAAGGTACTAGCTCATGTTACTTCAACTTATCCACTAGGCTAAAATAAAAAGTCTTGTCTAATGTCTGGCTAAAATCCAAATGATGTATGTTTGCAGAATTAGTCTATCAATCCTATTATCTTAAAAAATAAACTACAACTTTGGGGTGCATAGGGATACATTTTTAAGACTTTGAAAGAAGCCCAGAACAATAAGGTCTGACTGAACTTGGGTTAATTCAAACTCAGTTTCGTAAATCTCCATCTTCATATGCCATCAGGCATGGCATAGGCCAATTTTTCTAAATCAAGATCCATAGAATCTTATATTAAATACATATTCTTCCTAGATTCTAGCACTATGATATTTGTGTATCTTAAATTTTAGTGGTATTGAGAGTTTGTGTCTTTTTTCCTTGTTTTCATTGATGTGGTAGTAATAATTTGGGACTCGTTGCATTGGCGACACCATTCTGACCCAGAAGTACAAGTCTCCATATGTTTCATGGTGTGGTATCTTAATATGTAAGGTTCTGCACAAAGGAGTCAGATGAATAAGTAGTTTGGATACCAAATCTAACGCTTATTGGTGATATTGAGAAAACTATTTGTCTAGTCTAGGTCTTGGGTTCCTCAAATGGACCTAATATTCATTTCAAACTTATAGGATCACTATATGCATGTCTGTTTGTGTGTGTGTGTGTGTGTGTGTGTGTGTGTGTGTGTGCGCGCAATTTGATTAAAGGTTCCTAACACATAGAAAACCCTTCAAAACGTGGAGTCCTCAATCTGCTTTTATGATTATTTCTTAACTTGGCCGTCAGGATTATCCTTTTGCTTCAGAAAAGTGACCTTCAGAGGTTACATGTAGAACCTTTCCAACATCCATGAATGCAATGCAAAATGTGTGAATTCAGCAATCACTGTCTTTCTGAATATCCTTGGGCCTTTTTGGAATTGGAAAGAGTCCCAGTTGCATTGCTATGCCGTGGGCTGTGCTGCAGTGGAATGTGCTGACTGCACTGGCTGTGCTGTCAAACTTCCTTCTTGACCATACATCAACTGTGCTGAAGAAAGCATAGATCCTCCTGGTAGAATAGCCTTTGGTTATGGCTGCATTTTGTCTTCACTTTTAGTGTCATTTCCTAAGCACACTTTACAATCATTCATGCAATAACGACATCTTATAGTTTTAGAACATGTCTATACATTTTTTTCCACAGTGTTTCCCCATGTGTTATCTTATTTGCTTCACACAACATTATTTAATAAGTTGTTATTAATTCATTACAGGTGAAAAAAAACTGAGGCTCTGATAAGTTAAATAATATGCTGCAGCCACATCATCTAATTTTTATTGAAGATAGGATATGAAGTCTGGGCTGCTTCCAAATACCATGTTATCTTCCTTCTTATTGTCCTAGGTCAGTTTCAAACTCCTTCAAATGGGGAAGCAAGATTTTGGTGATCTGACTTGTATTCTTATTCCATCTTCCTACCCACTCCCACTCTATTCTATGTTCTGAATATTTTGACTAATTTTCAATTCCTGGAATACTTTATCCTCTTTCACCCTTTTTGGATTCAAATTAGATATTTTCTCTCGGAAGTCTTCCCTGAACTTACAGTCTATTAACTCTGGGTTTCATAGTCCTGCCATTTGCTCTCAGAACACCCTGCATATTCCTTTTATAAACATTATTCCAATGTATTGCGACTGTTCTTTATTCTCTGGCTCTCAGACAGAGCCTTAGAGAAGGGGTTATGCCTTTCTCACTGGTCTATGTCCAGCACTGCTATTGTCTGAAATTTTGTGTTCCCACCAAATTCGTATGTTGAAATGCTAACCCCCAAATGTGATGATATTAGCAGGTGAAGCCTTTGGGAGGTAATTCAGTCACTAGCGTTGAACCCCATGAATGAGATTAGTGCCTTATAAAAGAGGATTGAGAGGAATCCCTGGCCCCTTCTTCCATCATGTAAGGAAAGAGCAAGAAGCCAGCAGTCTGCAATCCAGAAGAGGGCCTTCACCAGAACCTGACCATGCTGGCACTCTGATCTTGGACTTCCACCTTCTAGAACTGTGGGAAATAAAATTCTGTTGTGTTAAGATACCCAGTCTGTGTTATTTTTGTTATAACAGCCTGAACAAACTAAGACAAGCACAGAGTGGGTGGGTGCTATGTGCAACATATACTTGTCGAATGAATGAATGTTTTGCTTGCTATTACTCCACTTGCAATCTATTGTCTTTGGCACTTTCTCCATGCAGAATAGTGCCTTGAAAGTAATTAACCCTTAATGAGGAGTGCAGCCGATATATATGTAAGGCCAAATAGATAGAAGATATAAGAACTACTCTTATGCAGCTCCAATCTTCTATTATCATATAGTGAACAAAACTGATAGATGGCTCTTTAGACACCTTTTTTATCTTTATTTCCTTCAAATTCACAGACTATTTGCTCAACTGTTGACGCTGTAGTTTTCTGTATTGGCTATTTACACTTCAAACATAAAATACTTCTTTTCATTCGAGCTCTGCTGATCACTTGAAGTTTATTTGCTGAAGGCCTAATACTTTGCCTGGCCCTTAGTATGTGTTCCATTAAATATCAGTTAAACAAACAAAAAATAGTTTGAAAATTACTTTTTCTTAAATTGTCTTCACGTGAACTCAATTTTTAACCTGCATGTCAAGCTTGCCTGCCATAATGACATTTATCAGTGTCCAGTTAGGTATTTCATAACACACGCATATTTGTGACATTTTATCTCAGGACAGTGGGAGTGTAACTATTGCAGATTAGGAGATGGAAATCACCATGTATTCCTTTCCTTTTCACTTAATATTAGATTTTTGTATGTCTGTGTGCCTCTAGTAGGGGTGGTATTTAGGTTTGTACGTCAGGTTAATACAACTTTGAGGGCCCTCATTATGAAAAAGAACACAGAGAGGAGCTTCAAGATGGCGGAAGAGTAAGACGCGGAGATCACCTTCCTCCCCACAGATACATCAGAAATACATCTACATGTGGAACAACTCCTACAGAACACCCAAAGAACGCTGGAAGAAGACCTCAGACCTCCCCAAACGCAAGAAACTCCCCACGTACCTGGGTAGGGCAAAAGAGAAAAGAATAAACAGAGACAAAAGAATAGGGACGGGACCTGCACCAGTGGGAGGGAGCTGTGAAGGAGGAAAGGTTTCCACACACTAGGAAGGCCCTTCGCAGGCAGAGACTGCGGGTGGCGGAGGGGGGAAGCTTCAGAGCCACGGAGGAGAGCGCAGCCACCTGGGTACAGAGGGCAAAGCGGAGAGATTCCCGCACAGAGGATTGGTGCCAACCAGCATTCACCAGCCCGAGAGGCTTGTCTGCTCACCCGCTGGGGTGGGCGGGGCTGGGAGCTAAGAATCGGGCTTCCATTGGATCGCAGGGAGAAGACTGGGGTTGGCGGCGTGAACACAGCCTGAAGGAGGCTAGTGCGCCACGGCTAGCCAGGAGGGAGTCCAGGAAAAGGTCTGGAGCTGCCGAAGAGGCAAGAGAATTTTTTCTTCCCGTTTTGTTTCCTGGTGCACGAGGAGAGGGAATTAAGAGCGCTGCTTAAAGGAGCTCCAGAGACAGGCGCGAGCCATGGCTATCAGTGTGGACCCCAGATATGGGCGTGGGATGCTAAGACTGCTGCTGCTGCCACCAAGAAGCCTGTGTGCAAGCACAGGTCACTCTCCACACCTCCCCTCCCAGGAGCCTGTGCAGCCCGCCACTACCAGGTCCCGTGATCCAGGGACAACTTTCCCGGAAGAACACACTGTGCACCTCAAGCTGTTGCAATGTCATGCCAGTCTCTGCCGCCGGAGGCTCGCCACGTATCCGTACCCCTCCCTCCCACCGGCCTGAGTGAGCCAGAGCCCCCAAATCAGCTGCTCCTTTAACCCCTTCCTGTCTGAGTGAAGAACAGATGCCCTTAGGTGACCTACACGCAGAGGTTGGGCCAATTCCAAAGCTGAACCCCGGGAGCAGTGAGAACAAAGAAGAGAAAGGGAAATTTCTCCCAGCAGCCTCAGGAGCAGCAGATTAAAGCTCCACAATCAACTTGATGTACCCTGCATCTGCGGAATACCTGAATAGACAACGAATCATTCCAATATGAGGAGGTGGACTTTGGGAGCAAAGATATATATTTTTTTCCCCCTTTTCTCTTACTGTGAGTGTTTATGTGTATGCTTCTGTGTGTGATTCTGTCTCTATAGCTTTGCTTTTACCATTTGACCTAGAGTTCTGTCCATCTGTTTTTCTGCTTTTTTAATTTATTTTAAAAATATTTTACTTAATAATTATATTTTTATTTTTTATTTTAATAACTATATTTTATCTTCTTTCTTTCTATTTTTTCTCCCTTTTATTCTGAGCCGTGTGGAGAACAGGTTCTTGGTGCTCCAGCCAGGCGTCAGGGCTGTGCCTCTGAGATGGGAGACCCAACTTCAGGACACTGGTCCACAAGAGACCTCCCAGCTCCACGTAATATCAAATGGCAAAAATCTCCCAGAGATCAACCCCAAGACACAGCTTCACTCAAAGACCAGCAAGCTACAGTGCTGGACACCCTTTGCCAAACAACTAGCAAGACAGGAACACAACCACATCCATTAGCAGAGAGGCTGCCTAAAATCATAATAAGGCCACAGACACCCCAAAACACACCACCAGACGTGGACCTGCCCACCAGAAGGACAAGATCCAGCCTCATCCGCCAGAACACAGGCACTAGTCCCCTCCACAAGGAAGCCTACACAACCCACTCACAGTAAGATAAGCAAAATGAGAAGACAGAAAAACACACAGCAGATAAAGAAGCAAGGTAAAAACCCACCAGACCTAACAAATGAAAAGGAAATAGGCAGTCTACCTGAAAAAGAATTCAGAATAATAATAGTAAAGATGATCCAAAATCTTGGAAATAGAATAGAGAAAATACAAGAAAGCATTTTACAAGGACCTAGGAGAACTAAAGAGCAAACAAACAATGATCAAACACACAACAAATTAAATTAAAAATTCTCTAGAAGGGATCTATCACAGAATAACTGAGGCAGAAGAATGGAAAAGTGACCTGGAAGATAAAATAGTGGAAATAATGACTCCAGAGCAGAATAAAGAAAAAGGATGAAAAGAACTGAGGACAGTCTCAGAGACCTCTAGGACAACATTAAATGCACCAACATTCGAATTAAAGGGGTCCCAGAAGAAGAAGAGAAAAAGAAAAGGACTGAGAAAATATTTCAAAAGATTATAGTTGGAAAATTCCATAATATGGGAAAGGAAATAGTTAATCAAGTCCAGGAAGCACAGAGAGTACCATACAGGATAAATCCAAGGAGAAACGCACCAAGACACATATTAATCAAACTTTCAAAAATTAAATACAAAGAAAACATAATAAAAGCAGCAAGGGAAAAACAACAAATAACACACAAGGAAATCCCCATAAGGTTAACAGCTGATCTTACCACAGAAACTCTGCAAGCCAGAAGGGAGTGGCAGGACATATTTAAAGTGATGAAGGAGAAAAATCTATAACCAAGGTTACCCAGCAAGGATCTCATTCAGATTTGATGGATAAATTAAAACCTTTACAGACAAGCAAAAGATAAGAAAATTCAGCACCACGATACCAGCTTTACAGCAAATGCTAAAGGAAATTCTCTAGGCAGGAACCACAAGAGAAGGAAAAGACATACAATAACAACCCCAAAACAATTAAGAAAATGGGAATAGGAAAATACATATCAATAATTACCTTAAACGTTAATGGATTAAATGCTCCACCAAAAGACATAGACTGGGTGAATGGATACAAAAACAAAACCTGTATATATGCTCTTTACAAGAGACCCACTTCAGACGTAGGGACACTTACAGACTGAAAGTGAGGGGATGGAAAAAGTTATTCTATGCTAATGGAAAGCAAAAGAAAGTTTGAGTAGCAATTCTCATATCAGACAAAATAGACTTTAAAATAAAGACTATTAGAAGAGACAAAGAAGGACACTACATAATGATCAAGGGATCGATCCAAGAAGAAGATATAACAATTGTAAATATTTATTCACCCAACAGAGGAGCACCTCAATACATAAGCAAATACTAACAGCCATAAAAGGGGAAATTGACAGTAACACAATCATAGTAGGGGACTTTAACACACCACTTTCACCAATGGACAGGTCATCCAAAATGAAAATAAATAAGGAATCACAAGCTTTAAATGATATATTAAACAAGATTAACTTAATTGATATGTATAGGACATTCCATCCAAAAACAAAAGAATACACATTCTTCTCAGGTGCTCATGGAACATTCTCCAGGATAGATCATATCTTGGGTCACAAATCAAGCCTTGGTAAATTTAAGAAAATTGAAATCATATCAAGTATATTTTCCAACTGCAATGCTATGAGACTAGATATCAATTACAGGAAAAAATCTGTAAAAAATACAAGGACATAAAGGCTAAACAATACACTACTTAATAACCAAGAGATCATTGAACAAATCAAAGAGGAAATCAAAAAATATCTAGAAACAAAGACAATGAAAACACGATGATCCAAAACCTATGGGATGCAGAAAAGCAGTTCTAAGAGGGAAGTTTATAGCAATACAATCCTATGTTAAGAAACAAGAAACATCTCAAATAACCTAACCTTACACCTAAAGCAATTAGAGAAAGAACAAAAAAAACCCAAAGTTAGCAGAAGGAAAGAAATCATAAAGTTCAGATAAGAAATAAATGATAAAGAAATGAAGGAAATGAGAGCAAAGATCAATAAAACCAAAAGGTGGTTCTTTGAGAAGATAAACAAAATTGATAAAGCATTAGCCAGACTCATCAAGGAAAAAAGGGAGAAGACTCAAATCAATAGAAATAGAAATGAAAAAGGAGAAATAACAACTGACACTGCAGAAATACAAAGGATCATGAGAGATTACTACAAGCAACTCTATGCCAATAAAGTGGACAACCTGGAAGAAATGGACAAATTCTTAGAAATGCACAACCTACTGAGACTGAATCAGAAAAAAAATAGAATATATGAACAGACCAATCACAAGCACTGAAATTGAAACTGTGATTAAAAATCTTCCAACAAACAAAAGCCCAGGACCAGATAGCTTCACAGGCGAATTCTATCAAACATTTAGAGAAGACCTAACACCTATCCTTCTCAAATTCCTCCAAAATATAGCAGAGGGAGGAACACTCCCAAACTCATTCTACAAGGCCACCATCACACTCATACAAAAAAACAGAAAAAGGTGTCACAAAAAAATAAAACTATAGGCCAATATCACTGATGAACATAGCTGCAAAAGTCCTCAACAAAATACTAGCAAACAGAATCCAACAGCACATTTAAAGGATCATACACCATGATCAAGTAGGGTTTATCCCAGGAATGCAAGTATTCTTCAATATATGCAAATCAATCAATGTGACACACCATATTAACAAATTGAAGGAGAATAACCATATGATCTTCTCAATCGATGCAGAGAAATCTTTCACCAAACTTCAACACCCATTTATGATTAAAAAAAAACCTGTAGAAAGTAAGCATGGAGGGAACTTTCCTCAACATAATAAAGGCCATATATGACAAACTCACAGCCAACATTGTCCTCAATGGTGAAAAACTGGAACCATTTCCACTGAGATCAGGAAGAAACCCAGGTTGCCCACTCTCACCACTGTTCAACATAGTTTTGGAAATTTTAACCACAGCAATCAGAGAAGAAAAAAATAAAAGGAATCCAAATCAGAAAAGGAGAAGTAAACCTGTCAATGTTTGCTGATGATATGATACTATACATAGAGAATCCTAAAGATGCTATCAGAGAACTACTAGAGCTAATCAATGAATTTAGCAAAGTAGCAGGATAGAAAACTAATGCACAGAAATCTCTGGCATTCCTATACACTAATGATGAAAATCTGAAAGTGAAATTAGGAAAACACTCTCACTTACCCTTGCAACAAAAAGAATAAAATATCCAGGTATAAACCTACTTAAGGAGACAGAAGACCTGTATGAAGAAAATATAAGACACTGATGAAAAAATTAAAGATGATACAAATAGATGGAGAGATATACTATGTTCTTGGATTGGAAGAATCAACATTGTGAAAATGACTCTAGTACCCAAAGCAATCTACAGATTCAATGCAATCCCTATCAAACTACCACTGGCATTTTTCACAGAACTAGAAAAATAATTTCACAATTTGTATGGAAATGCAAAAGACCCCAAATAGCCAAAGCAATCTTGAGAACAAAAAACAGAGCTGGAGGTATCAGGCTCCCTGACTTCAGACTATACTACAAAGCTACGGTAATCAAGACACTATGGTACTGGCACAAAAACAGAAATATAGATCAATGGAATGGGATAGAAAGCCCAGAGATAAACCCACACACATATGGTCACCTTATCTTTGATAAAGGAGGCAAGAATATACAGTGGAGAAAAGGCAGCCTCTTCAATAAGTGGTGCTGAGGACACTGGACAGGTATACGTAAAAGTATGAAATTAGAACACTCCCTAACAGCATACACAAAAATAAACTCAAAATGGATTAAAGACCTAAACGTAAGACCAGAAACTATCAAACACTTAGACGAAAACATAGGCAGAACACTCTATGACATAAATCACAACAAGATCCTTTTTGACCCACCTCCTAGAGAATTGGAAATAGAAATAAAAATAAACAAATGAGACCTAATGAACTGAAAAGTTTTTGCACTGCAAAGGAAACCATAAACAAGACCAAAATACAACTTTCAGAATGGGAAAAAAAAAATTGCATATGAAGCAACTGACAAATTATTAATCTCCAAAATTTACAAGCAGCTCATGCAGCTTGATATCAAAAAAACAAACAACCCAATCCAAAAATGGGCAGACGACCTAAATAGACATTTCTCCAAAGAAGATATACAGATTGCCAACAAACACATGAAAGAATTTTCAACAATCATTAGAGAATTGTAAATCAAAGCTATAATGAGATATCATCTCACACTGGTCAGAATGGCCATCATCAAAAAATCTACAAACAATAAATGCTGGAGAGGGTGTGGAAAAAAGGGAAGCCTCTTTCACTGTTGGTGGGAATATAAATTGATACAGTCACTATGGAGAATAGCATGGAGGTTCCTTAAAAAACTTGAAATAGAACTACCATATGACCCAGCAATGCCACTACTGGGCATATACCCTGAGAAAACCATAATTCAAAGAGTCATGTACCAAAATATTCATTGCAGTTCTATTTACAATAGCCAGGACATGGAAGCAACCTAAGTGTCCATCATCAGATTAATGGATAAAGAAGATGTGGCACATATATACAATGGAATATTACTCAGCCATAAAAAGAAATGAAGTTGAGTTATCTGTAGTGAGGTGGATGGACCTAGAGTCTGTCATACAGAGAGAAGTTAGTCAGAAAGAGAAAAACAAGTACCATATGCTAACACATATATATGGAATCTAAAAATATATATATAATAATATGGTCATAAAGAACCTAGGGGCAAGACGGGAATAAAGACACAGACCTACTTGAGAATGGACTTGATATGTGGAGGGGGAAGGGTAAGCTGTGACAAAGTGAGAGAGTGGCATGGACATATATACACTACCAAATGTAAAATAGATAGCTAGTTGGAAGCAGCCACATAGCACAGGGAGATCAGCTCGGTGCTTTGTGACCACCTAGAGGGGTGGGATACGGAGAGTAGGAGGGAGAGAGATGCAAGAGGGAAGAGATATGGGAACATATGTATATGTATAACTGATTCACTTTTTTGTAAAGCAGAAAGTCACACATCATTGTAAAGCAATTATACTCCAATAAAGATGTTAAAAAAGAAAAGAAAAGAAAAAGAACACAAAATGTTGGAAGTAATTATAGGGCCTTGGGAGGGACCGGAGGTGGTGGCAACGAGAAGCCCTTCCTGGCTCATGTGCTCCTGCTTTTCATTAACCTGAGCCTATTGCCTGTGTTATTAGTTTAACCTTAAACCTTTTATTCACTTGAGCAGGGGTATTGACTGATGCACTAATTTGGCTAACGTTAAAAGACATTTATTTTTCCAAGGTGTGTTATCTAGTGTTTAGCCTCCACCTTTAATGTTGCTTTAAAGTTTGTTAAATTTTAACGTCTGTTTACACATTTAAGCTACTTCTTAAGTGTAGGTCTGCTTTTATTCTTGAAACATGAGCCAAAATGCACTACATTATAGCTGATCAACAAGTGAATAGAGGGGGAAGCCTCATTTTTGAAGGTCAATAGACTTCTAAACGCCTCAGTGGTATGTTTTAGAAAATTATTATGTCATTACAACTAATGGAGTCCATGGTGCCCATGAGTGGACATGAAGCCGTTGTTTTAAGTGCACATTGTGTCCTTGTGGACATGGAATTAATAGATTATATGGAAGAGTGTTTTCTGGAGGAATTTGGCCTCATACAATAACATTTAATGTTTCTGTGATTACTAAAGCTGGATGATTTTTCACAGAAAAGTGACTAGGAACTTCTGCCTACAGTTCTCTGGCATAAGTAGAAAGTCCTATTGGCTGAACAATTACTAACTGCCCCCACCCATGTTCCTGTGCCCCCTCCCCATCTCTCAGCTTTCCTATTTGAAAGTACACCTCTAATTCTTTTTTGATTTCTGAGTAAAATTTCTTTTGTGGGGGATGTTTTCAAGATAATGTAGCGCTAGTCCCCCTTCTATGGCAGGGGTCCCCAACCCTGGGCCACGGATAGGTACTGGTCCATGGCCTGTTTGGAACAGGGGACACAACAGGAGGTGAGCGGCCAGCGAGCAAGTGAAGCTTCATCTGTATTTACAGCCACTCACCATTGCTTGCATTACAGCCTGAGCTCTGCCTCCTGACAGATCTGTAGTGACATTAGATTCTCATAGGAGCTCTAACCCTACTGTGAACTGTGCATGCAAGGGATCTAAGTTGCATGCTTCTTATGAGAATCTAATGCCTGATAATCTAAGGTGGAGGTGAGGAGGTGTTGCTAGCACTGGGTAGTGGCTGCAAATACAGATTATCATTAGAAGAGAGGTTTGACTGCACAGAGACCATAATAAATCAATTGCTTGCAGACTCACTTCAAAACCCTATCAGTGAGTGGCAAGTGGAAACAAGCTTAGGGCTCCCACTGATTCTGCATTACGGTGAGTTGTATAATTATTTCATTATATATTACAATGTAATAATAATAGAAATAAAGTGCACAATAAATGTAATGTTCTTGAATCATCCCCAAACCATTCCCCCGCCCCTGCTCTGTGGAAAAATTGTCTTCCACGAATCTGGTCCCTGGTGCCAAAAATGTTGGGGACTGCTGTTCTATGGGATCCTCAGGTAGTCCTCAGCGATTGTACACTTTTGCACCACTCTCTTGGAAATACAGTAGCTCACTCCCCACAAAGCCCTGGTTACTTTTCCTCTCAGAAACCACTGCAAAGCAAAAAGGAGCATGAAAAACAGAAGTAAAAATTTAAACATAAACAAACTAGGTAACATCTGCAACCATGAACATCAATATAAACGGAAAGTCAGACAAATTCAGAAGAGATCAAACAGGAGTAGGAAGAATACCAAGCATAGTAGATGGTGTGATATGCTGCAGAGGTTCCCCTTCAGGACTGAAGGGCTTGTTTGCCCCAGCTTCTGAAAGATTGCCCTCAGCTGTCAATTCTCTGTGGTTAGCCCTTGAGCAGAGTTAGCTGCTTCACCCAAGGTCATGCCCCTCCTGGGGTAGCTGACATCCAGTGAATGATAGATGAGTGAGTATAAAGGTCTGGCTTGCGTATTGCAATGTGAGACACCTTTGGTGCTCCATCTGAATTTCAGAGCTCCCTGCAGGGTTCGTTAAATCCTTGTTGTACTTTCACCATAACTTAACTTCTCCTTCTTCCTTCCCTGTGTGTACTGATCCTGAGTTCAAATGCTAATCTCAGGCTCAGAGTCTTTTGCTTGGAAAACAACCCATGGCTCAAGTAAGAAATATATAAAAGAGGAAAATGACTGATCTCATTTGATGGGTGCAACAGTCCCAACACCAAATGTATCTTGGGAACTTACTCCTTTGCACACTTTATATTTTCACTTCATCTTAAAACTGTATTTCTCTACTATCTTATTTTTTATTTATTTTCTCTTAATCTCATTTCCTTTTTCTGTTTCTACTCTTTTCACTCATTCCTTTAGAATCAGGCATCTTGAAATGATTTCTTATGTTCTTCAAGTGTTCCTGCATATTTTGTACTGCAATGTTGCTTTTGCCCCTCCACTATTTTGGAACAACTATTTGCAAGATAAGCAAGGCCTGGAAACCGGAGGATGTTTATCAGTGTGTATCTTCCTTTTATTTTGGCTGCATTTGACATAGTTGAACATGCCTTATTTTTAAAGTAAACTTTTATTTAGAACAGTTTTAGATTCACACAATTCTTGTGAAGATAGTATAGACGTCACATCCAGTGTTCCCTATTATTAACATCTTACATTAGTATGACATACTTGTTATAATTAAAGAACCAGTACTAATACATTATTACTAACTGAAGTCCATACCTTATTCAGATTTTTTTTCAGTTATTCCCTAATGTCTTTTCTGTTCTATGATCTCCCCCAGGATACTACATTTTATTTAGTTATGTCTCCTTAGACCCCTCCTAGCTGTGACAGTTTCTCAAACTTTGAAAATTTTGAGAACTATAAGTCAGGTATTTTGCAGGATGTCTATCAATTGAGATTTCTCGTAATTAGAGTGGGGTTATGGGTCTTTGGGAAGATCACAGAGGTAAAGTGTCATTTCATTACATCACATTATGGTACATACTATCAATATGATTTATCATTGTTCAGGTTGACATTAATTATCTGGCTAGGGTACTGTTTGTAAGGTTTCTCTACTGTAAATTAAATCATATTTTCTCTCTTTTCATATTGTACTCTTTGGAAGGAAGTCACTATATACAGCCTGCACCTAAAAGTGGGGAGTTATGCTTGGCCTCCGTGTGGATGGAGTATCTACACAAATTATTTGGAAATCTACATAGGACATTTTTTCTGGTTTCTACCATTTATGTAATTATTAAATCATTTATTTATATCAATATGAATTTATGGATATTTGTTTTATACTTTGGGTTAAAATTCAAAATTACTTTATTTTCTTACTTAAAATATTCCAGCTTTGGCCACTGGGAGATCTTTCAGTTGTCTCTTGTATTGCGTTGACATGTGCTCATCCATGTGTGTTTTTTGAATAACTTTCCTAATTTCTGGCACTACAAAATGCTCCTGGATCGTCTTGTACATTAACTGCCCCTACCCTGCAGTCAACCATTTCTCAAAGAAGCCTGACTCTTTTTATTGGAGATGGATATTAGAAGCCAAGATATAGGTTCTAGGTTGCTCAGCATTTCTTTTTATGAAACACAGTTCTCTTAGTTTTTGTGACAATATGCTTTCCCTCTTTCTTTGCCTCTCCGACTACTTTCTAAATCTCCTTTGTATCCTCATTTTCCTCTTTCAATCTTTAATTACTGGAATTATTCTTGATGGTTCCTTGCAGGATACTCTTCTGTTGTCAATCTGTTGTCAGGCCTCTCACTGTTGTGGCCTCTCCCGTTGTGGAGCACAGGCTCCAGACGCGCAGGCTCAGCTGCCATGGCTCACGAGCCTAGCTGCTCCGCGGCATGTGGGATCTTCCCAGACCGGGGCACGAGCCCGTGTCCCCTGCATCGGCAGGGCGACTCTCAACCACTGCGCCACCAGGGAAGCCCTGTAGTGCTTTTTGAGTTATTTCTCTTAATCTTCTTTCAGTTCTCCCTTACTCTATTTAATGCATTTTCCACAACGTGGCTAGAATGATGGTTTAATTTCCTTTAGGATAAAGTTCAAAATCCTTAAGAGCACATAGGTCTTTCATGACTTGGCACTAAGGCCTTGTCCAAGACTTGTCCTCCTGACTTCACTTCTTGCCTTTCGTACTCCCAAAACGGTGAACTTCTTTCAGTTTCCTGCACAGAGCTGCTGGGTTTTCTATTCTATTATCACAGTATTTTGTATCTTTTGACCTCCCTTGTGAACACTTTTCTTTCTTATCTCCTTCCTGTTTGCTGGGAAAAATCTAAAATTTCTACTACAAAATCTTCCTTGTTTCCCACTGTTAAATTAAAGACTCCATAAATTTGTTTCCCAATCATATTCCCCCTATTAGGATGGAGAACCCCTCGTATGAGACTCTGAGATTCCAGTTCCCTCATTGAACTATAACCTCAGTTCTCTTGTTCCCTGACAATTTTTGGTGTCTAGGACACTGACTCATGGTGGCCAGTTGATAATAATTGAAAGACTGAAAGAGAACAGATAAATAGGGATGGAGATATAGCTATAGCTATAGGCTATCACATAGTCAGAAACAGGCTATTAGGCAACAACATAGGTATTCAGAGAAATATAAGGTGTGTTTGTCTTAAAGAAGCTTACATACTTACAAATCAAGATCTACATGTAAGAACCAAAGATCTCTGCATCTATATAGACTGCTATGTTCCCATGAGAGGTACATAAGGGCTTAGAGAGAGCAGAGATCTCTGTTGGTTGTTTATGGTAGGGAACAACTTCGGGAAAGAGATGAATCTTAACTTTTGTCATAAAAGATGACTAAGATTTGAGTAGATGGAGCAGGGTGAATGAGAGGAATGTAAACAAAGTTTTGGGGGCTGTGATGAGCTTCAAGGTCAGTAAGAGATTGGTTTGGTGGCAAGAAGAGGTCCAAGTCAGGAAAGTATTTCTGTTTGACTATTTCTCTTAACCTCATACAACTTGTTCTTAGTCTCTTAAGAAATCTCACCTTGAACATTATTTCCACATTTATATATAATGCTTCTAATAAATGTTATTTATTTTTATTTTTTAATTTTCCTTTCTTCATTAGTGATAGAAGTAGAGCTATTGTCCCTTTGGAATAGCAATTTATCTTTGACATTAAAAAAGGCTGATATGTATATATGTACAACCCAGCTATTACTTTTAATGCTGTTTATTAAAATGCAACAGTGGATTCTCTTGCATTGTGTTTTATAGATTTCTTATCCTTTGCATTTGGATGATAAAATATTTTGTGATGAGGATAATTCAAATTTGTGTCTCCATAAAGTAAGAAGAAGGTGTAAACATATTTCATTTGGATGTGTGAACTTGAGCTGTTTTGACCTACTTCTGGGAATTATATTTTTCTTAGAAGCATTGAATGTTTATCTTAATTGTCTGTGATGGACTTGATTTCAACTCTCCTGGGAGGGATGATTGCTCAGTCAACTTAAAATTATAAATCACGGGCTTCCCTGGTGGCGCAATGGTTGAGAGTCCTCCTGCCGATGCAGGGGACACAGGTTCGTGCCCTGGTCTGGGAAGATCCCACATGCCGTGGAGCGGCTGGGCCCGCGAGCCATGGCCGCTGAGCCTGTGCGTCCGGAGCCTGTGCTCCACAACGGGAGAGGCCACAACAGTGAGAGGCCTGAGTACCACAAAAAAAAAAAAAAAAAAAATTATATATATATATATATATATATATATATATATATATATATATATCTCACAATATGGAGTGTCTTGGTTTAGACTTGAAGGTACCCAATAGCTAAAGATTTTCTTGTGGTTCATCAGTTAATAAGATCACCACATCTCAAAAGGCTTTTCAGTTAACATTGTTCAGTTACTATGCATTTTTCATGGTTTAAAAGGCTGAAATCTGATACTGATATGAATGTATCTATTTTGGCATGCTTCATGATATTCATAAAGTTAGGATTTTTATACATCTAAAATTTTGGCAGAGAAGAAAAAAACTCTGAGTATATTTATTCGTCTATGAATTTTGATAAAAAAGAAAAAAGGAATGTTCAAAGAGAAATCATAGGAGTGACTTTATTGTACGCTGTAAAGCTCTAGATGTCTGGTTCATTCTAGATAATGTATTTACTTTATTTCTGGTATAATGAAATAAATCTTATGTTTCTATATTAACCTATTTCAAGACTTATTGAGAAATATGTATCTATTTACATATTGCATTTATTTAAATTTTTATTTATTTACATTATTTTATATTGTAAAAATAATACCTATAGAAGATACCGAACTATTAAAATGCAAAGAGCAAGGGTTAAAAAAATCCCACCAGGACAGCATCACAGATAATGCTTAAATGTGTTATTTTCAGTCTGTTTTCTATGCTAATAGGTGTATGTTCTACTCATTTTTATCTCAGAACTCAGTATATTGTTTACTTATTTTATATCCTGCTTGTATCCAGTTTTGTTTGAACATATGCTCTACTACGCGTATCTAGATCAACTACAAGACAGATGGACAGAACAAAAATTCCTACGATTTGAGAAATTCTTAGGACTGGAAATGCTGAGAAGAGATTTATATTATAGCAATTATTATATCATGTATTACATCAGTAAGCGTGGTATAACTGAAAGAATGGGAACAAAAATGTGGAGAGGGAAAAAATTTAACATTAAAGATATAATTTAGTAGAATTAATGACACAAAAAAACAAAGGGTGTTCATTTAGTATAATATGTTAAAATTGTCAAATTTGTTAGAGATAAAGTAAATGAATGCAAAATTAGCAGATTGGCCTAACACAGGGTGAAATAGGTGATTGTGGGAACCATATGAGCTTTGGGCTGAGTTAGGTTACAGCTGGTTTAAAGGAAAAAAGTTGAGAAAACCACTGGCCACCCTTGACTATTTCCAGAAGAATTCAACTACAGTAAACAGCAAAGTGCCAAGCAGAGTTAAATATTTCTAACCAGGATGGAAAATGAAGAGTGATTACTATAGTTGAGGAACGTGAGTTGAAAGTTTATAGCAGTAGGATATGGGAACTTCAGATCTGTAAGTGCCATTACTGTTGATGGGCTCAGCAAGCTGAAGTAAGGCTCATGGAAGGGCACCTTTGCATGAAGGATATCTTCTGTATAGAAATGGAGGTCATCTACCCCTTCAGATCACCCAAACTTCAACCACCGCCAGAAGAAGTGGGTCAATAAGATCAGACTTGCTGTTTCCTTTGTTTTCTTTAATTTGCTGCATGGTCTATTTTGTTTACTTTCATACATTTTGGAAAGTTAGATATTTATTTTATGTTTATATTTAAATAAAAATATTTAAACTATTTTTCTAATATTATCATATTAAGAGTGACTGCAGCAGTATCTTTTGAGTTCCATCTATTTACAATGAAGACTTCAGCACTCATTTCTTTAACCCCTAACTTGATTTCAGATATTTGTTAAGCTGGGAATTTAGTATTAGATCAGTGTTCTTAAATGATTAGTTTTTATATTATATACATTTTCTTTTGTGCCTATTCTTTATTCATATTTGCATTCACTTTTGAAACCAAAACTTTTTACTTTGCTTCTTAACATGGACATCAACCAGAAGAATTCTAGTGTGGTGAAAGGCTGGGTGCACCAGGAGAGGCAATTAGGACTCCTTGAGATATTTTAAGAAAAAAGTCTTTAACAAGGGACTGGAAGACACATATTTGCAGGCAGATTTCCCCTAATAATTTGTGTGTAAAGTGGAGAGAAGTTACTATAGTAGATGCTCTTATTTCAGTATTTCAGTTTCCCTAATTGTGGTGTCAGACAGAATCTTGGAAGCACAGAGATACATAGGAAACTAATGTGAAGGGAAGCTGATTAATTATTGAATGTTCAATGAATTGAGTTTGGAACTAGTTTTTTAATTTGCTACAAAGGCACAAAGTGGCAGGCTGACTTCCAGGAGCAAATCCTTTCTCAAATATAAACTCAAAGAGCTTTAGCTGTCCTGAGGGATATGATGCCACCTCATTATCCAGAATTTCTCTTTCGGTATTTTGCTACATAAGGTAAATTACTCTGGATTGGTTGTGGTGTTCTTTGCCCTTCTATTAGGATAGATGATTATATGTGGATGAATTTGAGGAAACTCCAGGGGGCCAGTTCTCAAGGAAGAAAGGAACAAAGAGAACTTTGTAAGAAGAAAAACTTTTTCCTCCTTCCCTTCTTTGTCTGGCCTAATAATCAAATTGACGTAAGACAAGTTAACAGGAGAAAAACTAATTTAATTTCATACGTATGGGAGTCCAAAGACATGAAGCTCTCTTATAGTCAGCAATTGAGACTTATATGCCATTCGGAGCTAAGGGAAGGAGCTGGGGAGTCTGGAGCTTCAAAGGGGAGGAAGATACATCCAAGAGATATAGGAAGAACAAATATTTGGTAAACAGATTCTTGCTATGCCATGCAGATATGTCCTTCTGGTGTGTCTCTGATATTAGCTCTCTTCCTAGTACAGGACTTTTACCTAAATTCTTTTAGGCAGTTAAGAGAGAGATAAAAAGCAAACAAACAAAAACAAAACTCTTTCTGAGTCTGTTTGGCCTTGGTTATCTTTAGGTCAAAGTAATACACATGCCAAAATGGCATATTTGGGGGTCATGTATTCTGCTCCCTCTCAATGTCAGTTAAAGGTAAATGTCCTATCTGTAATGTTTTAACAGATCACCAATATATTCTATCATGTCAGTCATATTCTTTTGTTATGAAAACCTCAATCCCCTTTTCTCATATATCTGTGAGAAGACTTCAGTTACAACAATACTTTGAGTCTTTTCTTTATTTCTAACTCATGGTTTCTCAAAAAAGGAGAATTGATGTATTGGATTGCTAAGATTAGCAAAGGGAAGTACTAGGCTTAACTCAAATATTTCTGGATTTTTCCTTTTGGAACTGTTGCCTTGAGAGGGTGTGAATTCTACTATATCCTAATTTCCCTGCTTCCTGGCAGGAAACTAATATGTTGATGTCTATCCTCTTACTCCTATAAATTTCTCAATTAATTGAGAACCAATAGTGGAAGGGATGTGAGTTATTTGGCCTCTGTTAACTTTAACATTTGTTTCAGAAACCCAAATCAGAGATGTATAGTTGTCATGTCTAGAAAGGTCTACTTAGAGTATTGTTTTTATCTCCTTTGCTTTATAAAGAATCAATATTTACTGAGCTTACATGAATAAAAAGAAAATGAAATCAGATCTGGAAAATCATTAAAGTTGGAGAAAGTCCTAGAAATTTCTGTCTCCTCCACTCCCTACCTCTTGGTCACTCTTCTTTACTTTTAGCTTCTATTTCCTCTCTGTTCCTCTTTCCATTGAACAGCTTCCTATGTTTACTCATAGTTTCTACTCAATTGTTGTTTAAACTTCTGCAAACAGGGATTAATATCAGATGGTCTGATTGATCACATGCTTATCTCCAGAACTACTGACACTTGGCCAATACTATAGAATGTTTTACCTGAAAATAGATGATGTTCTGTGATCAGGCATTTATGAGAAGGATGTGCCAATCTGTCAACACTGTTTAGTTAAAATAATTGGAATTATAACTTGGGTCAAGGGCATCTCAATCGTTAAAGTTGGTCAGAAAGCTCATTCTAAGGGATCTCCTCCATGTGTTGACTTTGGGCTTCTTGGTGCTGAAGTGCTTTGCATGCACACCTGTGATGGTTGGGACCAGGAGATAGACTGAGTTCTGTGTGACCCAATCCAAAAAAGGGAGGGCAAAGAAACCTGTGTCTGCAGACCCCTCCCAATGTTTATTCTTCTTTTACTATTACTGACCTATACTTTTTGCCTGCGATAAAGCTATTGTGTGAGTATAAACTCTGTGAATCCTGTGACTCCTTTTAGCAATCAAGCACTTCAATTGATTAATGTGCAATTAACACAGCTTACCATGGCACAAAAGTCTCCTTCACAGCATCTTCCACTTTACCTCCTATCACTAATGGATTCAAGTATTCTTGGTTCAGATTTACAAAGGAGCCTGACTGGCTCAAATCATTTCTTTCTTTCTTTCTTTCTGTTGTTTTTTTTTTTTTCTCTTTTACATGACATAGACCATTATTTAAAAAAAAAAAAAAATTAGACTGTGGATTGGCTGCCCTTGAGTAGTCTCTGGGGTAATTGTTTGTGTCCAAAGATACAAAGTCATGTTATGCAAAGCATGGCCTCCTAAGAAGCAGGAGTTGTGAACCAGGCAGTTTCACCTTACATACAGATATATCTCTGGCAGTGTTCTGAGGCTGGGCTGCACAATTCAAATATCTGTCTGTACGTATACATCTCATGTCAGATGCCTACTTCCTTAGCCAGCAACTGAAGGCTCATTGTCCTCTGATTTCTCATCATCAAGTCTGTTTCCTGATTTGATAAATATTTATCAGATGAGTGAATATGTTTATTCTGTATTGGGCAGAGGCTGTCTACATTTCGGTCAAATGAGCTCATGATGAATCTAGATAGTCCAAGATGAGAAATAGAGGTGGTCTGAGCTCATATATAGGAGAGTTAGTTTGGTTGATCAGCTGATTCTAACCCTGAGAATTTGAAAATAAGTCTGGGTATGGACAGGGAATAAGCCAAAGAGGAATGTGGTCATGGATGAAGCCAAGAACTTCTCACCTGGGAATCACTGAGGGCTTTGGAGGAAGGTCTGAGATTTTCACTGTTGCAGATAAAAAGTAAGTGGAAGTTGTGTGACGTGGTAAGTAGTTGTGGTTACTTGATAGCCAGGGAAACCATGTAGATGTTGAGACAAGTGGCCAAGATAAGAAAGAAAAATGGAAAGTTGAAAATAGCCAAAGAGAATAAGCATTTACTATGTGTCACGTACTGTTCTAAGAGCTCTCCTTATATTAACTCATTCAGTATACAAAAAAGCCACCTGTGATTATGGTTTCTCTTTTTATATTCCTCATTTTTAAAATGAGGAAACTAAGTAAGAGAAGATAGGAAACTTGTCCAAAGTCATATAGCCAGAAAGTGGCAGAGTGAGGACTAGGCATACACAAATTTGGAATCAGAGCCTGTGCTCTTAACTGCTACCCTAAACTTTCTCCTAAGGCTTCTTATGAGATGAGTTCTATTAACACATGTTTTGATAAAAATTGCTCTAGAGTTTTTGGTCTTAAAAGGATCCTGTACTTTGGGCTGGAGGTATGGCAATAGAAACTTTCTTTTGAGACTCTAGCCACTTGTATTTCACTGTCAAGCTATTACCACACAAAGTCCAGTTATGCTATTCTTCTGAGTGATCTATTGTATTTTTAATCAGTCCTCCAGCATTTCACTGTAGTCATGTTGCCATGGTAGGAAAAAAATTTTACTTAAATGGAATATTATTGATTTAAGATAATTATTTTCTCTTGTAACTCATATGTTTGTTCTGGCTGTTCTTGCCAACAACCCTAAGTGATGAAGTTTCATGTTTTCCTAAAGTGAGTATATTTTTCAAAATCAGTCTTGTGTTTTCATTATTATCAGATTAGACTGGTTGATTCCCTAATGTAGGGGGGGATAATATTTTTCCTCTACACTTCTAGATTCTTTTGGCTGGTTTAATAATTAAATTGACATAAGACAGATTAACAGGTTAAAAACAAATGTAGGGCTTCCCTGGTGGCACAGTGGTGAGAGTCCACCTGCTGATGCAGGGGACATGGGTTCGTGCCCCGGTCCGGGAAGATCCCACATGTGTGCGGAGTGGCTGGGCCCGTGAGCCATGGCCACTGAGCCTGCACATCTGGAGCCTGTGCTCCACAACGGGAGAGGCCACAGCAGTGAGAGGCCTGTACTGCAAAAAACAAAACAAAACAAAACAAACAAACAAAAAGAACAAATGTAATTTCATATATATGGGAGCCACACATATACATGAAAGTGTCCTAGACAGTCGGGCAACTGAGGCTTAAATGCCATCCTGTGCTAAGAAGGAGGGAATAGGGGTCTAGGATTTCAAAGGGGAGAAAGACAATTCACAGGAAGATGGGGAGAGCATATGTTTGCTAAAACAATATGGTTGTCATGCCCTGCAGAGACAATGGGACACAGAGAGGAATTTGAACAAAACAAGCCTTTCCAAGTTCCCTCCAGCCCAACACACAAATCCCATAGTTATAGTTATCTTTGTAGTTATCTTTGGTGATAGCTCTTTGCCTGAACAAGGCCCTCTATCTAAATTCTTTTAGGCAGTTAAGGGGGAGGTAAAAAGTCTTCTTGAATTGTTTGGACCGTGATTGTTTTCAGTTCAAAATAATCCACATGCCGAATTGTCATACTTTAAGGAGGCTTCTTCTGAACCCCTTCACTAATTTCCTCAATGACAGGGATAATTTCAGGAGGCACCTACATTCTTAAGTCCATTGTCCTTCACTTAAAAGAAGCAAAGCTCAAAATAGCATTCCTGTGAAGTTCAGTATTTCACTAATAAAATGATGACCTGCCTTACTTTCTAATCATGTGTTTCCCTTATGATGGGATGAAAACCTCAGATCAATTTTACTGGATCAATGTGATAATAAGAGCTGACAATTATATAATTATGTAATACGGTATGTCAGACACTGTGATAGGCATTCCACAAATTCCTGAATAATATTTTGAGGTAGGTTTTCATAGCTATCTTTTATAGATGATAAAATGGACTTAGAGAGTAACATACCCAAGGTCACATCAGGATTAAACAATGAAGCTGAGATATGTTCTCAGGTACCTATGGCTCCAAATTCCATAATCTTTTTTTTTTGTGTGTGTGGTATGCGGGCCTCTCACTGTTGTGGCCTCTCCCGTTGCGGAGCACAGGCTCCGGATGCACAGGCTCAGCGGCCATGGCTCATGGGCCCAGCCGCTCCGTGGCATATGGGATCCTCCCAGACTGGGGCACGAACCCGTGTCCCCTGCATCGGCAGGCGGACTCTCAACCACTGCACCACCAGGGAAGCCCCATAATCTTTTTTAAACTGCTTTCTCACCTACTTATTTATTGATGATGCAATGGCTTGTAATAACAAGACATAAAAAAGCTAAAAAGATTGTTTTATTTAGTCTCTAAAGAGTTTCACCAATAGAAAGTGCTCATAATACAACTAGAAAGTTCTTGCTCCACTGCCTTTGGTACTGTGGGTTTAGTATTTGTATTAGAGTGCAGTCATTATGTGAAGAAACTTGCCAAAGCCATTTGCTGAAACCACAGAGATACTATCAGTGTGAAATACCCAAATATTTACAATATGTTTTCTTCTTTTCCTTGGATAAAATGTTGTCATAAAACATCAAAATGCCCTCCTAAAGATAGAAAACAACCCCAAAGAGGGATAATTGGATGTATTATAGCCTTAAACACCTCAAGCCTAATCCAGCAGATGAGTGATAAACAACGTTTTTCTCTCCCTTGAGATCTGAAGGAGTTAATTGCTTTTCAAACAGGGAACAGTTTACTACTATAGAGCAGAGCGATTAGGTGACAGTGGATTTTGGAAGGTTTTATGCTTGAAATACTTGAATATAATGGAATTTTATCTTCCTCTTACAAATGTCTTTTCCCTGTTTTATTTTCCTCCTTAAACATGAATGATAGGCTATTAAAGGTTTTCTTTGGGGGAAAATATTTTTGACTGGCATTGTTGTGGAAACTTGATTTAATCAAAGAAATGCCAAGCTGATAACCACTCTCATTTCCTTGTCACAGAAAATGAGTGAGGAATTACAGGAGAATGCTCCCAGATCTTTCGTCAGTAACATAGACATTTTTAATAATGTATAATAGTATCTCTCATTGGTGGGGAGAATCAAGAACATGACTGTGTACACAATGTTTTCTAGGTAGATCTTTTATGCAACCTGCCTTAAATAGTCTCCACCTTTGACTTATTTAATTACCTAGTTGGATTAGCACTCTTCTACGCTAAAAATTTATTACTTTTAGGAATTGAAATGAGAATCTCAATGAGATATCTGAACTCTAATGTTCATTGTAGAATTATTCACAACAACAAATGTATAGAAACAACATAATGCCTATTCTATTGAGGAATAAATGGATAAAGAGAATGTGACATATACATACAATGGAATATTATCCAGTCTTGAAAAAGAAGGAAATCCTCCCATTTGTAACAACATAGATGGACCTAGAGGACATTATGCTAAGTGAAATAAGCCCAGCACAGAAAGACAAACATTTTCTGATCACATTATATGTGGAATCTAAAACAGTCAATCTCAGAAACAGAGTATAATGGTGATTGCCAGGGGCTGAAAGGAGGGAAAAATGAAGTGGTGATGTTTGTAGGGTATAAAGTTTCAGTTATGGAGGATAATAAGTTCTGGAGATCTACTATAAATCATAGTGCCTATAGCTAACAATACTGTGTTGCATACTTAAATTTTGTTAAGAAGGTAGATTTAACGTTAGTTGCCCTAACCACACACACAAAAATAAATGATAATAATAATAAAAAGGATGGAAGGAAACTTTTGGAGATCGTGGGTATGTTTATGGCCTTGATGGCAGTGATGGTTTCACAGGTGTATACATATTCCCAAACTCATTGATTTGTATTCATTAAGTATGTACAGCTTTTACATGTCAATCACACTTTAGAAAAGCCATTTTTAAAAATATACTGTAATACTTTTATAAAATCTCATATCTGTGTGAGAGGCTTGGAATCTCCTAATCCTGAAAAGTGTGTTCCTTAGAATGGATTTATTTAGGTGGACAATACCTAAGGCTTTACGTAGCACAAGACATAAAGCAAGTGTTAAATATATGCTTGCTGAAGAAATGAATATAAGGGGCTTGAAGGCCAGGCAGACAGCCTAAGAAAAGGCAAAACAAAAGAGAGACCTGAGGGCTCTGCCTAGATGAAATGTTGCCTGGGTCTAATTCTATTTCTTATAATCACTCTAAGGAAACTCTCTTAGCAATTAAGAGAAACAGATAGCACTAAACCCTGGCAGCATTTAAGTTAGATAAGGACCGACTAAATACAGAGCGCTAAAGACAGAGCCAAAATTATGGAAAGAGTGACCCCAGACCTCCAAATTATAATTAAAGGAAAATTGTACTAGACCAGTTAAAAAGCAAGAAAGACACTATTCAAGATAAATAGAGGTCAAACTATTTCAATAGGAGAGAAAATTTAACTCAACTCTGCTGAAATAAAAGATGGGAGGAATTTTTTTTTTTTTTTTGAGGTACACAGGCCTCTCACTATTGTGGCCTCTCCTGTTGCAGAGCACAGGCTCCAGATGCGCAGGCTCAGCAGCCATGGCTAACGGACCCAGCCGCTCCGTGGCATGTGGGATCTTCCCGGACCGGGGCACGAATCTGTGTTCCCTGTATCGGCAGGGGGACTCCCAACCACTGCGCCACCAGGGAAGCCCAAGATGGGAGGATTTTTTAATGCTGGCTCAAGTTGAAGGAAAAGTGCTAAAGGACATTTGTGGGGAGGTTGGTCAGTGGGAATAGGCCATCTGTGTTTGCAAATTGTTCCTCACCAAAGGTCAGCTCCCACCCTCCCTCAGAAGCTGGGGGATAGAGGCCTTAGCTTTCTCCATGATTACATTTCAGAGGGATGAGTACCAGAATCTTGAGAATGACTGCCTGGTTGTAGAAGATTTATATCTCAAAGGTCAAAAGAAAGAACTTAAAATTACAAGTTATCTAAAGTTAACGCTCTAAGAAAAGGGAGATCAGGGGCCTATATAGTCAGGAAGAGCCTGCCTAACATTTAGTCAAACTGAGGGTAACGTTAAGATTCTCTTGGTTCTCTCCCTCCCTCCCTTCCATCCTTCCTTCTTTTTAATTGTCAAGTTACCTTTAAGTACCCATAATATAGGAAAGAAAATCTTACTAACAAACCAGAGAGGAATGGACACCACGTTGGGTCCTCAAACAGCAGCATTGGCCCTTGGATTTCTGTTCTCCTTCATTACCTGGTAGGAATCTCTTTACATTCAATAGACGTGGCCTTAGAGTCCCCACACTATGCTTCTAAGCGACCTGTTACTGAACAAGGGCCTTAACTCATCATTACTAAAAATAATAAATTTGGTTTACGGGTGCAAAAATATTAACTAATCTCTTCCACCCTTCTTTTCTCACTACTACCAACTGAGACAGGAAGACAGGATTGTAGCCATTTTGGAAAAAGACAGGGAACTACCTTGAGCAAACAGGCCTAACAAGCCCAGTAAAACAAAGTGTGTAAAGGCTTGGGTTTCTGAGACCATAGCAAAAGACCCACAGGAGTAAAAGATTAGCTCTATCTCTGTTCCACAGATGTATGTTCAGTTTCCAAAGGACAAAAGTGGGACTATAAATCTACCACATAACAGAATCAGTGAACTCCCAGGTCCCTGAAAGATAGACACAAAGTCCTGAAGCACATTCCTGAGTTGTTTTTGCAAGAAGCAGTCCCCCACCAGATGAAAGCAGTCCCCCACCAGCAAGTCAGCTTGCTGCTGACTGCCAGCTCATAGACAAGTTAAAACCAGAAGTTGATGATGCTCAAAACTTCACCTTGATGCCAACCAATCCAAGAATTGAGCACAAGCTGATCAGTCACCCTATGGCCTCCTCCCTCATGCTGCCTTTAAAACCACTTATCTGAGAGTCCTCAGGGAGTTGGCACTCTTTTCCACCTTCTCCCTTGTGCACAAGCTATCCTTTCAATAAAAAGCTTTGCTTGCCTAAGAGACTTACGAGAGTGATATTCATTTCTATGGTATTGCTGTCCAAGAATCTGGAGAGTTCCCAGTAACACAGCCAGCCTTCCACAACAGACAGCTACTCGTTGCCACTTTCCCCCTCTGCCTTGAAATGTACACAGTTTCTCTGACTGAGTTTGGACAAATTCTCCTGTCTCAGTATCAACAGTCTTTAATCCATGCCTAGCCTTGGAACAGATGGTCCAGTTCTCTTCATTGGTAACCACAGTTTATTCTTATGCTGCTGTTGCTTCTGTTTGTAATCAGTCCTCCTTGAAATGATAAACAAGTATAAATGGCTAAAATTCAAGAACTCAAATAAAAGTGTGTGTCTGTGCATGTATACCAGGCCCCCCTGTTATACATGCACAGACACACACTTTTATTTGAGTTCCTGAATTCTTCAAAAAGAGAGAGAAAGAGAGAGAGAAAGAGAGAGAAAGGAGGGAAGGGGGAGCAGCAGGCTTAGGCTGCTTGTATGCATATGGCAAAGGTAAATTAGAAGAAAGAAAGTTAAGATCAAAAACACATATCAGTAACTGTGTTTTATTTGGTCCTTGGAAGTAAAAATCAAACGACATGAACGGTAACCAGCTATATTTTTCTGGCCTTTTATTTCCATCAAATATTGCTGAAACTTTCAAAGTACACCCCCCCCCCCCCCACACACACACCTCCCAGTCCTCTTTAAGAGATAACTTTGCTTCTTTGCTTTCACTTTCATATCTTGGCTCCTGCTGTTGTGAGAGCTGTGTGCACTGGGCATCCCTGAGTGACCTCAGCCCCTTCTCCTGCTGGGAGCTGGGTTCTATCCTGGTTGGAGCTGAGTTACTGCAGCCACTGGTGTGCCAAAGCTGAGTATTACAAGGCTCTCTGCTGAGGACGGAATCCCCAGTGTCAGTGCCAATGCTCCAATTTATACTTTCTCATGTTTATTTCCTCTGAAGAAGTCCCACATCATTTCACGCTTTTTGGAGTTGTAGTTTGTTCCTCTCCAGAACCAGATCCTAGCCCATGGGGCTGCACCAGAGCACAAATATGAATGATACATTCCATGCTATCATCAGAACTACCTCTCTCCTCAAAAAGCTCATAGGGAGCTCTTCCCTGAGGATGACTTTTTATTAGGAGTCTTCTGCATCTTTCATGCAAATATATTCCTAGCAGAGATTCTCACAACAAACCTTTAGATACTACAGGAACTGGTTAACACTCAAGATAAGATTCCAACGACATACATATCCTGAATTGTTCTTCTATAGCCAAGTTAACAGACATAGGGCTCCACATCTGTATGCTCTTGTGTTGATGTAAAGATCACAATTTAGCAGTTGTTGTTAATGATGAGATTCACAATGGGGGCAGGGAGGGAGCAGGCCATGTTCTTGAAATTTAGTTTCTGGTGTGTGCAATCCCACTTATGGGTGTAGGGAACAGAAGAAAGGTTGAGTTCTTCTAATGAGTCTGTTGGAAATTTTAGCATCTCTCAAAGTGACTTTATTATTAGATACCACAGCTTGTTCTAAAAGTGGTACAGATAATAAATTCTTCAGAACAGAAAGAACACTTGAATATTGGGCAAAATTATAATCAAATATTAATAGTGATATGGCAATAAATGATAGCCACTTTCCTGGAAATTAATTTTGTTGGAAGGATATAGAGAATGGAAAACAAATTTACGTTTGTCTTGCTGACAGAAAGTTCTCCATGTTTTTTCTTTTACATTTATATCAATCATAATCTCCTACCCTGGATCCTGGTATGAGTCAGGACTTTTTCTTCAAGAGATGTTTTCTTGGTTTCCTACTGTTGCTGTAACAAATTACCACAAATTTAATAGCTTAAAATGACACAAATTTATTATTTTAGAGTTCTAGAGGTCAGAATGAAACTGAGCAGGACCCTGTGGGTCTCCTGGGCATGGAAGCCTTTCTGTGTCCTCACTTCTTATTTGAGGAAATAGGTTTCAGCCCCCATGACCTTCCCTGTGTTCCAAAGGGCAGGCTCAAACTACTGCTAATCAAGGAAGGGAGAAAATGCAAAGAGGAAGGAGGAACAGTCAAGAAACAATAGTGTAGCCTTGGAATAGGGTTCTGACTTTGCCTCAAGGGATACACATAACAATACCTTTGAGCTCTTCTGCAGAATTATAACCCCCAACAAATGGAAGATGTTAACTAGTTGATGAAGCATTCTTCATTTCAGAGAGAAGGTCGTTTGATAATATCAAGAGCCACAGAAGCTCATCAGGAGATCACCTGAGGCCAGATTAAAAGAATGCAGGCCCTGCACACACCCCTGATCCTTATCAGCAACCCTGTCCTTGAACCATTGCTATAAAACTCCTCACCAAATTCCCCCAGTGCTGGGACACACAGAGTTTGAGAGCACGAGCCTGCTGTGTCCCCCTTTGCCTGGAAAAGCAATAAAGCTATTCATTTCTACTTCACCCAAAACTCTGTCTCTGAGATTTTATTTGGCACCAGTGCACAGAGGCTGAGTTTTCAGCATCAAGAAGGCTAAAATGGATTATCAGGTCTCCTTGGAGGCTCTAGGAGAAAATCCATTTCCATGCTTTTTCTGGGCTACTCATAGTCCAACATCACTCCAACCTGTTTTAGTCATCACATCTTTTCTGACTCTGACCCTCCTGCTTCCCTCTTAAATTCTTATAAGAATCCTTATAATTACACTAGGCCCACCCAGATAATCTCCTGAATTTAAGATCCTTATCTTAGTCACATCTTCAAAGTCCCTTTGGCCATGTAAATTAACACATCCACAGGTTCTGGGGATTAGGATCTGAACATCTTTTAGGAGGGAGGGGAACATTTTTTTAAGACAAACCCAAGACCCAGTTGACTCTAAATCAACTGCAGATGGAATTTAATGGACTTATGTAAATTGATAAATCCAAAGAATGTGTATCTTAACTAGGAATCCAAAATAGCTCATGAATCCAGTTTATGCCACCTTCTTTTGGTTCTTTCTCCTACTTCATTACTTTTAGACTCAATCTCACATGGAAGGATGATAGTGGCAGCCACTCCAGACCTCATATCCTCAAATATTCAAGTCCAATGAGAAAAGTGTGTTTTCTTCCCAAGTTTCCCAACATCTCATCCTGTTTCATTGGCTCTGATTGCAGTACGTGCCCTTTTCTGAACTAGCTCTCATGTCTAGATGAATGTTTTGTGTTCTTTGTTCTCAGTGACCTCATGTTTAAGAGGAGCATAATATTCAAGGTTGGAACCCCATGCACAAGGGAGCACAAGATTAAATAGCAAATAAAAAAACACCATGGCAGGGTGAGAGAGAGAGAGAGAGAGAGAGAGAGAGAAAGACTGCTGCCCTTCTTGAACAAAGGGCTCTGCATTTCCATTTTTCACTTGTCCCCTCATATTATGTAGCCAGACCTGATAACATTTATAGAGATTATGTGAAAATTTAAAGAGTTAATAGAAATAGAATTTGAGAATTATCTTTGACATTTAACACTCAGTAAATACTAGTTATTTCTATTATCATCATCATTAGCATAAAACATCTAGGGTCTTTTTAAAGCAAACATCTGATTGGAATTTTCTCAGACTCCACTTGTCAGCATTAATTAGGCTCTTTTTTTCTTCAGGAAAAATATAAAGGAACTCATTATAAATCTGAGAGAAGGGGTTTAGATTGTAAAAGGAATTTTACTTTTTCTTCAATATCCAACCATCAGGTCAGATGTTTTAGTTGAGGCTACCAATGGGAAGCTACTTAATGAAGTTGCTTATGGTTTAATGATTTGTGTGGCATAAATTATTTGTCTTAATGTCATTCCTGGGACATTTTCCAATTGCTTCAGAGAATACACAGTAAAAAAAAAAACAAAAAAAAAAAAACCACAAAACAGAAACAAAACAAACAAAAAACCCTCTACAGTGTGATTCCATATTCCCACAGCACCTAGTGAGAAATAGTCTGCTGCTTCAATTGTAGTTCCATCATTTGTTTTATTTTGAATACCTTCACAGCAAGACTCTTCCATGCTGATTTACTTATTGCATATATGCTAAACATCCTGATAATTGCACATCCAGCTCACAATTGGTTTTCCTCAGAACCCTCATTATACCTCTCAAAGTTCTAGTAATGAAAAAGTTAGAATGAGCTTTAATAAGCATTAGGGAGTCAAGCTTTCTTGGGGAAATAATTTATTTATGGAAACATGTTCAAGTGAATGATGCACAAATACAGCATGATTATCAAAAGAGCTGGAGGTTAGAAAAGATGAGTGAATCACAAGGACAGGGTGAAGGAGGCCATTAAACTTTAACATGACAAATAAAATTAACTTGCCCTTTAGGACTTAAAACACTAATACTACTTATGATAGCTGTAGAGTTCTAGGATTTGTTATGCTTGGACCAAAACAGAAACTAGTCAGTTTTCCTCCCCATTCATTTTGTGACGTGTCATTGGCTTGGTAGCCAAGAGAATAACATATTTGCAGTATTTCACATTGTCCTGGTAATTATGCTATAATTATTTTGAAGGATAATTTTTTCAGTTAGTAAATGGACTATATTATGTGTTCTGATTATCTGATTTTATATATATTATTGATTCAAAATTGCTTTTCAGGTTTCCTCAAGTATGTTTTATTCCTGACTAGGTTACATGCTTTTTCCAGGCAAAAACAAATGTCATGTTTTCATCTACACACTGTGGTAAATACAACACTGAAAACTGTAAGTTAAAAAGTGCTTCACTGAAAACACAAACAAACCTTTATAAAACATTGGTCAGATATTCAATCATTCTTCAGTGAAGGAAATAGAATGAAGTCTATTAGTATATGCTTAGCATATCCTATTAAATTAGAATTCATTACTTTCCTGAATGTCTTTTATTTTTTTGAACAATAATGATTTTCATATTCTCTGAAAAGTAATGAGTTCTACCTCTCACAAAATAGAAGCATTAAAATTCCCCTCATTTTAGCCTTCAGAAAATAAATTACTAAGTACCATTAACACTAATACTTTATAAAGAAGACTAAGGCTCCTCGGAAAGAAGTTCTTTCTTTAATTATTTTTCTAAAAACTCAGTCAAACGTCCAAGAATCCCTGTTTACAAAGCAAAAATATATTTTCTGCTGTTTCTTTTGACTGTATAACAGAACAATAAGGGCAAGTGCTTTTGGAGCCAGAGAAACCAGATTCAAACTCTGATTCCATCATCTGTGAAAGGTGAGCAAGTTACTTAGTCTCCCTAAGTCTCCTTCTCTGTCAAGTGCAAATAATCACATGAATGCATTTTCCTATATATATATATATATATATATATATATATATGTTTATATGCATTTATTGATTCAATAATGAAGGTAGTAGCTACAACATAGCCCTGGTCATTATTACTAATTCTGTCTAATCATAGGTAGGAGCAGATTGAGTTCAGAACTTTACTTTCTGGATAAAGAAAGATGAGAATATGATACAACTTCAGTTCACTGTATTAGAGGTGCTAAAAAGTGAAGTGAGAATGGAGTCACAAAAAGTATATCATATTATCCTTTTAAAATATTTTTTATTTATTTATTTATTTATATATTATTTTTAAAATTTTTGGTCACACCATGCCGTTTGCAGGATCTTAGTTCCCTGACCAGGGATTGAACCCGGGCCACTGCAGTGAAAGTGCCAAGTCCTAACCACCGAACCTCCAAGGAATTCCCTAAAAATATTTTAGATTATCAGAAAAACCTCAGATAAAAGCAATTAACTTCTCTGGATATGTGTGGATCCTGGGCCAATTATTTTATCATTTTTCTTCAATAGAAAAAAAAAATGTGCATGTGTGTGTATTTTCTCCAAGTCTAGAAGGAAGAAGTTGAAATGTTCTCAAAGATGCTTGAAAAGGCCCCTGGTGAAGATCTTTTCTGTCTTAATCACTGGCTTTCCCTGTTAATCTCCCTTTTTTTTATCATCTAGATTACTGTGAGCAGAAAGACATGCCCATGGGATCTTTAGCACCCTTCCCTTTGTGTAGAAGAAGAGAGGGCATTGGATCTGTTATATTTGGGCTTTAAGGTTAAGAGAGTTTGTGGGTTAAGTGCTCTCTGTTAAGGAGCAGATGATCTGCTGAGTGGATCTCTTTGCTAAGATGGAATAGGGGTATTAGCAGTTACTGTCCTTTTTCAGTTCCTCTGGTGGGACCTGACTACCAAGGATTTGCCCAAGGGCTGAGGGGTTTAGTGGGATTCTTGAAAAGAAGCAGAACTCTACGGGACCTTCCTGTGATGAACCCCTCCCACCATGTCCTGTGCCAGATTCTTGTTTGTAGAAAAGCTGTAGTCTCCCAGATTTCCCCTGAATCACAAAAGCCTGGCTCAAGAATTAATGACTGAAAGGATGTGAGCATGTAGTGACAAAAGTAGCAGTTGGGCCAGGAGAATTGGTAACAATTTATGCAGTAAACAAGTCATAGGGCAGACAGAGAATCTTTAGCTCCTTGCTGAAATGTATAGATAACAGTATCTGATGCACATTTCTTGAGTAGTTTTATAACAAATGGAAGAAGTTAACTGCTCAGTGACCATGAGCACATAGCCCCCAGACCAGGTGGAGCCTGAGGATTGATAATATTAACTCCTGTGACACTACCCTATTACCTCACTATCAACCAATTGTGCACAAGCTGATCACATACCCTGTGACTCCCCTCCCTCACTTGGCCTTTAAAAATGCCTCCCTGAAACCCACTGGGGAGTCCGGGTTTTTTGAGCATTAGCTGTCCCGGAATCCTTGTCTGGTGCCCTGCAATAAACGCTGCACTTTCCTTCACCCCAAGCTGGTGTCAGTAGATTGGCTTTACTGTGTGCCGGCAAGTAGACCTAAGTTTGGTTCAGTAACACTCTCAGTGCTAAAGCTGTGACAGTACCCCACGTTAGCTTTGCCTTCATTTTCTTTAGTTCAACAGTGTGAATTTGACGTATTTTTTCTTTCCTTTAGCTACAGGCAAGTAAAAGCCTGTTTCTCCTCCTTGTCAACTTCTAAGAAGCCACATGAGATTTCCTTAGAATGGTAAAACATTTGATGATGCTTTATGAAACTTATCCACTTTCCTTTCATTCCTTTCTCACATGTGCAGAATATGAGTGTTTTTCATTTATATTTTCCATATGTCATATTCCATTCCTCTAGCCATTTGGCAGTTCTCTTTGGAATATAAACATGGAAAATAATATATTTCCCTTCCAACTTCAAATTGTTGTATCAATCATGTTCTTACTAAAATGATTTCTGACAATCTTTTCTTCTACTTTCATTTAGCTTCTTGCTGCACTTATTGATGAAGTCAAATATATTTTCATAGCTCTCTTCTTCAAACATCCTATTATTCGTATGAATTCTCATTTAATTTTGTTCCCTTTCCTACTTGGTAATTGTGCTTGAGATGGCGTGTGACCTCTAACCCTTTCTTTTTCTTACATAGGGTCTTCTTAGCTTGATCATGATGATTATTTAGCTTATTATTATCTGTTTCCTTAAGTTATTTAGTTTTATTTGTATCATTTCCTCTTTCATCACTGATAACTCCATGGTTCACCTCTTTCTCCTTTATTATCTTTGACTGTCTTTAGCATTCCTCCCCAAACTTCTCAATGACCAGAGTTATGGCAGATATAAGTTAAATGAGTCTAGGTAGCTAAATTTGTCTTCCTTCCCACTTGTAAAAAGTTCTTTTGTTTATTTTAAATCATAAAACACAGAGGACCACTGTGGATATTTCAGAAAATATAAAAATACATAAAGTAAATATCATGTATCATCTCTCAGATTGAATAATACTCTATTGAATTAGAGATTACTACATACTCTGAGGCTGGCAAATAGTAAGCACTTACTGAATTTTTGTTGTTAATACTATTATTGTTATTAAACAGTAATGAGAAAAGCTGATTTTTGAAAAAAGTTACACTTTAAAATGTTTTTTTGTGAAGAAGGTAGATAATCTTTATTTTCATGGTGAATCTTTTGCTAATAATGATCTGATAGTCTAATCACATATTTCATGTTTTTTATAGGAAGAAAGTCCTATATTATTACTTTACATGTTCAGTAGTTTGGGGTTTTTCAGTAATAATAATGACTTTGCTTAATTATTCAAACTAATGTCTGACTCTTTTTATGCTAGCCACCAAAATTTGCAAGAACTCTGGCCAGATAGAGTAATTATTGTTATTTCTAACATGAATAATTATTTTTCAAATTAGGACAATATAAATTGATACTTTATGTGGCAATGCCCCTTCTATGAGCAAAATTCTAACATCAAAAGCTGATATTTTCAAGGTCCAGCTGCCAAGATTCTTTCCTTATACCTTAGAAATATTTTTTTTTTCTGTAAGGAGCCAGATAATAAATATTTTTAGTTCTGTGGGCCATACAGTCTCTGTCACAAATATTCAGCTCTGCTGTTTTAGTTTGAAAGCAGCCATAGACAATAAATAAACACTGGACTTGGTTGTGTTCTAATAAAACTTTATTTACAAAAGCAGATTGTTGTCAGATTTCTTCTGCAAGCTGTAGTTTACCAGCCTAGAGAACCCTATCACCTTCATAATTTTGTTCAATTATGGGAACTACTTATTAAGCAATTCTTGTATAGCAGATATTATGTTATGGTGCTTTAAACTTGAATCTTTATAATAACTCTATTATGTAGGTATTATTATCCTCCTTATACTATTAAGGAAACTGAAGCACTGAAGCATAAGTTAATAGTAAGTGGCAAAGCTGCCCTTCGAACCAGCCTTCTAACTCACGTCTCCAAAGCCTAGACCTTGCTCTGTGTTCCTAAAAAATGTTTTGAGTCCCTCATTACTAAGATGACTACTCACTAAATCTGTTACCACTTCCAAGGGTATTTAAATGCTTAAACAATTTAATATTTAAAGGATTGATGTTCTCACTAATATATAATTTTAGCAGTAGTACCTTGTGAAAGAGTGGGCTTTCTTTCTTGCTGTCTTAAAAGTATATTATGGAAGCTGAGAGCCAGACTGATAGACAATCTAGTCTATCTCTCTGCAGTTTACAAAATATCTCTAAATTATGAAACAATGAATGAATTTTCTTTATTTTTTATTATTTTCTGGATTTTGTGAATATCAGAAAAAGTATTCTCAAAAAGGCTAGAATGGAACAGAATTTGTAGCACACCTGGATCCAGTTGAAAAAAGGTTAAGTATTCATAGATTAAAAATAGCTAAATTTAGTTTACATGAAGTTAGTCTTAGGAAACCCTTGATGCTCTTGACATAAACTGCGGCAGTGGGAAGAACTTCAAGTTATTCTGATATCTGGCTCCATCACATACTAGCACCATAGTCAAGGGTAACTTTCTTAGCTGGCCTGAGTCTCAATATCCTTAGGCATAAAATAAGGCTAATAATAACAACCGTATAGAATTATGGTGAGGATGAAATGTAAAAATTGATATATTACAGAGCTACTATACCAATGTTTATGTAACCCAGATGTCCCTAAATCTTCCAGCCTTGCTAGAATCACCCTGTCTTATAAAATTTAAATAAAATGGCCCAAATCCTGTCTCACGTAAGAAGGGCCAGTCACTTTTATCTTAGTATTACTGTGGTTTATTTGTTGTTGCTGCTGTTATTGCTGTTGTTTTGAGAAGTCTTATCTTTCTCTTAGTTACTTTTTGCACTCTGTTATTTCCCATTTGTGCTTCTTTATTGCTGTTTTCCTCTGGTTGCTGTTTCCCTTTCTTTCTTTCATATCAAACTTGATGGGCACACAGCCTGAATTATGTGCATTACACTTTACTGAAGAGGAAAGGACCCCAGGTGCATCTCTCACTACCTGCCTCTCTCACCTGCCACCTTTTAAACCCTCCCAAGTCCATTCCTGATATTTTTCTAGGAAGAGCAATTCAACTCACTCCTGCTGTCTCCTTCCACACTATGCTCAGTGCTGGCCTCAATTTCTGTAGCCAAACAGCTTATTATTTTTTTTTCCACTATGAGATACCTTTCCTAGAGAGGAATTTCCATTCTCCTAACAGGCAAAAGTAACTGCAATCACAGACTAATATCCATGCCCCCTTCTCTGTGACTTTATATTAATGTAAGAGAGTAATTTTTTTTTTCTGAGGCTTTCAGTTAACAGCAATTGAAGTTAAATAGTGCTACTATAAAATTTTTGTTAGCTAGGACTTTACTAACATCCTTTCAAATAGATTTATGCATTCCATTTTTAAACTTCTGTCTTGTTGGAGTGTAACACACATAATGAATAGTAAACAAAACAATAAATGTACAGTTCATTTAATTATACTGAAATAAACTCCTTTGAATACATCACCCAAGTCAAGAAATAGACACTGGCATCAACCCAGGAGACTTGCCTGTAACCTGTCTCAATCACACTGTCATTACTTCCACCTCAAAGATGGCCACTGTCCAAACTTCCAACATTACAGTTTTGCCTATTTTGCAATTTTCTGTAAGCAAAACCATATAGTAGGGATTCTTTTGTATCTGATTTCTTTGCTATTGTGTTTGTGAGGTTCACTCATATTGTTGTATGTAGCTCTAATTCATGAATTTTAATTGCTATATATTATTTTATTGCATGAACACACCACTATTACTCTCTGATCTGTGGATGCATATTTAAGTTGTTTTCAGTATTTTGACTATTATGAATATGTTGCTCTGAACAATATGTCTATTGTTCACATATATCTGGGAATGAATATAAGTCTTAGGTCATATGTTTGTACAACCGTAGTAATTACTGACACACTTTTTTCTTGGTCACATTCCCAAAGTTTTTTCCTCTCTAAGGACCTAAGCTTTGATGTTCTGCCTTTGTGTTTTTGGCTTTATAGCTCTCACGTTCAATTACCAGCGTTCAATTCTGTCTTCTTCTGCGAAGAACTGACAGCTCTCAACGACACAGCTCAGTTGGGCAACAGTCCTTTAAGCTGTGAGATCCAAAGCAACTTGCCTTTGCTAAATGAGTACATTTAACTTGTTTGGAAGACTCTGTCATTTTACTTTCTAAAGCTTACTTCCTAGGAAATGGAGAACCATTGTCCTCTTCCATGAATTTGAAATTTTCATCTTATTGTATACACTCAATTAAAGAAAATTTGCAAAATCGCACTCAGGTCTTGTACCTCATCTTGTTTTCCTGCAGCTAGTAAAGCAAACTCCATCCATGCAATTGTGAAGAAGGTAGTTAGGGAGAAGGCAACACACTGCTGTAGTCATAACCAAGGCGTGTGATTTAGAGAATCTATATTAGAGGGAACCACAGGGAGTCAATTACCATCTATCTGCCTCATACACATTTTAATTATACCACTAACTTCGGCAGGGAGATGTCATCTAACCCTCTGCTAAGACACATTCTTTGTAAAATTAAAATTGTTCTCCTAGGAGGAGGTATACACATAGTGAGATGCAAACACAAAGACAGTCCTTATTTATTTAAAAGTAACTACTGAAATAAGATGAGGCAGGAGGAGATATATATATATATACACAAACACACATATATACACATATATCTATACATATATATACATACATATATACATATATATATTCATTTTATTTTTAGAATAGCCAAAAATTATGACTTTCAACATCAAGAAAATTATAAATTCCAGGCTATTAAAAAAATCAAACAAAAGAAAGCAAATTTTAATAGAAATTCAACATGAGAATTACCTTCTCTGTCTTCTGCTTAGCTTTTTCCTTGGAAAAAATTTCAATTTCAACATAGTAGCTTTTTCAAGAAACTATTTTAAAAATTGAAAAATGCTTAGTTGAGATGGGGAAGGTGTTAGCTTATACAATTCAATCAGAGTAGGACCCACTGTTAAGGTCATATTCAAGGAGAGACTTGGAGAAAGCAGGGTAAGTAGCCACTAGGCTATCTGTGGGAAAAGAGCTCAAGGCAGAAGAAATAGCAAGTGGAAAAAGCCATACAGAAAATTATGTTCAGTCTATTCCAGAAAAATCAAGAAGGGCAGTGTGGTTAGGTAGATAGAACAAGAAATTGCATGGTAGGATAAGACATCAAAAGACTTAGTGGGTATGTCACACCTTTAGACTGTGTTCTGGAGTCACTGGGAGATTATAAAAACAGCGATGTGTGATTCTAACTTATGTTTGAGAGGATCACTCTGACTCTGTGTGAAGAGTGGATTCAAAGGGGCAAGTAGTGGTTGGAGGGGGTTATGAGCAGAGGTCTTTTTGATAGTCTAGACAAGAGATGCTGATGGCTTTGACTGGATGGGTATAGCCTAAAGAAGAGCCCCCTGGATGGGGAATGGAAGAATGGAGATATTATTTGCAGATGAAGCAGCAATCATCTTTATGGTCGATAGCTGTAGCTATCGAGGAAGGGAAATCAAATGGACTGGATCACAAGCCCATTCACTACACTTGTAGAAGAATTTATCAAATAAGGCTAGAGACCAGGTGTGTGCTGGATTTAGAAAAATAATTTTTTCTCTTGAAATCAAGATAAAGGAATAGACAATCCATTGTAACATAAAATGAATGTAAGAATGTTTTCTTTCATTATTATACTAAGTAACTCACAAAACTTTTTCTAATTCCTGTAGCTTTGGGTTTTCTGGCTTGGCTGTCTGGGTCCCTAACAAGAGAAGAAGATTTTCATTATAGGACACAGTAGTGATTCAATTTAATTGGAATATGGAGATTGCCATCTGAGTTCTTTGAGTTTCTTTTTCTACCTGATGAACAAGGAAAAAAGGAGTTGAGAATGATGACTGGCATGTTTGAATGAGCCTGACTATCAATGGGCAAAAAGCAATGATGCCACACAATGAAGTGAGCAAATAGTATGTCCTTAGGGCTCTCTTGGGGAAACTTTCTAGTTTACTTTTGTCCAGTGATCAGTGGGAATGGAAAATTAATTCAAATTCAGACAGACTCACAAAAAGCACAGACCCCTCAGGAATGAAGTTTTGAGGCACGTCATGTGATGGGAACTGTTAATTTTCTCCTCAAAGTCATTTTCTACTTTGCCTTAGATGCATGGTGGTGCAACTAGAGACATTATTTCCCAGCTATCATTCTTATCAATGTACTGTGAGTGAAAGTGGTGTCTTAACTTCTGTATTATGTACTTAAAAGGAAATCCTTTCTCCTGAGTGTCCCCCATTTTCCTCCTTGCCAGCCAGAAATGGTAGTGGCTGGAGCATCTTGGAAGCCATGTGTTGCCAGGTGCTCATCATGAATGAGCACTCTGCACTGTTCATAAAGGACAGACAGAGTTTTAATATTTTTAAGCCACTGACTTACTGTTGGCTCTGTTTTTTACAGAAGCCTAAACTTACCCTTACTAATACAACTCTTTAGGCAAAGAACCCTGGCAAGTTTAGGGCAGAGGGAATGTAGATAGGTAGCAGAAGAAGCAAGTCACAATGTTAACACCTATGGTCTTGCAGAAAAAAAATCCATATTTTCTTCCTTTCTGTATAATGTACATATTTGTACATTTTAGCTAGTAATTCTACTTTCCTCTCATTTCCCCAGCTATTTCATATAGCATGTGTTGGTGTCACTAACCTTAAAGTTTGCAAAGTGGGACAGTAAGTTAAGAAGAGAGGAGACAGCAAAGGAGAAATGACTACCATCCAGACATTCAGACTAAGATTTGGGTAAAATAGCTGATGAGATTTGAGTTTTTCTCCTTTCATGAAGAAAATTATTCCCTTTCCTTTTTTATATGAGATAGGTTAGTTATATTAGAAATAAGTGATATGTGTTTTTGTAATTGATGATATTACTTTTTTAAAGTTTGTTGCTGCACATCCAGTAGATGCATCTTAATAGAATTTTTGGTCTGGGGAAGCAGATCCTGGGAGGGGATTAGGCATGTTGGGAAAAGTTCAAGGCTGTGAGTGCAGTGTTGGATTCAGAAAGACAGCTGCTGGAGCCTTCAGTCACTTATGCTCCCACACATTTCCATGGCTGCCACAGAGACTTTGTCCAAGCCCCTTCTTTGTGCTGTGCCAGTGACAAACACTCACCTTCCTGCTGACTTTCTGCCTGGCATGGTTGTCAGGTGAATCTAGGCAGTACCCTTCCTTTCAGATGCTGCTTATTCTCAGCAAAATAGAGGCCCAAGGAGGACCCTCTTTCTGACTTTAGGTTGTTTTTTCTCCTCACTACTGTAATACCAATCTTTCCATGACAGTCTATCATGATCTTCTCTAGAAGGGAGGTTCAGATAGTGGCTAAAACTTCTGATTTCAAGTAAAGAAGACCTGGGTCCAAATCTTAAATCTGTCAAGCACTAGCTACTGTAACGTTGGTCAAGTTATTTCATCTCTCTAACCCTCATGATCCCTGTGTTTAAAATGGCTCACAGAACCTCTTAGAGTTGTGAGAATTAAAGGAAATAATGAACGTATTAGCACTTTTCACATAGTAAGCATTCAAGTGTTACCTACTATTACTCCTTAATGCTTGTACTTTTCTCAAGATAAGTGTTTCCAAAGGAAACTGTGGTTCTTTATTTTCATGTTTTCACTTGTACTGCATCTATTACAAGTGCCATCTTTTAGAAGAAGTTGACTCATATCATTTATACTAAGCAATGGGGCATGGGATTTGGACCTGGGAATGTTAAACAACAAAGTACATCCTCTTAAATAATATTACCTTTACTGCCCCTAATAGTTTTTGTTATGTGGATAGCATTACTGTCTTTCTTTTCCCAGACCACTGCCATGCCTGCACCCCCTTTCCCCTCCTCCTCCCCACCTTCACGCTCTGTGAGCCACATCAGTGGAGACCTGTAGCGATGGTACTTATATTCCTGACACCTTATCTATGAATGCTTTAGTCCTTTAGAACAGAATATCTAAATGTCAAGTAACAATTTCTACATTCCCATACTCAGTTTGGGGGCATTTTTTTCAGATTTATTCACGATCTAGAGCAACATAGCCCTTTTCTGGTTGCAGGTTGTACAATATGTTTCCACAGCTTTACTTTGCTAAGATATCTAGGACTGGGCAGGTCTAACATGAATAACATCCTAGGTGACCAATTTCTTGACGGAAGAGATAATGTAGATCATTATTTCTCAAGTAGGTGCTATTGACATTTTGGACATTACCATTAAATTTGATTGCAGAATGTTGAAACATAATTAACACCCTTGACTCCTATTCACTAAATACAAGTGATTCCCTCTCCTCTCTACTCCACAAGTTCCTATCCCCATACATTTCCAAAAGCCCCCATGGGTGAGTGGGCCCTGGCTCTTACTTAGTGCCAATGAATAGGTGAAACAATCTTGAAGTTAGGGGAAGGTCATGAGAGGGGTACGGAGTTTAAGACAGTCTTACATCATTGATGGGAGAAAAACTGGGTATTTCCTGGGATAACAGATACATTTTTCAGGAGGTTATATGATGGAAGGGGTTAGAAAGAAAGCAGTATTGTCAAATATTAAGGGTCTGACTTTTTGGTAAGACTCAACAATGTTTCCCTGCCAAGGAGGCATTGGGTGACATCTAGGCAGAGGAGGAAAATTCTAGGGCAGGTCTGTCAGCAAAAATATGACTTTTGTAGTGTATGGACTATGTTCCAAGTCTGTTAAACTTCCAGTAATCACTTCATCTTCTCTCTAAAGATATGAATGCTTCAGGTGATTACAGTGGTTTTGGAATCTAGATTGTTCATTTTGAAGGACCAGCGTTTTGTCAGAAAACTTTTAAATTCCCTGAAATTCAGGTGTTGTTTAAAAGAAAAGATCTATAATAAATGTTTGAAGTTTAGTTATGAGATTCATGCATTTTAAATTCCTTATTTTTCACTCTATTTGTCTGAGCATCTGTGTTGGGGAATTGTCCTTGGAGATAGAAAAGGAAAAAAATGCTTTATTAAAATGGAAAAATGTCCATGTTAATCATTCATATTTAATTGGAGACCAGGTATGAAAGTTTTTAATGCTGGAGAACTTTCTACCAAGTTGTTATGAGCATGTGAAACAAGGATATGAAATTGAGTTGTAAACTTAACCATAAAGTTGACTGTTGCAAACGCTATTATACTGGGATTCTGTTATATCAGTGGTTTTATTTCCACATTCTATGCTGTATATTAAGACCTACCTTTTCTCACTGTGCTTATATCTTAATGGTAAATAGTTTCAGAATATCCTAGCAGTTAATAGCAAAAGTTTATAGAAAATATTCCTCCCCAGAATGATGTGGTAAAATTAGTTTCATTATCATTAAGTTTGCTTATTTAAAAAATGTTGGAATGTTTGATGGTGGTGGTACTAGGTAAGTATCAGCTTCAAATCTTCCCTTCTTAGTTCCCTGGCAGAATTTCAATTGTATAAGCTTCTCATCTGGGAAATGTTTAACTTCCTGGCAAATTTAAATTGTCATTGAATGCTATTCCATTGATGAAGGCCACCTGGAAATCATGTTCATTTCATGCTCAGTTGAATGATGCATTGCTGCTCATGCTGTTTAGAGAGGAAGGAACCCATGCTATGAGACTGTTCTTTAAAAACCTGGGCTAAGGATATGACTATGTTTTGCTCATTTCTTTCATTCCTCTCTTCTCTTTGATGTTATTCTAATGTATATGCCTTTAGTTTTCTGAATATTATGGTAATTTTAATTTTAGTTTCAGAATCTTGGTTTAAACTAAATGATATAAACAACATGTAGAAGAACTTTTGTCTGAAACATCAGCTTCTACTGAGAAAGATTATGACATTTTCTTTGTGTTGTTTTCTTACTCTTTACAGCAAAATGTTTCCTAGTTAGTAATGATGTTATTTGAAGAAAGACAATGGTTACTATAGGTTTGGTGAGTTGAAACACCAGTTGGATTATAAAAATCGTCCCTTTTATTTAAAATAACATAATTTTTGAACTTATATTACTTGAAAACAGAAATCACTTTAGAATGGCATCATTTTGAGTGTTGTAGGTTGAGAAAAAAATATTTATACATGTATTTGTAAAAAATCAATGAGAACATATGCTGAAGTTTATTCTTCTGTGGTCTAATTATATTTAAACATATTCAATAGGAAAAATAAAGTTTTACATTTATGATTATTTCAGAAAAGACACAGTTCTTCCAATATGATATTATAAGGTATAGGGCTTGCAATAACAAAATCTAACTGTATGCTACACGTTGAATGGTAAAGAGAGCTTACAATTTGTCACCAAGTGCAAAATTTTAAACAATTTAATGTAAATAGGAAAGAAGAAAAGTTAGAACTCTGTTCACAGCTGCAATGAATCTCAACTTTAAGACTCATTATCAGAACTGAGAAATTAGTAAACTTTTGATCTGATAAGAATGAGAAGATTGTTAAATAATTCTCTTGAAATTTCATCACAAAATCTTGGAATATCATTGCATCAGCCATGGCACAAGAAGGTGGGTAACTCTAGGAAGCAATTCAATATTCTCTTGTGTTGGTTAGAAATAAAGACCCACGAAAGTACTTATGTTTTATATTCAAGTTCAAATTTTGTTTTTCTCCCCATATTTATCTAAAATAATAATTTTGAACTTAATATTTACCTTATTGTTTTGTGGTTCAAGTAGTGATATGGCCGCTAAGCTTTCTTCTTCTTCTCAAAATACCACATAAATCACATAAATTAAATAATGTATATTTTGGAGATTAATCGCTTGTCAGTCACTTTGTTTGCAAATATTTTCTCTCATTCTGTAGGTTTTTTTCCCATTCTCTTTGTTTTGTTTATGGCTTCCTTTGCTGTGAAAAAGCTTTTAAGTTTAATTAAGTCCCATTTGTTTATTTTTGTTTTTATTTTCATTATTCCAGGAGGTGGATCAAAAAACATCTTGCTGCAATTTCAGTTAAGAGAATGTTCTGCTTAGGTTTTACTCTAAGAGTTTTATAGTATCCGGTCAGACATTTAGATCTTTAGTCCATTTTGAGTTTATTTTTTGTATGGTGTTAGAGAATGTTCTAATTTCATTCTTTCACATGTAGTTGTCCAGTTTTCACAGCACCACTTATGGAAGACACTGTCTTTCTTCCATTGTATTTTCTTGTATCCTTTGTCATAGATTAGGTGGCCATAGTTGCATGGCTTTATCTCTGGACTTTCTTTCCTGTTCCATCGATCTATAAGTCTGTCTTTGTGTCAGTACCATACTGTTTTGGTGACTATAGCTTTGTAATACAGCCTGACATGAAGAAACCTGATTCCTCCAGCTCTGTTTTTCTTTTTCAAGATGGCTTTGGCTATTTAGGGTCTTCGGAGTTTCTGTACAAATGGTAAAATTTTTTGTTCTAATTCTGTGAAAAATGTTATAGGTAATTTAATAGGGATTGCATTGAATCTGTAGATTACTTTGGGTTGTATAATCATTTTCATAATATTGATTCTTCCAGTCCAAGAACATGGTATATCTCTCCATCTATTTGTGTCATCTTTGATTTCTTTCATCAATATCTTATAGTTTTCTGAGTACAGTCTTGTGTCTCCTTAGGTAGGTTTATTCCTACGTATTTTATTTTTTTATTTTTTTTTTTATTTTAACATCTTTATTGGGGTATAATTGCTTTACAATGGTGTGTTAGTTTCTGCTTTATAACAAAGTGAATCAGTTATACATATACATATACATATGTTCCCATATCTCTTTCATCTTGCGTCTCCCTCCCTCACACCCTCCCTATCCCACCCCTCCAGGTGGTCACAAAGCACCAAGTTGATATCCCTGTGCTAAGCAGCTGCTTCCCACTAGCTATCTACCTTACGTTTGGTAGTGTATATATATCCATGCCTCTCTCTTGCTTTGTCACAGCTCACCCTTCCCCCCTCCCCATATCCTCAAGTCTGTTCTCCAGTAGGTCTGTGTCTTTATTCCTGTCTTACCCCTAGGTTCTTCAGGACATTTTTTTTCTTAAATTCCATATATATGTGTTAGCATACGGTATTTGTCTTTCTCTTTCTGACTTACTTCACTCTGTATGACAGACTCTAGGTCTATCCACCTCATTACAAATAGCTCAATTTCGTTTCTTTTTATGGCTGAGTAATATTCCATTGTATATGTGCCACATCTCCTTTATCCATTCATCCAATGATGGGCACTTAGGTTGTTTCCATCTCTGAGCTATTGTAAATAGCACTGCAATGAACATTTTGGTACATGACTCTTTTTGAATTATGATTTTCTCAGGGTATATGCCCAGTAGTGGGATTGCTGGGTCAAATGGTAGTTCTATTTGTAGTTTTTTAAGGAACCTCCATACTGTTCTCCATAGTGGCTGTACCAATTCACATTCCCACCAGCAGTGCAAAAGTGTTCCCTTTTCTCCACACCCTCTCCAGTATTTATTGTTTCTAGATTTTTGGATGATGGCCATTCTGACTGGTGTGAGATGATATCTCATTGTAGTTTTGATTTGCATTTCTCTAATGATTAATGATGTTGAGCATTCTTTCATGTGTTTGTTGGCAGTCTGTATATCTTCTTTGGAGAAATGTCTATTTATGTCTTCTGCCCATTTTTCAATTGGGTTGTTTGTTTTTTTGTTATTGAGCTGCATGAGCTGCTTGTAAATTTTGGACATTAATCCTTTGTCAGTTGCTTCATTTGAAAATATTTTCTCCCATTCTGAAGGTTGTCTTTTGGTCTTGTTTATGGTTTCCTTTGCTGTGCAAAAGCTTTGAAGTTTCATTAGGTCCCATTTGCTTATGTTTGTTTTTATCTCCATTTCTCTAGGAGGTGGCTCAAAAAGGATCTTGATGTGATTTATGTCATAGAGTGTTCTACCTATGTTTTCCTCTAAGAGTTTGATAGTTTCTGGCCTTACATTTAGGTGTTTAATCCATTTTGAGCTTATATTTGTGTATGGTGTTAGGGAGTGATCTAATTTCATACTTTTACATGTTTTCCCAGCACCACTTATTGAAGAGGCTGTCCTTTCTCCACTGTACATTCCTGCCTCCTTTATCAAACATAAGGTGACCATATGTGTGTGGGTTTACTTCTCGGCTTTCTATCCTGTTCCATTGATCTATCTTTCTGTTTTTGTGCCAGTACCATACTGTCTTGATTACTGTAGCTTTGTAGTATAGTCTGAAGTCAGGGAGCCTGATTCCTCCACCTCCTTTTTTCGTTCTCAAGATTGCTTTGGCTATTCGGGGTCTTTTGTGTTGCCATACAAATTGTGAATTTTTTTGTTCTAGTAGTGTGAAAAATGCCAGTGGTAGTTTGATAGGGATTGCATTGAATCTATAAATTGCTTTGGGTAGTAGAGTCATTTTCACAATGTTGATTCTTCCAATCCAAGAACATGGTATATCTCTCCATCTATTTGTATCATCTTTAATTTCTTTCATCAGTGTCTTATAATTTTCTGCATACAGGTCTTTTGTCTCCTTAGGTAGGTTTATTCCTAGATATTTTATTCTTTTTGTTGCAATGGTAAATGGGAGTGTTTTCTTGATTTCACTTTCAGATTTTTCATCATTAGTGTATAGGAATGCCAGAGATTTCTGTGCATTAATTTTGTATCCTGCTACTTTACCAAATTCATTGATTAGCTCTAGTAGTTTTCTGGTAGCATCTTTAGGATTCTCTATGTATAGTATCATGTCATCTGCGAACAGTGACAGCTTTACTTCTTCCTTTCTGATTTGGATTCCTTTAGTTTCCTTTTCGTCTCTGATTGCTGTGGCTAAAACTTCCAAAACTATGTTGAATAAGAGTGTTGAGAGAGAGCAACCTTGTCTTGTTCCTGATCTTAGTGGAAATGTTTTCAGTTTTTCACCATTGAAGATGATGTTGGCTGTGGGCTTGTCATATATGGCCTTTATTATGTTGAGGAAAGTTCCCTCTATGCCTACTTTCTGCAGGGTTTTTTATCATAAATGGGTGTTGAATTTTGCCAAACGCTTTCTCTGCATCTATTGAGGTGATCATATGTTTTTTCTCCTTCAATTTGTTAATATGTTTATCACATTGATAGATTTGCATATATTGAAGAATCCTTGCATTCCTGGAATAAACCTCACTTGATCATGGTGTATGATCTTTTTAATGTGCTGTTGGATTCTGTTTGCTAGTATTTTGTTGAGGATTTTTGCATCTATATTATCAGTTGATATTGACCTATAGTTTTCTTTCTTTGTGACATCCTTGTCTGGTTTTGGTATCAAGGTGATGGTGGCCTCGTTGAAGGAATTTTGGAGTGTTCCTCCCTCTGCTATATTTTGAAAGAGTTTGAGAAGGATAGGTGTTAGCTCTTCTCTAAATGTTTGATAGAATTCACCTGTGAAGCCATCTGGTCCTGGGCTTTTGTTTGTTGGAAGATTTTTAATCACAGTCTCAATTTCAGTGCTTGTGATTGGTCTGTTCATATTTTCTATTTCTTCCTGATTCAGTCTTGGCAGGTTGTGCATTTCTAAGAATTTGTCTATTTCTTCCAGGTTGTCCATTTTTTTGGCATAGAGTTAATCTCTCATGATCTTTTTTATTTCTGCAGTGTCAGTTGTCACTTCTCCTTTTTCATTTCTAATTCTATTGATTTGAGTCCTCTCCCGTTTTTTCTTGATGAGTCTGGCTAATGGTTGATCTATTTTGTTTATCTTCTCAAAGAACCAGTTTTAGTTTTATTGATCTTTGGTATCATTTCCTTCATTTTTTTTCATTTATTTCTGATCTGATCTTTATGATTTCTTTCCTTCTGTTAACTTTGGGTTTTTTTTTTTGTTGTTGTTGTTGTTCTTCTTTCTCTAATTGCTTGAGGTGCAAGGTTAGGTTGTTTATTCGAGATGTTTCCTGTTTCTTAAGGTGGGCTTGTATTGCTATAAACTTCCTTCTTAGAACTGCTTTTGCTGCATCCCATAGATTTTGGGTCATTGTGTCTCCATTGTCATTTGTTTCCACTTATTATTTTTATTTCCTCTTTGATTTCTTCAGTGATCACTTCATTATTAAGTAGTGTATTGTTTAGCCTCCATGTGTTTGTATTTTTTACAGGTCTTTTCCTGTAATTGATATCTAGTCTCATGGCATTGTGGTCGGAAAAGATACTTGATACAATTTCAATTTTCTTAAATTTACCAAGGCTTGATTTTTAACCCAAGGTATAATCTATCCTGGAGAATGTTCCATGAGCACTTGAGAAAAATGTGTATTCTGTTGTTTTTTGGATGGCAGATCCTATAAATATCAATTAAGTCCATCTTGTTTAATGTATCATTTAAAGCTTGTGTTTCCTTATTTATTTTCATTTTGGATGATCTGTCCCTTGGTGAAAGTGGGGTGTTAAAGTCCCCTACTATGAATTTGTTACTGTCAATTTCTCCTTTTATGGCTGTTAGTATTTGCCTTATGTATTGAGGTGCTCCTATGTTGGGAGCATAAATATTTAAAATTGTTATATCTTCTTCTTGGATCGATCCCTTGATCATTATGTAGTGTCCTTCTTTGTCTCTTCTAATAGTCTTTATTTTAGTGTCTATTTTGTCTGATATGAGAATTGCTGCTCCAACTTTCTTTTGGTTTCCATTTGCATGGAATATCTTTTTCCATCCCCTTACTTTCAGTCTGTATGTGTCTCTAGGTCTGAAGTGGGTCTCTTGTAGACAGCATATATATGGGTCTTGTTTTTGTATCCATTCAGCCAATCTGTGTCTTTTGGTGAGAGCATTTAGTCCATTTACTTTTAAGGTAATTATCGATATGTATGTTCCTATTCCCATTTTCTAAATTGTTTTGGGTTCGTTATTATAGGTCTTTTCTTTCACTTGTGTTTCTTGCCTAGAGAATATCCTTTAGCATTTGTTGTAAAGCTGGTTTGGTGGTGCTGAACTCTCTCAGCTTTTGCTTGTCTGTAAAGGTTTTAATTTCTCCATCAAATCTGAATGAGATCCTTGCTGGGTAGAGGAATCTTGGTTGCAGGTTTTTCTCCCTCATCACTTTCAGTATGTCCTGCCACTCCTTTCTGGCTTGCAGAGTTTCTGCTGAGATATTAGCTGTTAACCTTATGGGCATTCCCTTGTGTGTTATTTGTTGTTTTTCCCTTGCTGCTTTTAATATGCTTTCTTTGTATTTAATTTTTGACAGTTTGATTAATATGTGTCTTGGCGTATTTCTCCTTGGATTTATCCTGTATGGGACTCTCTTTACTTTCTGGACTTGATTAACTATTTCCTTTCCCATATTAGGGAAGTTTTCAACTATAATCTCTTCAAATATTTTCTCTGTCCCTTTCTTTTTCTCTTCTTCTTCTGGACCCCTATAATTCGAATGTTGGTGCATTTAATATTGTGGCAGAGGTCTCTGAGACTGTTCTCAGTTCTTTTCATTCTTTTTTTCTTTATTCTGCTCTGCAGTAGTTATTCCACTATTTTATTTTCCAGGTCATTTATCCGTTCTTCTGCCTCAGTTATTCTGCTATTGAGCCCATCTAGAGTCTGTTTCATTTCATTTATTGTGCTGTTCATCATTGTTTGTTTCATCTTTAGTTCTTCTAGGTCCTTGTTAAATGTTTCTTGCATTTTGTCCATTCTATTTCCAAGATTTTGGATCATCTTTACTATTATTATTCTGAATTATTTTTCATGTAGACTGCCTATTTCCTCTTCATTTGTTATGTCTGGTGGGTTTTTATCTTGCTCCTTCATCTGCTGTGTGTTTTTCTGTCTTCTCATTTTGCTTATCTTACTCTGTTTGGGGTCTCCTTTTTGCAGGCTGCAGGTTCGTGTGGCTAAGGTTGATTCAGTGTGTTGTGTAGGCTTCCTGGTGGAGGGCACTAGTGCCTGTGTTCTGGTGGATGAGGCTGGATCTTGTCTCTCTAGTGGGCAGGTCCACATCTGGTACTGTGTTTTGGGGTGTCTGTGGACTTATTATTATTTTAGGCAGCTTCTCTGCTAATGGGTGGGGCTGTGTTTCTGTTTTGCTAGTTGTTTGGCTTAGGGTGTCCAGCACTGTAGCTTGCTGGTCATTGAATGAAGCTTGGTGCTGGTGTTGAGATGGAGATCTCTGGGAAATTTTCGCCATTTGATACTATGTGGAGCTGGGAGGACTCTTGTTGACCAGTGTCCTGAAGTTGGCTCTCCCACCTCAGAGGCACAGCACTGACTCCTCGCTGCAGCACCAAGGGCCTTTCATCCACATGGCTCCTCAATTTGGGATGATTCATTGTCTAATCATGTATTCCACAGATATAGGGTATATCAAGTTGATTGTGGAGCTTTAATCCACTGCTTCTGAGGCTTTTGGGATGTCTGAGGTCTTCTGCCAGCGTTCTGTAGGTGATTGTAAGAGTTGCTCCATGTGTAGATGTATTTCTGGTGTATCTGTGGGGAGGAAGGTGATCTCCGCATCTTACTCTTCCGCCATCTTCCCCTCCGCTCTCTGAGGAGAAATCTTTAAACATACAGTTCAGTCCCTTGAGCCCTATGAGCACCCCAGCTGAGAAGCAACCAGGTTGGGTGCGGGGAGGGCAGTGACATGTGGGGTCACTCGAGAAGAACGTGGTGTCGAAGGCCTGTGCAAGGCTGCCCGGCCTGGAGCTCGGAGGAGAGCTGGGAGGCCCGCTTCACCTGGAGGACCCTCCTGAAGCCCTCTTTTATTCCTTTTGATCTGATAGTAAGTGGGATTTTTTCTTTAATTTCTCCAAAATATAAAAACAACTCATATAACTCAATATCCAAAAAAAAAAACAACCCAGTAAAAAAATGCGTAGAATATCTAAATAGACATTTCTCCAAAGAAGACATACAGATGGCCAAGAGGCACATGAAAAGATGCTCAGCATCACTAATTATCAGAGAAACACAAATCAAAACTGCAGTGAGGTATCACCTCACACCACAGCCATCATTAGAAAAATCTATAAACAACAAATGCTGGAATGGGTGTGGAGAAAAGGGAACCCTCTTACACTGTTGGTAGGAATGTAAATTGGTACAGTCACTTTGGAGAACAGTATGGAGGTTCCTTAAAAAGCTAAAAATAGAGCTACCATATGGTCCAGCAATCCCACTCCTGGGCATATATCCAGAGAAAACCATAATTCGAAAACATACGTGTACCCCAGTGTTCATTGTAGCACTATTTACAATCGCCAAGACATGGAAGCAACATAAATGTCCATCGATGGAGGAATGGATAAAGAAGATGTGGTACATATACACAGGGAGATATTACTCAGCCATAAAACAGAATGAAACAATGCCATTTGCAGTGCCATGGATGGGCTTAGAGATTGTCATACTGAGTGAAGTTAAGTCAGACAGAGAAAGACAAATATCATATGATATTGCTTACATGTGGAACCTAAAAAAATGGTACAAATGAATGTATTTACAAAAAAGAAACAGAGTCACAGATGTAGAAAACAAACTTATGGTTAGCAAGGGGGGAAAGTGGGGAGGGATAAATTGGGAGATTGGGATTGACATATACACACTACTACATACAAAATAGGTAACTAATATGAACCTACTGTGTAGCATGGGAATTCTACTCAATAGTAAGTAATGAGCTATATGGGAATAGAATCTAAAAAAAGAGTGGAAAAATTATTTACAATAAAAAATAACAATAATGCAGAATAAAGATAGCTAATATTTATCCAGTATCTATGATGTGCCAGGGAATATTTTAAGTATTTAATGAGTATTAAACTATTAATTATGCCTATTATCCCTGTGAGATAAGTATTATTGAGACTATTATCCCTATTTTGATAAAATATTTTATCATATGCAAATTAGAAAACTGAAGTAAATGAAAGTCAAGTAACTTTCCTAAGATCACACAGGAATAAATGGCAGAGTCTGAGTTTAAATTTAAACCCATAGTCTTAACCACCATGCCATTGTGTCTCTCCAAGAAAAGAAAATAAATCCATAATCAAGCTGAAATTTAAATGGAGGACCATCAGTAGACCAGACATTTTGGTAAGACAAAATGTGAATAAAATTTTAGTGCCAGAGGGAAAAAAATAAAGAAAACAGTGTCTCAGAAGATACCAGTGACAGAGATGGAAACTGTCTACAAGAGGTGCTAGCTTTGCACTGATAGATATTTGAAAGCTTTAGATTCAGATGTGTTAGTGAAGTTATGTCTTATTCCCTTCAATCATTTTCACAGAAAGAGTGATTACTACTTTTTTTTTTTTTTTTTTTTTTTTGCGGTATGCTGGCCTCTCACTGTTGTGGCCTCTCCCATTGCAGAGCACAGGCTCCAGACATGCAGGCCCAGCTGCCATGGCTCACGGGCCCAGCCACTCCACGGCATGTGGGATATTCCTGCACTGGGGCAGGAACCCGAGTCCCCTGCATCGGCAGGCAGACTCTCAACCACTGTGCCACCAGGGAAGCCCTAGAGTGATTACTATTTAATCCCAGGCTAAAATTAGACACTGATATTTTTAAGAAATTTGATCATCTATAGATGAATGGCAAGGACTTCAGGTTTGGGCATGAATACAACAGAATAAACCTCTCCTTTTTTTGGCCAGCCTACCTAATTCTTCCCAGTGGTGATCTGTAAATAAACTACATATGACATGCCCAACCAACATACAAAGAAGCTTCCATGTGACATTCACAACCAGTGGAAATATCCATATAATATATCCTAGCAGTATACCATATGACAACTCAGTGAGTGTACATAGAACCCTACCACACAATAAGCCCAAGCAGTACAGAGTGCCCCATTGCATGACATCCTCAACTAATGTACATAGAAAACTCCATATGACATTCTCAACCAATGGACATGGAAATTGAGATAGATCCTTGTGCTCTCCTAAAATGTATTAGAAAGCACTCTCACATAGAAAAAGAGGAATCTTGCTATAGTTTAATCAATCTAATCCTTGATACACAGATGTTGAATGAGCAGTAACTACTTAAGAAAAAGAAATAGAAGAACAGAGAAGATCCAAGATAAGCAAGCATAATACAGACCCTAGGAAAATGGGTAAATCATGCATTGGAAGATATCTCTTAAAAAATCTACTTAGAATCTTCAGAGATATACAAGAAAATATTACATTTTTAAAGAAACATAGACTACTAGAGGGAAGGAGACAATATGGGAACAAGAGAAAATTCTTAGAAATTAAAAATATGTGACTATTGAAGAAAAATCAACAAATTCAATAAACAAATTCAGTAAAATCCAGAAATCTTCCAGAGATTAAAAAAAGACAAAATATTCATTTCAGCAGCACTGCACAGGAGAATGCACTGTCTTCAAAATTTTTAAAGAAAATTATTTTGAACTAGCATTATATATCAGGACTAAGTAACAACTAAGTATGAAGACAAAATAAAGACATTTTCTGCATAGAAGATTTCAGAAAGTTTATTTTCCGTGCACTTATTGACTGAAAAAATAATTGAGGATATACTTTAGGAATATTAAAATGGAATCCAAGAAGGAAGAACAATGATATATAAGTACAAAAGGAGGGCAATGAAGATAAGATATTCAGTAAGCTTAGATAGCAATTCATAATATAAAAAGTGAAATTGTATTTACTTTAACAAATTATATGGTTAAGAGCTGAATGAACTTAGTGATAAGCTAAAGACATAGTATATATTTTTTTAAGTAGGAAAAATAAACAAGACATTGTATAACGTCAGGGAAACCCAAAAGCTACTTGAGTAATTGATGACCATAAATCTGAAGAAAACAAATTTTATAAACTTAACAGTAAACATCCATGGTAGAGCTAACAGAAATTGGCAAGTGAAGGGGAAAGTGAAGGAAGGTAGAGAATTACAGAGCCACTGATTTTCGCATCTTTTATGGTAGGGAGAGAAGATGTACTTTCTAAAGTTGATAGATCATAAAAGAGAAGTTGAATTATATCACTCAATACCCTAAAGATCAAAGGAGATCTAAACATAAAAACATAACTTGCCAAGACTGATGGAGCACGGGGGAGAGAGGAATCAATAATGTGGATGAGCTACATTTTTATACGTCAAAGCAAGTAGTCAGTAAATATTATTAGGTATTGACTAACCAAAAATATCTGTCAGAAATATATTATTTAGGGAGAAACAGTTGAAGATGTTTACCTTCAGGGAATAAAAATTGGGGAGAGGAACAGAAGAATTTTGCACTTTTCTGTTTTATTTGGAGGTATCATTTTTTTTATCATGTGCATTTATTTCTTGTAAAAGAATCTTGTCATGAAGCAAAGGCACACTCAAACTGAGTAATCAATGAAGCATTTAATAAAGGAACCACTTATAATAATTTTGGTTCCTCGACTCCTACCAACAGTAGAAGTGTTGCACCCTGGCTTAGTAACAGTAGGGAGCCATTACACTTCCTAAATCTAAAGGTGAATGAAAGGGAGCTGTCACCCAAATGGGAAAGATTGGCTGTTAGAACAGCCTGACAGGAGGGTAGCCTGTGGAAGAGAAATGTAGCCAATCCATGATGATGTAGAAAAGAGGAAAAACACCAAGAGAATAAAGATCCTGACTCCTTTCACCTTTTACTCTTGATCTCTTGTAGGCTCTTCCCATTGGCTAACCTATCAGAAGCCAGAGGTCAAGGGAGCCCATCAAGTAGTCCATGGAGATCTATCTGGAGAGCAAAATAGAATAAGATGTAAAAAAGGTGGAAATATATCTAGAGGGGAAAAAATGATGATATCTAGTAAATTTACATTAACAAAATATGTACAATGTCATTATAATGTGTCATATTTGTACAGAAAAATAATTTTGGAAATAATCCATGTATCATCCTCAACTCCTGGTGGTGTTTTGTGCTGGCTGTAGGTGACTTGAAGATTTGTGTTAAAACACTTTTTTTTAGATGTTCAGGAAATACTTATAGAGGAATAAGCAAGTGGTACTTGGAAGGTAAGGCAAATGATAAAGGGCATGTTATTTTAAACCCAGAAGCTTACTCCTGTAGGGAAAAAGAAATGCCTAAGCTATGTGCATTAAAATCACTGCAAGGATGAGGGAGATAGGATACTTAGCTCCTGAGAGCCACTGTTTGTGATCTGCTGGTGAAGGCAAAGGGCTCTTCCTAAGATATAGGAAAAAAATCTCCAGGCAGCAAGATGTAGATCCTGACCATTGGAAGCTGGCCAGAGCACAAGAAGTTTGAAGGATAAGGGTAGGGCACAGCTGGATGTTTGCTACTTCTGGCTGACATGACACAAGTACACAAATACCAGTTACAGAGTTGAACATGCACTGCCTAAGATTTAAAATCAGCTTTTAAGAATGTGTTGAAGAAATTCTTAAAAGTCCCATCTGGTTGTAGTAACAGCAAGCTTCATAATGTCTATTACTCTTTCAGGCAATTAGAAAAAAAAATGTTTTGTAATTATTTGATTCACATTTCTTTTTAATATTTTTGACAGTCTCTAATTTTAAAATGAACACACTCAAATGCATCATTTTCTTTATTTTGACACATTGGACTTCAACAATCTGTTTACCAATGTGCCTGGGAGAAATTGGTGTTAGGAAAACATCAGAACAGAAGTTTTCTTGCAATCTCCTTGTATAAATCTGAATTGATGAAAACATGCCCTTGATTAGGAAATGTGTGTCTCTGCTGTGTTTTTGTATGTTTTTTTGTTTTAAATGCAGGCTCACGAATGCCTATTCCTATAAAATTGTACACTTGAGTTATCATACTGTGCTAGGGTTTCTCTGTGCTCAGTACAAAACCAGATTGGGCTCAGGGGCACCCTTGCCACTCATACTGTCACCTCTTTTTGGTTAAATGTATGACATATTTCATCATGTCATCATAAGACTAGAGTTTGTTTAACTCTTTCTTTGCAAATTTAAATGTTTGTGTTTAGACTTCTAAATTATCATAGTAAATTTTGATTGCTTCTTTTTGTAATGTATTTTAAGAAGGCATTTTTCCAAGCAAGTTGAAAATCATACTGTTGAAAATCATATATTGACTCAAACATTCAATAAATATGTATTGAGTTCATACTGTGTGGAAGTAACTGGTCTCATGCTTGAGATGCATCGGTGAAAGTGAAGATCCCTGACCTGCTGCTTACATTTAAGCAGTGAGAGTAAACCAACAAGTTGTAAATACATATAATATGTCAGAAGGTGCTACAGAAAAATGAGAAAGGAGAGCAAAGTAAGGAAGGTTGGAAATACTAGCATCAGGGGGCAGTGTGTAGTATTAAAGGGCCAAATTTGTCCTCTTGAAAAGGGAAAATTGTGCAAAGACACGAGGAAAGTGAGGAAGTCAGGCTTGTGGTCATATGAGGGAAAAACATTCTAGGCAGAGGTAGTAAATAGTGCAAAGACTGAAAGACAGGCATAAAATGTTTTAAAATGCAAATTCTCTGGTTGAAAGGATCATTCTAGTTCTGTTTAAGAAGAGACTGTGGGAAGGCAAGAGCAGAAGCAGGCAAACTAGTTAAGAAGGGATTGCAATAACCTTGAAAAGAAATCCTGAGAACTTCGGTTAATTTAAAATAAATATTGATTGCTAGGGAAAAAAAAATTAAAGGAAAATTTGTCCATAAATCAGTTCAATTAATCAGGACTAATATGAACTTAACATAATAGCATCAGCTCTTTTTCAGCTAATGTTGTCCACATTCATAGATTGGGGTTTATAAAATGGAAACAAATTTCTGAATGCCATCCTCTTGGCATCCAAGACGGGAAAGTGTGATGGTGGCTGTTTTTCATCAGGGTTCTCTTTATAAGGTAATAAAAATTGCCTAATTAGTAATCTAAAGAGAGGATTTTGCAAATTGATGGGCTTCATTTTGAAACAAATTAATTGAGTATACAAAATGGATCTATTCTTATCTTGTCTCTGGAACTGAGAAACAAGCTCTGCGATCATGCATGGGAATTTTTCCAGCACTTTGCTGAGATTTTTCTTTTCATTTTTTCTTTTTGAGTTTTCTTTTTGTCACTGCTTTGATGAAGGGATGTCCAACTTGCTAGTGTGTGTTGTGGGAAGGAGAAACAAGCTCTCAATGACTAAGAAATATATTCTGACCTCACAAGAATCCCTCCTCAATGGGAAGGCACTCTGTACTCTACAACAGAAAATAAACTTTGTTTATCAGCTTCAATGAGCTATTTATAAAAACAAAAAAAAATACCAAGAATTCACAAAGAAATTGTCAGTTCTAAAAAGAAAATAATTGAATATGTCATATTCTGTGACCCAAATTCAATTAAATACTAAAAGTAAAGACAAAAACTTCAACTAAATGAAAAGCCTCCCAAATAATTCTTGAATCAAATAGTAAATCATCTCAGTGATTTCAGAATACTTAGAAACTGATGGCAATGCTTAAAATAGTTATCAAAGCTTAAACACTGTGGCCAAGCTGAACTTAGAGAAAAATTTATAAGGATAAATTTTCCTACTAAAAGCTAATGAATATAAATGAATTATAATATTGATTCAAGAGATTATATTAAAAGATAAAACAAAGCCTGTGTAAACAAGAAGAAGAAAAGAGAAAGAGAAATTAGTCTTACAAATAAATTAATTAATTTATAAAATAAATTTTTTGAACAAATGAAGCACATATGCCACCAAATATTCTAACTAGAGACAAAAAAATGCAGGTGTGTGGGGTAAAATACACAAAATTAGAAAACCACAAAATTATAAGTGAGAAAACAATTATAATAATAAATAGAAAAGAATTTTCTGAAGAATTAAAATAACTGTATAGACATATGTTTTATAGTTAGACTAACATTTTTCAAAATCTGAATGACATGGAATATTTTCTAGCAATATAGAAATAATTTTTTGAAAAAATCCTGAAATAGCCAATAATTATGAAAGTAATTAAGAAAGTTGCCAAATAACTCATCTCCTACTCCCCAAAGTATCAGGCCAACATAATTTAATGGGGAAAGTAATTTATATTCCATTTAAAATAAACACAATATACAGAAAGAAAAAATCTTGCTCAATTTCTTTTACAGGAGCTACCATAGCACTTAAGCCTAAGCCCAGCAAAATAATAAAACAACATCAATATCATCTATGCCTATAGCTGGATAATCCATTAACATAAAATGGCTAGGATTAAACTTAACTGATGAGCCCAACCACAATACTTTACTGAAAGCACAACATTTTACTGAGGGGTATAAAATAAGAATTGTGGGGCTTCCCTGGTGGCTCAGTGGTTGAGAGTCCGCCTGCCGATGCAGGGTACACGGGTTCGTACCCCGGTCTGGGAGGATCCCACATGCCGCGGAGAGGCTAGGCCCGTGAGCCATGGCCACTGAGCCTGCACGTCCAGAGCCTGTGCTCCGCAACAGAAGAGGCCACAACAGTGAGAGGCCCGCGTACAGCAAAAAAAAGAAATAAATAAATAAAATAAATAAATAAGAATTGTGTAAATGGTGAGAGGTAAATAGCACATTCCTATGGGAAGGCCCACTATAAAAAATGTGTTAGTTTTTCTTATGTTTTATTATAAAAACAATTAGGGAATTTTCCCTGAATCATTATGAAATATTTATAATTACAAATGTATGAAAATTATCAGAAAATGTTTGAAATAAAGAGTTATAATAGTAAAGACTAGCTTTCCAAAAGATTAGCTTTCCAAGGTATCAAATTATACTATACAACCACAATAAATGTACAGGAATGCTATTGGTGCCAAAGTAAATAGGTGGATCAGTGAATCAGAAGTGAAAATAAAAATATAGAAAAATAAATTTATATTTGTGTAAACTTTGCTACATAGAGTAGATGGAATTTAAAACTAGGGGTTAAAGAAGGAATTATTCAATAAATAGTGATGAGATTTTTGGCTCGGTATGTTTTTTGGAAAACATAATTAGATCCCTATTATTTATATATCTCTAAATATGTTTGAAATTTAGTATAGATTTAAACATAAAATAAAAATGTAAATATATTAAAATATGTAGATGAATAACTAAAAATCTTTAGCTTCTAATCTATAAAGGAAAAGATTAATAGGTTTTATTTAATATTTATTAAGATAAATATTTTCACATGGGGAATATATATAATGTACAAGGTAAAAACAAGGTATATCATGATCCTGTTAAAAATTTGCTATATATTTCATAATCAGGTAATTAATATTTTATTCTAATAGTTGCTATAATTTCTCTCCAAATGTCCCCACATACTTGGAGCAGAATTCCCTAAGCAGTTCACTGTGGATCTTTGACAACTCATGATGGATTTATAGATAGCCTGAGATATTAATCAACTTGGGCACTGGGCAGAGTATGGACTAGCTGACTGAAATAGTCCTCATATTTTACCCCACTGTGCCATGAGTGTTGTGATTTCTTTGTGTGGCGTGATGTGAAAAAGATTACAGAAAACTGTAGGATTAGATAAAACTCTTTAATCACAGCCTGGGATGTGTAGCTCTAAGAAACGTATGATCTCAAATTGAAGAAGACACAAATAAATGGAAAGATGTCTCATGTCTATGAATTGGAATAATTAATATTGTTAAAGTGTTCATACTAGCTAAAATGACCTACAAATCAATGCAATTTCTGTCAAGTTTCCAATGGTGAAAGTTCCAGATCAAGACGGTGGTGTAGGAAGATCCTGAACCCACTCTTCCCATGGACACACCTAATCTATACCTACATATAAAGCAATTTCTTCTGAAGAAACACTGAGTGTTAATTGAACATCTTCTGTACAACAAACCATAGAGGGACCACATAGAGATGGGTAGAAATGGAGACACGAACTTGACGGGAACCCCATGCCTGTCACAGCAACCTGAAGTACGGAGTGATATCACTGAAAGACCCTCACACAGACTCATCTGCCCTAAGATACAGCAAAAACTCAGCAGTTTATAAGGTTCCTAGTCCATATGTGAAGGAAATTCATTTACTAAACCTAGAGCAACTGCTTGGCTGGAACTGAAATGGCTGGAACTCTCTGGGGTCAGAGGCATTACAGAGCAGTATTTTTATTGCATTCCTCCACCTAGAACGCATAGACAGGAACACTGTCCAGGCATTCTACCAGCCTGACATGCTGCCCGAGGACACATCAGGCCCATATCCCATATTAGCTATAACCATGCCCCCAAATCAACCCTGATGTGGTATGCCCTGGGATCCCCTAGCACACACCAACTCCAGCTCCAGCTGGCCTGCCTAAGCCATCTAACACATTCAGTCTATGCAGGGGATGCTCCTACACAAAGCCACAGCTTCAAAACCTGGAGAGGTGGCTGTTTTGCCTAATTCACATAAACAAACACAGAAAGTAAAACAAAATGAGGAGACAGAGAAATGTGTTCCAAATGAAAGAACAAGATTAAATCCCAAGGTGGGGGGCGAATAGAAAAACAATAAAAAGGAGATAAGTAATTTACTTCATAAAGAGTTCAAAGTAATGGTGATAAAGATGCTGATCAAATTTGAAGAAGAATGGAAGAACACAGAACTTCAACAAAGAGTTATAAAATATAAGAAAAAAACAATCAAAGCTGAAGAATGTAATAACTGAAATGAAAAATACACTACAGGGAATCAATAGCAGATTAGATATACCGAAAAAGGAATCAGCAATCTTGAAGACAGAATAGTGGAAATCACAATCAGAAGAACAAAAAGAAAAAAGAACTAAAAAAAAATAAGGATAGTTTAAGGGACCTCTGAGACAACAAACATATTAACATTTGCATTATAGGGGATCTAGAAGGAGAATATAGCAAGGAAGGGACAGAAAAGTTATTTGAAAAAATAATGGCTGAAAACTCCCCTAACCTGGGGAAGGAAATAGATATCCAGGTCCAGGATAACAAAAGATCTTGAATTGCCAAAGCAACCTTGAGAAAGAAGAACAAAGCTAGAAGTCTCACGCTCCCTGATTTGAAACTATACTACAATGCTATAGTAGTCAAAACTGTATGGAAGAAAAACTGTCACATAGATCAATGAAGCAGAATAGAGAGCCCAGAAATAACCCCTCACATATATGGTCTATTAAACTACAACAAAGAGAGCAAGAATATACAATGGGAAAAAGACAGTCTCTTCAACATATGGTGTTGGGAAAACTGAACAGCTATATGCAAAAGAATGAAAGTAGACTACTTTCTTACACCATATACAAAAATAAACTCAAAATGTAATACAGAATTAAATGTAAGACACAAAACCATAAAACTCCTAGAAAAAGATATAGGTAGAAAACTCTGACTTTGGTCTTAGCAATATATTTTGGATCTGTCTTCTCAGGCAAGGGCAGTAAAATCAAAATTAAAATGTGACTACATCAAACTAAAAAGGTTTTGCACTGTGAAGAAAACGTGCAACCAAAGGAAAAGTCAGCCTACCAATGGGAGAAGAAAGTTGCAAATAATATGTCCTCTAATTAATATCCAAAATATATAAAGAACTCATATAACTTAATCAACCAAAGAAAAAGAAACAACCCAATTAAAAAATGAGCGAGGGCTTCCCTGGTGGTGCAGTGGTTGAGAGTACACCTGCCGATGCAGGGTACACGGGTTCATGCCCCGGTCCAGGAGGATACCACATGCTGCGGAGCAGCTAGGCCTGTGGGCCATGGCCGCTGATCCTGCGCATCCGGAGCCTGTGCTCTGCAACGGAAGAGGCCACAATAGTGAGAGGCCCGGTACTGCAAAAAAAAAAAGGGCGGATGACCTGAATAGACATTTTTCCAAACAAGAAATACAGGTAGCCAACAGGCATATGGAAAGATGCCCAACGTCACTAATCATCAGGGAAATGCAAATCAAAACTACAATGAGCTATCACTTCACAGCTATCAGAATGGCTATTGTCAAAAAGACAAATAACAAGTGTTGGTGAGGATGTGGCAAAAAGGAAATCCTCATGCACTGTTGGTGGGAATGTAAATTGGTACAGCCATCATGGAAAATAGTATGGAGATTTCAAAAAATTAAGAATAAGACTACTGTACAATCCAGCAATTCCACCCTGGATATTTACCCAAAGAAAACAAAAACACTAATTCAAAAAAATATATGCACCCCTCTGTCCACTGCAGCATTGTTTATAATAGCCAAAATATGGAAGAAACCTAAGTGTCCAATTGATAGAGGAATGGATATACACACAATGGAATGTTACTCAGCCATAAAAAAATTCAATCTTGCCATTTGTGACAACATGGATGGACCTAGAGGATATTATGCTAAGTGAAATAAGTCAGAGAGAGAGACAAATACTGTATGATTTCACCTATATGTGGAATCTGAAACACAAAACAAACAAATAAATATAATAAAACAGAAACAGACTCATAGATATAGAGAACAAACTTTTGGTTTGCAGAGTGGAGAGGAGTGGGAGGATGAAGAGGTATAAACTTCCAGTTATAAAATAGATAAGTCACAGGATGTAATGTACAGCATAGGGAATATAGTCAGTAATTGTAATTACTTTGTATGGTTGCAGGTGGTAACTAGATATATCATAGAGATCATTTCATAGAGTATAAAAATATCAAATCACTATGTTATGTACCTGAAATTAATGTAATATGATGAGTCTATCATTCTTCAATAATATAAACAAAGAAATCAATAGAGTAAGAAAAAATATAGAGAGCTGAGGGAGTGGGGGAATATCTTGAATGTCACAGAGATAGAGAAAAAAATCTAAAGTTAAAATGAAACTAAATATGACCCATGAATAGCCAAAGCAATCTTGAGCAAAAGAAGAAAGTTGACATAACACAATCTGATTTCAAAATATACTATAATGTTATAGTAATCAAAATGTGTGGTTCTGGAATAAAAACAGACATATAGACAAATGGAACAGAATAGAGAGCCCAGAAATAAATCTACACATTTATAATCATCTTTAACAAAGGTACCAAAAATGTATAATGGGGAAAGGAAAATCACCTGAATAAGTTGTGCTGGGAAAACTGTTATACATCAATATGCAAAGAGTGAAACTGGACCTTATCTCACTCCATATACAAATATGAACTCAAAATGGATTACAGACTTAAATGTAGACCAGAAACTGTAAAACTTTTGGAAGAAAACACAGGAAAAAACTTCTTGATATTGGTCAGTAATATTTGTGTATAATGCCAAAAGCACAGGCAAGAAAAACAAAATTAGAAATGTGGGGATTCATCAAACTGAAAAGTTTATGCACAGTAAAGGGAAGAATCAACAGAGAAATGAGACAACCTATGTAATTGGAGAAATTTTTTATAAACTATGCATCTGATAAGAGGTTAACATCCAAAATTAATAAGGAACTCAAACAACTTAATAGCAAGAAAATAAATAACCTGATTAAAAATGGGTAATGCCCCTGAATAGATGTTCCTCAAAAGAAAACATACCAATGCTCAACATCATTAATCATCAGGTAAATGCATATCAAAACCACAAAGAGATATCATCTCACACATGTTAGAATATTTTATCAAAAGACAACAGATAACAAATGTTCGCAAGGTTGTGGAGAAAGAAAACCTTTGTACACTCTTAGTGGGAATGAAAATTTGTACAGCCACTATGAAAAACAATATGGAGGTTTCTCAAAAATTCTTCATGTATCCAAAAAAAACCCAAATTATTTATAATGACCAAGTTATAGAATCAACTTTAGTGCCCTCTAAGGATGAATGGATAAAACAAATATTATATATATATATATATATATATATATATATATATATACAGTGTATATATATAATATATATATTTATGTACAACATATATACAATGAAATATTATTCAGCCATAATAACAAGGAAATCCTGCCATCTTTTGAAACATGGATGAACCTGGCAGATTTATACTAAGTAAAATAAGCTAGCTGGAGAAAGACAAATACTACACATTCTGCTTATAAGTGGCATCTAAAAAAAATCAAACTCATAGAAGCAGAAAGTAGAATTTTGGTTTCTTGGTGTTGGGGGTAGAGGGGAAAATAGGGAGATGTTGGTCAAAGAGTACAATGTTTCAGTTATTTAGGATTAATAAGTCTAGAGATCTAAAGTACAACATGATGGCTATAGTTAATAATAATGTATGGAATACTAGAGATATGCTGAGAATATATTTCAGGTGCTCTCACCACAAAAAATGCTAACGATGTGAAGAAATGATATTTTAGTTTGATTGTCATAACCCTTTCACTATGTGTATGTATATCAACTCATCTTAATGTACACTTTACATGTTCATACTTTTTATTTTGTTCCCTTGTCTTGAGATGATGGAGCCTGTGCCAGCTTCTGAATCAAGATGAGCCAATCACCTTTTTGGGAAATTTGGAATTAAGAATTAGATTTTAAAGCAAACAAGAGTTTTCAAGGGCTCACAATCTATATGACCACGTGGAGTTGGAGCCAAAATTGATGTCTTGGCAACCCCAGAGGTAAATGAGCTGAAGAGTTATTGTAGTTTGGTGGAAAGCACAAGAATCTAGAGCTGGACTGCCTAGTTTTTAATTTAACCTCTAACACTTATAATAAGTGTAACATTGAATAAATTACTTGACTTCTATATGCCTCAGTTTCCTTTTCTTTGAAGTGGGGATCATAAGAGTTCCTACCTCACTGGACAGTTGTAAGGATTAAATAAGAACTTAGAATTGTGCCTAGCAAACTTATAACTATTGTAAAAGTGTTTCTTCTGTTATTTTGCTCTTATTACCATTGTAGGTGAAGGAAAAAAACCTGCCAAGGAAACTTATCTGCAGAGAGAAGAATTGAGAAGACAAAGTGAAGGACCCATATGATATGAGAGAACTTCTTGAACTCTTGTTCATTTTGCTGTGTGGCCCATGAGACAATAGGATTTTATGTGGAATGTTTCTCTATAAAATATCAACTTCTCTCCCTTTTCCCACTATTCACACAACACCTCTTTGAGCCACATTGATTAGGCTTCTAATTCTTACCATGGAGAATGTCTGGCAAATATACAAATCAATTTTAAAAAAGGTGAGTCCTCCCTTCCATCCTAAATGCACATGCACAACAAAGGAAGGACAATATATAGATTAATGATATTCAGTATCATTATTCAATTAATGATATTGCAATGATATTCAATCAAAGCAATGAAACATTTAAATGACATTTTACTTTTCAAGTATCAAATTTGAAAACAATGTTGAGCATAATACTTATGTTGATTAGGAGACTGGGAAATTGACCCACTCATATACTGTTTTCACCCCACATAATTCTACTTGTGGAGAATCACTCTAGGGTGTCAGATGCTCAGAAGGGCTAAGCAATGATATTCGCCAAGGCATCATATAAACAGTAAAACAATAAACTGAATAAAAACACAACATAGAATTAGGAAAATGAATTGTGATATAGTTATTCAATTAAAATTTTGCAGCTTTTAAATATTTACTCTTGTTCATAAATAATATTTTTTCAAGGGAAAGTCTGATCTTGCAAAACCCCATGGATAGTAGATTTTCCTAAATATTTTTTTTGCGAATGCACACATACACATGCACACATATAGGTATATAATACATACACACACAAATGCATACATATATGTATATATATAAATATAACAAATATATTTGTAAACATATACATAAATATGTAAGCATGTGGGTGTGTTCACATGTGTGTATTTACAAGGAAAATAATTCTGTAAGTGTGTATACAACAGGTAGGGAAACTACAGCCTTGAGCCCACATCAAGCCCACTATCTGTTTTTGCTAATAAAACTGTATTGGAACACAGCCATGTCCATTTGTTTATTCATTATCTTTGGCTGTTATTGTGCTGCAATGGCATAGTTAAATTGTTGAGATTAGGACTGTATGACCTGCAAACCTAAAATATTTGCTATTCTACACTTTGCAAAAAATGTTTGCCAATGTCTGGTAAAAAAAAAAAAACAAACGTTGTGACTTGCTATGGTGATGGGACTTCAGATGATTAACATATTTTTCTTTTTACTATGTGTAAGACAATTACATATGTGGATGATTTCCACTGCTAAATATTTTTAAACAGAGACAATTAACTAGCTAAATTCTATATATTTAAAATGGAAAAGACTGCTAAAATTCAATTTTTGTGAAACTGAAAAAATTTGTACTTGGTTTTGTACATATACTAATGTACATGTGTCTTGGAATTGTACAACTAAATGTGTCATGTAATTATCATCAACAACAACAAAACCTTGTAATTCCAGATAAGTGTATTTAATGTAAGTAGTATTTGCAACTAACTCACGATAGTGTTGAGTTTTTGATGAGTAGAAGATATGTCATCCCAGGTCTATTTAAAATATTTTTGATTTCAAAGTGTCCTATTTGGATTGTCCTAATGCTTGTCATAGGCAGATGTCTCTCAAGTCAATATGTGTTTGAGATTACTATCTATAGAAGCTCTCTTTTTGAAGAGATTAGGATTCTACCCAGAAACCGAAAGATTTGAGATGGCAACTTGAAGAGTGTTATATGATAGCACTGCTTGGCAAGAGAAAACAGAGACTAGCCAAAGATAGCATCTGGTTGACTTGGGCTAGATTATGTTTGTTAGTTACATTGATTGATCTTGTTCCAAATCCTTTCTAAGTGGTTTTATGGTCATTCCTTAAATTCCTAAGGGAGGATCTCCAGTGGGAAGAAGATGGACCGACAACCTAATGTTCCACATGGTTATTATATTTCTTATTATGAACAATGGTAGTCAGATTCTGACAATCTCATGTGAGTTTTGACACAGTGAATCCATTTTTTTCTCAGGGTACTGAGTTTCCAGAATTGAGCAGTGGAGGATTAGTTACTGGATTCAGAGTTAACTACAATGTTATATGTCTCTCCTGATGATTAAGATGCAGTTATGCAGAGTGGTGACAATCTGTTGTCATTCCAGAGTGTAAAATTAAGGTCACCTTATCAGAATTGAATCATTAGTTCAACAGCTCATAGGTGGAAGTTTCCGGTACTTACCAGAAACCTCTAGCATGCCAACTTGCTTTTACCATAATCGGTGATTTTAATTCATATACATAAAGTTTGTAGCTACAAAAGGGGATGGGAAGAATAGAAAAATGGGATTTGGAAAAAAAAACAACCAACACATAGTAGTTTGTATCCAGAATTGTACTGAGGGAGAGATGTTGATTTCATGGAAAATGAGCAATCCTATCATTATAGTCTTGTGCTGGAAAAACATTTCATTTCTGAGTAACCTGTTGAGGAACAGTGTCTGGCATAGTGTATTGGGAATGATTGTCAGGATCCTCCCAGGGTCACTGAGAAAGCATGCCCTAATTGATTAATGATACTGCCAGGGTTTGTTGGGGGAAGGGTGGTATGTGAACCATGAATTTGCCAAATTTCCATGGAGGTAAAATTTGCAGTGGGTCAAAAAGAATTTCCATGTTTCAGAATATATGTATCTCTTATGACTAGCCTCAGTCCCTGCCACTTTTTTTTTCCCCTTAACTCCACAACTAACAGTGTGATGACTAATTTTGGCTTCTCAGATACCAAGTTACTTGGAGAAATTATATTCCAGAAAAGGGATATGAGGATTCTGTTCTCCAGAATGAATTAATCACCCACATACCCCACTTACCAAAATTAAGGAATGAATGTAATCAAGGTGGTGTTATATTCACTGCTCTCCGGCTCAGAGAACAATCTCTGGTTATTCTGTAGAGTCCCAACTTGGTTAGGTGGTAAAACTATTTTTTTTTATCCCACCATTCAATCCCTGAGGGGACTGCTTGCTGGTGTGGGTATGTTTCTTCCTGGGTGAGAAAGAGGATGCTAGGGGCTAGAAGACCTTCATCCCCTTATCTTTACCCACGGCCAAGTTTTCCCTACCTCTTCCTATTCTGTCTGTCATCTTTTTGCTTTCTTTCTCCTCTTCCCTGGTTAATCTTGTTCAGTTTCTGATCAACAGAAAACTTTTGCAAGCTCCTCTCTGAGAATTTGTAACACTCTGACCAGTGGCTTCTTTTTTAAGACTTACAGTCTTTGTTGGCACTTATAAGATAGGTGAATTCTGTCTATTAGTGTAGGCTGGAGTGGAAAAAGCCATTGAGGTGCAAGAGAGAATGTGATAATTCCAGAGGAGCAAGGGGGATTATATACTAGACACATTTAGCAATAAAACACCACTAAAATAGCAATTCCTAAAGTGTGCACTGAGGCACCCAAGGTCCCTCAAAAATTCCCAGGGCAATACAAGGTATTTCAAAATTCAATGGAAACACAATACTTGCTATATGTCAAACAGCACAGGAACTACTTTACTGTAATTATTAATTTCAATATTAGATTGTGCTACATTTCTTTCAATGGCATCCTGTCCTTGTGAAGCTGTTTTTTGTTTGTTTGTTTTTGTGGATTCAACAACAAAAAGCAAGCCCTGTGTGAAAATCAATATGGAATGGGAAATGAAGGTGGTAGTGTCCAATCTGACTCCAAGATATGAGAAGTTGTGCAATCCCCAGTAGGTACACACTTCCTGTCAATAACTAACTATGGTTATATAAGGATGAAATAAAAATATTATGTTTCTTTTAATTTATGTGTATTGGTTTGTCTTTCAATTTGTGTATACATTTTTTCAAACAGCTATTGAGTTCTTAAGACATAAATACTTATTAAGTTGTTTGGACCTCACGTAATACATATAACTGTTAAGTGTATTTTTGTACCAGGGTTTCCAAGAAGCAATTACTGAGACACTAAGGGCACCTTGAAGCAAGAAAGATTGGGGATATCTGCATCACACTATCAACCTGATTTACACTATACACTTTTGAAAGTATGAACTTGTGTAGCTTTAGTCTTTCGCAGAGTTCTAACAGGAAAACTTTGTACAAGGGTAAGTCTCCAGAGCATGGTAAGTTTGGGGGTGTCATTTTGGGTCCATACTGTCCAGGTCTCCCTGGTAACACTACACCTGGTAGCAGGTCCTATTTCAGAAGAAACCTACAATGATAGCACCCAGCACAGCACAATGTCGATAAATACTTTTAGGTAAATATTTATTTGTTAAATAATTTTTAATTAATTATAAAGTATCTAGTAAAAGAAGATCTAGGATGTGTGTAGTCAGTACATTTTTCTTTACAGTAATGAGTCTTTCATCTTTCTAGTATTTTTCCCTGTTGCTCCACTGATTTGAAAGAGAAAGGGACATTATCCCCTCTCCATCATTGTCCTTCCCTTTATTTTGTTCCCTTGGGATCAGGATGTGCTCATGCCTGGGACCAAGGCAAGTTTAGATGCTAGAAGAGTTTTGTTTGCCATGAGGAATGCAGAACTGGATAGGATTTTTAGAGACTGATTAGGTTCTTCCCTTTATTTTTTTTTGGAGAGACCTCACAAATTTGAGTGGTTTGCTCATGGCCACTTGGCTTCCTACTTTCAGAGCTGGGACATACACATAGTTCCAACATCCTGTCTGATACTCACTTAATTACACTGCCTTTGATTTCTCAGTGAAATTTAAGCTCATTTCAGCCTTTAAAAAATCCTTGAAGTTTATCAGTCATAATTTCTTTCCTTCAATTTGAAGCTGCTTATTGCTTCATGTTTGAGAGGAAGCCATTATTTCATCCTGAAGATGGTTCTTTCGTAATGGCAGGCTAACTAAATTTTATCTTTGAGTTTAGGAAGTGCTTGGGAAAGAGGGGTGCTGTACACTATAAATATAAATGGATATATTCTACTGAAATAAGCTATAGCATATCACATCTGATATTTTCCGTGACTTTGCATATAGATAGTACGAATTAGGAAATGCACTTTTTTTGAACTCTACAGCTGTTCATAAAATTGTCACAGAAATTTGCATTTAAAATATACATATGGGGAATTTGCACACATTTATGGAGCTCTCTGGAATCCTTAAGAAATAGAATTTAATACCCGCTGTCAAATACTTCTTAGTTATATTCTAGGAAAAGAATGAATAACTGATATATGTAAGCCTTGTTTAATTTGGGCCTTTGGTAATGTAACAGAGCTAATACAGTATCATTGGATCAAGGCTATTTTTATGACATGGACCCCAAAATAATGTATAATAATCAAAATTTATATAAGTGGTCAGCAAATTAAAACATGGAATCATTTCAATAAAATAATTATTTAATAAAGGATTTACATTCAAATTCACTTTTCTAGAGAGTGAACTTTTACACAAGTTACATTGAAATAATTGCATTATTTCAAACTGAGTTTAATTTTACTTAGTAAATTTTTGCTAAAAAAAATCTTTTTATACTACTAAAGTAGTGCATATTCATTGTGGGAAATTTAGAAAGTACCAAAAAAACCCAAACTCCTAAAATGATAAATTAATGCTCGTGTAATTCCACCATCTAGAGATAATTTCCATTAACATTTTGTGTACCTTTTTTGGATAAGCGTTTCAGTGAGAACATAAACTTCTACCACTTCATTATTAAAGACAATGTATTTTACTTTATTGTATTTTACTGAGTCCATAAATCATGGTTAAGTGTTTTCCTTTTTTTGGGCATTTAGGAAGTTTCCTTTTTTTTTTTTTCTTTGCTAGTATTAATAACATTTTGATAAACAATTTTATACTTGTTCATTTGCACACCTGTCTCATTATTTCCCAGAAGTGGGATTTTCTATATTAAAATGCCTGTACATTACTAAGTCTTCGGATAAACATTTTTTGTATTAACCTCTAAAAAAGCTGTATCAAATGTACCAGAGACGTACTCTTCTGCTCCATGACTCTAAAATTCTGAATAACTATTCACATCTTCTGCCAACATGCTAGGAAAAAAAGGAAGGGGATCATAATGTTTATTTTGCATTTTAAATTACTTATGAGGCTGTTGACTGGAAAAAAAAGGCACAATCTAAAAATTGAGAATTATGTTTATTTGGCAGACTTTCTGATGACTCAAGCCTGGAAGGCAGCCTCTCAGATAGCTCTGAGGGATTGCTCTGAAGAGGTAAGGGAGAAGCCAGGATATATAGGAGTTTTGCAACAAAATCCAGGTAGTCAAAATATTAAAAGGTTACTGTAAATTAAAGAAAACCGGACATCTCAAGTTAATGAATTTAGTGTTCTACATATAAGAAGATGCAAGAGTCTGGGCTCATTGAAATCATTCCTTTGTTATGCACCTTAACTATCTAGGGTATCCTGCTTTTCTCCATCTTGAATCCCCTCTGGGTGCAGTCAGGGCCCGCTGCAGGGGCTGCTGGCTTGATGGCTTCAACATCCTTTGTTTGCTGATACGGCAGGCAACATTCTTAGTCCACAAGGCTTTACATTTTTCTTTGTTACTGAAATATTGTAAAACTTCAAACTGCATAGAGATTACTATGACAATATCCATGAAATGAGAATGTACAAATGTTAATTTATTATTTTGGTTAGAGTATATAGTTACAGCTGTGTGTGTGTGTGTGTGTATGAAATAAAATCTTACATGTAATGTTGAATTTCCCCTTATTCTCCTCCTAAATCCCATTTCTCTACACTCATCTCCAGAAGCAACCATATATCATAAACTTGTTATGTATCATTCCAGCTTATGTTTTTTGTTCCATGTGTTTTTTGTGTTGTTTTTATTTTTGCACATTAGATTTTAAGTAATGACTATGTAGTTAGACATATGTCTGTTTCATTAGGGCTTTTTTAGTTTCTTTTTTGTTTTTGATATAATGTTTCTTGTACCCATTATTCTTATCTATCCTTAGGAAATTCTTTAACAGAGGAAGAGCTAAGTTAGGAAATGGAGTTTTGGCTCGAGGCTGAAGGAGAAGGATGAATGGGAGAGTTCAGGGTTGTTTTCACTTTGTTTTACCCTGAAGCAGCAAACAGGCAGTGCAAAGAATACAAATGAGTTAAGAATCTAAGCCTATAGATACAGCACCCCATTTTCTTCTTTATGCCTCACACAGGCCTTCCCCAACCCAGTGGTCTCGACAGCCCTTGTGGAGTGAAATGTGCTTCAGGCAGAAAAAGCATAGACCTGTGGGTTTTTTGCTTTTTTTAATCCTGAAGATCAACAGCATCCAAAACAACTTTACTCCTAGTTTGGGATACCCAATCCCCATCCTCTCATATTCCTCACCAAGAGAATCCCAACTTTATTTGTATTGGTAATGTTCCAAGCTAAACAGGAGCACTTCTCAGTTTCCTTTGATGTTATGAGGGACACAGCAAAGAGAAAAAAAATACAGAAGCTATTTGGAGGGCTTTGGGAAAACTATAAAGGTTGATTCAGCTGCTGTGTACCTTTCTGTCCTGGGCTTTTTGCAGGCATCTTGAGAACATAAAGAGGATTGGGGTCACAACCTAAGGATGGCATGTTGGGAAGCTAGAATTATTTCCAGATTTCTTTTCGATAAGAGAAGATGCTTTGGGAGGGGGTGATAATAGGGGAGAAAAGGAGAAACGAGAAGAGGAAGGGAGAGGAGAGGAGAGGGAAAGAAAGGGAAGGAGGGTGGGGGATAGACATCTCTCTATATACAGAGAAAAAGAGAGATTAATTTGTTTAAGAACTTATTTTGAGACATTTGTTACCAGGAGCTTGCTGTGAACAGCTGCAGTCCTAGTCCAGCACAGAATGTCCTGTAATGCAATGTTTGAGACACCGCAGATCCAAATATATCTTTATTTAGGATCATTATTAGAACAATTGCTTAAATAGGTATAGAATAATTCTAGTTTCAAAATCACTTCATGCACATTATTAAAGATATTGATTCATTCAATATTTTCTTGCTATTAGTATTATGGCATGAAGTCTGAGTCTAACCTGATTTTATAGGCTGTGAAAGCTTTTTAGTATTTTTTCATTATCTTATTATTTTGAAAAAGTTCCATGATGTTTATATAAATATATATATATATATAAAATTTCTTTTTAAAATGAAACTGAGTGGTTATTTCCATGATAGGAAATATCATGCATTTGTTTACTCTAAGAAATTTTATTTCATAAATTCTTTATTTCCTTGCCTGTCATTATCTATTTCCTCTGCTGGAACTTCTGAAGCTTTCCTCAGTGCCCCTTAATTCTTATTTTCCATGCTTTTTTCCCTCTTTCACAGCATTCTAGGAGAATTCCTTGACCCTATCTTTCAGTTCACTAATTTGTTATCAAATGTACACATTCAACTCTTTAGTCAAACTTCTGAATTTATTTCATTAATACTTCAATAATTGTATATTTTCATTGCTAAGATGTGTAATTTATATTTTCTAAAATAATCTCTTCCTGTGTTGCACTGTCCTTTCTTGTACTTCTGAATATTTTTTAAAATTATGCTTATTTTTGAGGCTCCTTTTGCTTGCTCTCTTTAATCAGCTGCTATTATTGTTATTGATTTTCAGTCTAGATGCCATTCTTTCTTGCTGACTTGTCTAAGATATTTGATATTTCTTGATTGTGTGCTCAACTTATATTTAGGATTCCCAGTTAGCTTACGTTGACTTCTGTTATTTGTTTACAGCGGACTGCCTCCAGAAAGGAGGGAAATGATGTACTGCTCACAGGTGTGCTTGGGGGCCTTTGAGTTGCATTACTTTCCTATTGCTGTGTAACAAGTTACCACAAAGTAAGTGGCCTACAACAATATCCATTTATTATCTCATAGTCTGTAGGCCAGAAATTCAGATGGGCTTGGCTGTCTTTTCAGCTCAGGGTCTCACAAGGCTGAGATAAAAGTCATCTGATCTGGGCTCTTTATCTGCTGGCTCTGGGGAAGAAACTGCTTCAACCCTCATTCAGGTTGTTACAAAGAATCGACTTCTTTGTGGTTATAGGTCTGAGGTTTCTGTTTCCTTGCTAGCTGTCAAATCACAGCATAAAGGTTGCTCCCATTCCTTTTCCTTCTCCATGGTCAAACCAAGAAGGGTGTGTGGAGTCTTTTGCACCCTCAGCATCTCTCCAGCCTGCACTTATCCCTCCACCTAGGGAAAGGACTTGGTTTTTAAGGGCTTTTGTGACTACACTGGGTCACCTCTGGATAATCCAGAATAACCTTCCTATTTAATTAATTAATTTATTTATGGCCATGTTGGGTTATTGCCGCTGCGTGCGGGCTTTCTCCAGTTGCAGTGAGCGGGGGCCACTCCTCATTGTGGTGGCTTCTCTTGTTGTGGAGCACAAGCTCTTGGCACACTGGCTTCAGTAGCTGTGGCATGCGGGCTCAGTAGTTGTGGCTCACGGGCTCTAGAGTACAGACTCAGTAGTTGTGGCACATGGGCTTAGTTGCTCCGCGGCATGTGGGATATTCCTGGAGCAGGGCTCGAACCCATGTCCCCTGCATTGGCAGGTGGATTCTTAACCACTGCACCACAAAGGAAGTCCCTGGAATAACCTCACTATTTTAAATTCAACTCTGCTATGCCATATATAAACAGTCACAGTAGTGATATTTCATCATACTCAGTTTCTGGTGATAAGAAAAGGAATACTGGGGGGGTGGAATTTTTAGAATTTCTAGCAACAAAGACAGAGCCCTATCACTTCATCCCAAGCACCCATATTCTTTATTGCTTCCTGAGGCAGAAGCCACTGCTTCCTGCTTCTTGGAACAAGGTAGAGGATGGGACGTGAGTACTCACCCAGCTGTATTAATATGATAATCTTGTTGCTCCAAGGCTCACTACTGTTTTTCTTGCCTCTAAGCTTGGAGACCTTCAAAGGACTCTCTCACTGTTTTTAGTTGTCCTTTCCCTGTAAGTTTTAGACTTTATTTTTTCCTCTTTCAACTTATTCCCATACACTTTCACTCGTTAAGGGATTCATCATAATTTTTGCCCTACTGAAACCATTATTATCTCCAGAATTCATCTGCAATATTTCTTTTCAAGTCTTCTGTGTAGCGAGTCCCTTTCTATGATTAATTTATTTAACTTCTCAAAGCATTCTATAGAGTTGACTCTCTCTCCTCCTTAGAATACTCTTGCTTCTCAGTTTTCCTTTCATCTTCCTGGACATATTTCTTAATCTCCCTTGAAGTCTCCACTTTTACTTAAATTCTAAATGTTGGAGCATCTCAATCTCCATCCTGGATTGCATCCTTGTATTATTTTCATTCTCTCCTTAGTAATTAGTTTCCATGGTTTTAAAAACCAAATATATCCTAATGACTTTTATCTCTATTCCATACCTCCCCCTTGTGTTTGAAATCTATCAATATATTTCAGTTTTCTATTTGTTAGGCATCACAAAATTAATATGTTCAGAAATGAATCCTTGATTTTCCAGCTCCAATATGTTTCTCTCCCAGTAATTCCCATCTCACCACTGGCATCACCAACTACCACATTGTTCAAAAGGAAGATGTGATACATCTTTTTCCCCTCACTTGGTACATCTAAAATATCACTAGGTCCTGTTAATGTCATATCAAATTATAAACTGTGCCCATTCATATCTCTTACTTAGACTATTGAAAAGCCTCATCTTGTACCCCTAACCCTACCCTTGCTCCACTTTTGTCCATTCCCCATGCAGTATCCAGCATGATACTAAAATATATAGTGTATAAATTCAACCATCTGTTCAATCATCTAATGGCTTCCAGTTGCATTAGGGTTAGAATTATAACCTCTTCCCAAGGCCTAATAAGGCATTCATTATCTGATTCTGGTTTAACTCTCCAATCTTGCTTTTCCACTCTCTACTACAATCTAGCCACATGGCATTTTCTAGCCTTTGGTCATCCGTTTTCTATTCCTAGAATGATTGTACCTTGGCTCTTTGCCTATGTGATTCATAATCGCCCTGCAGGTCCCACTTAAATTTTATGTCCCTAGAGAGGACTTTGATGTCTGCCTGTCTCATACTCTCTCTTATATCTTGTCCCTGCTTTTCCTATTTACCCCCTTTTTACTTTTTATTAATTGCTTAATCAGTATATGTCATGACCACATGCTCTAACTCCATGAGGCAGGAGCCACCAATGTCTTGCTCATCACTGTATCTCCAGTGTCTAACAGAGGACCTGCATAGAGCATGTTGTCAGGAGATATTTGCTTAGTGACTAACTAGATGATCTAATGGCTGAGCAATGAATGATGAAAGTACCTTTTAAAATAGTATTTTGTCATTTCCCATTAGCATTTTCATCATTTTTTTCTTTTATTTATCTAAAAATATATGCAATTCCATGCTTGAATTTATTTTTGTACTGTTTCTTTTGTTAATGTATTTATGATCCTCACTTTCTCAAATATGCATTTCCTTTAGACCCAACTTTATTTGAAATTAATATTTCCACCTTTGTTTTTATTTAATATTTCTCTGCCAATCCTCATCTCTTACTTTTTTATTATGTTAGATAGCATATCATTTAATTGCATTTTTTTATCTAATTTATAGTTATTGACAATAGGCAAGGAGTTGTGCTCATTTGCATTTGCTGTCATTAATTCTATGCTTGGCTTCTTTGCTCTTCCTTCCCCCCAATCCTTTGGGAGTTTAGGGGTCTAGTTGCTGCTGAAGAAAACCTTTAGATTTCTTCTTCATTTCTGAGTCCAATCTTGACATCCTGTCTATGAGTGAGGAATCATGATAGTTTTGGTGTAGTTAGGGAAAAGTGATTGGAGCTTTCCACAAGAGAAAATGGTCAGTGCTGAGCAACACATGAAAGCAGAGACCACGTCTTTTCTTGATTCTCCATGTGTCTCCAGTACCTAAAGTAGTATTGGGTGCAGAACAGTCCCCAGCTGTGGACTGAATGAATGGATATAATCAATCCATTTGTCTTTTCCTATGCCTGGAAGTGTGGCCTAGAGCATCTTGGCCTTAAGCACTGGAGGCCAGTTTTCCCCTTTTTATCCCAGACTATGGTCATCTTTTTCCTGGTAACTTTGACAAGGGAGACAAATACACAGGGAAAAAGAAACAAATTGATATTATATTACTAAGTAGAATTTTTGCTCCAAACACCAATGCCTATCCCTTATATATTATGTGCAACTAAATGACTCTCCCTGTCCCCTCTCTCTCTTTCCTCCACCCTGGAAAGTTCACTAATCACATCTCAGGCTTTCTCACTTTGATGAGAGATGACACTGAGTAAATGTACATGCATGGAAGTAAGATAAAATTCCAAAAGTTCTTGGTTTCTTTCATTATAATTTTATGTCACCCTTAGCTGGCTCCAGGTTTTAGTAAGAATATTGATATCCTACTTTAAATTTTGTGATTATTTTTCTTAGTTTGTATTTTTAACTTCCATCCCTATATATTTTTCATCATCTTTTCATTTCCTAGGTAATGTCTGCTGTATTTATCTGCAAGAAGAGAAATGGAGAGAAGAAGAGGAGGAGAGGGAACAGATACCATTCTTCAAGCTGCCACCTTTTCTTGGAGGTGTAGCTGAGTGTATTATATGTTGACATTAACTTGATGCTCCCCTGATCTATCTGACTAAAATGATTGACTCACAGTCTCATGAAGCAGAATGGGCCTGGTGGTGAGGCTAATTCTGCTGGCATCTGAATTTAAAAACTAAAACACAACAGCGACAACAGTAAGCAACCTATACCACTAGAGCTCTTCTTGCAAAAATTTTTTTTTGATTAGGCAATAATTTCAGCTCATTAGATGAAATAGACTTGTAAAATAGTCTGCATAAAAGAAAAATAAGTCATCTACAGCAAGAGAAGGACACTGGGTAAAAAAAAAAAAAAAAAAAAAAAAAAAACATACTTTGAGGAAAAAAATCAAGCCATTATAAAGGACTTTACTGAGAACTGCTGTGTCCCCCCATTCCTTTTACCAGACTTGCTGGAGGTCAACAAGGGCATCCAGCTCTTTGTGTTCATGTCAAATGTCAGATCAGAGCATCCTGATGCAAAGAAAAAAAGAAAAAAAGAAAAGAAACAACAAAGAAAACCCCTAATTTCTTCTTTCCCATAGAAGGAAGAAGGAAGGATTCATTTCCAGGATTTCCTAATGGTGTCATAAAGTGTGAATATACCTCCTTAAGAAACATATTCAGCCTCAGTTTGAACATCTATCTCCTTGAATCTTCCACTTATATAACTGTGAAGCCGTAGTTCCTTTGTTTAAATCTGTTTAACAAATCCCTATACAATTTACTTCAGAAATGAGATGATGTGGCTAAGATAAAAAATGCAAATTGTTGAAAGTATATAATGTAGTATATGCCTATATATAATATAATCTGTTATAATGTAAAATATACTTGACTAAATATACAAAATATATTTAACATATTAGTTTTCTGATGTCATTTAAGTTATCTACCAGTGACCTAGAAATAATAAGACAAATGTGTGAAGGGATTTTAGGATTATTTATTTGAAGGGCAGAAAGGTGTAGAGTAATCTACTGTACAGGCATGTTGACTGCTGCACCATGGAGAGGGACAGACTCCAGACACCACAGAAATGTGCCTTTCTGAGATTAGTGTGCAGATAACTCATCAAAAGAGATTTATCAAAAAAGTAATGAGCAGAGATCAATGCATTAGCAGTTAATTTACAAATCAGTCCCTATAGACTCTGCAAGCACAAGAGGCCCAGCTTCATTCATAAGATCATAATGCCCAGTTACTGGAAAGAGATTTAAAGCCATTTTTCATCCCTTCATTTTTTTGTTTATCATGTAGAAGAAAAGATTTAGATGTTCAATCGAGATGAGAGGAAAAGCACTTCAGGAAAATTCAGTGACATTCCAACAGTTTGATGACGTGTTTTCTGCCCCTGAAACAGTAGGATTAATGCTACTTGGCACCAGCGACAGGATTTAATCACTCCTCAGCACAGGAGTGTCTCCGTGGTTTATCACCCACATTTTTGCTTTACAGGAAAAAGGCTTTTCTTCATTACAACTGTGTAGTTAGTAGTCTATCGACACATTCTTCATATTAACTTTCATGCTTTTAGGTAGGGCCATTTTACCTTCATGTCCGCCACTGTTATATGACTGTGACAGGGTGACTGGTGATAAAAAGGAAGAATTTGAGACTGTATTAATATTTACTTGATTCCCTTTTGAGGGTCATTAGCAGTGACACATCCTTTTGCCCTGAAGAGGAATGATGTTACTGCTCCTCACTACACCTGTGAAGGAAGTAATCTGAGGACAGGGATGAAGCATGTTTCTGGAGGTCCTTTTCTCTCTGTGTTCTTGGAGAAGGAGGCTGAGGCCAAGGTTGCAGAGGCCTAAAGAGATCCAGTGTGCTGGTGAGCTTTCCCTAGCCTCTCACAGGCAGGTTTAGAATGGTCTGTAGCACAAACTTTTGCTGCTTCCCCGATAACACAGCTTTGCTTGCAACAGTGCAGGGCCATGCATGGATTGTTGGGTACAACCAGCATTAGTAACCATGACTTTAGAGTCCTTTAATGGCCTAAGAGCAATAAGCACTAATGTTTGGGCTCCAGAGGAGCAGAGTTCCTGCCCTAAGACCTGAAAGAGCATGAGCAGCAGTCAGCAGTGGCTTTGGCTGGGTGCCCAAGAAGTGTACTCCCATGGGGATCATTTTCAGGGGAGACAGCAATGTGGTGGCATCATAAAAATGCTTAAGTATTTTCAGAGAAAGTACAGTTGTGTTTATTTATCTACTGAAACATATTTAAAACCTAAGCATCTTAGGACTAACATCCGTTGATAAGGGGATATTTACTGAGCACAAAATCTGATTTGAAAGTGGATAAGGTACAGCCTTTATCCTTGGGCCTACTGTGTCAGGGGAGACAGCTACATAAATAGATCATTTCCATTTGAATAAATTCTATAATAGATATAATGGAGATAAAAGCAAAGAATTAGACAATTAAGTCCTATAAGTATTCATTTTCTCATCTGTCACGTAGCTCTCAGAATTGCTCCAAATGATCACTATGATGATAAAATGAAGCCATAAGTGTAAAGTGCTGAGTACAGTGCTTGAAACCTGAATTCTCTCATCTGTAAAGTAATGGTTTTCTCATATATGAAATAATCTCGCTTCCTGAAGTTGGAGTGAAGACTAAGTGGGGCAATGTGTGTAAAGCATTTAGCACATTGCTTAGCACGTGTCAAGCACTCAAAATTGTTAGCTATTGATCTTCATACCACCGTTGTTATTTTCATGGTGCAAACACAGGGCAGCTAATCCAGTGTGTGGCACATTCATTGGGTGGCTGAAAGGCTGTCAATGCAGTCTTCCCAGAAAATATGATACTTGAGGTGAGTCATGAAGAATAAAAAACTGTCTGACGAGGGAAAAAATTGGGGGGAAAGGGCATTCTAGTGTCTTCAGTTCTTCCATGCAACTTATACTAGTAAGATTTACACAATTTCTTATCTCCTAAATGTTGAACTCATGGTGAGTCACTAGGGCAGGACTTTAGAACTTCATGCAGCTTTGCTGCTATAAATGCTATAAGTAAGTGTGTATGCATAACATACTTAAAGTTAGAAGACTAGAATTTTTTTTATATATTGTTTAGTGAAAGCTATTAAAAACAGAAAAAGAGCAAGAATATGCTTTAGTTAGGGATTTGGGTTATGAAGCACAGAAACTACTCAACTTAGTTCAAATAAAGAGGTGTATACTGTGAGGAGGTATAAGTATCAAAAATGAAGAATCCAAGAAAGACTCATAGCAAATTCATACCTAAATAAAAGGCCTGCTTTTCAAAAGTATTTGGTGTTTTGTGGAGTTTAACCAGAGCTAGATTGAAGATTGCATAGGTTTTCACAATCCAATTCTATCTGTATGATGCATTTCCTGCATTTTTTCCAAGCTTCTGCTATTCTGTGTTTTGGTGTTCTTTCATGTGTTGGTGACATTTTCAATTTTCTTATTATTGTGTGCTTTAGATGGAGTTTCTGTTTTTTTTTTTTTTTTTTTTGGCTGTACGCGAGCCTCTCACTGTTGTGGCCTCTCCCGTGTGGAGCACAGGCTCCAGACGCGCAAGCTCAGCGGCCATGGCTCCCGGGCCTAGCCGCTCCGTGGCATGTGGGATCTTCCCGGACCGGGGCACAAACCCATGTCCCCTGCATCGGCAGGCGGACTCTCAACCACTGCACCACCAGGGAAGCCCTAGATGGAGTTTCTGTGAAATATTGGAAGATGATGAATTTGCGGGCTGCTACCCATTTGCCAAATTTAAAAAATACTTTCCCAGGGCTTTTTAAACCTTCAGTTACTACTTATTTTATTGGCTGTGTTATATGTGAGCTTATTTATGATTAGCTGTGCAACTCTGGTATAGCTGTGTCACAGGCAACCCTAATCAATTCCATCTAATTTGGTGGAGGGGGAAGAGTGGCTTACTTTCTATTTTCAGTAACTCAAACCATGGAAGGGATAATGACAAGAATCTTCACCCTTACTTAAAGGTAGTTCAAAGGTTGGTCTAGACTTTATCATTATTAATTGCTATGAGAAAAACAAAAACAAAAACTAATGCTGAATTGCAGGCTGTAATTCAGAAGATTCATAGCAATGTCCGTATGCAGTGTGGGGCCTGTGTCCATTTACTCCAGAACCTGGCAAGGGACCTCAGCTTCATAATACTGGCCTAGAAGAAAGACAGGTGCATAGGTTTGTGTCTATAGTGATGTGTTTTGTTGAGGAACTGGGGAGATGACTATCTCTCTGTTCTCAGAGTGGGTGGTCTTAAGAAGAATGGTCCAAGGACTCTTTCAGTTAATATGCCCATTTCATGCAGGAAAAATTCATGGTAAGCCACTTTTTCAGAAAATGAGGTTTCTCTTTTCACCCCTAGATTTAGGAGCTGTAACTGTTTGACAAGTTACGGCTCTAGACCAAAAAGTCATTGCCTGTTATTATATGATTACTGAAAACATTTGTCCCCACCTGAGCAAATATTAGGATCTTAATAGATATTTATTTTATGAATAAATCACAGCAAAGTTTGGGCTCAATCATTGTAAAGTAATTCTTCTCTCCATTTTTATTTTTCATTCTGTATGTTATCATGAGCTCCCATCATTTCTGGACAAAAAGATAGACTAAATGGACCCTCAGCTAGCTGTGGGACTATGATTGTGGATTTCTCTGCAAGCAAATGAGCTGAGAACTTTTTACAGAATGCTGCCTTGGCAACATAACTCCTTCATGATGGTTCCTTTTTCCTCATTTCCTTCATTCACAAGTGTCTGACAGTCACATTTACTATACTCCTTGTTTCTGTACTTATCCATCCAAAAGTTACTGAACTGGAAGGTAGATCATGAAGTGCCCATAAGCTACTTCTGAGAAAAGGGAAACTAAGCAGTAATTTGTGTATTATACAGACCTATCATAGCATTTTCCTGAATGTGTTGTGGACCAAGAAACAAATCTCATTCCACTTCTTTCTACTTTTTCAGAATCCAGGGATAGTTAGGGTAATCTCAGTTAGGGAAATATGAGAATACTTGCAATTTTGCTTCAGGCTATCACAGTAATAGATCTATAAATTCTCAAATTTAGGTTTTTCTGTCTTTACTCTCTGGCCAGGCAATTTCCCAGTTCTAGAGACTGTGATATGGGCTGTCTTCATTTAAGAGAATTTTAGGAGTAAATAAATGCATTTGACAAAAATACATAAAATCTATATAAATATGATATTTTATTTATTTTTTTACAACATTATTGGAGTATAATTGCTTTACAATGGTGTGTTAGTTCCTGCTTTATAACAAAGTGAATCAGTTGTACATATACATATGTTCTCACATCTCTTCCCTCTTGCATCTCCCTCCCTCCCACCCTCCCTATCCCACCCCTCTAGGTGGTCACAAAGCACCAAGCTGATCTCCCTGTCCATCAGGGAGATGGCTGCTTCCCACTAACTATCTGTTTTACGTTTGGTAGTGTATATATGTCCATGCCTCTCTCTCGCTTTGTCTCAGCTTACCTTTCCCCCTCCCCATATCCTCAAGTCCATTCTCTAGTAGGTCTGTGTCTTTACTTCTGTCTTGCCCTTAGGTACTTCATGACTTTTTTTTTTTCCTTAAATTCCATATACATGTGTTAGCATACAGTATTTGTCTTCCTCTTTCTGACTTACTTCACTCTGTATGACAGACTCTAGGTCCATCCACCTCATTATAAATAGCTCAATTTCATTTCTTTTTATGGCTGAGTAATATTCCATTGTATATATGTGCCACTTCTTCTTTATCCATTCATACGATGATGGACACTTAGGTTGTTTCCATCTCCTGGCTATTGTAAATAGAGCTGCAATGAACATTTTGGTACATGACTCTTTTTGAATTTTGGTTTTCTCAGGGTATATGCCCAGTAGTGGGATTGCTGGGTCATATGGTAGTTCTATTTGTACATTTATAAGGAACCTCCATACTGTTCTCCATAGTGGCTGAACCAATTCACATTCCCACCAGCAGTGCAAGAGTGTCCCCTTTTCTCCACACCCTTTCCAGCATTTATTGTTTCTAGATTTTTTGATGATGGCCATTCTGACTGGTGTGAGATGATATCTCATTGTAGTTTTGATTTGCATTTCTCTAATGATTAAAGATGTTGAGCATTCTTTCAAGTGTTTGTTGGCAGTCTGCATATCTTCTTTGGAGAAATGTCTATTTAGGTCTTCTGCCCATTTTTGGATTGGGTTGTTTGTTTTTTTGTTATTGAGCTGCATGAGCTGCTTGTAAATTTTGGACATTAATCCTTTGTCAGTTGCTTCATTTGAAAATATTTTCTCCCATTCTGAGGGTTGTCTTTTGGTCTTGTTTATGGTTTCCTTTGTTGTGTAAAAGCTTTGAAGTTTCATTAGGTCCCATTTGTTTATTTTTGTTTTTATTTCCATTTCTGTAGGAGGTGGGTCAAAAAGGATCTTGCTGTGATTTATGTCATACAGTGTTCTGCTTATGTTTTCCTCTAAGTGTTTGATAGTTTCTGGCCTTACATTTAGATGCTTAGTCCATTTTGAGCTTATTTTTGTGTATGGTATTAGGGAGTGATCTAATCTCATATGTTTACATGTACCTGTCCAGTTTTCCTAGCACCATTTATTGAAGAGGCTGTCCTTTTTCCACTGTACATTCCTGCCTCCTTTATCAAAGATAAGGTGACCATATGTATGTGGGTTTACCTCTGGGCTTTCTATCCTGTTCCATTGATCTATCTTTCTGTTTTTGTGCCAGTACCATACTGCCTTGATTATTGTAGCTTTGTAGTATAGTCTGAAGTCAGGGAGCCTGATTCCTCCAGCTCTTTTTTTCGTTCTCAAGATTGCTTTGGCTATTCGATGTCTTTTTTGTTTCAATACAAATTGTGAAATTTTTGGATCTAGTTCTGTGAAAAATGCCAGTGGTAGTTTGATAGGGATTGCATTGAATCTGTAGATTGCTTTGGGTAGTAGAGTCATTTTCAAAATGTTGATTCTTCCAATCCAAGAACATGGTATATCTCTCCATCTATTTGTATCATCTTTAATTTCTTTCATCAGTGTCTTATAATTTTCTGCATACGGGTCTTTTGTCTCCTTAGGTAAGTTTATTCCTAGATATTTTGGTCTTTTTGTTGCAATGGTAATTGGGAGTGTTTTCTTGATTTCACGTTCAGATTTTTCATCATTAGTGTATAGGAATGCCAGAGATTTCTGTGCATTAATTTTGTATTCTGCTACTTTACCAAATTCATTGATTAGCTCTAGTAGTTTTCTGGTAGCATCTTTAGGATCCTCTATGTATAGTATATCATGTCATCTGCAAAGAGTGACAGCTTTACTTCTTCTTTTCCGATTTGGATTCCTTTTATTTCCTTTTCGTCTCTGATTGCTGTGGCTAAAACTTCCAAAACTATGTTGAATAAGATTGGTGAGAGTGGGCAACCTTGTCTTGTTCCTGATCTTAATGGAAATGCTTTCAGTTTTTCACCCATTGAGGATGACGTTGGCTGTGGGTTTGTCATATATGGCCTTTATTATGTTGAGGAAAGTTCCTTCTATGCCTACTTTCTGAAGGGTTTTTATCATAAAAGGGTGTTGAATTTTGTTGGAAGATTTCTCTGCATCTATTGAGATGATCATAGGTTTTTCTCCTTCAATCTGTTAATTTGGTGTATCACGTTGATTGATTTGCATATATTGAAGAATCCTTGCATTCCTGGAATAAACCCCACTTTATCATCGTGTATGATCCTTTTAATGTGCTGTTGGATTCTGTTTGCTAGTATTTTGTTGAGGATTTTTGCATCTATGTTCATCAGTGATATTGGCCTGTAGTTTTCTTTCTTTGTGACATCCTTGTCTGATTTGGTATCAGGGTGATGGTGGCCTTGTAGAATGAGTTTGGGTGTGCTCCTCCCTCTGCTATATTTTGGAAGTGTTTGAGAGGATAGGTGTTAGCTCTTCCCTAAATGTTTGATTGAATTCGCCTGTGAAGTCATCTGGTCCTGGGCTTTTGTTTGTTGGAAGATTTTTAATCACAGTTTCAATTTCAGTGCTTGTGATTGGTCTGCTCATACTTTCTATTTTTTCCTGATTCTGACATGGCAGGTTGTGCATTTTTAAGAATTTGTCCATTTCTTCCAAGTTGTCCATTTTATTGACATAAAGTTGCTTGTGGTAATCTCTCATGATCTTTTGTATTTCTGCAGTGTCACTTGTTACTTCTCCTTTTTCATTTCTAATTATATTGATTTGAGTCTTCTACCTTTTTTTCTTGACAAGTCTGGCTAAGTGGTTTATCAATTTTGTTTATCTTCTCAAAGAACCAGCTTTTAGTTTTATTGATCTTTGCTATCTTTTCCTTCATTTTTTTCCATTTATTTCTGTTCTGATCTTTATGATTTCTATCCTTCTGCTAACTTTAGGGTTTTTTTGTTTTTCTTTCTGTAATTGCTTTAGGTGCAAGTTTAGGTTGTTTATTCGAGATGTTTCCTGTTTCTTAAGGTAGGTTTGTATTCCTATAAACTTCCTTCTTAGAACTGCTTTTGCTGCATCCCATAGGTTTTCAGTTGTCGTGTCTCCATTGTCAGTTGTTTCTAGGTATTTTTTTATTTCCTTTTTGATTTCTTCAGTGATCACTTTGTTATTAAGTAGTGTATTGTTTACCTTCCCTATGTTTGTATTTTTTACAGATCTTTTCTTGTAATTGATATCTAGTCTCATAGCATTGTAGTCAGAAAAGATACTTGATACAATTTCAATTTTCTTAAATTTACCAAGGCTAGGTTTGTGACCCAAGATATGATCTATCCTGGAGAATGGCCCATGAGCACTTGAGAAAAATTTGTATTCTGTTGTTTTTGGATGGAATGTCCTATGCATATCATTAAGTCCATCTTGTTTAATGTATCATTTAAAGCTTGTGTTTCCTTATTTATTTTCATTTTGGATGATATGTCCATTGGTGAAAGTGGGGTGTTAAAGTCCCTTACTATGAATGTGTTACTGTCAATTTCCCCTTTTCTGGCTGTTAGTATTTGCCTTATGTATTGAGGTGTTCCTATGTTGGGTGAATAAATATTTACAATTGTTATATCTTCTTCTTGGATTGATCCCTTGATCATTATGTAGTGTCCTTCTTTGTCTCTTCTAATAGTCTTTATTTTAAAGTCTATTTTGTCTGATATGAGTATTGCTACTCCAGCTTCCCTTTGCTTTCCATTTGTATGGAATACCTTTTCCATTCCATCACTTTCAGTCTGTCTGTGTCTCTAGGTCTGAAGTGGGTCTCTTGTAGAGAGCATATGTATGGGTCTTGATTTTGTATCCATTCATCCAGTCTGTGTCTTTTGATGGGAGCATTTAATCCATTTACATTTAAGGTAATTATCAATATGTATGTTCCTATTCCCATTTTCTTAATTGTTTTGAGTTTGTTATTGTAGGTCTTTTCCTTCTCTTGTGCTTCTTGCCTAGAGAAGATCCTTTAGCATTTGTTGTAAACCTGGTTTGGTGGTGCTGAACTCTCTCAGCTTTTGCTTGTCCATAAAGGTTTTAATTTCTCCATCAAATCTGAATTTGATCCTTGCTGGGTAGAGTAACCTTGGTGGTAGGTTTCTCTCCTTCATCACTTTAAATATGTCCTGCCAGTCCCTTCTGGCTTGCAGTGTTTCTGCTGAAAGATCAGCTGTTAACCATATGGGGATTCCCTTGTGTGTTATTTGTTGTTTTTCCCTTGCTGCTTTTAATATTTTTTCTTTGTACTTAATTTTTGACAGTTTGATTAATATGTTTCTTGGCATGTTTCTCCTTGGATTTATCGTGTATGGGACTCTCTGTGCTTCCTGTACTTGATTAACTATTTCTTTTCCCATATTAGGGAAGTTTTCAACTATAATCTCTTCAAATATTTTCTTAGTCTGTTTCTTTTTCTGAAACCCCTATAATTCGAATGTTGGTGCATTTAATGGTGTCCCAGAGGTCTCTGTTCTCAGTTCTTTTCATTCTTTTTTCTTTATTCTGCTGTGCAGTAGTTATTTCCACTATTTTATCTTCCAGGTCACTTACCCGTTCTTCTGCCTCAGTTATTCTGCTATTGAGCCCATCTAGAATATTTTTAATTTCATTTATTGTGTTTTTCATCATTGCTTGTTTCATCTTTAATTCTTCTAGTTCCTTGTTAAATGTTTCTTGTATTTTGTTTATTCTATTTCCATGATTTTGTATCATCTTTACTATCATTATTCTGATTTCTTTTTCATGTAGACTGCCTATTTCCTCTTTATTTGTTAGGTCTGATGGGTTTTTATCTTGCTCCTTCATCTGCTGTGTGTTTTTCTGTCTTCTCATTTTGCTTATCTTACTGTGTTTGGGGTCTCCTTTTTGCAGGCTGAAGGTTTGTAGCTCCTGTTGTTTTTGGTGTCTGTCTCCAGTGGCTAAAGTTGGTTCAGTGGGTTGTGTAGGCTTCCTGGTGGAGGGGACTAGTGCCTGTGTTCTGGTGGATGAAGCTGGATCTTGTCTTTCTGGTGGGCAGGTCCACATCTGGTGGTGTGTTTTGGGGTGTCTGTGGACTTATTATGATTTTAGGCAGCCTCTCTGCTAATGGGTGGTGTTGTATTCCTGTCTTGCTAGTTGTTTGGCAAAGGGTGTCCAGCACTGTAGCTTGCTGCTTTTTGAGTGAAGCTGGTTGCTGGTGTTGAGATGGAGATCTCTGGGAGATTTTCACTGTTTGATATTATGTGGAGCTGGGAGAACTCTTGTTGACCAGTGTCCTGAAGTTGGCTCTCCCGCCTCAGAGGCACAACACTGACTCCTGGCTGCAGCATCAAGAGCCTTTCATGCACACGGCTTAGAATGAAAGGGAGAAAATGTAGAAAGAGAGAGAGAAAGAAAGAAACAAAGAAAGAAAGAAAGAAAGAAGGAAGGAAGGAAAGAAAGAAAGAAAGAAAAAAAAAGAAAGAAGGAAGGAAAGAAAGAAAGAAAGAAAGAAAGAAGATAAAATAAGATAAAATAAAATAAAGTTATTAAAATAAAAAAATAATTATTAAGAAAAAATGTTTTTTTAAAGAAAGAAAAAAATTTTTGATGGATAGAACCCTAGGACAAATGGTGAAAGCAAAGCTATACAGACAGAATCTCACACAGAAACATACACATACACACTCACAAAAAGAGGAAATGGGGAAAAAATAATAAATCTTGCTCTCAAAGTCCACCTCCTGAATTTGGGATGATTCATTGTATATTCATGTATTACACAAATGCAGAGTACCTCAAGTTGATTGTGCAGCTTTAATCCACTGCTTCTGAGGCTGCTAGGAGAGATTTCCTTTGCTTTTCTTTGTTCGCAGGGCTCCCGGAGCTCAGCTTTGTATTTGGCCCTGGCTCTGCATGTAGGTCGCTGGAGGGCATCTGTACTTCCGCTCAGAGAGGACGGGGTTAAAGGAGAAGCTGTCTTGGGTACTCTGGCTCACTCAGGCCGGGGGGAGGGAGGGGTGTGGATGCGGGGCGAGCCTGCAGTGGAAGAGGCCAGCAGGACATTACACCAGCCTCAGACGTGCTATGCGTTTTACCAGGGAAGTTGTCCCTGGATCCCGGGACCCTGGCAGTGGTGGGCTGCACAGCCTCCCCAGAAGGGAGGTGTGGATAGTGACCTGTGCTTGCACACAGGCTTCTTGGTGGTGGCGGCAGCAGCCTTAGCGTCCCATGCCCGTCTCTGGGGTCCGCGCTGTTAGCCGCGGCTTGTGCCTGTCTCTGGAGCTCCTTTAAGCAGCACTCTTAATCCCTTCTCCTCACGAACCAGGAAACAAAGAGGGAAGAAAAAGTCTCTTGCCTCTTTGGCCGGTCCAGACTTTTCCCCGGACTCTCTCCCTGCTAGCCGTGGTGCACTAACCCTCTGCAGGCTGTGTTCACACCGCCAATCCCAGTCCTCTCCCTGCATCCGACCGAAGCCTGAGCCTCAGCTCCCAGCCCCGCCAGCCCCGGCGGGTGAGCAGACAAGCCTCTTGGGCTGCTGTGTGCCGGACGGCATGGATCCTCTGTGCGGGAGTCTCTCCGCTTTGCCCTCTGCACTCCGGTGGCTGCGCTCTCCTCCGAGGCTCCGAAGCTTTCCCCCTCTGCCACCCGCAGTCTCCGCCCGTGAAGAGGCTTCCTAGTGTGAGGAAACCTTTCCTCCTTCAGAGCTCCCTCCCACTGGTGCAGGTCCCGTCCCTATTCTTTTGTCTCTGTTTATTCTTTTTCTTTTGCCCTACCCAGGTACATGGGGACTTTCTTGCCTTTTGGGAGGTCTGATGTTTTCTGCCAGTGTTCAGTAGGTGTTCTGTAGGAGTTGTTCCACATAAATACGATATTTTAATATTTTATATTAACATTAGCTTTCAGATCACAAATCATCTGTTTAATGATAAAAATGATTAATATCTGTTAAAAGCAACATTGTGTGATGGTGTTCCTCTTTGTGTCATGCTGAGAAAGAGATTGGAGTTCCTGCTCTGAGATTTTTGTTTCTCTGGCCTGCTATTAAGCTTCTCTGCACAACTGCAGTGATAGGAAAGTCATATTATCTCTGTGTTTGTGGGAAGAGTCACTTCCAGCTTGAATTCAAGGTAGAAACTGTACACAGCGATACCTCATGTGGAGAATAATTAAGCATGTCTCCTGGCCTGTGGCCACATTTTAACCATTTCATGTCCAAGAGCTGAGCATTAGGCCAAGTAAACAAATGTGCTACCTGGCTTTTCCCATTTTTTATTGAATTCTACATGCATAGTCACTCTAGCTGCCAGCCAGCATTGAGAGAACTGATTTCATGAGTTTTTTCCACCGTATTTCTTTTTTGGTATTGGAGGTATTTAAGTGACCATGCGATAGATTATAAACTCCAACCTAGAAAGCACAGCACAGCAAAATATAACACAACCTGTAAATGTCAAGTCATAACTTTAAATAAATTTTAATAGTAAAATCATTATAGAATGCCTTACAAATATAGACAAGGAGCAGAGTTTCCTTCCTCTTTTGCTATAGTTAAGAAGGCTTTGGGTTCGAAGAAGGAGAAAAAATAAAGGACTTACCATTTGGAGTACAAATTGTTTGTTAGTCATTGGAGTTCTATGTGATAGATATAATTCTGTTCTAAAGATAAGAAAGTAGGCAAGTAGACAGCATATCTAAACTACAATGTGTTGAAAATTCGGATTTTCGTGTTTTGTACAAGGAAGATTCAACTGCTTGACCACCCAGGAGCTTTAAATTTCTTCTTTTACAACTAACAAAATTTTTCTTCAGTTTTACACATTGTGTAATATGAAACAGTAGCTTAATTTCCAAAGTCATGGTAATACCTACAGTGTCAAATTCCCCTATTCTTTTCTTGGAGAAGAGCTTAGTAGTTTTGCTAACAGACATGAGACCTCTTATGCTGGCAGGTTGGAATAAACTGAAGCCAGTTCAGAATTTTGTGACACAACATAGGTATGATCTTTTTTTTTTTAACAACTTTATTTTTTTAACAACTTTATTTATTAATACACCATTGCAAATGCTTTGCAATGGTGTATTAGTTTCTGCTTTATAACAAAGTGAATCAGCTATACCTATACATATATCCCCATATCTCTTCCTTTTTGCATCTCCCTCCCTACCACCCTCACTATCCCACCCCTCTAGGTGGTCACAAAACACCAAGCTGATCTCCCTGTGCTATGCGGCTGCTTCCCACTAGCTAGCTATTTTACATTTGGTTGTATATATAAGTCCATGCCACTCTCTTACTTCGTCCCAACTTACCCTTCCCCCTCCCTGTGTGCTCAAGTCTATTCTCCAGTAGATCTATGTCTTTATTCCCATCTGCCCCTAGGTTCTTCAGAAGCTTTTTTTTTTTCTTAGATTCCATATATATGTGTTAGCATACTGTATTTGTTTTTCTCTTTCTGACTAACTTCACTCTGTATGACAGACTCTAGGTCCATCCACCTCACTATAAATAATTTAATTGCATTTTTTATGGCTGAGTAATATTCCATTGTATATAGGTGCCACATCCTCTTTATCCATTCATCTTTCAGTGGACAATTAGGTTGCTTCCATGACCTGGTTATTGTAAATAGAGCTGCAATAAACATTGTGGTACATGACACTTTTTGAATTATGGTTTTCTCAAGGTATATGCTCAGTAGTGGGATTGCTGGGTCATATGGTAGTTCTATTTTTAGTTTTTTAAGGAACCTTCATCCTGATCTCCATATTGGCCATATCAGTTTACATTCCCACCAACAGTGCAGGAGGATTCCCTCTTCTCCACACCCTATCCAACATTTATTTTTTGTAGATTTTTTAATGATGGCCATTCTGACAGGTGTTATGTGATACCTTATTGTAGTTTTGATTTGCATTTCTCTAATGTTTAATGATGTTGAGTATTCTTTCATGTGCTTGTTGGCAATCTGTATATCTACTTTGGAGAAATGTTTATTTAGGTCTTCTGCCCATTTTTGGATTGGGTTGTTTGATTTTTGATATTGAGCTGCATGAGTTGCTTGTAAATTTTGAAGATTAATCCTTTGTGAGTTGCTTGCTTTGCAAATATTTTCTCCCATTCTTAGGGTTGTCTTTTAGTCTTGTTTATGGTTTCCTTTGCTGTGCAAAAGCATTGAAGTTTCATTAGGTCCCATTTGTTTATTTTTGTTTTTATTTCCATTTCTCTAGGAGGAGGATCAAAAAGGATCTTGCTTAGATTTATGTCATAGAGTGCTCTGCCTATGTTTTCCACTAAGAGTTTTATAGTGTCGGGCCTTACATTTTGGTCTTTAATCCATTTTGAGTTTGTTTTTGTGTATGGTGTTAGGGACTGTCTTAACTTCATTCTTTTACATGGAGCTGTCCAGTTTTCCCAGCACCACTTATTGAAGAGGCTGTCTTTTCTCCATTGTATATTCTTACCTACTTTATCAAAAATAAGGTGACCATTTGTGCATGGGTTTATCTCTGGGCTTTCTATGCTGTTCTGTTGATCTATATTTCTGTTTTTGTGCCAGTACCAGACTGCCTTGATTACTGTAGCTTTGTAGTATAGTCTGAAGTCAAGGAGCCTGATTCCTCCAGCTCTATTTTTCTTTCTCAATATTGTTTTGGCAATTCAGGGTATTTTTTGTCTCCATACAAATTGTGAAATTTTTTCTTTGAGTTCTGTAAAAAATGCCAGTGTTAGTTTGATAGGGATAGCAGTGAATCTGTAGATTGCTTTAGGTAGTGTAGCCATTTTCACAGTGTTGATTCTTCCAATCTAAGGACATGGTATATCTCTCCATCTATTTGTATCATCTTTAATTTCTTTCATCAGTCTCTTATAATTTTCTGCATACAGGTCTTTTGTCTCCTTAGATAGGTTTATACCTCGGTATTTTATTATTTTGGTTGCAAAAATAAATGGGAGTTTCTCCTTAATTTCTCTTTCAGATTTGTCATAATTAGTGTATAGGAATGCATGTGATTTCTGAGAAATAATTTTGTACCCTGCTACTTTACCAAATTCATTGATTAGCTCTAGTAGTTTTCTGGTAGCAACTTTAGGGTTTTCTATGTATAGTATCATGTCATTTGCAATCAGTGGCAGCTTTACTTCTTCTTTTCTGAATTGGATTAGTCTTATTTCTTTTTCTTCTCTGATTGCTTTGGCTAAAACTTCTAAAACAATGTTTAATAATAGTGGTGAGAGTGGGCAACCTTGTCTTGCTTCTGAACTTAGTCTGGTCCTGGCCTTTAGTTTGTTGGAAGATTTTAATCACAGTTTCAATATCAGTGCTTGTGATTGGTCTGTTTATATTTTCTATTTCTTCCTGGTTCAGTCTCAGAAGGTTGTGCTTTTCTAAGAATTTTTTCATTTCTTCCAGGTTGTCCATTTTATTGGAATAGAGTTACTTGTAGTAATCTCTCATGATCCTTTGTATTTCTGCAGTGTCTGTTGTTACTGCTCCTTTTTCGTTTCTAATTCTATTGAATTGAGTCTTCTCTCTTTTTTTCTTGGTGAGTCTGGCTAGCGATTTATCAATTTGGCTTATCTTCTCCAAGAACCAGCTTTTAATTTTATTGATCTCTGCTATCATTTCCTTCATTTCTTTTTCATTTATTTCTGATCTGATTTTATGATTTCCTTCCTTTTGCTAACTTTGTTTTTTTTTTTGTTTTCTTTCTCTAATTGCTTCAGGTGTAAAGTTAGGTTGTTTATTTGAGATGTTTCTTGCTTCTTAATGCAGGACTGTATTGCTATAAACTTCCCTCTTAGAACTGCTTTTGCTGCATCCCATAGATTTTGGGTTATTATGTTTCATTGTCAATTGTTTCTAGGGATTTTTGGATTTCCTCTTTGATTTCCTCAGTGATCTCTTGGTTATTTAGTAGTGTATTGCTTAGCCTCCATGTGTTTGTATTTTTTATAGATTTTTTTCCTGTAATTGATATCAGGTCTTATAGAGTTGTGGTCAGAAAAGTTATTTGATACAAGTTCAGTTTTCTTAAATTCACCAAGGCTTGATTTGTGACCCAAGATATGATCTATCCTGAAGAATGTTCCATGAGCACTTGAGAAGAAAGTGCATTCTGTTGTTTTTGGATAGAATGTACTATACATATCAATTAAGTCCATTCTGTTTTAATGCATCATTTAAGGCTTATGTTTCCTTATTTACTTTCATTTTGGATTATCTGTCCATTGGTGAAAGTGGATTGTTAAAGTTCCCAACTATGATTGTGTTACTGTCGATTTCCCCTTTTATGGCTGTTAGTATCTGCCTTATGTATTGATGTGCTCCCATTCTGTGAGCATAAATATTTACAATTTTTATACCTTCTTCTTGGATTGATCCCATGATCATTATGTAGTGTCCTTCCTTGTCTTTTTTAATAGTTTTTATTTTAAAGTCTAGTTGGTCTGATATGAGAATTGCTACACCAGCTTTCTTTTGATTTCCATTAGCATGGAATATCTTTTTCTGTCCCCTCACTGTCAGTCTGTATGTTTCCCTAGTCTGAAGTGGGTCTCTTGTAGACAGCATATATACAGGTCCTGTTTTTGTATCCATTCAGCCTGTCTCTGTCTTTTGGTTGGAACATTTAATCCATTTACATTTAAGGTAACTATCAATATGTATGTTCCTATGACAGTTTTCTTAATGGTTTTGGCTTTGATATCTTAGGTCTTTTCCTTGTCTTGTGTTTCCTGCCTAGAGAAGTTCCTTTAGCATTTGTTGTAAAGCTGGTATGGTGGTGCTGAATTTTCTTAGCTTTTGCTTGTCTGTAAAGGTTTTAATTTCTCCATCGAATATGAATGAGATCCTTGCTGGGTACAGTAATCTTTGTTGTAGGTCTTTCCCTTTCATCAGTTTAAATATGTCCTGTCACTCCCTTCTGGCTTGTAGATTTTCTGCTGAAGGATCAGCTGTTAACCTTATGGGGATTCCCTTGTATGTTAATTGTTGTTTTTCTCTTGCTGATTTTACTATTTTTTCTTTGTATTTAATTTTTGATAGTTTGATTAATATGTGTCTTGGAATGTTTCTCCTTGGATTTATCCTGTATGGGACTCTCTGTGTGTCCTGCACTTGATTAACACTTCCTTTCCCATATTAGGGAAGTTTTCAACTATAATTTCTTCAAATAGTTTCTCAGTCCCTTTCTTTTTCTCCTCTTCTTATGGGACCCCTATAATTTGAATGTTGGTGTGTTTAATGTTGTCCCAGAGGTCTCTGAGACTGTCCTTAATTCTTTTCATTCTTTTTTTCTGCTCTGCAGAAGTTATTTCCAGTATTTTACCTTTCAAGTCACTTATCCATTCCTCTGCCTCAGTTATTCTGCTATTGATTCCTTCTAGAGAATTTTTAATTTCATTTGTTGTTTTTTCATCATTGTTTGTTTGCTCTTTAGTTCTTCTGGTCCTTGTTAAAGGTTTCTTTTATTTTCTCCATTCTATTTCCAAGATTTTGGATCATTTTTACTCTGAAATGTTTTTCAAGTTGACTGCCTATTTCCTCTTCATTTGTTTGTTCTGTTGGGTTTTTACCTTGCTCCTTCATCTGCTGTGTGTTTCTCTGTCTTCTCATTTTTCTTAACTTACTGTGTTTTGGGGTCTCCTTTTCACAGGCTTCAGGTTCAGAGTTCCTGTTGTTTTTGGTGTCTGCCCCCAGTGGCTAAGGTTGGTTCAGTTGTTTGTGTAGGCTTCCTGGTGCAGGGGACTAATGCCTGTATTTGGGGGATAAGGCTGGATCTTGTCTCTCTGTTGGGCAGGTAGGTAGTGTGTTTGGGATATCTGTGACCTTATTATGATATAAGGCAGACTTTCTGTTAATGGGTGGGGCTGTGTTCCTGTCTTGCTAGTTGTTTGGCATAAGGTGTCGAATCCTGTAGCTTGCTGGTCATTTCCTGGAGCTGGGTCTTGGCGTTGAGATGGAGATCTGTGGAAGACTTTTGCTATTTGATATTATGTGCAGCTGAGAGGTCTCTGGTGGACCAATGTCCTCAACTCATCTCTGCTACATCAGAGGCCCAGGCCTGACACTCAGCTGCAGCAACAAGACCCTGTTATCCACACAGCTCAGAATAAGAGGGAGAAAAAAGGAAAGACAGAAGAAAATAAAATAAAATAAAATAAAAATTTATTAAGGTGAAAAATATTTTTAAAAGTAAAACAGTTAAAAAGTAATAAAAAAAGAAAGAAAGAAAGAAGAGAGCAACCAAACCAAAAAATAAATCCACCAATGATAACAAGCACTAAAATCTATACCATAAAAACAAAGAAACAAAACAGGACAGACAGAACCCTAGGACTAATGGTAGAAGCAAAGCTATACAGACATAATCACACACACAATCATACACATACACACTCACAAAAAGAGAAAAAGGAAAAAACTAAATATATCGTTGCTCCCAAAGTCTACCACCTCAATTTGGGATGATTCATTGTCTATACAGGTATTCCACAGATGCAGGGTACATGAAGTTGATTGTGGAGATTTAATCTGCTGCTCCTGAAGCTGCTAGGAGATATTTCCCTTTCTCTTCATTGTTCGTACAGCTCCTGGGGTTCACCTTTGGAATTGGCCCTGCCTCTGCATATAGGTCATCTGAGGCCAACTCCTATTTTCTCATACAGAACGAGGTTAAAGTAGCAGCTACTTAGTGGGTTCTGGCTCACTCAGACCAGGGGGAGGGAGGGGTATGGAATGTGGGGTGAGCCTGCGGCAGCAGAGGTCAGTGTGACATTGCAACAGCCTGAGGCGTGCCGTGTGTTCTCCCAGGGAAGTTGTCCCTGGGTCACGGGACCCTGGCAGTGGCAGACTGCACAGGCTCCTTAGAGGGGATGTGTGGATAGTGACCTGTGCTTGCACACAGATTTCTTGCTGGCTGCAGCAGCAGCCTTAACGTCTCATGCTTGTCTCTAGTGTCTGTGCTGATACCCACGGCTTGTGCCTGTCTCTGGAGCTCGTTTAGGCTGTGCTCTGAATCCTCTTTCCTCACACACCATGAAACAAATAGGCAAGAAAAAGTCTCTTGCCTCTTTGGCAGTTCCAGACTTTTTCCCGGACACCCTCCTGGCTAGCTGTGGTGCACTAGTCCCCTTCAGGCTGTGTTCACAAAGCCAAACCCAGTCCTATTCCTGGGATCTGATCTCTGAAGCCGGAGCCTTAGCTCTCAACCCCAACCTGTCTTGGCAGGTAAGCAGAGAAGCCTCTCAGGCTGGTGAGTGCTGCTTGGCACCATTCCTCTGTGTGGGAATCTCTCTGCTTTGCCCTCAGCACTCCTGTTGCTGCGGTCTCCTCCGTGGCTCCAGAGCTTCCCTGCCACCACCTGCCATCTCCATCAGGGAAGGGGCTTCCTAGTGTTTGGAAACGTTTCCTCCTTCACAGCTCCCTCCCACCGGTGCAGGTCCCATCCCTATTCTTTTGTCTCTGTTTTTTCTTTTTTCTTTTGCCCTACCCAGGTATGTGGGGAGTTTCTTGCCTTTTGGGAGGTCTGAGGTCTTCTGCCAGCGTTCAGTAGGTGTTCTGTAGTTGTTCCACATGTAGATGTATTTCTGATGTATTTGTGGGGAGGAGGTTGATCTCCACATCTTACTGTTCTGCCATCTTGAAGGTCTCTCGAGATATGATCTTATAAATGCTAACTCATAACCCATGCATGGACTTTGTGTTTAGGGCCTGCTATCAACCTGCTCCACTAATTCCTAGATTTTGTCAGTGCCAACACTTCTTGTCTCTCCTAAAATTTCCCCCAGTCCTTTCTTTTTCATATCATGGCTTCAGCAATATACAGTGGTTCTCCAGAATTGTAACAGACAAAAGTAAGTAAAGATAACAGCAAACCAAGCTAAGTTTTTAGATGTATCCATTAGTGTTTAGAATTCTATAGCATGTGCAATTCTAAAAATGCCCCCAAAGATTTCAAGTCTCCAAATCCACAGAGCCTATGAATGTGATGATATAACACTCCCATGATTGTGTTATGCTATATGGCACAGTTGTCCTTAAAAAAGAGAGATTATTCAGATTCATCAAATCTAGTCACATGAGCTTGTAAAAGCAGATAAGTTGTTCTGAATAGTGGTTGGAAAGAAAAACAGAAGAAATCAAAGACATTTGAAACATTAGTAGGATTCAATGCACTGTTGGTGGACTGAGGTGGGTGGAGCCATATCAGAAGGAAAGCAGGTCGCTGTAGTTGAGAATAGCTGAGGGCTGCTCCAACAAGGAACTGGGGACCTCAAACCTACAGTCATAAAGAATTGGGTTCTGCCAACAAATTAAATGTATTTGGAAGTGGATTCTTCCTGATGCCTCCAGATAGAAGCCCAGCCAGCCAACCCCTAATTTAGAACTTGTCATACTTAAGCAGAAAACCCCAGTTGATGCTGCTGGACATCCAAACAACAGAACTCTGAGCTAATACATGGGTGCTTTTTAAGCCACTAAATTTATGCTAATATATTAAGCAGCAATAGAAAATAAGTACACATTATTTTCTTCCAATTCTTTGAATGGCTGGACCAGTTTTATCCTTCAAGTCCTTGATGATGCAACTAAAGAGACACCTATTTTATGACCCTGTTCATTTTAGCATAGTACTTATCATAATTTGTCAATCTATAATAATCTTATTTACTAACTTGTTTATTGGCTACTCCCTGAAAAATCTGTGCAAGTAAGATTTGTTTTTCCTACTATATGCCTAAATCTAGTACACAGTAGGACTAGCTTTTATTTGCTGATCTGAATGAATAGAGTTTTCAGTAACTTGACATCTACCATAAATTAACTGCCTTAAATAACTTGAGGTACATTGGAACAATGATTTCACAACAAATTGTATTGAAATGATCATTTAGATATTTAAAAAAGTTTTGGTAGTTAAGGAAATTGCTAAAACCAAGTATCATTTCTTATGTATTTTTTATTAAAATCTTTATTGGAGTATAATTACTTTACAAGATTCTCTTAGTTTCTGCTGTATAACAAAGTGACTTAGTTATACATATACATATAAGCCCATATCCTCTCCCCCTTGTGTCTCCTTCCCACCCTCCCTATCCCACCCCTCTAGGTGGTCAAAAAGCACGGAGGTGATGTCCCTGTGCTATGCAGCTGCTTCCCACTAGCTATCTATTTTACATTTGATAGTGTATATATGTCAATGCTACTGTCTCTCACTTTGTCCCAACTTACCCTACCCCTCACTGTGTCCTCAAGTCCATTCTCAATGTCTGCATCTTTATTCCTGTCCTGCCCCTAGGTTCTTCAGAACCATTATCATTTTAGGTTCCATATATATGTGTTAGCATATGGTATATATTTTTCTCCTTCTGACTTACTTCACTCTGTATGACAGAATCTAGGTCCATCCACCTCACTACAAATAACTCAATTTGGTTACTTTTTATGGCAGAGTAATAATCCATTGTATATATGTGCCACATCTTCTTTATCCATTCATCTGTCAATGGACATGTAGGTTGCTTCCATGACCTGGTTATTGTAAATAGTGTTGCAATGAACATTGGGGTACATAACTCTTTTTGAATTATGGTTTTATCAGGGAATATGCCCAGTAGTGGGATTGTTGGGTCAATGGTAGTTCTATTTTTAGTTTTCTTAAGGGATCTCCATACTGTTCTCCATAGTGGCAGTGTCAATTTACATTTCCACCAACAGTACCAGAAGCTTCCCTTTTCTGCACACCATCTCCATCATTTATCATTTGTAGATTTTTGATGATGGCCATTCTGACCAGTGTGAGGTGATACTTCATTGTAGTTTTGATTTGCATATCTCTAATGATTAGTGATGCTAAGCATCCTTTCATGTGTTTGCTTGCAATCTATATACATTCTTTAGAGAAATGTCTATTTAGGTCTTCTGCCCATTTTTGGACTGGATTTCTTGTTTTTCTGGTATTGAGCTACATAAGCTGCTTGTATATTAAGGAGATTAATCCTTTGCCAGTTGCTTCATTTGCAAATATTTTCTCCCATTCTGAGCGTTGCCTTTTTATTTTGTTTATGATATCCTTTGCTGTGCAAAAGCTTTTAAGTTTCATTAGGTCCCATTTGCTTATTTTTGTTTTTATTTCCATTACTTAGGAGGTGGTTCTAAAAGCCTCATGCTGTGATTTATGTCAAAGAGTGTTCTGCCTATGTTTTCTGCTAAGTGTTTTATAGTGTCTGGCCTAAAATTTAGGTCTTTAATCCATTTTGAGTTTATTTTTGTGTATGGTGTTAGGGAGTGTTCTAATTTTATTCTTTTACATGAAGTTGTCCAGTTTTCCCAGCACCACTAATTGAAGAGGCTGTCCTTTCTCCACTGTACATTCCTGCCTCCTTTATCAAAGATAAGGTGACCATATGTGCGTGAGTTTATCTCTGGGCTTTCTGTCCTGTTCCATTGATCTATATATCTGTTTTTTGTGCCAATACCAGACTGTCTTGATTACTGTAGCTTTGTGGTGTAGTCTGAACTCCATGAGCCTGATTCCTCCAGCTCTATATTTTTTTCCCTGAAGACTGCTTTAGCTATTTGGGGTCCTTTGTGTCTCCATACAAATTTTAAGATTTTTTGTTCTAGTTCTGTAAAATATGTCATTGGTAATTTGATAGGGATTGCATTGAATCTGTAGATAACTATGGGTAGTAGTCCTTTTCAAAATGTTGATTCTTCCAATCCAAGAACATGATATATCTCTCCATCTGTATGTATCATCTTTAATCCTTTCATCAGTCTCTTATAGTTTTCTGCATACAGGTCTTTTGCTTCCTTAGGTAGGTTTATTCCTAGGTATTTTATTCTTTTGGTTGCAGTGATAAATGGGATTGTTTCCTTAATTTGTCTTTCAGATATTTCATCAATAATGTATAGGAATGCAAGTGATTTCTGTGCATTAATTTTGTATCCTGCTACTTTACCAAATTCATTGATTAGCTCTAGCAGTTTTCTGGTAACATCTTTAGGATTTTCTATGTATAGTATTATGTCATCTTCTAACAGTGACAATTTTACTTCCTCTTTTCCGATTTGGAATTTTTTTTATTTCTTTTTCTCTTCTGATTGCTGTGTTTAAACTTCCAAAACTGTGTTGAATAATAGTGATGAGGGTGGGCAACCTTGTATTGTGCCTGATCTTAGTGGAAATCGTTTCAGTTTTTCACCATTGAGGATGACGTTGGCTGTGGGTTTGTCATATATGGTCTTTATTATGTTGAGGTAATTTCCCTCTATGTCTACTTTCTGGAGGGTTTTTATCATAAATGTGTGTTGAGTTTTGTTGAAAGCTTTTTCTACATCTATTGCGATGATCATTTTGTTGTTTTTCTTCAATTTGTTAACATGGTATATTACATTGATTGATTTGTGTATATTGAAGAATACTTGTATTCCTGGGGTAAACCCCACTTGATGATTGTGTATGAACGTTTTAATGTGCTGTTGGATTCTGTTTTGCTCGTATTTTGTTGAGGATTTTTACATCTATGTTCATCAGTGATTTGGCCTGTAGTTTTCTTTCTTTATTACATCTTTGTCTGCTGTTGGTGTCAGGGTGATGGTGGCCTTGTAGAATGAGTTTTGGAGTGTTCCTCCCCCTGCTATATTTTGGAAGAGTTTGAAAAGCCTAGGTTTTAGCTTTTCTCTAAATGTTTGATAGATTTCACCTGTGAAGCCATCTGGTCTTTGGCTTTGGTTTGTTGGAAGGTTCTTACAGTTTCAATTTCAGTGCTTGTGATTGGTCTGTTTGTATTTTCTATTTCTTCCTGGTTCAGTCTCAGAATGTTGTGTTTTTCTAAGAATTTGGCCATTTCTTCCAGGTTGTCCATTTTATTGGCATAGAGTTGCTTGTAGTAGTATCTTAGGATGCTTTGCATTTCTGTGGAGTCCGTTGTAACTGCTCCTTTTTCATTTCTAATTTTATTGAATTGAGTCTTCTCCCTTTTTTTCTTGATGATTCTGGTAATGGTTTATCAATTTTGTTTATCTTCTCAACTAACCAGATTTTAATTTTATTGATCTTTGCTATTGTTTCCTTCATTTCTTTTTCATTCAATTCTGATCGGATCTTTATGATTTCTTTCTTTTTGCTAACTTTGTGGTTTTTTTGTTCTTCTCTCTCTAATTGCTTTTGGGTAAGGTTAGGTTGTTTATTTGAGATTTTTCTTTTTTCTTGAGGTAGGATTGTATTGCTATAAACTTCTCTCATATAACTTGCTTCTAGGTATTTTTTGATCTCCTCTTTGATTTCTTCAGTGATCTCTTGGTTATTTAGTAGCATGTTCTTTACCTTCCTCATGTTTGTAATTTTTACAGTTTTTTTTCCTGTAATTGATATCTAATCTCATAGTGTTGTGGTCAGAATAGATACTTGATATGAATTCAATTTTCTTAAATTTACCAAGGTTTGATTTGTGACCCAAGGTATGATCTATCCTGGAAAATGTTCCATGAGCACTTGAGAAGAAAGTGTATTCTATTGTTTTTGAATGGAATGTCCTATAAATATCCATTAAATTGATCTGGTTTAATATGTCATTTAAAGCTTCTCTTTCCTTATTTATTTTCATTTAGTTGATATGTCCATTGGTGAAAGTAGTGTGTTAAACTCCCCTACTATGATTGTGTTACTGTCGATTTCCCCTTTTATGGCTGTTAGCATTTGCTTTATGTATTGAGGTACTCCTATGTTGCTTGCATAAATATTTACAATTGTTATATCTTCTTCTTGGATTGACCCCTTGATCATTATGTAGTGTCCTCTTTGTCTCCTGTAAGAGTCTTTATTTCCAAGTACATTTTGCCTGATGTGAGAATTGCTACTCCAGCTTTCATCTGATATCCATTTGCATGGAATACCTTTTTTCATCCCCTCACGTTCAGTCTATATGTGTCCCTAGGTCTGAAGTGAGTCCCTTGTAGGTAGCATATATACAGTTCTTGTTTTTGTATCCATTCAGCCAGTCTGTGTTTTTTGGTTGGAGCATTGAATCCATTTACTTTTAATGTAATAATATGTATGTTCCTATTACCATTTTCTTAATTGTCTTGGCTTTGTTATTGTATGTCTTTTTCTTCTCTTTGCTTCCTTCCTAGTGAAGTTCCTTTAACATTTGTTGTAAAGCTGGTTTGTTTTTGCTGAATTATCTTAGCTTTTGCTTGTCTGTAAAGCTTTTAATTTCTCCATCGAATCTGAATGAGATTCTTCCTGGTAGAGTAATCTTGGTTGTAGGTTTTTCCCTTTCATCACTTTAAATATGTCCTGCCACTCTCATCTGGCTTGCAGAGTTTCTGCTGAAAGATCAGCTGTTAACCTTATGTAGATTTCCTTTTATGTCATTTGTTGCTTTTCCCTTGCTCCTTTAATATTTTTCTTTGCATTTAATTTTTGATGGTTTGTTTAATATATGTTTTGTCATTTTTCTCCTTTGATTTATTCTTTATTGGACTCTCTGTGCTTACTGAATTTCATTGACTATTTCCTTTCCTATATTAGGAAAGTTTTCAACTATAAATTCTTCAAATATTTTCTCAGTCCCTTTCTTTTTCTCTTCTTTCCTGGAACCCTTACAATTCAATTGTTGGTGCAGTTAATGTTGCCCCAGATGTCTCTGAGGGTGTCCTAAATTCTTTTCATTCTTTTTTCTTTATTCTGCTCTGCCATAGTTATTTCCAGGATTTTACCTTCCAGGTCACTTATCCATTCTTCTGCCTCAGTTATTCTGCTCTTGTTTCCTTCTAGAGAATTTTTAATTTCATTTATTGTGTTGTTCATCATTGTTTGTTTGCTCTTTAGTTCTTCTAGATCCTTGTTAAATGTTTGTTGTATTTCCTCCATTCTATTTCCAAGATTTTGGATCATCTTTACTATCATTACTCTGAATTCTATTTCAGGTAGCTGCTTATTTTCTCTTCATTTGTTTGGTCCAGTGAGTTTTTACCTTGCTCCTTCATCTGCTGCAAATTTTTCTGTCTTCTCATTTTGCTTAACTTATTGTGTTTGGGTTCTCCTTTTCGCAGGCTGAAGGTTCGTAGTTCCTGTTGTTTTTAGTGTCTGTCCCAGACACCAAAGGATAAGGTTGGTTCAGTGGATTGCTTCTTGGTGGAGGGGACTGGTACCTGTGTTTTGGTGGATTAGGATGGATTTTGTATTTCTGGCGGGGAGGACCACATCTGGCAGCGTTTTTTGGGGTGTCTGTGAACTTATTATGATTCTTAGGCAGGCTCTCTGCTAATGGGTGGGATTGTGTTCCTGTGCTGCCAGTTGTTTGGCATAGGGTGCCCAGCACTGTAGCTTGCTGGTCGTTGAGTGGAGCTGGGTCTTTGCGTTGAGATGGAGATCCCTGGGAGAGCTTTCACTGATTGATATTACATGGGGCTGGGAGGTCTCTGGTGGTCCAATATCTTGAACTTGGCTCTCCCACCTCAGAGACTCAGGCTTGACAGCAGATCAGGGCACCAAGACCCTGTCAGCCACACAGCTCAGAAGAAAAGTGAGAAACAAAAGAAAGAAAGAAAAAATAAAATAAAGTTGTTAAAATAAAAAAATATATATTATTATAATTTTTAAAAAGTAATAAAAAATAGATAAGAGTAACCAAACCAAAAAACAAAACCACCAATAACAAACACTAAAAACTAAACTAAGCTAACATAAATATCAGAAAGTATTCAGTCGCATACAGCAACCCCCAAGTCTACAGTTGCTCCCAAAGTCCATTGCCCCAATTTTGTGATGATTTGCTGTCTATTCAGTTATTCCACAGACGCAGGTTACATCAAGTTGATTGTGGAGATTTAATCTGCTTCTCCTGAGGCTGCATGGTGAAATTTCCCTTTCTCTTCTTTGTTCACATAGCTCCCAGGTTCAGCTTTGGATTTGGACTCGTCTCTGCATGTAGGTTGCCTGAGGGTGTCTGTTCTTCACAAAGACAGGATAGGGTTAAAGGAGCAGCTGATTAGGGGGCTCTGGCTCACTCAGCTGGGGGGAGGGAGGGTTATGGAATGTGGGACAAGCCTGCTGTGGCAGAGGCTGGTAGGACATTGCAACATCCTGAGGCATGCCCTGTGTTCTGGGGAAGTTGCCCCTGGATCACGGGACCCTGGTAGTGGCAGGCTGCACAGTCTTCTGGGAAGGGAGGTGTGGATAGTGACTTGTGCTTGCACACTGGATTCTTTTTGGCTGCAGCAGCAACGTTAGTGTTTCACGGACATGTTTCATGTCCGTCTCTGGTGTTCATGCTGATAGTTATGGCTCACTCCCATTTCTGAAGCTTGTTTAGGCAGTGGTCTGAATCTCCTCTTCTCGCACACCCTGAAACAATGGTCTGACTCTTAGGAAGTTCCAGACTTTTTCCCGGATTCCCTCCCAGTTACCTGTGGTGCACTAGCCCCCTTCAGGCTCTGTTCATGCTGCCAATCCCAGTCCTCTCCCTAGGATCTGACCTCCTAAGTCTGAGCCTCAGCTCCCAGACCCCACCCACCCCTGTCCATGAGCAGGCAAACCTCTCAGGCTGGTGAGTGCTGATAGACACGGATCATCTTTGCAGGATTCTCTCCACTTTGCCCTCTGCAACCATATTGCTGCACTCTCCTTCATGGCTCTGAAGCTTCCCCTTCACCCTGCCACCCCCAGTCTTCACCAGTGAAAGGATTTCCTAGTGTGTGGAAACTTTTCCTCCTTCACTGCTACCTCTCAGAAGTACAGGTCTGGTCCCTATTCTTTTGTCTCTGTTTTATCTTTTTTCTTTTGCCCTACCCAGGTATGTGGGGGAGTTTCTTGCCTTTGGGGAAGTCTGAGGTCTTCTGCCAGTGTTCAGTATGTGTTCTGTAGGAGTTTTTCCACATGTAGGTGTATTTTTGATGTATTTGTGGGGAGGAAGGTGATCTCCACATCTTATTCCACCACAAGCTTGAAGGTCCCTCTCCCATGTATTTTTATTTGTAAGATTATTCTCTTCCTTTGGTTAGTTTTCAATACTTTTTTCCATAAACAATTTAGCTACAATTGTTATATATAATATATATATATAAATAGTATATATTTGCCTTTATATACATATAAACAGTGATTTCTGTTTTTTCTTGTTGCCAGTCCACTCTATTAGGTGCATAATAAGCACATAAAGCACATATTGTGATTTAAGAAAAATGGAGAAACATACAAAGAGATGCTTATATCTGAAACGGAACATTGAGCTGCATGTAGGGTGGTTTTCAGAGAGAAAACATACTTGGGTAATTGACTTTACAACATGTAAAATTATACAAATTTATGTTTGAAACAAGCTGAAAAAAATCCTAAGCCAAATAATGGTATGCTATGTCTTCTAGATTGACTATATAAAAGCCACAAGGGAGAAAAATAGAAATTCAGTTAATGGTGGGATTAATTAGGCAGGTACTGAAAGTTGAATGTCAGAGTAATGTCTATGCCTAAAAATCAGGAATATAATGAGATATATAATAACGAGAACAGAAAAAAAGAACAAAAGAGGGGAGAGTTTTCATGAAGAGTCCAAAGACTAAGAATTGTGAATATACTTGAACTCACTCTCCTTCTGATACCTGCACTGTGGATCAATGAGATTGCTTGCTGCATGACCAATGTGTTATTGGCCAAGAAGTGATCTGAACAAGTCCCCTGCAGCACCCAGATCAGTTTGTTCAATATGGCACCAAGAAAATCACTAAAACCAAGTAAATTTCCTTAGAACATGAAGTAATATCAATAAAATCACTGCCAGCCTTGGTGGATAAGCCAACTTTGAATACTGTATAAAAGAGTCATCCCAAGTAGAACCATTGGTCTCTCTCCTCCACTTGCTTCCTCAACCCCTTGACCTTAATCTCTCTCTATATAGAATTATTCTCCAATTCTACAATATGCCTCACTTTTCTTATCTCCATAATTTTTCACTGGCTGTTCCTACTACCTAGAATGTTCTTTTACCTATTCTAAAATTATATAAAACAGCTAGTTTGGCATTAGAAGGGCCTAGTTCTAATACCCATTTAATTACTTACTAATTTTATGACCATAAAACAATTATTTAAAGTTTCTGAGCATGTGTTTCTTCATCTAAAAATGGGAATAATGTTAATGCTTGCTATATTAGATTTCTAGGGCTGCCATACAAACTACTATAAACTGGGTAGCTTAAACAATAGAAACATATTTTCTCTCAGTTCTGGAGGCTGGAAGTCTGAAATCAAGATGTTGGCAAGGTCGGTTTCTTCCGAGGGCTCTAATGGAGAATCTCTTCGGTATCTTCATCCTAGCTTCTAGTGGTTTTCCAGAAATCTTTGGCATTCTGTGGCTTGTGGCAGAATAACTTCAATCTTCACATGGCCTTCTCCCTGTTTCTCTGTCTCTGTATACAAATTTCTCCTTTTTATGAGAACACAGTCATATTGGATTAGGGGTCCATCCTACTTCAGTATGATCTCATTTTAACTAAACTCTTAACTAATTACATCTGCAATGACCCTATTTCTAAATAAATTCACATTCTGACATACTAGGGATCAGGACTTCAACATATGTATTTGCAGGGGACACAATACAACCTATAACATCTAATTCACAGGGTTGTTGTGAAGAATCAATATCATGTTTGACACACGATAAATGATGAAAAATTGCCTGATGCAAAATGTTTCAGGTATTTTTTCCTACTTAGTGTTTGCATTCCTCTCTCTCTTTCTCTCTCCCATACACACACACACACACACACACACACACACACACACAGACACACACACAGGAACTCACTCTTTTACTTTTTAGGTAGCCAAATATTTCCATTTTTTTCTTTTGTGTGCTTTCTAATTTGGCATCATCATGCTGCATTTCTCTACAAAGAGAATACCTCTTTCACCAGCCTTTATTTTATTTCCTATAGCAGCAAAACATTGTGTGACAAGGGAATCATTGACACAGGTTATGCTTTACAAGTAACAGAATTCTGTTTGTCTTTTCTACAACATTTTTGCTGTCTCAACCACATAAAGGCAGTTTGGAAGCTAAACCTACCATCCTGAAAACGATCTGGATTTATAAAATGGGTCGTTTGTTAGACAACAGCCTTCATCAATAATACAATGCTATTCTATATAGAGAAGGCAAGTTCTCACGTCAAAAATTCCCCAAACTTTCCACTTTGCAAGGACTTGTTCATAATACTCTCATAAGAAATTGCTTTTGGTACAGAATTCACTGTAAGCTGTCAAAACAAATGTGAAAATTTCTAGCTTGAAAGTCACGGTTAATACACATCTTGTTGCCACAGTGACAGCTGGAGCAAGCAGAGTTGTCCATTATGAAAGGATCAACATTCAATGGATTTTAACAAAAAGCCCTTAGAGAATCATGAGGTCTCAAAGTGTGGCATAGATGCTTAAAATTAAAATAACAATGAAAATGGATATAGATGGTAAACATTTCAGGATGAGTCAAATGTATAATTTCATGCCTTTTGTTTCTTTACTATAGACCTGGCTTTCATGTAAATGCATAGGAACTGTGGCAAAGTTAAACAATTTAAATGTTTTATTCCTGAACCATATGAGCGGTTCTAGTAGCCCCCTTCCAAAACGTGAGACAGCAGATCATTATGATAATGAAGTAATATAGTTCATGTAAAAATCTTAGCACAGTGCCCAGCTATGAGACTTTTCTTATTTATCACTGCCATCATCACCATTATATTAGAGATCATTTTTTTACAAAACATCTAAATTCAAGTTTGTGCTTTTTGATTATTACCTAAAAAAGATGAGAAATAAAACAGAAATTTCTAAAAGAACATTTGTTTTTAGAAATTGAAAATGTTTGCAGTTTTTCTTTCTCTTATTACTACTTTCTCAACTGTCCAGTATCTCAGAATAAATCCTCTCTTTTGTTTGCGTGTCACCTCAAAGCATACAAAATTCTAGTAGGCATTTTAGGATTATATGCATTTCACGGATGAAGTCCCTGAGGATCCGCAATACTTCTCAAAAACATTGACAGTATAACAAGAATAATTTAAAATATAAATACTGCAGAGTCTAGTGGAACAAATGATGAAATTGTTGAAAGCACAACCACATACAGCACAGGAGCAATGATCAGATTAACATTAGTGTTTTTTGACAGAGCCTTTTATTTCAAATAGTCTCAAGGTAGCCACCATTAATTAGGAGCTAGGGGAATAGGCAGAGCATAGAGGCCAGAAAGTTAAAAATGAGTTCTTAGCTTTATAAACAATGCTTAGTCAAGCCTTTGGCTGTATTTACTTGAGCATGGGTCTGGCCAGAAGCAAATACATTGAGGTTCTACCAAGTTTTGAAAATAATATTTCTAAAGAACTGATAAGTCAGGCTTATAATAGCCTTTCCTGTCAAATTACCACAACAGTCTCCTGTCTCCAAACCCCCACCAATAAGAATGAAACTGCTAAAGCTATGTGAGCCCCAGGAAGGACAACCTTGTCAATGCCCAACTTGGTATGACCATGAGAGAAAATGGACAGATGTATCTCTTAGATGGAAGAGCCAGAGGTTATGTAGGGAAATGGAAGGCAGAACAGGGGTCACCAGATGAGTTAATCATAGCACGTACTCCATTGCTAAGACAAGGAACTCTTACTGTTTCTTCCAAACAGGTTAAATAAATTGTTCTGGCCCAGTAGCGGTTGTATAATTCCCATTTTTTTTCTCTTTTCAAATGGAAGTTTTTATTGCATCTACCTCTTTCCTTCTTATACTTTCCCCATCTTATATTAGGTGTCTTGGAGTAGAGGAGCAGATAAATGTATTTAATTTACAATTGATCAGACCACAGAAGATACATGGAAACCTGGTAAAGAGGGCTGTACATTACTTGGGCTTTGAGCTCGATGCACTTACCAGATGCAGTAACTGGGTTGTTACCTTTTGGCAGAGAAATAAGTACTTTTATTAGTGGAAGGAGGACCTGTAAAGATGTGGGTAGTTAAATAGGGGCTGTCACAGAGACTGTATTGGCTATCAAATATTTCATTTCACCTTCATCTTTAAAACAGAATTCTCATTTTACTCTGGGCTGGTTTTATTCATTGCTTAAAGTACGCATATTTTTAGCTTCTTTGGAAGCTAAAATGGGTAAGGAAATGTAAACAAAAGTTACTGGGTAGGGCTTTAGTGATTCTTTTAAGGTGGTTGGCCCAGACCTGAGGACTGCCATTTTACTTTTCACACTTTATTTCCAACCTGGAATACAACCATTGTTCCTGGAGTCCTGCAGCCCTCCTGTGACTTTGAAATTAGAAATAACACACCAAAGATGGTTGGCAAAAAGGGAGAAAGTTCTGGATCCTGACCAAGATGGTCTTAATGTTCCCTTCAGAATGACTAAACTTTAGATAATTTCTTCCTGACTCTAAGCCCTTGATCCCCCTTTTCGTACCACATTTATTTTAGAAAATTTGTAATTGCAAATCTTATCTTGTTCTTTTGAAATGTACATGAATCTCCTTGAAAGCCTCTGTCAAGTTTTAAGACCCAAGAGATGTCTTTCCCAAGGACCTGGGAACCATCTCTTTGAAATGTAAATATCAAAGGAAAATGGAGCCCTATCAGTCTCTGTGGAAAGATAGGAGCCTAACTTCAGTGGGTGCCTTGCTCCAAGTTAAAACTACCTCCTGCCAGGAAGAGAGGAGAAAGTTTGCTTTTTCTATGTGTAAAGCTAATTAACAAACATTGATGACCCTAGATCTTAAAATCTCTCCTGATCTTTGTTTCAGCAGAACTGAATATCCAGACTGGTCTGTACTCTTTCCTTTATTGCTGGCAAATGTATCTGAATAAATCAACTTCTGTCTGCTCATCTTGTCCAGTACTATTTTTCTTTAACAATCTCTAATGACTTTATGGAATCACAGACACGTCTCTGGACTGCCTAGCTCCAAACTTCTTTGACATGATAAAATAAATTCCTGATTTGTTAAGTCACTGTAGTCAGGCCACTATTACAAGTAGCTAAAAGTGATTTCCAATTGATTGGAAGCTTTGAGATGCAAGAGTGAGTAACAAAACTGGTATATATATGGACAAGTCTACTGCTGTCTCTAGAATATATTCTGATAGTGGGCCAATCATAGTTAAATATTCTAATCTCCTTTTATTTCCAAGAGAAGGGTACAAATTATTAATTTAGTTAGATACTTATAAATTTACATATATGTGGTAAATTTCAAAAGTAACTACTAAAAGACTAAATATGGAAGCGTGTAACTGTCAAACCTATGGAAATAAAACTTAGAATAAGGAAATAGGGACTTAATTAATCTAACAGAAAATCAGTAAAATAGAATTAAAAATTAAGTGTACAAAAAGCCAGAGAGATAGAATGCACAAAATCAGATAATCTTCCATCAGATGCTAACTATGTGAGAAGCTGGATGATTGTGGCTGTCATTTCACAGTGGATTTGGATATTAAGTCATCACGTTGTACATTTAAAAATCACATTTACAGCTTAAATACATACAATTTTAATTTGTCAATCATACCTCAATAAAGCTAGAAAAAAAAGAAAAGTTCTATATTTAGGGGATCTAAAAAGTAACCCTGAAATACATACTGTAAAAATTTATGAAACTCACAACCAGCCACACTCCTCTTTCAGTAACTGAGAAGTTAAGCAGAAGAACACACACACACACACACACACACACACACACGATGTGCACAGTGTAATTGGGCTTAACTTAACATATTCAGGAATCCTTATATAACAAAAATCAGAGATTACACATTTTTCTCAAACACACATGGAACACTTACAAATAATATCTGCATTTTAGGTTGCTAAAGAAGATTTAGTTCAACTTGATTTAGCATTAACTGAAAAAAATATATATGTATATATAGGGAAATTGAAATAGGATATGATCCCTCCTTGCTGTGGTCCTTAAGGTCTTAACTGCTAATATTTCTTGGTCTAAAATCCAATCTTATAAATAAAGAAAAACAGAATCTGTTCTGGATTTTAGGGATGATCTGGTCTATCCCAAACTTGTAAGGAATATTCAAGACTACAAGAGGGAGAAGACATTTCCACTGACCTCTCCCATTTCTCTACAGACATTCAAGAACTTTCAGTAAATGGAATCACTAAAAACCAGAACATTGCCTGGCCTTCTTCATCTTCAAGTAAGTTTCCGGATATAGAAGAACATTTGAGGATAGAATTGATCAAAGAAAGGGAAAACTCCAGGAAAAACTAATGGTCCTCCAAATTAACAATTAAATACCTCATGAAATAAAAGTCTAAGTGAAAATATCTAACTGAAAAATAGATAAGAGCATTTGATAACATTGTAAGAGAAAAGAACATTGGAAAATTAATTGCCCAACATTGACTCAATGACATAGAAAATGGAAAGGGGATGACACCCTGTTCCTAAGTGAGGGTTGTCCAAGGAAGTTGTGCATCCTGTGTCCACAATTACCACTATCTTCTAAAGGGAAAATATCTCTACTATTATTGGGACAAAGGATCCCTTTCCTAATAGACAAACAAGCAATAATTTGATCATTAATCCTACCACCATTCTGTCACCTCTTCCTTGGAGTAATCATGCTGTCTCAGTGGAAGCAATTTTAATTACTCTTCAAACTCCATCCTATCACAAACTTTTTGAGTCTCCTTAAGCCACTCAAGTTGTCAGAAAGCCTTCTTGGTCCCATTAATCTGGTGGAATGAGATTTGTTTTGTTTATGAGGTGTCTTTAAATGTGAATAGAATAGATTCCTTCTGCAAAACCTAGAAGAAGAATCCCCAGCCATTTGATGGCACAGAATGACTACCCACTTTCTGATACTTCCTCTACTGATATTTTAGAATGTAAGTTTGTCCCATATAGTCTCTGAGACAAAGGTGACCCAGATGTGGGATACATACACATACCCTTAAAAGTCTCAATTGAACTGACTGTGCCTTTATGAAAACTAGCCCCATACTCACTGAAAAAAACGTGGACCATCCCTCCAAGGACTCATTATTTCCTCTGTTATCCGTAGTACCACTCCTTTCTGTCTGTCAAATAGGCAAATGGGTGAGGATATTGCTCTGTACAAGGCTTACGAGACCTTGATAGGTTTGTACTTCTTTACTTCCCAGTGGTACCAACTCTTATGTCATCCTCTTGTCAATTCTCAAGACAGATGCTTATCTTACAGTAGAGGATCTATTTTCAATATTACTGCCAGCTTCATGAGTTTTCAATCTGTGCAGTAGCACAAGCCTCATGCTGAGAAGGGCCCTGTGCTTGGTTTCCAGCTGCTGTCACCATCTTCAATTTTTAAATGATGTTTGAATAAGGAGCTCCTCATTTTCCTTTGCACTGGGCCTCACAAATTAAGTTGCCAATCCTGGTCATCATTCAAAGAATGATCCATGCATCTAGACTTGTACTATTTACTTACAAACATAGTGGGGAAACAACAGTATATGTGGACAGTAATTTCTTAAGATTTGAGAGATGTGCTCTCTTACTTTTCTGCCATAATCTTAAAGATAAATTCCAATTTTGTCAGATTCAAGTGTATTACGTATGCCATGCCAGCACACAATGAAAAATGGGAAAGCCAATTACCAGATGCCCCATACATATGGGAACCCATGACTTGGCGTATCCATGACTTGGCTCTTTTTATAGACTGATATGGCCAAACACTGCAAGGGAGTAATTCAGTATACTGAAGTTTATAATCAACAGTTGCCAGTGACTTTTCTCAAAGGTAAACCATAGGAACCACTGCATGCCTTTCAGCTTGGAGACTTGGTTTACTAGAAATGACACCAACATAAGAAATAAGAATACTCTTGGACCTCATAAAACCTGATAAAATACTGCAGGAAATCTCCAAGAAATAGAATCTTGTCATGTCCCTCATTTAAAAGAGCATTGCATACCTCATACATTTTAAAAATATTTGCTCTTGGGCTTCCCTGGTGGCGCAGTGGTTGAGAGTCTGCCTGCCGATGGGGGAGACACGGGTTCGTGCCCCCATCTGGGAAGATCCCACATGCCGCGGAGAGGCTGGGCCCGTGAGCCGAGGCCTCTGAGCCTGCGCGTCCGGAGCCTGTGCTCTGCAATGGGAGAGGCCACAACAGTGAGAAGCCCATGTACCAGAAAAAAAAACAGCAAAAAAAACTTTGTTCTGTGAAAGACCCTGTGAAGAGGATAAAATGACAAGTTACAGAGTGAATTACAGTATTTGAAAACCACATATTAAGCAAAGGACTTGCATTTAAAATATGTTAAGAACTTTCAAAAATCAACTGTAAAGCAAACAAACAAAAACAATCCAATTATAAAGTGAGCAAAGACAAGAGCAGACATTTCACTAAAAACAACAAACAGATGGCAATAAGCATATTAAAAAGTGTTCAGCATCATTAACCATTAGGGAAATGTAGATTAAAACCATAATGGTATACTACTACACACTATTAAAATGGTTAAAATAAAAAAAAATAGTGACAATATCAAATATGGTGAGAATCACTCACAGATTGCTGATGAGAATATAAAATAGTATAATAACTTTGGTAGCAGTAAAATGTAATGAAATATCCTTACGTGCAATAGCTTGGATGAATCTGGAGGTAATTATGCTGAGTCAAAAGAAAGTCAATCTAAAGGTTATATGCTGTATGTAATATATGTACGTATAGTTACATACTCTACAATTTCACCTATATAACGTTCTTCAAATGAGAAGAATACAAAAATGAAGAACATATTAGTAACTGCCAGGGGTTCAGACCAGGTCAAGTAGATGTGGAAGTTAGATGGGTATGACTGTAAAAAAACAGCACCAGAGATCTTAGCGGTGATAGAATCTTGACTGTATTGATGTTGATATCCTGGTTGTGACTTCGTACTAGAGTTTTGCAAAATGTTACCCTTGGGAAAAATGAGTGAAGGGTACACAGACTCTCTCTGTAGCATTTCTTACACTACAGGTAAGTACATAATTATCTCAAAATAAAAAGTCAAAAACTATATTCTTTCACATATTCTCCTGAAATTGTTACCATGGTACACCTTAGAAACTAATTTTTCTAGCTTTTCATTTTGTCCATTTTCCAATCAAGAAAGGCTCAAATCAGTAATTTTGGAATCCTAAAATAAGATGAAGTCAAAGTTGTCTCTTGAGATTCAAACTCAGGTTGTAATTTCAACTATGTTTATGGTCTGATAATTAATGTGGGTCGTTAAATTAAGCAATTAATTATGCCTTTAGAAGCTTATTATTAATAATCTCTGTTCAGTTCCAGTTCTTTGCTATGAGTAACAGTGTTATATTTAAATGTTTTGGCTGATCTCTCTTTTTATTTAGCAGATATAAGGTTATTAAACTAGTTATGAAGAAATATGACATCTTTAGTTAATCTGATAATTGGTATCTTTGATTTTCTAAAGGAATACTTGTGCTGACTCTCATTCAGATCAGTGTGGAAAGGAAGAGGAAACCAGTATTCTTACAAGAGTGTAATGCAGTGCTACAGAAACAATGATCTTTTTCAGGGGAGCTGTAAACAAGACTGTGCGGCTAAAGATGTAGTGACATTTGTGGTGTGGTAAAAAGAATATGCTCAGTTCTACAACTTAAAATATAGGAATTTACTGCACATAGAAATGAAGAGAACAAGAACAATCTTGTGCAATACAAACATGGTAAGAAATCTTGTTCTATCAGTTAGCAAAAGTTACTACAAAGCCACAACTATTTAGACAGTGTAGAATTTGTACACAACCAGAAAAAAAGTGAAGGCATTTCTGTTGAGTATATACTATTTTTATTCTCTTTCACCCTCACTAGGTTTTTGTTTGCTTGTTTGTTTGTTTGTTTTTACTTTCTGCCTTCTTGACCTTCTCATCCTCCTGATTTGTGAATATTGTAGTGCCCTGGAACTCGGACTTCAGGCTTTTCTTACACTCCTTTTTAAGATAATTTCAATGTTCTATCTTTAAATATCATCTATAAGCTTATAACTCCTGATTTTACATCTTCAGCTTAACCTCTCAATCATCTGTACAATATATCCACCACATAGCTAACAGGCATCTCAAACTTAATTGTCCCAAATCACTTCTGATTCTCAATTCTGTGGTAGACACCACTCTTTGTCTACTGGTGTTCATTCTCCCTGTCTGCCGTTTTGTAACAGAAACTCCTGAGTTTTCTTGTGATTAGGACATATATTTATATTCTCATATTTTCTTTCAGCTAATTGTTGCTGTAGGACAAAACTAAGGCCACTAGAATGTCAATGGAAGTGCTGTGTTCAACCTCTAGGTCGTCTTAACGATGTCCTGGAATATATTTTTCCCTTTACTGAGCTGGATTTGAGATATGGAAGTGAGCCATCTCTACTTACAAGCAACAAGACAGACCCCTGGAAAACTGCACAACAATGAGCTTACAAGGAGCCTGGGTCTCAAAATGACTCCTGAGCAGAACCATCTTTCCAGCCTTGTATGGTTTTCTGCTGGTATGTTATGTGAGACAGAAATAAGCCTTTCTCTTAAAACTACTGTTTATTTGGTGTCTTTATTCTCGCACTGTAGTCTGTAATGTAATTCATATACCCTCCAAACCTAGTCCTGCCTCATTTTTCTTCATCCTTGACTCCTCTCACACCCCATCTTCAAGCACTCAGCATATTCTGTTGGGTCTAGCTTCAAAATTGATTCCAAATTTTACTATTCTCTACCTACTTCCATTGTCTAAATTACCATGATGTGTTACCTGGATTATGGTATTCGTATCCTAACAGCTCTTTTATTTTTTTGTTTCTGTCTTCCTCAAATTTATTTTCAATCTAGCAATTTATTTTGAAACACATCAAATCATATCACCCCCATGCTTAATTGCCTCCAGTGGTTCTACTTTACAACATTCTTACAAAATCCTACATAGTATACCCTACTTCTACCTCTGTGAACTCATTTTCCATCATTCTACTCCTTACTCACATGTCTTCACAGATTATGGCCAATTTGCTTAGGACATTTCCAGCTTAAGAACCTCCATTTGTTTGAAATTGTTTCATGAAAGATATCCACATAGATCACTCCATCATTTTTTACTTTATTTTATGAATTTTAATTTTTTACTGAAAAAAAATTCTCTTCCTATATAGGTTATTACAAAATATTGAGTATAGTTCCCTGTGCTATATAGTTGGTCCTTGTTATTTTAATCTATTTTATATTTAGTAGTGTGTATATGTTACTACCAAATTCCTAATTTATCCCTCCCCTCCTCAACCTTTCCCCTTTGGTAATAAGTTTGTTTTTTATATCTGTGAGTCTGCTTTTGCCTTTGAATAACTTTATTTGTATCACTTTTTAGATTCCACATGTAAGTGATATCATATGATACTTGTCTTTTTCTGTATAACTTATTTCACTTAATATGATAATCTCTAGGTCTATCCATGTTGCTGGAGATGGCATTATTTCATTCTTTTTTATACCTGAGTAGTATTTCATTGTGTGTGTGTGTGTGTGTGTGTGTGTGTGTGTGTGTGTGTGTGTGTGTATGGTACATCTTCTTTATCCGTTCATCTGTCGATGGACATTTAGGTTGCTTCCATGTCTTGGCTATTGTAAATAGTGCTGTAATGAATATTAGGGTGCATGTATCTTTTTGAATTAACTCTATCACTTTCTTTAGATCTCACCATAAGCATTATCTTATCAGTGAGGTCTTCCCTATAAAATATCAACTACACATCATTTTCTCTTACTACTTATTTTCATTACTCTGTTTTATTTTTCTCCATAACATATCACTTTTTGACTTATAATGAGTTAACTCTTTATGGTTTCATGTAAACTCTATAAGGACAGGGCTATTTTGTTTGAATTCCTGGTCTCCTGCTATATTTCATGTCTAGAAAATTGCCTGAATCATAGTAGCCACTCAATAAATAAGGTTTAAATTAATTGAGTAAGTAATAATGAACATAGGCTCAATAAGATATGAAACAACTATAACAAATGATATTACTGAAGAATACCTAATTATACAAAAATAATCCAGGAAAGCTTGGGGTAGGGGGATAAATTGGGATTGAAATATACATGCTACTATATATAAAATAGATAACTAATAAGGATCTACTGTACAGCACAGGAAACTCTTCTCAATACTCTGTAGCAACTTATATGGGAAAATAATCTAAAAAAGAGTGGATATACGTTTGTGTGTAACTGATTCATTTTGCTGCACAGCAGAAACTAACACAACATCCTGTCACCAGCACCATACACCAAGGGACCTAGGAGGAGTCATTCCCAATTGTGCATTGGGCAATAGACATATAGGACTTTGTCCTGGCTGTGGACCCTGAAGTGGCTTGTGGATGAGTTCCAACCCCTCTTGGCTGTAGTCCAAGAGCCCCTGGACCATAAAACTCAGTCAGACTGTAGATTCTGAAAGTGTCCTTTAACTGGACTGTAGCCTATCCCAGCCACAATCTGATAAGTCAGGCTGGCTCAGGGACCCACCAGGAGAAACTCCCATATGCATCCACAGAGATCTTTAAAGGCCCTATATGCAGCTCAAACTTCCAAACAGCCAGTCTGCTAGTCTGCCAGCAGTACTGAGGGTCTGGTGTCCCAGTGGGAGATACTCTATTGATGGCCCTGGAGATCTTGAAAGGGCCCCACACTTGACTCCAAGCACCTTGTAGCCACAATCTGCCAGGAATCCTAAGGATATACAGGGTATCAGTGGGAGACATTCCCACCTACCACCCCATAGAAATTCTGAAAGGATCTACATTGTGCTGAGCTCCTCCACACCATAGTCTATGAACAGTCCTATTGGTACAGGAACACAGGAGTTACATGCAGCTGCACCCCCATAGATCTTGAAGGACCATGAACTCAGCTCCAAACACCTCACAGCTGGATTCAGCCAATAGACCTGCCAGCACAAGGATCCAGTAGGACACACTCCTGTCTGTGATACTGGAGATCCTGAAAGGACCCTATAACTGGTTCCAGGTACTTCCAGCCACAGTCCACAAGAATACTTGTGGACCAGGGAAGTAGTGGGAGGCATCTAAGAAGATTCGGAAATGGTCCTATACTTGACTTCAACCTTTCCAATCATGGTCAGGGACAAGTCTAGCCTGACCAGAGAGGTAGTGGGAGACATGTCCATTTGCACCTCCAGAGCCAATCTTGGCTGTGTAACCCAAAAATTCCCTGGGGCTTAATTCTAGTCTGACTGTCTCAGTCAGTCTAGGGCCAGTCCTGCCCACCCAGAAACACTTTCAGTGATAAGGCAGCAGCCCTCACAGAGACCTGGCAGAAACCACACTTCCCATACACCTATTAACAGGCTTGCTGTCTAAGTATCCAATAGTGGACAGTGAAACAGACTCTTATCCCAGCACCACCCTACTGAACAAGGTACTGTTCAGAAATGGTCCCATCCACTCAGGGACCTGAGAGAATTCACACCTTCCCAAGCCCCTGGTAAGAAGCTCACCAACCATAAACCGCGCTTCAAACCCAATATCAGCCTCACACTAGCTTCAACCTAGCACAACAGCAATTCTTGATGAAATCCTAACAGCCTAAGCAGCAGACAGAAGGAGTTCTTTACCCGCTAAGGCCAGTCTTAAGACTAGAATGAGAGTTTACTCCTTCAAATGCATAAACACAAATGCAAAGCTACATTGATTATGAAGAATTGGGCAAATATGACACCTTCAAAGGAAACTAAGTTCCAGTGACTGCCCTAAAGGAATGGAGATCTACAAATTTCTTGACAAAGAAAGTTCCAAATAATCATCTTAAAGCAGTTCAATGAAATGCAAGAGAACACAGATAAATAGCTAAACAAAATTAGAAAAACAATGCATAAACAAAATGAGAAGTTTAATAAAGACATAGAAACTATATAAAAAACAAAAAACACCAGAAATCCTGGAACTGAAGGAAACAATGACAGAACTAGACAATTCAATACAGAGCTTCAACAACCAACTTGATCATACAAAAGAAAGGATCAGCAAACCTGAAGAAAGATCATTTGAAATGAGCCAGTTAGAATCAAAGAAAAAAAAAAAGAATGAAGATCTATGTGAATCAGGCAAATGGACAAGCAAATGGACATTCACACCATGGGAGTCTCAGATGGAAAAAAGAGAGACAGAGAGAGAGACAGAGAGAGAGAGACAGAGAGAGAGACAGAGAAACAAAAAAAAACACTGCCAACCAAGAATATTATACTCAGCAAAACTTTCCTCAAGAAATGAGAAAAAGAGATATTTCCAAAAATGAAAGAGAGAGATGTTTCTAGATATTTCAAGGTAAAAGCTAAGAAAATCCACCCCCCTAGACCTGCCTTAAAAGAAATGCTAAAGGGATTTCATCAAGTTAGAATGAAAAGATGCTATGTAACAACATGAAAACATATAAAAGTATGAAACTAGTAACAGTGCAGAATATGCATTCCTAATATCTAATACTGTGTAAATCACTTTTATATTTAGTATAAAAGTTCAAAAACAATAACTTTAAATAAACTATACAGGATTATATGGTACTTCTATTTCTGTTTTTTTAAGGAACCTCCATACATTCTCCTGAGTGGCTGTACCAAGTTACATTCCCACCAAACAATTTAGGAGGGTTCCCTTTTCTCCTCACCTTTGCCAGCATTTATTATTTGTAGATTTTTTGATGATGGCCATTCTGACAAATGTGAAGTGACACCTCATTGCAGTATTGATTTGTATTTCTCTAATGATTAGTGATGTTGAGCATCCTTTCATGTGTTTGTTGGCAATCTGTATATCTTCTTTGGAGAAATGTCTACTTAGGTATTCTGCCCATTTTTGGATTGGGTTGTTTGTATTTTTTTTTTTTTTGATATTGAGCTGCTTGAGCTTTCTGTATTGACATATTTTGGAGATTAATCCCTTGTCAGTTGCTTCATTTGCAAACATTTTCTCCGATTCTGAGGGTTGTCTTTTCATGTTGTTTATGGTTTATTTTGCTGTGCAAAAGTTTTTAAGTTTAATTAGATCACATTTGTTTATTATTGTTTCTATTTTCATTACTGTAAGAGGGGGTCAAAAAAGATCTTGTGATTTATGTCAAAGAGTGTTCTGCCTATGTTTTCCTCTAAGAGTTTTACAGTGTCCACCTTACATTTAAATCTTTAATCCATTTTGAGTTTATTTTTGTGTACGGCATTAGGGAGTGTCTAATTTCATTCTTTTACATGTAGCTGTCCAGTTTTCCCAGCATCATTTATTGAAGAGAGTGTCTTTTCTCCATTGTATATTCTTGCCTCCTTTGTCATAGATTAGGTGACCATAGGTGCATGGGTTTATCTCTGGGATTGTTATCCTGTTACATTGATCTATATTTCTGGTTTTGTAAGTCAGACACAGAAAAACAAATAGCATATGATATCGCTTATATGTGAAATCTAAAAAAAGTGTAAAAATGAACTTATTTACAAAACAGAAGTAGAGTCATGGATGTAGAAAACAAATTTATGGTTACCAGGAGATAAGGGGGGGGGGGGAGATAAATTGGAAGATTGGGACTGACAAATACACACTACTATATATAAAATAGATAATTAATAAGAACCTGCTGTATACCACATAATGTTAAAAAAAAAAGAGTGGATATATGTAATGTATAACTGATTCACTTTTCTGTACACCTGAAACTAACAAAACATTGTAAATCAATTATACTCTAATAAATTTTTTTTAAAAAAATAATGTAACTACCAAACTGTTCTCCAAAAAATAAATAAATAAAGCTTGTTGAATTCATTAGAAAAAAACAAAGAAAATTGCTAGATTTATATCAGTTATGGAAGGAGGCAAGGGTTCTTAAATGGCATTTGTACTTCCCTATCTGACAATACTCTCTGTGCTACAAAAGAAGTCTTTGAAGTACTAAAAGTTAAATACAATAAAGAGTAGTTTCCCACTTTGATGGCAAGTCAATACATCCTGGTACTATACCCTACAGATAATCTAAATTTTAAAAAATATATATGTATGTTTTATTCAACATTTTTAAACAATCATCCAAAACTTAAAAAAACTGCAAACCCTGGTTTAAAAAAGTATACATACCTAGAACAATTTGTTGATGGATGCACAATATAAAAACATGTAAAGTATGACATCAATAACATAAAATGTGGACTAGAAGTAAAAGTGTAGAGTTTTTGTATGTGATTGAAGGTAAGTTGTTATCAGCTTAAAACAGACTGTTATGTCTACAAGTTTCTTCATGTAAGCCCCATAACAATCTCAAAGAAAAAGCCTATTGCAGTTATACAAAGGAAAAAGAGAAGAGAATTAAAGCATACCACTACAAAAAAAAAAAAAAAAATCCAAAGAAGACAATCATAGAAAAAGAAAAAAAACAGAAAGTCAGAAAATAATTAATAAAATGACAATATTAAGTCCTTGCCAATCTATAATTACATTAAATGTAAATGGACTGAATTCCCCAATCAAAAGATACACAGTGGCTGAATTCATTAAAAGATAAGATCCAACAATATTTTGCCTATAGGAGATTCACTTTAGCTTTTCAGACACACATAGGTTAAAAATGAAGGGAAAGAAAAAAGATATTCCATGCAAATTGTAACCAAACAAGAGCAGGAGTGGCTATACTTAGATATAATAAAATAGAGATCCAGTCAGAATTGGTCACAAGAATAGTGACCAAGGTCACTATGTAGTGATAAAGGGGTCATTTATTCAAGAGCATATAACAGTTGTAAAAATATATGCACCTAACTTGGGAGCACCTAAATATTCAAAGCAAATATTAACAGAAATGATTGGGAAAAAAAGACAACAATACAATAATAGTGAAAGATTTTAATACTCCACATTCAATATTGAATATTTCATTCAGACAGAAAATTAATAAGGAAACAGCCAATCTGAACAATGCTATAGACCAAATGTACCTAGCAGACTTATACAGAAAGTTCTATCCAAACAGCACCAGAATACACACACTTCTCAAAACGAATGAAGCATTGTCCAGAAGAGGTTGTATACTGGAACACAAAGTAAGCTTTAGAAAATTCAAGAAGAATGAAATCATATCTGATATCTTTTCTGACCACAACTGTATGAAAATTAAAACATATAACTGAAGGATATCTAAATAATTTACAACTACATGAAAATTAAACTACACGTGCCTGAATAACCAATGGGTCAAAGAAGAAATCAAAAGGAAAATTAGAAAATATCTTGAGACAAATTAAAATGAAAACACAACATACCAAAATGCATGGGATACAGCAAAAAGTTCTGAGGAAAGTTTATATTGATAAATGTCTACATTAAGAAACAAGAAAAGTCTAAAATAAACAACCTAACTTTACACCTCAAGAAATTAGAAAAATAAAAATAAACTAAGCCCAAAGTTAACAAAAGAAAGGAAATTAAATATTAGAGCAGAAATAAATAAAATAGAGACTAGAAAGAAAATAGAAAAAAATCAATGCAACTAATAGTTGTTTTTTGAAAAGACAAACAAAATTGACAAACATTTATCTAGGCTAATTAAGAAAAAACAAGAGAGAGGATTCAAACAAAATAATGAATGAAGGAAGGGACATTACATCTGACACCACAGAAATACAAAGGATTATGGGAGGCTACTACAAACGTTTATACATCAACAAGTTGGATGACCTACAAACATACCACTTATGAAGACTGAATCATGAAAAAGTAGAAAATCTGAACAGACCAGTAACAAGCAAGGAGATTGAAAGTGTAATGAAAAACTCCAAAAACAGAAAAGTCAAGAAACGGATAACTGCAGCTGGTGAATTCCATCATACCTTTAAAAAAGTATTAATACCAATTCTTCTCAAACTCTTCCAAAAATTTAAAAGGAGAAAACACTCCAAAACTCAACTTTTTGAGGCCAGCATTACCCTGGTACTAAATTCAGAAAAAGAACTTAAAAAAAAAAAAAAAAGAAAATGACAAGGCAATATCCCTGATAAATATAGAGGCAAAAATTCTCAGAAATATTCTAACAAACTGAATTCAAGGGCACATTAAAAGGATCATACACCATGATAAGCTGGGATTTATTTCATGGATGCAAGGATGGTTTAACATAAGCAAACCAATAAATGTGATACATCACAATAATAGAATTAAAGATACAAATCTTATAATCCTCTCAATTAATGAATAAAAGTATTTGACAAAATTCAACATTTGTTCACGATGAAATCTCTCAATTTATTAGGTACAGAAGGGACATATCTCAACATAATAAATGCCATATGTGGCAAGACAACTTTTGCTAAAATTATAGTAAGCAGTGAAAGATGAAATTTTTTCCTCTAATATCAGAAACAAAACAAGGTCACTCACTCTCACCACTTCTCGCCTTCATACTGGAAATTCTAGCCAGAGAAATTAGACAAAGAAAATAAATAAAAGGCATCAAAATTGGAAAAGAAGAACTAAAATTACCTCTGTGATAGCAGGATCTTATATATAGAAAATCATAAAGACTCTACCACACAATTGTAAGAATTATAAATGAATTCAGTACAGTTGCAGGATATAAAGTCACCATACAAAAATCAGTTGCACATCTACACACTAACAGTGAAATATCTGAAAAAGAAATAAAGAAAACAATCCCACTTACAATAGCATCAACAATAATAAAATACTTAGAATAAACTTAACCAAGAAAGTGAAGTTCTATACATTGAAACCTAGAAGATATTAATGAAATAAATTGAAGCCACAAATAAATGGACAGATATCCCATGTTTGTGGATCAAAAGAATTAACATTGTTAAAATACCCATATTACCCCAAACCATCTATACATTCCATGTAATCCCTATCAGAATTCCAATGGCACTTTTCACTGTAATAGGAAAAGCAATTCTAAAGTTTGTATGGAACTGCAAAAAAACTAAATGACCAAAACAATTATGAGAAAGAAGAACAAAGCTGGAGGCATCACACTTCTGACTTCAAACTATACTATAAAGCTATAGTAATCAAAAGAATATGGTACTGACATAAAATCAGACACACACACCAATAGGATAAAATAGCAAGCCCAGAAATAAACTCATGTTTAAATAGTTGACTAATATTTGACAAGGAAGCCAAGAATACTTAATGGATAAAAGATAACATTTCCTATAAATGGTGGGGAAAACAGGTATACACATACAAAAACGTTAAATTTTTGTATGTGTATATCCACTGCCATACACCACTCACAAAATTAACTTGAAATGAATTAAAAGCTTAAGTGTAAGATCGAAAACATAAATCTCCTAAAGAAAGCAGGGAAAAGCTTCTTGACATTGGTCTTGGCAATGATATTTTGGATATGATATCATAAGAACAGGCAACAAAAGCAAAAATAAACGAGTGAGACTACATCAACCTAAAGCTTCTGCACAGGAATAGACACAATCAACAGAATGAGGAGGAAACCCACAGAATAAGGTAAAACATTTGCAAACTGTAAACCAGATAAAGGGTTAATATGCAAAATATATAAGGAATTCCTAGAACTCAATAACAAAAAGAAAAGAAAAAATGCTCAGAAAAAGAAAAAATGGAGAGAGGTCCTGAATAGACTTTTTTCTGAAGAAGACATAAAAATAGCCAACAGGTACCCATAAAGATGTTCAACATCAATAATCATCAAGGAAATGCAAATATAAACCACAATGAGATATCACCTCTTACATGTCAAAATGGCTATTGCCAAAAGGGCAAAGATAACAAGTGTTTGCCAGGATGTACAGAAAATGGAACTCTAGTGCACTGTTGGTGGGAATGTGGATTGGTGTAGCCACTATGGAAAACAGTATGAAATTTCCTCAAAAAAGTAAAAGTAGAACTACCATATGATCCAGCAATTCCACTTCTGGGTATATATCCAAAGGAGATGAAGTCACTATCTCCAAGAGATATCTGTATCCCCATGTTCTTTGCAGCATTATTCACAACAGGCAAGACATGGAAATAACTTAAGTGTTCATTGACACTTGGATAAAGAAGGTGTCAGACATTATACAATGGAATATCATTAAGCCATAAAAAGATGGAAATCCTACTATTTGTGGCAACATGGATGGACCTTGACGGTATTATGCTAAGTGAAATAAGTCAGACAGAGAAAAATAATACCATAGGATCTTGCCTATACGTAAGATCTAGAAAAACAAAAACAAATAAACCAAAAAAAAAAAAAAAACATAGCAACGTTAGCTAGAATGGTGGTTACAAGGGGCTGAGGTTAGGGGAAAAGGGGAATTGATCACAGGGAACAAACTTCCAGTTATGAAATAAATAAATTCTGGGGATCTAGTGTACAGCAATAGTGAGTATAGTTAATAATACTATACTTTAAATTTATTTCAATACTTGAAATATTCAAATACTTATTTTAATATTTAATACAATATTGAATACATGAAAATTGCTAAGAGAGTAGATCTTAAATATTTTCACTACACACAAAAAACTGTAATTTTGTAAGGTGATGAATGTGTTAACTAATCCTACTGTAGTAATCATTTTACCATATATATGTATGTTAAGTCATCATGCTGTATACCTTAAATTTATGCAATATTATATCTACTGTATCTCAGTAAAGCTGGAAAAAATATAAGTATTTATGTAAGGAACATTTTGGTTGATGTAATAGCTACTGCTACTGAATCTTGCTAGCTATCAGAGAATGTTAAATGCATTATTTCATTTAATACATGCAACATTTTCTAATTGGGTTATATTGTTTTCATTATTTTTCAAGTAATAAAACCAATGCCTCACAGTTCAATGACTTGCCAAAGGTCACACAATTAAAATCTGTCTCACTAGTACTCCCCTAAACATCATCATTATACAAGCCCTGAAAATACAGCCACAAAAATTAACAGTGGTTTTCTTTACTAAATGGGTTTATAATAGATTCCCATTTTTATTTTTGTACTCTATATTAGAGTAATATAAAAAGGGTTTAGCAACAAAAATAAATAAATATTATTAATAAAAAGGAAAGAAAACACTTAAAATAATTTTATAGAAGAAAGTGGAAAGTTGTTTTGGTTTGATAATTCACCATAAGAGGAATACAAATGGTCAATAAATATATGAAAAATCTTTACCCAGCTTTCTTGTTTTTGTTTTATTTTAATACAATTTTTAAAAATTTACTCTTGTTTCTATATCATTGAGACTGTATGTTCTTGCATTCTGTGGACAATATTAAAGTGTTCTCTAAAATTCTTTTTAATCATAAGAGCTACTCCTGCTCTTAACCTTCAGAATTAATCTTCTTTCCCTTGTAATGTAGTCTTTCTGCAAGGGAGAGAGATAGAGATGAGAGAAAGAGAGAATGAGAAATCTATCTAGATGCTATAGTGGCCAAAAGAAATTTTGTGGCTTGCCCTTAGCTTCTCTATCTGTGCATTTGATGATATTCTCATCCTCTTCTCAGAATTAAGCCAGAAAAAGCTAGATGTAGGCACATCTCTCTGCCAGTTCCCAGTTTCCAGGAAAAAGCAGAGTCTGTCAGACTTTCATCTAGTGTACTTTTAGTGACCCAAGATGAAATCGTCTCTTTATCACTTTCTCATTTTTATGGCACTCTTAGCAGTTAAAGTACATTAATAAAAGCAAACACCTCCCCCAAAACAACAAAACAAAAACTTAGTTTCACTCTTACTCTTTTTGTTGTTGCTGTTCTTTAGTGCCTGCAGACTTTTAATTGTTGGGACGCTACCATTGTCAGTCTTCTCCTTTATTTTCTGTCCACTTGTTTATAAAAAGAGATATTGACGGAGTAAAGAACATAATTTTTGCCTCAAAAATCAACAGCAATGATGTGGGATAGTGTAGTAATATTATTGTTGGATATTTGGGGTTTCTCAACCAGGGTTCATACATATGGGAAATCATCAAAATTCTTGCTATGTGCCACCTAATTGCTGGCTTTCCTTTCTCTCTGATGAGGTTGCCACAGACTGAGTTGTCCAATCAGTTCCTTTGACCTTCTGGTTAATGATGCTCTTCTTGGGCTCTGAAAACACATTCACTGTTATTTCTAGTTTTCATCTTAAATTTGAATCTTCTTCTTTGTCTCTGTTTCTAAGCATTTTAGTTGAATGTTGAGAAATTATTCACTGGTACTACAAGCCACTTTATACCAAAAAAAAAATAATTAATTAACTCTTCTTAATCAGATTTAGTTTTTCTTTTGATTATTTGCAACTGTATTGCAGTTAGAATTAACTTTTAATCTTATTTGTCGATAATTTCTTATGTGATGTACATGTATCAGTGATACCATTTTTCATTAAACAGCACTCAAATTTAAGGCCACTTTTTCTTTACTGCAACTGTGTTCGTAAAATAGTGGTATCCGTAGATTTACTTAAGGAAGTGTTCGGTGTTGTGTAAATATCAGTTTTCAGTATTTTGTTCATTTTATAATCAGTGAATACCATTATTAGCTTCATTGTTTCCCAAAAAATCTTTTTCTGACTTTGTTACAGAGCTATGGGATAAGAGAATAGCTCACTCATTCTGGGACAAATGTCCCATACCCATTTCTGCCAATTTCAGGAAAACACTCTTCCTCTCCTCTTCTTTGCCAGCCTGTTGATTTAGAGCTAATATACTGTAGCAGAAAGAAACTGGCTGTTGAAAAGATTTTAGCTCTGTCACTTGGTCAGATTTCAATGGTCAGGCTATCTATTTTTCTGAGTCTGTTGACTCATCTGTAAGATAAGTATAATATCTTTGGGAGGCTGATGAAAGTATTGCTTGAGATGGCAGCAAGTGAGAATCCAATGACTATAATTTTCATTTTTGATTCCTTGAACATCAGAAACAGCTCATTGTCTTAAAAAGTGAAAGTGATTAGAATTGGAAAAGAATAATCATTAGTGTTCCTTTATTCTCCAAACTTAGGATGTTTGCTTTCCAAGCACCCTGTTTGCCTGGCAGATTAAATCTGTTAAATAAGAGCAAGAACTCACACTTGCACTATTCTCTTTTCCTTTCCAGTTTTCCCTCTTAGAAGTGACAAATATATACTTTTCTCTGAAAATTGCTTAACACTTTTCATACCAGGCATTAAATCTTTACTGAGTACCTAACATGTGCCTGGCTGTGTAATAGTTGCAGGGGTTATGATTTTGAAAAATGAGTATCCAATGTTTAGCACAGACACAATTTCTTTCTTTTTGAAGCTAAGTGTTGAAGAGAGACATAAACATTAATCAAGAAATCATACACACAAATATAAAATTGTAATTCTGAAAAGTGCTAAAAAGAGGTTCAAGGCTTATTAAAGACTATAATTTTGGGATATGACCTAGTGAGAGAGGTAAGGAAACGTTTTGATGAAGATATGCTCTTTTTCACTTGAGATTTGAATGTTGTGAAGGTTTAGCAATGTGAATGGGAAAAGAATAAAGTAGAGGCAGCAGCCTGTTCAATGGCCATATGGTGAAAGGGAGCATTCCAAGTTCAAGAGCCAGAGAGATTATGTTTATGTCTAGAGAGGAGAGAATGAAGAAGAACATGGTGTTAGATGAGAGAGGATAGCTTGATAAGAGAGACCTTGCAGGGACTTTCAGTTTGTTTCAGTTACCTATTACAGCATAACAAACAACTCCATAACTTTGTAGATAAATCAATAACCATATTATTATGCTCAAAGGTAGTGTCTATCAGTAACAAGGAGAGAGCACAGTGAGAATGGCCCTCTTCTCTTACCTGGTTTCAGAGGTGACCTGAATGGATGGAGACTGAAATGTTTGGGTCTGAAAGATTCACTTCCAAGATTGTTTCTTTATTCCCATATCTAGTATCTGAACTTGGATGCCTGAAGACTGACATGGCTGGGGCTGGCAAATGGTGTCTACATGTGGCCTCTACAGCATGTCAGGCTTAGGGTTTTCCAACTTCCTACTTGTCAGCTTAGTACTCTAGAAGTAAGTGTTCTTTCTACCAGAGAGAATGCTGCATGATCTTATATGATCTAGTCTTGGAAGCCATATAATGTCACTTCTAATGTACTTTATTAGGTGAAGATTCCCAGATACAAGTGGAGGAAATATTGACTCTAAATCGTGGTGGGAGGAGAGTCAAAGAATTAGTGGCCATGATTAAAAATCACCACACAGGGCTTCCCTGGTGGCGCAGTGGTTGAGAGTCCACCTGCTGATGCAGGGGACATGGGTTCGTGCTGGTCCAGGAAGATCCCACATGCAGCGGAGCAGCTAGGCCCGTGAGCCATGGCCATTGAGCCTGCACGTCCGGAGCCTGTGCTCCGCAACGGGAGAGGCCACAGCAGTGAGAGGCCCACGTACGGCAAAAAAAAAAAAAAAAAAACACCACACAGATAATGTTAAGGACTTGTGGCTTTCATCCCAAGAACAATGGAAAGAGTTTTAAGCATGAGATAATCATGGTCAGGTGTGTGTTTTGATAATGGCACTGACTGTGGAGTAAGAAACAGTTTAGAAGAGGACTAAAGTAGAGGCAAGTGGACAAGATGGATGTTTAAAGAGCAATCTAGGCAAAAATAATATTAGCCTGGAAGAGAGTGGCATTTGTAGAGATTAAGAGAAGCAGATGACTTTGAAAGGAAGGGAAATGACAGGGATGATTCCCAGGTTTTTTGGTTTGCACAACTGGATATATGATAAATCTTTTTTCTGAGATTGGGAACAAGAATAGAGATGAGACAGAGAGGAAGATGATACATTTCATTTTGTAAATAATGAATTTAGGATAACTTTAATATATCCAAAAGGAGATGCTAAGTGACTAATTGATTATATCTGTCTGGAAAAGTGAGAATAATATGAATAAGGATAGAGAAACCTGCATCTTATTAATTGCAGCTTGTTACTTAGATGTTATCAGTTTGGTGGAAGAGCATGATTTGTTGTTGCTCAATAAGCCATTAAATATGTTTGGAGCATCTGTGTGAACAGTAGTGTAGTAGGAGAGGAGTTATAGGTAAATTTCTTACCCTTAAAGAAATTAACATGTAATTAGGATAGCATAGGTAAGGACATGAAATGTTAAGAAACAAATAATAAAGCACAATTCAGTAAATATTATGATGTAATATTTTTGTGATGGTTTGGAATTATAGGGAGGTCTACTGTAGCCTACTAGGAGTGGATAAGTTAGGTTCCAAAAGATCATCTGAGGCAGAGCTATGCTACACTTTAGGTGTATAGGTGTTCAATAAGAACATATTATATAATAAAAATGCAGAGCACCTGCTCGAGCTGAATGATTATTAGATAAATCCTCATAATGACATGACATTATTTACAGTAGTGTGTTTTTGCTTGCTAGTTGATAAAGCTCAGCTTTCATTTCTAGGTTGCCACCTCCCTTCGCTGTCTCCACTATAACCTCTGCTCACGACCCTTAGGGAGTTTTAGTTTATGGCTGGCACTCTAAGAGAAGAAGCTATTAAAGGGGATGTCAGCATCTGATCCTCTCCAATCTGTTACATTTCCTGTAAAATCAACCACATTTTCCAGAGATTTCTTGGAATTGTGTAAATGAACCTGTGACAGAAGAATAATGTGTTATCAAATAGAAGATACAGATAATACATTCTAAAGCTGTAGAAGTTGTGACATGCTACTGGGTTATTAAATTGACTTAGTGTGCCATGACCAGAATTTTAAAAAATGAAATAGAATATGATAGAACAGAAAATAATGGAATAGAATGGGTGCAATATAATAGCAAGTATTGAAATGGGTTGCTATTATTACTATTCACACAAAATATTTACATTAGCTGCAGTGTGGACATGTACCCTTTGACCTCACTGAAAAAGAAGAAAAGAAACAAGCTCAACTATGCACCAGATTTGCATGTAACATTGACCTCATGTGTTCCCTGCTGGATTAATTTATAATCTAGCTAGCACCAGCACCATCAGATGCATTAAACATCTTTCCTAATATTTAATTTTTTACTATTCATGTGGGGATTTCTCTTTAAATTTTATATTTAATATTAATAATCTCAAAATTTATATTCTTTTAATTTGTTCATACATTATAAAGGAAAGTATTGTTTTATATAACATATCAATATCCCAACAAAAATGGTGTGATTTCAGAGTGAAGAATTTATTTTAAGTCTTATTTGCATACCTATCACCTAGAGCTTGATGAATTTTGGTTATTTAAAACAAATTTTTTATGGTCATTGAATAAGTCAATTGATTCATTAATAACATACAAGACTGCTATCAGTCTGTATAATCTTTTAGCTTCAACACAAGAGAAAGATACTGGTGCTTTAGGGGCCTGGCATGGTCTTAGAGAAGCTCTTCCCCTCTGTGATGACAAATGGGTAAAGCCTGGCTTCATGGCAACACATTATTCTCCCATTTCAAATCATCTGCCCTAGGCTTCCGACTCTCTCTTTGAGAACATTATTTTGTTCCTCTGGCTCAAAGATTTAGAATCATGTCACCATTTTCCATGTGGATAATAATGATAACATATTAACCAATGAACCTGAAACTATCTAGTCTGAAGCTTTCCAGTAATCAAGTATTGTTGGGAGACCCATCCTTCCACCTAGTGAATCTACTGAACTCCACTGTCCTTCAGTGATGGGATAGCAAGAAACAGACCTCAGGCAAATAGTTACACTGAGTTGCTGTGGTCAAAACATCAGAAATGTCCTGACATTTAAGAGAAGTGAGCAGCACCTATCACATTGTGATTTCTGGATCCCAAGGGATTCCATCTACCCTGATTGAATTCCATCTACCTTGATTGTCTCTGTTTTTTCTTTTTTCTTTTGCCCTACCCAAGTACATGGGGATTTTCTTGTCTTTTGGGAAGTCTGAGGTCTTCTGCCAGCATTCAGTAGGTGTCCTGTTGGAGTCGTTCCACATGTAGTTGTATTTTTGATGTATTTGTGGGGAGGAAGGTGATCTCCATGTCTTACTCCTCTGTCATCTTGAAGGACTCTGACAATATATGTCTTTTCAAAAATTCCTTAGCCCAGTATTCCCTACCTACACCAGGCCAATAATCCTGCTTGAAATTTTATCATTACAGTGTCTCCCTATATCTAAGTGATAACATCAGAAAATTTTCTCTTAAAATTCACATTTATAACTCATCTACCACTGAAGGAATATCTAAACTTCATTGTCTGGCTTACAAGCTCAAAGGAGATTGTTAAATTAGACATTTTTCATTTTGGAGAGAAAGGTGAAAGATCAGCAATTTGAACATCAGTGGAGAGAAACTCTTGCTTATGTTTACATCCTCCATATTCAGATATCTCAGCAATACCCCTGCCCCTTCTGGCCTTATTCTGCTCTCAAATATTGGGGTTTTATTTTTTATATTGAAGCTGTCTCTTAATTTTCTTTCACTGAGGAATCAGTTGCTCAGAGATATTTAAAAATACTTATTTATAAAGAATACCTCTGAGAACTTAGTTTTGTTTTAGCAGTTAGGATTCCCATGATATCAAAGAAAATAATCTTGTTTTGGGAGGTGGGAATACAAGGGAGCTAATCTATCTAAAATATTTATCAGATCCTACGTGGAAACTGTACCTTTGGAGATTAGAAATAAGGATTTGACATTTTAATTGGTATTCCTTGTAGTCATTGGGTTGAGATTTCTCAAGGCATCAATCTGTTTTAGTGACAGAAAATTCAACTAGATCAAAATGAAAGGTTTGCAGCAGAACTATAAATCTGGCAGTAGCTATATGCAGGTTCCTTCCTACAGTGGTAGTAATTTGCTTTTATGTCAGACAATCTCAAGGATTCGGTCATAATGGGGTTCTAGCATGCTGTTCGGATTCTGTAGGGAAAAATGGGACATGAATTAGCTGATATTTTCTATGCTGAAGCATCATTCTTATTTGATGAAATGTTAATAGATTGACAAGAAGGGCACAGCTAGGTTTTGGAACCAAATATGTGTTCTTCTGCCAGGCTTACTCCTTTACTATATCTTTGGCAATGTCTTGAAGGAGTGTTGGTTTCTAATGATTAATTAGATTTAAATCCAACAGATAAGTGAACTCAAAGCATAATAGCAAACTTTGGGCACCAGGAAAGATTTCTTCTGTTTATTAATTGCTGAAACTATGTTTGGGAGATGTTCTTTTTGTGAGTTTAAAATTTCCAGTAAAGAAAAAATCAGAAAATTTTTCACATACACTAGTATTGTCAAAGTTCAGACTCAATCAGAAAAAAAGTAAAATTAGCTAGATCTTCTTTAAAGAATTACATATAATTTTTAGATGTTTTTAATTCTACATATATATATTTATACAAATACATTCAATAGACAAAAATATTTTTGAATCTACTATGTGTCTCACACAATAAAGGATCTTGGGATTATGAAAATAATGTACTTTTTTTTTTTGCATATATCCCTTCCAGTAACTTTAGGTGAAGGGTAGAGAAGGGAGTGAATAACTTACCAAATCTCTCAGGGTTTGTATAGTGTTCTACTTTGTACTGTAGTTATTTGTGTATATTTTATTTATCATTATAGAGTTACATAAAATAATTGTTTAATGATATTATTTTCACCCATCATCACTCCTAGAAAACTCTCTGCAATATAGTAAAATGCAATATAATAAGATTAATAAATAATTCCTTATATTTTTAAGGAAAAATTTTGTTATGGAGCTAGTTTCTGCAGAATATAAATGTGAGCGTAAACCTATTGACAGATAATAAACTAGAAAGAGAGTTCACAAAGAGAGAAACACATTACTAAAAATTCTTGAAATGAAATGGGAGCTCTAGTTAAAGATGACAGATTGAGCAAATATGTTGAACTCTTCTCCACTCTGACACTGACTAAATTACAAGGAATTTTTAAAAAGACATATATTTTTGGAGACCTTCAAGATGGCGGAGGAGTAAGACGTGGAGATCACCCTCCTCCCCACAAATACATAAAAAATACATCTACGTGTGGAACAACTCCTACAGAACAACCTATTGAATGCTGGCAGAAGACCTCAGACTTCCCAAAAGGCAAGAAAATCCCCACATACCTGGGTAGAGCAAAAGAGAGACAAAAAATAGGGATGGGACCTGCACCTCTGAGAGGGAGCTGTGAAGGAGGAAAAGTTTCCACACACTAGGAAGCCCCTTCACTGGGGGGGATGGTGAGGGGGAAGCTGTGGAGCCACAGAGAAGAGTGCAGCAATAGGGGTGCAGAGGGCAAAGTGAAGAGATTCCTCACAGAGGATCAGTGCTGACCAGCACTCACCAGACTGAGATGCTTATCTGCTAACCCACTGGGGTGGGTGGGAGCTGGGAGATGAGGCTTGGGCTTCAGAGGTCAGATCCCAGGGAGAGGACTGGGGTTGTCATGTGGAGACAGCCTGAAGGGGGGTAGTGCACCACAGCTAGCTGAGAGGTAGTCCGGGGAAAAGTCTAGACCTTCTGGAGATGCAATAGACCATTGTTTTGGGGTGCATGAGGAGAGGGGCTTCCTGATCTGTGTACCCACAGACAGCACAGCACTGCCTAAGTGAGCTCCAGAAATGGGCACAAGATGCAGTTATCATCTTGGACCCCAGAGAAGGGCATGAACTGCTACTGCTGCCACCGCTGCCACCAAGAATCCTGTGTGCAAGCTCAAATCACTACGCACAACCCACCAGGAGCCTGTGCAGCACACTACTGCCAGGGTCCCATGATCCAGGGCTAACATCCCCAGGAGGACACACGGCATGCCTCAGGCTGTTGCAATGTCATGCCAGCCTCTGATGCTGCAGGCACGCTCCACATTCCAATAAAGACTACCATACACTTCCCTCTCCCTGGCCTCAGTGATCCATTGAGTCCTAATCAGCCACTACTTTAATCACCTCCTCTCTGGACAGAGAACAGACACCTGAGGGTGGGCTACACACATAGGTGGGGCCAAAATGAAAGCTGAACCCCAGGATCTGCACAAAGAGAAAGGGAAATTTCTCTGTGCAGCCTCAGGAGCAGAGGATTAAACCCCCTAAATCAGGTTGATAAACCCTGCATCTGTGGAATACCTGAATAGACAACAAATGCTCCCCAAATTGAGGTGGTGGACTTTGGGAGCAACTGTAGAGTTGGGATATGCTTTCTGCATTTGATTTGTTTTCGATTTTAGGTTATCTTAGTTTAGTTTTTAGAGCTTGTTTTCATTGTTGGGTTTGTTTATTGCTTTGGTTGGTCGCTTTGTTTCTTTCTCTTTTTGTGAGTGTGTGGGTGTATATTTCTTTTTGTGATTTTGTGTTTAGTTTTGCTTTTACCATTCGTCTTGGGGTTCTGTTTTTTTCTTTCTTTTTTTTTCTCTTCTTCTTTTTCTTCTGAGCCATGCAACTGGAAGGGTCTTGGTGCCTCCGGCTGGGTGTCAGGCCTGAGCCTCTGAGGTGGGAGACCTGAGCTCAGGACATTTGACTACCAGAGACCTCCCAACCCCACATAATATTAACTGGTGAGAGCTCCCCCAGAGACCTCCATCTCAACAATAAGACCCAGCTCCACCCAACGGCCAGCAAGATTCAGTGCTGGACACCTAATGCCAAACTGCAAGACAGGAACACAATCCCACCCATTAGCAGAGAGACTGCCTAAAGTCATTCTAAGTAAACAGACACCGCAAAACACACCACTGGATGTGGGCTTGCCCACCAGAAAGACAAGATCCAGCCAGACCCACCAGAACTCAGGCACCAGTCCTCCCAACCAGGAAGCCTACACAAGCCACTGAACAAACCTCACCCACTGGGGGCAAAGAGAAGAAATAAGAGGAACTACAAACCTGAATCCTGAAAAAAGGAGACCCCAAACACAGTAAGTTAAACAAATTGAGAAGACAGAGAAATATGCAGCAGATGAATGAGCAAGGTAAAACCCCACTAGATCAAACAAATGAAGAGGAAACAGGAAGTCTACATGAAAAAGAATTCAGAGAAGTGTTAGTAAAGATAATCCAAAATCTCAGAAATAGAATGGAGAAAATACAAGAAACGTTTAACAGGGACCTAGAAGAACTAAAGCACAAAGAAGCAATGATGAACAACACAATAAATGAAATTAAAAATACTCTAGAAGGATTCAATAGCAGAATAACTGAGGCAGAAGAATGGATAAGTGGTCTGGAAGATTGACTAGTGGAAATAAGAGCCACAGAGCAGAATAAAGAAAAAAAGGAACAAAAGAATTGAGAACAGTCTCAGAGACCTCTGCGACAACATTAAATGAACCACCATTCGAATTATGGGGGTCCCAGAAGAAGAAGAGAAAAAGAAAGTGTCTGAGAAAATATTTGAAGAGATTATAGTCAAAAACTTCCCTAATGTGGGAAACGAAATAGTCAATCAAGTCCAGGAAGTGCAGAGTCTGGTATAAGATAAATCAAAGGAGAAACACACCAAGACATGCATTAATCAAACTATCAAAAATTAAATACAAAGAAACAATATTAAAAGCAGCAAGAAAAAAGCAACAAATAACATACAAGGGAATCCCCATAAGGTTAAAAGCTGATCTTTCAGCAAAAATCCTGCAAGTCAGAAGGGAGGGGCAGGATACATTTAATGTGATGAAAGGGAAAAATCTACTACCAAGATTACTCTACATGTTAGATCTCATTCAGATTCAACAGAGACATTAAAATCTTTACAGACAAGCAAAAGCTAAGAGAATTCAGCATCACCAAACCAGCTTCACAACAAATGTTAAAGGAACTTCTCTAGAAGGGAAACACAAGAATATAAAAAGACCTACAAAAACAAACCCAAAACAATTCAGAAAATGGTAATAGGAACATATATCATATAAGGTAATTATATCATATAAGGTAATTATATCAATAATTACCTTAAATGTAAATGGATTAAATTCCCCAACCAAAAGACATAGACTAGCTGAATGGATACAAAAACAAGACCTGTATGTATGCTGTCTACAAGGGACCCACTTCCGACCTAGGGACACACATAGACAGAAAGTGAGGGGATGGAAAAAGATATTCCATGCAAATGGAAAGCAAAAGAAAGTTGGAGTAGCAATACTCATATCAGACAAAATGGACTTAAAAATAAAGACTATTACAAGAGACAAAGAAGGACACTACATAATGATCAAGGGATTGATCCAAGAAGAAGATATAACAATTGTAAATATTTATGCACCCACCACTCAATACATAAGGCAAATACTAACAGCCATAAAAGGGGAAACAAACAGTAACACAATCATAGTAGGGGACTTTAACAACCCACTTTCACCAATGGACAGATCATCCAAAATAAAAATAAAAAAAGGAAACACCAACTTTAAATGACACTTTAGACCAGATGGACTTAATTGACATTTATAAGACATTCCATCCAAAAACAACAGAATACACTTTCTTCTGAAGTGCACATGGAACATTAAGATAGATCATACCTTGGGTCACAAATCAAGCCTCAGTAAATTTAAGAAAATTGAAATCATATCAGGTATCTTTTCTCACCACAATGCTATCAAACTAGAAATCAATTACAAGAAGAAAGCTGTAAAAGATACAAACATATGGAGGCTAAACGGTATGCTACTAGATAACCAAGAGATCACTGAAGAAATCAAAAAAGAAATAAAAAACTACATAGAAACAAATAACAATGAAAACATCATGACCCAAAACCTATGGGGCACAGTAAAAGCAGTTCTAAGAGGGAAGTTTATAGCAATACAATCCTACCTCAAAAAACAAAAAAAAAATCTCAAATAAACATCCTAACACTACACCTAAAGCAATTAGAGAAAGAAGAACCAAACAAAACAAAGCAAAGTAGTAGCAGAAGGAAAGAAAGCACGAAGATAAAATAAGAAATAAATGAAGATATATATACACAAATACATTTAAAATAGATAACTAAGAAGAATATGCTGTATAAAAAAACAATAATAAAAGTCAAAAAAGAAGAAATAAATTAAAAAGAAATGAAAGAGACAATAGCAAGGATCAATAAAACTAAAAGGTGGTTCTTTGAGAAGATAAACAAAATTGATAAACAATTAGCCAGATTCATCAAGCAAAAAAGGGAGAAGAATCAAATCAACAGTATTAGAAATGAAAAAGGAGAAGTAACAACTGACACTGCAGTAATACAAAGGATCATAAGAGAATAAAACAAGCAACTGTATACCAATAAAATGGACAACCTAGAAGAAATGGACAAATTCTTAGAAAAGTACAACCTTCCAATATTGAACCAGGAAGAAATAGAAAATATGAACAGACCAATCAAAAACACTGAACCTGAAACTGTGGTTTAATATCTTCCAACGAGCAAAAGTCCAGAACCAGATGGCTTCACTGTTGAATTCTATCAAGGCTTTACAGAATAGCTAACATCTATCCTTCTCAAACTCTTCCAAAATATGGAGAGAGAGGAACACTCTGAAACTCATTCTACCAGGTCACCATCACCCTGGTACCAAAAAAAGACAAAGATGTCACAAAAAAGAAAACTACAGGTCAATATCACTGATGAATATAGATGGAAAAATCCTCAACAAACACTAGCAAACAGCACATTAAAAGGATCATACACCATTATCAAGTGGGTTTCATCCCAGGAATACAAGGATTCTTCAATATATGCAAATCAATTAATGTGATACACCATACTAACAAATTGAAAGATAAAACACATACATGTATCTCAATAGATACAGAGAAAGCTTTGGACAAAACTCATCACCTATTTATGATAAAAACTCTCCAGAAAGTGGGCATACAGGGAACCTACCTCAATATAATAAAGGCCATATAAGAAAAAATCACAGCCAACACCATTCTCAATGGTGAAAACATGAAAGCATTTCCTCTAAGGTCAGGAGAAGACAAGGGTGCCCACTCTCACCACTATTATTCAACAGAGTTTTGGAAGTTTTAGCCACAGAAATCATAGAAGAAAAAGAAATAAAAAGAATCCAAATCAGAAAAGAAGAAGTAAAACTGTCACTGTTTACAGATGACATAATACTATACAAAGAGAATCTCAAAGATGCTACCAGAAAACTACTAGAGCTGATCAATGAATCTGGTAAAGTTGCAGGATGCAAAATTAATGCACAGAAGTCTCTGGCATTCCTATATGATAACAATTAAAAATCTGAAAGAGAAATTAAGGAAACACTCCCATTTACCACTGAAACAAAAGGAATAAAATACCTAAGAATAAACCTACATAAGGAGACAAAAGACCTGTATACAGAAAACTATGACACTGATGAAAGAAACTAAAGATGATACAAATAGATGGAGAGATATACCATGTTCTTGGATTGGAAGAATCAACATTGTGAAAAGGACTATACTACCCAAATTAATCTACAGATTAATGGAATCCCTATCAAACAACCACTGGCATTTTTCACAGAACCAGAACAAAAATTTTACAATTTGTATGGAAACACAAAAGACCCCAAATAACTAGAGCAATACTGAGAAAGAAAAATGGAGCTGGAGGAATCAGGCTTCCTGGCTTCAGACTATACTAAAAACCTATGGTAATCAAGACAGTATGGTACTGGCACAAAAACAAATATAGATGAGTGGAACAGGATAAAAAGCCCAGAGATAAACCCACACACATATGTGTGTGATAAAGGAGGCAAAAATATACAATGGAGAAAAGACAGCCTCCTCAATAAGTGGTGCTGGGAAAACTGGACAGCTACATGTAGAAGAATAAAATTAAAACACTTCCTAACACAATACACAAAAACTAACTTAAAACGGGTTAAAGACCTAAATGTAAGGCCAGACACTGTAAAACTCTTAGAGGATAATATAGGCAGAACACTCTTTGACATAAATCACAGTAAGATCCTTTTTGAACCACCTCCTAGAGTAATGGAAATAAAAACAAAAATAAACAAATGAGACCTAATCAAACTAAAAAGCTTTTGCAGAGCAAAGGAAACCATAAACAAGATAAAAAGGCAATGCTCAGAATGGGAGAAAATATTTGCAAATGAAGAAACTGACAAAGTATTAATCTCTTAAATATACAAGCAGATAATGCAGCTCAATACCAAAAAACAAACAACCAAATCCACAAATGGCCGAAGACCTAGACAGAGGTTTCTGCAAAGAAGATATACAGATTTCCAACAAACACATGAAAGAATGCTCAACATCACTAATCATTAGAGAAATGTAAATCAAAACTACAATGAGGTATCACCTCACACCAGTCAGAATGGCCATGATCAAAAAATCTACAAACAATAAATGTTGGAGAAGGTGTGCAGAAAAGGGAACCCTCTTGCACTGTTGGTGGGGACGTAAATTGATAGAGCCACTATGTAGAACAGTATGGAGGTGCCTTAAAAAACAAAAAATGGAACTACCATACGACCCAGCAATCCCATTACTGGGCATATACCCTGAGAAAACCATGATTCAAAAAGTGTCATGTAACACAATGTTCATTGCAGCTCTATTTAAAATAGCCAGGACATGGAAGCAACCTAAGTGTCCATTGACAGATGAATGGAAAAAAATAATTGGTGCACATATAGAGTGGAATATTTCTCAGTCATAAAATGAATCAAAATTGAGTTATTTGTAGTAAGGTGGATAGACCTAGAGTCTGTCATACAGAGTGAAGTAAGGCAGAAAGAGGAAAAAAAAATATCATGCTAACACACACATATATATATATATGATCTAAACAAAACAAAACAAAACAAACAAAATGGTTTTGAAGAACCTAGGGACAGGACAGGAATAAAGATGCAGATGTAGAGAATGGACTTGAGGACACGGGGAGGGGAAAGGTAAGCTGGGACGAAGTGAGAGAGTGACATGGACCTACACTACCAAATGTAAAGTAGATAGCTAGTAGGAAGCAGCTGCCTAGCACAGGGAGATTAGCTTGGTGCTTTGTGACCACCTAGAGGGGTGGAATAGGGGTGATGCGAGAGAGATACAAGAGGGAGGAGATATAGGGATATACATATATGTATAGCTGATCCACTTTGTTATAAAGCAGAAATTAACACATCATTGTAAAACAATCATACCCCAACAAAAATTTTAAAAAGATTAAAGAGATGTACCACAATATTCATTGCAGCACAATTTACAATAGCCAGGACATGGAAGCAACCTAAGTGTCCATCAACAGATGAATGGATAAAGAAGATGTGGCACATATATATAATGGAATATTACTTAGCCATAAAAAGAAACAAAATTGAGTCATTTGTAATGAGTTGGATGGACCTAGAGTCTGTCATACGGAGTGAAGTAAGTCACGAAGAGAAAAGCAAATACTGTATGCTAACACATATATATGGAATCTAAAAAAAAAAAAAAAGGAAAGAAAAATGGTTCTGGTGGACCTAGTGGTAGCACAGGAATAAAGACGCAAAGGTAGAGAAAGTATTTGAGGACACCGTGTTGGGTGGGGAAGCTGGGAGAAAGTGAGAGAGTAGCATTGACATATATACGCTGCCAAATGTAAAATAAATAACTAGTGGAAAGCAGCTGCATGGCACAGGGACATCAGCTCTGTGCTTTGTGTCCACTTAGAGACGTGGGATAGGGAGGCAGGGCGGCAGGCACAAGTCGGAGGGGATATGGGGATAAATGTATACATATAGCTGATTCACTTTGTTATAGAGCAGAAACAAACACAAAATTGTAAAGCAATGATACTGCAATAGAGAAGTAAAAAAAAAAAAAAAGGGCTAGATTGGGGAGAAGATGGTGGAAGAGTAAGATATGGAGATCACCTTCCTCCCCACAGATACACCAGAAATACATCTACATGTGGAACAACTCCTACAGAACACCTACTGAACGCTGGCAGAAGACCTCAGACTTCCCAAAAGGCAAGAAAGTCCCCACGTACCTGGGTAGGGCAAAAGAAAAAAGAATAAACAGAGACAAAAGAATAGGGACGGGACCTGTACTAGTGGGAGGGAGCTGTGAAGGAGGAAAGGTTTCCACACACTAGGAATCCCCTTTGCAGGCAGAGACTGCAGGTGATGGAGGGGGAAAGCTTCAGAGCCGCGGAGGAGAGCACAGCCACTGGGGTGCAGAGGGCAAAGCAGAGAGACTCCCGCACAGAGGATCGGTGCTGACCAGCACTCACCAGCCTGAGAGGCTTGTCTGCTCAACCGCTGGGGACGGTGGGGCTGGGAGCTGAGGCTCGGGCTTCGGTCAGATGCAGGGAGAGGACTGGGATTGACAGTGTGAACACAGCCTGCAGAGAGTTAGTGCACCACGGCTAGCCGGGAGGGAGTCCGGGGAAAAGTCTGGACCTGCCGAAGAGGCAAGAGACGTTTTCTTCCAACTTTGTTTCCTGGTTCGTGAGGAGAAGGGATTAAGAACACTGCTTAAAGGAGCTCAAGAGACGAGCGCGAGCTGTGGCTAACATCGCAGACTCCAGAGAAGGGCACGAGATGCTAAGGCTGCTGCTGACGCCACCAAGAAGCCTGTGTGCGAGCACAGGTCACTATCCACACCTCCCTTCCGGGGAGCCTGTGCAGCCCGCCACTGCCAGGGTACCGGGATCCAGGGACAACTTCCCCAGGAGATTGCACGGCGCACCTCAGGCTGGTGCAATATCTCACTGGCCTTTGCTGCTGCAGGCTCACCCCGCATCTGCACCCTTTCCTCCCCCCAACCTGAATGAGCCAGAGCCCCCGAATCAGTGGCTGCTTTAACCCCGTCCTGTCTGAGCAAATAACAGACACCCTCCGGCGACCTACACGCAGAGGCGGGGCCAAATCCAAACCTGAAACCTGGGAGCTGTGCAAACAGAAAAAGGGAAATCTCTCCCAGCAGCCTCAGGAGCAGTGGATTAAATCTCCACAATCAGCTTGATGTACCCTGCACCTGTGGAATACCTGAATAGACAATGAATCATCCCAAATTGAGGAGGTGGACTTTGAGAACAAGATTTATTATTTTTCCTCGTTTTCCTCTTTTTGTGAGTGTGTATGTGTATGCTTCTGTGTGTGACTTTGTCTGTATAGCTTTGCTTTCACCATTTGTCCAAGGGTTCGATCCATCCGTTTTTTTTTCTTACTTAATAAAAAAAAATTTTTTCTTAATAATTATTTTTTATTTTAATAACTTTATTTTATTTTACCTTATGTTATTTTATTCTCTTTTATCCTCTTTCTTTCTTTCTACTTTTTCTCCCTTTTATTCTGAGCCATGTGGATGAAAAGTTCTTGGTGCTGCAGCCAGGAGTCAGGGTTTTGCCTCTGAGGTGGGAGAGCCAACGTCAGGACACTGATCCACAAGAGACCTCCCATCTCCATGTAATTTCAAATGGTGAAAATTTCCAGGAGATCTCCATCTCCACACTAACACCCAGCTGCACTCAATGACCAGCAAGCTACAGTGCTGGACACCTTACGTCAAACAACTAGCAAGACCAGAACACAACTCCACCCATTAGCAGAGAGGCTACCTAAAATCATAATAAGTCCAAAGAAACCCAAAAAAACACCACCGGATGAGCACCTGCCCACCAAAGAGACAAGATCCAGCCTCATCCATCTGAACATAGGCACTAGTCCCCTCCACAGGAAACCTGCACAACTCACTGAACCAACTTTAGCCACTGGGGACAGACACCAAGAACAATGGGAATTATGAAAGTGCAGCCTGCAAAAAGGAGATCACAAAAACAATAAGATAAGCAAAATGAGAAGACAGAAAAACAAACAGCAGATGAAGGAGCAAGATAAAAACCCACCAGACTTAACAAATGAAGAGGAAATAGGCAGTCTACCTGAAAAAGAATTCAGAATAATAATAGTAAAGATGACCCAAAATCATGGAAATAGAATAGAGAAAATGCAAGAAATATTTAACAAGGAACTAGAACTGAAGATGAAACAAGCAACAATGAAAAACACAATATATGAAATTAAAAATACTCCAGAAGGGATCAATAGCAGAAAAACTGAGGCAGAAGAACGGATAAGTGACCTGGAGATAAAATAGTGGAAATAACTACTGCAGAGAATAATAAAGAAAAAAGAATGAAAAGAACTAAGGACAGTCTCAGAGACTTCTGGGACAACATTTAATGAACCAACATTTGAATTATAGGGGTTCCAGAGAAAAAGAGCAAAAGAAAGGGACTAAGAACATATTTGAAGAGATTATACATGAATACTTCCCTAATATGGGAAAGGAAATAGTTAACCGAGTCCAGGAAACACAGAGAGTCCCATACAGGATAAATCCAAGGAGAAATACGCTAAGACACATATTAATCAAACTGTCAAAAATTAAATAAAACATATTAAAAGCAGCAAGGGAAAAATGACAAATAACACACAAGAGAATCCTAATAAGATTAACAGCTGATCTTTCAGCAGAAACTCTGCAAGCCAGAAGGGACTGATGGGACATATTTAAAGTGATGAGGGAGATAAACCTACAACCAAGATTACTTTACCCAGCAAGGATCTCATTCGGATTTGATAGAGAACTTAAAACCTTTACAGACAAGCAGAAGCTTTGAGAGTTAAGCACCACCAAACCAGCTTTACAACAAATGCTAAAGGATATTGTCTAGGCAAGAAACACAAGAGAAGGAATATGCCTATAATAACAAACACAAAACAATTAAGAAAATGGGAATAGAAACATATATATCAATAATTACCTTAAATGTAAATGGATCAAATGCTCTCACCAAAAAACACAGACTGGCTGAATGGATACCAAAAACAAGACCCATATATATGCTGTCTACAAGAGACCCACTTCAGACCTAGAGACACATACAGACTGAAAGTAAGGGGATGGAAAAAGATATTCCATGCAAATGGAAACCAAAAGAAAGCTGGAGTAGCAATTCTCACATCAGACAAAATAGACTTTAAAATAAATAAAGACTATTACAAAAGTCAAAGAAGGACACTACATAATGATCAAGGGATCAATCTAAGAAGAAGATAAAACAATTGTAAATATTTATTCACCCAACATAGGAGCACCTCAATACATAAGGCAAATACTAACAGCTATGAAAGGGGAAATCGACAGTAACACAATCATAGTAGGGGACTTTAACACCCCACTTTCACCAATGGACAGATCATCCAAAATGAAAATAAATAAAGAAACACAAGCTTTAAATGATACATTAAACCAGATGGACTAAATAGATATTTATAGGACATTCCATCCAAAAGCAACAGAATAAACATTTTACTCAAGTGCTCATGGAATATTCTCCAGGATAGATCATACCTTGAGTCACAAATCAAGCCTTGGTAAATTTATGAAAAGTGAAATTGTATCATGTATCTTTTCTGAACCACAATGTTATGAGACTGGATTTCAAGTACAGGAAAAGATCTGTAAAAATACAAACACATGGAGGCTAAACAATACAATACTTAGTAACGAAGTGACCACTGAAGAAATCAAAGAGGAAATCAAAAAATACCTTGAAACAAATGACAATGGAGACACGATGACCCAAAACCTATGGGATGCAGCAAATGCAGTTCTAAGAGGGAAATTTATAGCAATACAATACTACCTTAAGAAACAGGAAACATCTCGAATTAACAACCTAACCTTGCAACTAAAGCAATTAGAGAAAGAAGAACCAAAAAAACCCAAAGTTAGGAGAAGGAAAGACATCATAAAGATCAGATCAGAAATAAATGAAAAAGAAATGAAGGTAACGATAGCAAAGATCAGAAAAACTAAAAGCTGGTTCTTTGAGAAGGTAAACAAAATTGTAAACCTTCAGCAAGACTCATCAAGAAAAAAAGAGAGAAGACTCAAATTAATAGAATTAGAAATGAAAAAGAAGTAACAACTGACAACAGAAATACAAAAGATTATGAGTATGAGAGATTACTACAAGCAACTCTATGCCAATAAAATGGACAACCTGGAAGAAATGGACAAATTCCTAGAAATGCACAACCTGCCAAGACTGAATCAGGAAGAAATAGAAAATATGAACAGATCAATCACATGCACTGACATTGAAACTGTGATTAAAAATCTTCCAACAAACAAAAGACCAGGACCATATGGCTTCACAGGCAAATTCTATCAAACATTTAGAGAAGAGTTAACACCTATCCTTCTCATAGTCTTCCAAAATATAACAGAGGGAGGAACACTCCCAAACTCATTCTACGAGGCCTCCATCACCCTGATACCATAACCAGACAAGGATGTCACAAAGAAAGAAAACTACAGGTCAATATCACTGATGAACATAGATGCAAAAATCCTCAACAAAATACTAGCAAACAGAATCCAACAGCACATTGAAAGGATCATACACGATGATCAAGTGGGGTTTATTCCAGGAATGCAAGGATTCTTCAATATATGCAAATCAATCAATGTGATACACCATATTAACAAATTGAAAGGGAAAAAACATATGGTCATCTCACTAGATGCAGCGACAGCTTTCGACAAAATTCAACACCCATTTATGAAAAAATCCCTCCAGAAAGTAGGCATAGAGGGAACTTTCCTCAACATATTAAAGGCCATTATATGACAAACCCACAGCCAACATCGTCCTCAATGGTGAAAAACTGAAAGCATTTCCACTAAGACCAGGAACAAGACAAGGTTGCCCACTCTCACCACTCTTATTCAATATTGTTTTGGAAGTTTTAGCCACAGCAATCAGAGAAGAAAGGAAATAAAAGGAATCCAAATCGGAAAAAAGAAGTAAAGCTCTCACTGTTTGCAGATGACAAGATTCTATACATAGAGAATCCTAAAGATGCTATCAGAAAACTACTAGAACTAATCAATGAAATTGATAAAGTAGCAGGATAGAAAATTAATGCACAGAAATCTCTGGCATTCCTATACACTAATGATGAAATTTCTGAAAGCGAAACCAAGAAAACACTCCCATTTACCACTGCAACAAAAAGAATAACATATCTAGGAATAAACCTACCTAAGGAGACAAAAGACCTGTATGCAGAAAATTATAAGACTCTGATGAAAGAAACTAAAGATGAAACAAACAGATGGAGAGATATGCCATGTTCTTGGATTGGAAGAATCCACATTGTGAAAATGACTCTACTACTCAAAACAATCTACAGTTTCAATGCAATCCCTATCAAACTACCACTGGCATTTTTCACAGAACTAGAACAAAAAATTTCACAATTTGTATGGAAACACAAAAGACCCCGAATAGCCAAAGCAATCTTGGGAACGAAAAACAGAGCTGGAGGAATCAGGCTTCCTGACTTCAGACTATACTACAAAGCTCAAGTAATCAAGGCAGTATGGTACTGGCACAAAAACAGAAAGATAGATCAATGGAACAGGATAGAAATGCCAGTGATAAACACATGCACATATGGTCACCTTATCTTTGATAAATGAGGGAGGAATGTACAGTGGAGAAAGGACAGCCTCTTCAATAAGTAGTGCTGGGAAAACTGGACAGTACATGTAAAAGCATGAGATTAGATCACTCCCTAACACCATATACAATAATAAGCTCAAAATGACTTAAAGACCTAAATATAAAGCCAGAAACTATCAAACTCTTAGAGGAAAACATAAGCAGGACACTCTATGACATAAATCACAGCAAGATCCTTTTTGACCCCCCTCCTGTAGAAATGGAAAAAAAAACAAAAATAAACAAACGGGACCTAATGAAACTTCAATGCTTTTGCACAGCAAAGGAAACCATAAAGAAGACCAAAGAACAACTCTCAGAATAGGAGAAAATATTGGCAAATTAAGCAACTGACAGAGGATTAAACTCTAAAATTTACAAGCAGCTTATGCAACTCAATAACAAAAAAAACAAACAACCCAGTTGAAAAATGGGCAGAAGATCTAAATAGACATTTCTCCAAAGAAGATATACAGATTGCCAACAAACACATGAAAGAATGCTCAACATCATTAATCATTAGAGAAATGCAAATCAAAACTACAATGAGATATCATCTCACACCAGTCAGAATGGCCATCATCAAAAAATCTAGAAACAATAAATGCTGGAGAGGTTGTGGAGAAAAAGGAACACTCTTGCCCTGCTGGTGGGAATGTGAATTGGAACAGGTACTTTGGAGAACAGTATGGAGGTTCCTTAAAAAAGTACAAATAGAACTACCATGTGACCCAGCAATCCCACTACTGGGCATATAACTTGAGAAAACCATAAGTCAAAAAGAGTCATGTACCAAAATATTCATTGGAGCTCTATTTACAATAGCCAGAAGATGGAAACAACCTAAGTGCCCATCATCGGATGAATGGATAAAGAAGATGTGGCACATATATACAATGGAATATTACTCAGCCATAAAAAGAAATGACATTGAGCTATTTGTAATGAAGTGGATGGACTTAGAGTCTGTCATACAGAGTGAAGTAAGTCAGAAAGAGAAAGACAAATACCGTATGCTAACACATATATATGGAATTTAAGAAAAAAAAATGTCATGAAGAACCTAGGTGTAAGACAGGAATAAAGACACAGACCTACTGGAAAATGGACTTGAGGATACGGGGAGGGGGAAGTGTAAGCTGTGACAAAGCGAGAGAGTGGCATGGACATATATACACTACCAAACGTAAAATAGACAGCTAGTGGGAAGCAGCCGCATAGCACAGGGAGATCAGCTCGGTGCTTTGTGACCACGTAGAGGGGTGGGACAGGGAGGGTGGGAGGAAGGGAGATGCAAGAGGGAAGAGGTATGGGAACATATGTATATGTATAACTGATTCACTTTGTTATAAAGCAGAAACTAACACACCACTGTAAAGCAATTATACTCCAATAAAGATGTAAAAAATAAATAAATAAATAAAATGTAAAAAAAAAAGGCAAATATATATTTTCATGGCCTGAAAAAGACTAGCGAAGACAATTTACCAACAAAATTTCAGAAGCTCAAAACATTTGCCTAATGTCATTGACTCAATAGAACTGAGAAGGCAGAATCCAAAGTTTGAAATAGGAAAATCTAGTAAGCAATATTATATTTACACAGGGCTTTACCCTCCAAAGTGAATGGAAAAACCGGTTACCTTTGTAGGTGGTGATAAAAATGGGGTTATAAACACAAGGACTGGTTCAAAATCTGTTTACAAAACAATTAATCTGTGCCCTCCTGAACTCCACAATGCCAGGACATCTCCTCCCAGTCCCTAATTCTCTGAAAAGTATAAAGCAAGCCGGGTGACAGGTAGGGATAGATATTTGCATGGCCTACAAATAACCAAAAAACTTGGAAACCCAAAAATAAAAATACAAAAGATATGGTAGAATTGAAATTGCAAACAATATAAATGAATTATTCTCCGTAAAGGAAATATCAGTAGGGATATCAGTTAAAGAGATATTGTACTTGATTGGTTGTCAGAGAAATACAAATTAAATGAACACTGAAAGAACATTGCAGGTTTCATACTGGGGGAAAAAATGGGTGGTCAACTTCTAGGGTAGTAGTAGAGAAATAGAAATTATCTTATAATGTTGGTGGGATTGTTAATGAGTGTGGTCAATTTGTAAAGGAATCTGGCCTTTCCTAGACAGTGATATACAACATTTGCAATTCTGTCGTATCTGCATAACCCAAAGAAACTAACATTGACACACAGAAGCGTTCATGGGGTGTTTGTTTCTGACTTGTCTGCTCTAAGCAAAGTTGCAGTCTTTAGTCTTTAGTCAATCACATAAAATATGGAATATGAATTTTGACCAATTTTAGATTCGGTTATAAGTGGGATAATGTATTACTTGTTATCCTGTGTCTGGCTCATTTCATTCAGCATAATGTCTTCCAAGTTCATACATGTTGTAGCAAAGGAAAAGATTCCTTCTTTTCTAAGTCTGAATAATATTTCATCTTATGTATATATCATATATTCATTATCCATTCAGTCAATCATACATCAATAAAAACTAAGTGGAATGTGCCTGTCCTTGAATAACATACAGCAGTTGGAAGGAACTAAGTAAGTCCACATTAAACATTATATAGAGTGAAAAATTAGGATATACAATGAGACATATAGCACAACACCAATTACTACCTTAAAGCATATTGTACCCAAAATAATACTAAGCACAGCATTTTTGTGGATTAACAATACATGTGTATAAACAAAGAGAGTAGGTCTGTGTAAGGAAATTGGTGAGACTAGAAATGGGATTACAGCTGCAGGATGAATGATTGATAAAATCATGATAATGTGTCATTAAATAAAGATGAGGATTAGCACAATTCTCAGTCCCTGCAATCCTTTAAGCAAACTATAATACAAAGCAAATCACAAAAGGTAATTGAAGCAAGGAAAATTGCCCAACACAGTATCTGATGCATAGTTATTGTTCAATAATTGTTTTCCAAACAACTGAATGAATGAATGAATTTGTGAGTGAACAAATAAAAAATGGATGAATGATATGTTTTATACACTATGAAGTTTAGTATATTGAATAGAAAGTATGTACAAAAATAGAGTGCAACCAAAAAAACATTTTTCCCTATGTAATCCAAATAGATGTGTGCTACAATGATTGATAATTGGCTTGGACTGGGACTTAGCTATGATTATTTATGAAACTGAGGAAAAATGCAGAATTGATTTAGATGATGCTAATTGTGCTGAAAAAGCATGATGGTATTTGGAATTCAGTTCTTCTGCCCATCCTAGGGGCTTTTAGGTCTTTTCATAAGAAAAGGAGACTATGATCAATTTAGAAATCTCTGTAAGGCAAACATATTTCAGTGGGAAATACATTTTCCTATCTACAATGTTTAGTTCAGCATAATTAACATGAATAATTCAGGACAATTTTCTGATACTTATCATATTTGAGAGCTTAGCTGGATCCTAACTGCCCTCAAAATGTAGTCAGAATGTAAATTTCTCAGCAGAGTGGGAAGCAGGTAGTTTGATTAAAATGTAATATGCATTTAGAATTAACAGTATTTAGGGTCTTAACAAAATGACCTTAACAGTATTATTTTACAGAAATACATTTACATAATTGTTGCAATGACATCTCCCTCTCTTCCCAACTCTTCCCTTATACCTCCTTACATATTTAATTTCTCCCTTAATCAATAGAGAGTAAAATAGTTTATTTTATAGTTCATTTTAAGTTGAATGCCAGCTAGAAGGAAATAGTAATTTTAACCTAAGTAAAGTAGGCAAAACCTCTGCTTTAATAAAAATTAGAATGTTTGAATCAATTATCTGTACTGGGTCCTCTTTGCCATGTTTATTTCATTATTTCATCAGGATATTTACCTTTGTGAACGTGTGAACATCCAATTTAGTTCACTCTCACTGTTTATAACACCCCCCCCCAAAAGGCATTAGATTATAGTGTGGGTTATAAGAGAATGGACTTTATATGTTAAAGTAGGATTTAAAAAAAAATTCAAGCTCTCTGAATCAATTTGAAATCTGTTTCAGTATGAAACAAAATATCTGAATAGAACTCTTGACTGCTGGTAAATTGGAGAAAACTGCAACTCAGTGCTTTCCCTGACCTAAGGGATGAAGAGATTTTCTTTCACTGGCCTCTTATATCTTGGGTGGAAACAGTTAATTTGTTGACCTGGACTCAGAGAAATAACTACTTTGATCTGATCTTAGACCAAGAGAAGAGTTTGGAACTGTTTGAGGGTGGACAGTTCAAATGGCAATGATAGGGAAAGAATGGGAGAGGGGCCAGAGACAAGAGTGTCAGCTACCATCAGCTGAAGAAATGATGAAGAGATGATCAGTTTAGACCAGTGCTCTTAATATTTTGGGGCTCATGGCCCTATGAAGTCTGATTAAAATTACATCCATCGAATATACTTACATTCATCTTTGCTTTCCTGTTACATGGAACTCTTTAAAAAACTGAAAGAAATGAAAGAAAATATAAGTTCCTGATGTCTTATTTTCAATCTTGTCACTTTTAAACTACATGGTTCTTTTATATAATAAATGATTATCTAAATTCAAATCTAGCTCTGTCATGTACAAGTTGTGGGTCACAGGATGACTTACTTAATGTCTTTAAGTTACTAAATGTCTTACAAATATCATAGACATAATATTCCATACATAATTATAAATATGCTATAAATGTATATATATATATATATATATATATATATATAGTTACTTTCTCAATCATTCACTTTGGATGAAAATATTTCCATAACTGGAATTGCTGAGTGGAAATGAGTTTGATGAACTAGTAAATACATTTTATGCAAATTGCCAGATTATCTTCTAATTTATACTCTTTCTAGCAGTACAGGAGAGTGTCTTTCCCTCATACTTTTCCAAATGTTGAGTAGTATCATAGATTTTAATTTTGCTATTACTATAGTTAAAAATTATTCTTAACTGTTGTGCTTGCATTTCCCTGATATATTAAGAATTATTAACTTTTGAGTGTAAAATTAGCTATTTATATCTTTCCCCTATGACATTTACTGTTTATATTTTTAGTCTTCTTTCTCCAGAAAGAAAGGAGCTCTTCTTTTCCTTATGAATTTGAAAGAATTATTTGTATCATAAGATTATCCCTAATTATTCTCATATGTATGTTGAAAACATGTTTTGGTTTATATTTTATCTTTTTTATAGTGTTTTCTAAAAATTTGTATATATTTTAAGGCTTACATGAAGATATTTATGTTTCTCTTTATGACATTAGTTCATGCTAATGGAACTTCTGGGCTTCATTTATTAATCAATAAATATCTAATCTGCCTAAGTTATTAGTTAGGAATTTAATTGACTCAAAGTATAATTTTATCATATAATAAGATCTTAAAGAAATTTTTACTTTGGAATAATTTTAAATTTATAAAAAAAAATGTAAAATAATATAGAGATTTCTCATTCTATCCTTTATCGAGTTTCCTCTAGTGTTAACATCTTGCAAACGATGAGTACACTTGACAAAATTCAGTTAATATTGGCACAATATTATTAACTAAATTACAGACTGCTGGAATTTCTTTGGTTTCATATTTATACTTTTTACTCTCTTTTATATGTCTGTCTACTCCTATGTCAACCTTGATGCTTTCATTTTTGTTAATTTATAAATAATTTCAGCGTCTTGTGGAGCAAAGCCAAATTATTATTATTAATAGATTCTGCTTAGTTGTTCTGGATGACGTATTTATTTTTCCAAATGACCTACAAAATCATGGAGTGAGATTTAAGAAAATGTAATATTGAAATTTAGTCAACATTGTTAACCAACTATACTCCAATACAAAATAAATTTTTTTTAAATTAAATTAAATTTTGAAAAAAGAAATTAATTTTCCCCTAAAGATTCATTTTGGGAGGATTAAAACCTTTAAATGGCTTTTCTTCATGCATATATTTTGAGTCTCTTTTTTTTTTTTTTCTGCTGGAGTCTAGTCTTCCTCACTTTAAAATTTTATGGAGGAATACCCTGCATCTCTCTCCCTATGGTTTGGGAACAGCTAACTTCACTCTATATCCACCAAGAGCCTTCTTTAATCTCTGCTACTGCTCCTGCTTATTCACCTTAGACTAATGTGATGAGTTTTAGAGAATGTCTCTGATCTACTCTGTATCCTTCTATATCAAGTAGGATACAATCAGGTCCAGGAATGGAACTATGAAAATAACCTCTCTTGTTTACTTTACAGGAAGTCACAAAATATGTGGTTCTATCATATCATCAAAATGCCAGACTCTTAATTTACATATTCTGTACACTCTCTTCAGTTTGTATTTATGCATGCTACCTCATGGTCCAAGATGGATGTTGCAGTTCTAGACAATATGTTTTCACATCAATATCCCAAGCAGGAAGAAAGGAAGTATTTGGAGAAAAGGCTCTCATTTTTTCTCATTGATCAGGACTGGGTCACATGGTCCATTCAACTAACTGCAAGAGAAATTGGGAAAAAAACATTCCTGGAACAGGGCTGTAAGCACCATGATTGGCTTAGATCAATGCTGGGTCTGGGAACAATAAGAGTTCTATTAACAAGGGACAATAAGGAACAATTGATGTTGCATAAATAATCACTGCAGCTGCTAGTGTCTCTGAGCTGGAATAAATCTATATATTTTTAATGACCACTCTATACAATAGAATGAGAAACTGTCTTATGAAACTGTCCCTATTCCATTTCTCCTAGCTGATGTTCAAAACATCTCACTTAGGGACTTTAAGATAGGTCCAATTTTCACAGCTTCACTGTGAAATGTCTTCTTTTTATACTAATTTCCTTGGGACATCCAAATTATGATTACTTTAATCTTAGATTTTTATGTGCCTACTTTTCCATTGCTACAGAGGATTAAAATGATAAGACTTTTTACAGTACCAGTACCATAGCCACAACTTTTACATAATCAAGCCTTTAGAATCAAATATCAGTTTACATTCTAAGTATTTTTTTATTGACATTAGAAATATATACTTAGACTATAAACCTTTGCATTTGGGAGGTGCAACAAATTCCATTCAGAAAAGTAGAGGACACAGAAACACAGTATACTCCCTTTTGAAACTTCTGTCTGAGAATTCTTCAGTTTACTAATAAAGTTTAATTTTGAAGAAATGGCTTAGCCTGAAATTCAATTGTGTCTTCTAATTGAATTCCCCACATAAGTAAAATTACTGAACCAATTGTAGACAATGTTGGACAAGGGCAGGACCCTTAATACAGAGAAGGCAATGTTGGACCAGAGTGGAAAGGTAGATTATAAATATGGTCATCTTCTATAGGCAGTTTGCTCTCAAGAAGGAGAAAAAAAACTGACCCAAGTATCTATCTCCATGTATTGGTATCAAATAGTTCAACCAGAGAAGCCACCTTATCCCCCTGGAGTAGAAAGTGTAATTGGACAGAATAAGGACAGGAGGTACACAAACTCTGTTTGGCTACTCAAAAGGGGAGTATTAGAGTGTGGTGAAAAGACTTTCCCTCCAAAATTTTATACATAAAATTTATTTTGTTTTTAAGAAGCCAGGCTCCTTCTTGTTAATGGTACATTTCCTTGGAGTTGCTATTTCATACATAAGGAATATTATATACATATTACACACATACATACACACACACAATTGGTCTGGATGCTAAGTTAATGAAGACATCACAATATCAGTTTGAAATTATCCACTCCAAAGCCTGAAGCTTACATAATTCAAGGCCCAAGGACTTACCTGAGTCCCCTTAAACCCCAAACTGATTTGCCAGTTAGTGCAAAACTCAGACCAGCACCTATGATGATCATTCCCAGGGTAGCGCTCTCCTCACTACAGAATATGGTGCTTCTTATAATAACTATTAATAACTAATGGCATTGTCTTTAAAACAAAAATGTGAATTATTGTTCCAACATAATCAAGATGGCCATATATTCATTTGTACTCTGTTTTTCATTGTCCTATAAAAAAGTTCTAGTGTGTATAAGATTAAGGTTAGTGCTATTTTCCAGGACTGTAAAACCTAAGTGCAAGTGGGTTTTTATCATAGTTCTGCTTAATATTGCCTAACCATAGGAGATAAGAAATAAAATATTAGATATGTCTGTTTACTACAAAAGCATTTTGACTAAATTATCCCCAAAATTTTAAGAAACATCTGGCATTGAAATAATGATGGTGTCTAATATTACTACAATTTGCTGAACAAGATTGACTGAAGCAGTTGGGACAATGATATATAAGCCCACAATTCCAATACAGCAATCTTAGAAATCATTGAGGCAACCAGAAATAATTACTTGTTTTGTAAACAAGCTGGGAAGGAATAGGCCAGTGGGAAGCAGACCCTAGCTTCCAAAGACAGAAATAAGACAGGACCCCATGATAAGTGGCCTGAGCCTTGTCATAGTTCAGGGCTGCCATAATGTTCATGCTGCTAGTTCCAAAGATTCCTTGGGAATTTACAATAGAAATATAACTGCAGCGAAAACCTAGAAATAGGTAACCTCTCTTTTAAAGGAATCATTAACTATACTCCATCCTGAGCTTGTGGTGGTGCCACTTCTTGCCTTTTTTGTCTACCTTTTTTGTCTTTTTTGTCTACCTTTTGTCTTTTTTGTCTACCTTTTGTCTACCTTTTGTCTACCTTTTTTGTCTACCTTTTGTCTTTTTTGTCTACCTTTTTTGTCTTTTTTATCTACAGCTCCAATAAAATGGAGTTTGTCTAAAGATCCCCATTGACAGAATGACTAACCGGAGCTTATTCTTATTCATTCCTCTCTATCTTCTCACCTCTCTTACCACCTACCTTTATTCCAAGGAACATTTTAACTTCATATCTTACCTGCTTTTGGACTTAATGCCCATCTCTTGCCTTCTCAGCATTAACACTCAGATCCCAAGAGCCAACATAAAGCTTACTGAACCATCACACAGAGCAGATGTGCTCCAGTTAGAATGTTTGTGGATGAATGTAACAGAAATCTAAACACAAAACAGAGTGTTCTAAGCTCACATAAATATATGATGAGACATGAGGCGGATTTTAGAACTGGGTTAAGTCCATTTTCCATGGACTGAAGCACATGTGTAAGGATTCAGGTCTTTGGTGTCTCTCTCCACTCTGCTCTTCTGTTTCTTGTGGTTCTTGCTTCTGAGTGTGGAAGAACTGTCCCTGAAAATTACCCTCAACTTCTTCTCTTAGGTCATTGGCCAGACTTTGGTTATATGCTCTTTCTTAAACAAACACCTGGAAAGAAAGATAGGACTATCTTTAAACCAGGATTTCTCAACCTTGACACTGTTGACTCTTGGGGCCAAATAATAATTTTTTATGAAGTGTTGCCTACACATGCTAGAAGGTTTAGCAGCATCCCTGGATGCTACCCAGTAAATATCATACCCCCTACCCAATGTGACAACCCAAAATATTTCTAGACATTTCCAAATATCCCTAAGGACAAAATTGTCACTTGTTGAGAACTATAGCTTTAGACTAATAAAGCTTACTCCGGTGCTAAATGTGAGCTGAACTTGCATTGTGGCACTGAGTTATGTAAGAGAGAGGTAGCTAATCTATCCAAAGCAATATTCTTTTAAGAATGAAATAGAATAGAATGGTGACATGTGGGTAATCCACAATGAAAACTACATATTTAAGTCAAGTCCCATGTTAATATTGCTGATAATCAATCCAGGATATGCTTGACACTGCCCAGTTAGGTTGCTATCCATTGTCTTACTGACTGTGGAAGGGATATGTCTATAATGAACAAGATCTGGATAGAAAGAAGGAAGGCCTGATAGAGAAGGAAGCCTTTCTCCTTATGAAAGATCTCATTTCTGGTACTGACCATGACAGCTCAGTGGGACTACAGCCTATAATTCCTACTAACTGGACAAATGAAGCTGTTCTCAGTTATCTACATTAACATACCACTGTAAGCATCTGAGATTTGTCAGCAGTTTCAGGATTTTAAGAAAATTTGGGGGTGAGTTGTGGACCATTGGGATTGACATTATACCTTTTGAACAAATTAGATCACTTGGTGGCCCTTGAACTAACCTGTCCTTTGGTTCATCTATGTGATGTAATACCCAGTAGCAGGATCTATCTTGCAGTCATTCCCAATCTTTTCCTGCTCCCCTCATTTAGATGTGAGGGGGTGCCCCTCTCCTCAGGAGCCCATATATAATACAGAAGATGTCTTCTAAGTTGCTTTACCATGAAGATGACAAGTAGAAGATACATGTTAATTATTTTGGGTTTTTCTGGAACATAGCTCAGGATAAACCCAACATATAGCCTTGTGGAATATTGTTACATGCTGACATTAATCTCTTTCTTTTATAAGTCTTTCCCAGGTACTGACCTGGATGCCTGGGGAACAGATTTCCATTTTAATCTTAGCAGATGTAGGTATCAAGTTTCTTTCCTCTGGACTTACTGTCACTTGTATGAATTATATTGTATTTTAAACCAAGCAAAAAAGGCTTTTGACATGGCTTAAAGTTTTAGCTAAATGGGCCACCATGGAATGGAATTACAAATTTGTGCATCCGTTCATTCATTCACCACAGATTTGTTTAGTAGGCATTGTGTAAATTCTTAAAGGTATGTTGATAATTAAAGCTCCTTGATCTCTGCCATCAAGGAACTCAGGGTCTAATGGGGAAGAAAAATGTGTGAACAGATGATTAAAGGGGGTTCTAAAAAGTGTCATTAAAAGAATGAACAAAATGTTGGACAGATGCAGTAAACTTCTATATAATCTGAGTCAAATTCCCAGCAGGAAACAAGGCACATTCAAAGAACTAACTGAAAAGAACTTAGTGAAGTGACTCTTTACAGAGATGTTGTCTGCATTTGGAGAAACAGAATAGAATGATGGGGCATCCAGGGACTAGCAACAATGGAAGCCATGGGGCTTGAAGAGGCAGGAGGAGAATGTTACTAGAACTCACAAACATTGCTGACATAGGAAAGGGACTTCCCACAGCATCTGAGGCCTTGGGTAGAAGAACAAAAGGAATGCAACACTGTCCAAACTGTGGTCCAAGAAGGGGCAGTGAGCAGTGTGCAGAATAAATAACCGGACCTTCCCCACTTCCTACATTTGGTTTTGTGTTGCTACCTCTCATTGGCTATTTCCAACCAGAAAACAGGGTATGGTGATGTGTTCTACAGAAATCAGCCTCTTGGCAAACAGGGAAGAAAATAAAGGGAAAGAATGGTACATCCATTGCATAGCAGCAGGGTGAGATGCATGGAGAGGGTTCTGCTGGTTGGGCACAGGCAGCTGAAGCCAGGTTGAGAAGGGCTTTGGACTCTCATCTCACTTCATTTAGTAGAGATAAGACACAGGCAGAGTGAAGAAAATTTGGTTTCTTCCTTTAATGTTTCCCCTTACATAAGAAATTTCAGTGAAAGACTGTATATGTGTGTGTGTATGCATCTGTATGTATCTGTGTGTGCTCGTTTTGCTTTCTGATTTGCATAAAGCAAGATTTTTCAGAGGTTAAGGTGATCTTAGAAAAGTATTTTTTAAGAAGACTTTTAATATTTCTTATTAGAAGCAACTACTGTAACTACCAAGAAAATATTTTTAACAGGAAAAAAATATAGCTAACCAGGATAAGCAAGTTCATAGTTATACAAAAATGCAAAGTATTGTAGCTCTATTGATCTTGAGGTACCTAGAAAACTCGAAAGAGGTTAGTAAGCCTAATATCAATTCAGATCCTAGTTTTTACTTCTTCATATCACGTGTCAGGTTGATCAGAGATGCCCAGGCTTTTCAAGTGATCATTAAAATAGAGGTGGCTTAGGGCACTTTGAGATATGTTATTTTGCTCCCACTCCCATTTCATCTGGGCTCCAGACAACTGAGGTTTTTTTAAAGATTGTTAGACTAATTGGTCAAGTACATATGTATTTCCATCAGTTTTCATAATTAGGTTGGCTTTTTTTTCCTTCAAAGCTTAGTTGGAAAAATGACAAAGGATGAGCTGTTTGTATATCATTAATCTGTATCCTCATTAACTTAAGTAAGATTTTTAGTTTAAAGGAAAAGATTGGACTGATGATGGTTTCTGGCTGTTTGATTGTTTATCACTCTTTCTGTCATTTTTCACTCTCTACATCCCCTTTATTGAGCCAATTATGAATATAAGCAATCAATAAAACTCCAGGTGCCATTGTTTGGCACTTGTGTGTATTACATAAGATGGGGAAAATAAAACTGTATTATAGTTAATTGATAAAGTTTTTAAGAAAAACAACAAAACCTTTGAACATTTTCAAGCCAACATAATGCAGTTGTATTTTGTGGGTACATATTTGTATAAAATTATGACTGGAAAATTATTCTGACAAATATGTAATATGAACCCAGAGGAGGTATACTTAGTCATATACAGATTATATATCCCAATATATGTTCCATTAGCATTGATTTTACCTATAAATCATGTGCACATGGGCATTTTTACCAACTTTTACCAATTTTGACAACTTTTGAAGAACTTCTGTAGATCTTATTCTTTTTCACATACTAACAAGAAGGAAAAAATATTGATATTTCTTTTGGTATCTAAGATATTAATCAGCCAGTAAGCACTTGGTAGGCATGTTATGTGCTAGCCTATATGCAATAAAAAGTAATTTTCCAGTATGATTCTTCACATCAAAGTAAAATAGATTATAGAGGAAATCTTAACCACTAGGCCTGTATAAATCTCTATTATAAAATATAGCAAATTATTAAGTATTTTGAAAATGAATTTTCAAAATTTTATTTTTAATAAAAATTGTATAACATTATATATATATATATATATGCACATAGTGAAATGATTCCTACTGTCAAGCTAACATATCCATCTCAGGTAGTTACCTATTTTTCAACGAGATCACCTGAAATCTACTTTCTTAGCAAATTTCCACATCACCTATAGTATCATTAACTATAGTCCTCATGTTGTACTTTATAGACCTATTCATCCTATAGAACTGCAACTTTCTGCCCTTTGACCAATATTTCCCCATTTCTTCCACCTCTCCACCCGGGTAACCACCATTCTACTCTCTGTCACTATATATTCAACATTTTTAGATTCTATGTATGTGACATCATGCAATTTTATCCTTTCTATCTGGCTTATTTCACTTAGCATATTGTCTTCCAGTTTCATCTATGTTGTTGCAAATGGTGAATATATACCGTGGCATATTTTTCAGCCTTAAAAAAGAAAATGAATTTTCTTAATTTCAAGTATGATACATGTTTTAAAGTATTTTTAAGTGAGTGCTAACTAAAGATAAGCCAATAAAAAGAAAATCTCCAAACTTACAGAGTATATGGTGGCTATAATATCTCTTAACATATAGTGATTAAATTTTAGAGCTCAGCAATTGAAAGAAGTCACCAGGGATACCAAGGATGCATCCTTGGTTTTATCATCTCTAGGCTTTAGATAATTACCAATTTTTCAGACAGTGCCCCTTCAATTTTAAATATACCTCTTAGATTCAGAACGAAATAAATTATTTTGGCCTATTAAAAGCCTGCAGCCTGTAACTGAGCTATGACACATTCTGGAATAGAGTATTTGGGGTCAGGAATGTTGAGTGTTGGGAGTGTTTGCTAAATATGGCTGCTCCACAGTGCCGTGAGAACCCCCATGCTCTTTTTCCCACTTCACACTGTAGGGTAGAGGACTAGGTTTGAAAGTTGGTGTGGATTTTTCCACCAGCCCTGTTAAACAGGAGCCCTGAGATCTGCTCCTGAGCAGTGGCTCTGTCACCATGGCTGTATGAATGACAATCATAACAGAGAGACACTGAGAAGGCAGATGTTGTTACAATATCCTTGTTGTGTGACTTGGAAGCAGGGAGGAAAACAACTGAATAGCAGTGTCCACTGAACATCTGGGGTTGATCTTGTTGATTGTGCCCAAGAATCATTGGCTGAGTCTCTCTTTGCTGTAATAATTGTGGCAGAACAAAACCAAGCAGCTCACTTCCCAGTTAGTTCTGCTTTAAGGGGTTCAGTGGACAGCCACTTGAAGTTCTGTTTCCTGTTTCTTACAGAACTCCAAATGTAGATTTGCCAAGATTGTGTAAGAAGCTTTTAATCATATGTCTCCTTCTTCCTTCTTCTCTCTCCTTACCTTGCTTACTTTCTTCCCTCCTACTTTCCTTTCTCCTCTCTCTCTCATTCCTTCTTTTCTTCCTTCCTTCTTCTCTTTTTTCTTCTTTCTTTTTTTTCTTCCTTCTTTTAATCTTTCTACATTCAAATTATGAATCACTGTTATGTACTAGACAACGTTGAAGCACCAGGGATACGGCAGCGAATAAAAATAAACAAAGTGCCTGCCAACCTGGAGCTAATGAGGGGAAATAAAGCACACAACAAATAGGTAAACAAGGTATATAATATAATATAATATATGCACTAAGGAGAAAAATAAAAGAGATAAGAAAATAGAAAGCATTATTTTAGGTAGTGTGGTTGTATTGGTTTCTTAAGACTGCTGTAACAAATTATCACAAACTTGGTGGCTTACAACAAATAAACTTATGCTATAATAGTTCTGGAGGCCAGAAATCCTAAATTAGGGTGTGGGCAAGGCTGTGCTTCCTCAAAGGGCTCTAGGGGAGGATCTTTCCTTGCCTCTTCCCATTTCTGGTAGTTCCATATATCCCATGCTTGTCATGGCATAATCCCACTCTCTACTTCCATTTCCTTCTGTCTCTTATAAGTACACTGTCATTGGGCCCACCTGGGTCATCCAGGATGATATAGTCTCAATATTCTTAACCTAATTACATTTTCAAAGCCTTTTTTTTTCTTTTTTCCCAAATAAGGTCAAATTTACAGTTTCTGTTGATTAGGCCATTGACATATCTTTTTTGGGCAGGAGAGACAACATTGAACCAGCTATGGTGGCCAAAAAAGGCTCTTCGGATAAGGTGGTCAAGAAAGGGCTTTCAGATGAGATAATATTTGAACTGAGACCAGGACAAAGTAAAGAAATGAGCCAATATGGAAAATTATATGATCAAAAATATGTAGTTCCCACAGTTCATCCCCAAAGGGATTGATATCTTCACAAATGTTTGAAAACATCTATGAAGTATACTCTAAAAAGAGTTCTACACCCACCTTTTGGGTCCAGGAGTAAATGAAAGTGCTGGAAGCTTCTTGAATTTTGATCATAGTTCTCATTGTCGTATCCATTGTCCATGGAAAGTTGTCTAGTAAAACAGAACCTCCCTAACCCTCCTCCAATTCTTCCCTTAAAATTTTATTTTTGCATATTACTAACATCTTAATTCTTCATAAAATTAATGTAGTCCTGGAAATTCCATAATTTTCATAAATGTAGTTTGGAAGTACCAACCTGAGAAAAATGAGGAAGGGGTGAAACGTTCAGGGGTTTGGAGAGAGAAGAATAAGGAGAATGAACAAAGGGAGTGATTATTTCCCCAAATAAAGTTAATCAACTTCAAAATGTACCTAAGAATTGACTACAATAACCTTAGTGGATTTTAAATGCTGCTGGGAAGTGTCTTGCTCGGTGAGGGATGGAAAATATTTTTTTTCCTACAGAAAGAGATTCTCATTCTGCTATCTAACAAGAATTCTTCATGCTGGAAGCAGAACAATTTTATTATAAGGCAGCATGAGGTAGATCTGTTTTAGATTCTTCATAAAGTTTTTTTTTTTTACTCCTTAAACTAATATTTTACCTGCAACCCAGTTGTAAGTCATAGATATGAAAAGCTTGGTTATCTGTTCACATACTCTGCAAGTCAATGTCTCATACCCCTATCTCTCCAAGTGACCCAGTGCAATAGTCAACATTCCCAATGTAAAGAGGAATACAGGTTTTCTCCCCTTAAATATAGTTTTTATTAACCAGATAACACAAAACATTAAAACTAGAAGGCAAGTTCTACATTTTATATTGAAGAAAAACTAGCTTTGTGTTCAAGAGTTGGAAAACCTGATTCTTAAATCCATTTCTGAAATTCCATTTCCTCATCTAAAATGTGGCTAAATAACTGCTTTCATAAGATGTGTACAAATATTTTTCTCTTAATATCCTAAGTATTAAGTAGAGTTAAAGATAACCACCATAAAGCATTTTAGCTTTGAGAACCCACTGAATGTTGGGACAACGTGGATAAACTTGCAAGATATTATGCTATGTGAAATAAACCAGACACAAAGAAAAATACTGCATGATCTTACATGTGGAATCTAAAAAAGTTGAATCATAGAAACAGAGAGTAAAATAGTGGTTACTAAGTGTGGGGAGGTGGGGAAAATGGGAAGATGTTGGTCAAAGGGTACAAAGTTGCAGTTATGTAGAATGAATAAGTTATAGAGATCTAATGTATAGAATGATGTCTATGTTAATAATACTATATTATATACTAGAAATTTACTGAGAGTCGATTTCAGGTGCTCTTAACAAACACATACAGAATGTAACTATGTGAGGAGATGGATATATTAATTAGCTTGACTATAGTAATCATTTCACTTTGTATATGTATATCAAATATCAGGTACACTTTATATAAAATTTTATAAAAAATAAAGCTTTTTTTTTTTAATTCTTTACTCTCTCACTCTAGCTGTCATACAGAAGCTATGAGATGTGGGCTATCTCTTCTTTCCATTGGGAAACAAAACTACTCACATTTCTATTGCAATGGGGGTGATGAGCCTTCTAAGGAGCTCTCCATTCTCTCACTATTTTACCTCCCTATCACCTCAAGTATTATGCTTATGCGTCTTTGCTCTTACCTATATAGTAAACCACATTCTCTTTCTCCAAAATCTTTTGCATTATCCTTGAAGGATGTTCTATTGATTTCCACCTTTAAAATAAAACAGAAGCATCCATTGCATCAGTCACATTCTTCCCTTAACATTATCATTCAACTCTGAAATCCTCTTCTAGTTACAATCTTATCTACTTCTTTTAAAGTCAAATTTCTTGAAAGAAATTTCTGCATGCATTGCATATGTTTTACAATTTTCTGCTCATCATTAAGCAACAGTAATCTGGCTTCTGCCTTCACTGATTGACTTGAAACTGCCATTTTCAGTGTCACCAGCAACTTCAATGTTTTAAATTCAACAGCAACAATTTAAACCATTGTTCCTCTTGCTAAGTTATTATTTTTAATATCCTCTATCTAGTCCTTAAATAATACAGTTCATCATTGCTTTGTCTTAGGTCTTCCTCTCTTCTAATTTTACATATTTTTCCTAGGTCATTGCATTAATCCCAAAGTTGACAGTTATTTTGGCCATGCTTATAACTCAAAATTGTGTTTTAAGCCCATTCATCTCTACCTAACTTGAGAATCCCGTATCTACTCTCTACTGATGTCCCTAGTTTTATGAGACCAGGTATCTCAATTGCTACATAAGTAAAACTAATTTAATAATCTTCCTCTCTAAACCACATTTTTCTCTATGTTAGTCATTAATGTTTTCATCATCTATTCAGTTTATTATACTCAATGTGGTAGTGGCCATACTCTGCCTATCCAATATATAACAAAGTCCTCTTGATTCTAACTCTGGTATAACTCCAGACTTTTTATACATATATACTATCAAAGCCCTAGTTTAAGTCTGCATAATCTTTCACCTGGAATATAGCAATAGCCTCCTAATTTGATTCCTTTCCGACACAATGTCTCTGTAAAGTTTATCCTCTTTATTGCAGCTAGAGAGATGTTCCAAAAATGGAAACTATGTCATATCATGTTTGGGTTTTCCTTTTGCCTTTGAGTAAAAACATAAGCCCTTAACAGGCCCACAGATATTGACTGACCTGAACCATTAATTTGCTTCTGGAATTACAGCAATTACAACACATTCTTTCCTCTCTAGAGATCTTCACATAGACTCTTCTTTTTGCTTACAGTTCTCTTAAAACAGCTGCACTTAACACACAGCAAAATCAAACTGCTTTGTCACTCCCATTCACCAAGTTAAAGTCAATGTACTTGTCAAATCTTGTTAACTCTCACCTATTCATACAGTATTTTTCTGACCATCCTGACTAAATGAGGTCTTCTCATTATCCCCTTCGATAGCAGAGTCTGTGGCTATGATAAATTATCAAAATTTTGTACTTGTTGTACTTGTAATGTACTTGTTTAGTGTCTGTTTCTCAATTTGGACTATGAGCTACATAAGAGCAGGAACAATGTTATCTTCCTGGATATATTCTCAGTACAAATAAAAGCATCTTGAAGACAGCCATGCCATATGAATTACAGAATGAAGAAATAAAACTCCATTGGTTTGAAATATAGCCATCACTTTCTCACTTCTAGGAATCAGACATACCAGCAGTATCTCTCTACTTTCTGGAAAATACCCTCTACTCTTACCCCAGTCAAATGTCTACCTTTTCCATTGTTGTGAAGTTCAACTATTAGGGTATAAATCTACTGTTCTTTATCATGACATTTTATTGTTGTTTCAACAAATCAATAGATCCTGGTATAATAAAGAGCTCTGGATTAATTAATTTTCTCTATAGACTTTAAACAGTACAAACAGACAATTTCCTGTAGTAAAAATAAAAGTATTATGAACATGGAAATCTAGAAATATATGCCACTTCAATGTTTGAACAGTTATTTAGTTTTTTTTTTTTTTTTTTTTTTTTAACATCTTTATTGGGGTATAATTGCTTTACAATGGTGTGTTAGTTTCTGCTTTTAACAAAGTGAATCAGTCATACATAAACATATGTTCCCATATGTCTTCCCTGTTGCGTCTGCCTCCCTCCCACCCTCCCCATCCCACCCCTCCAGGCTGTCACAAAGCACCGAGCCAATATCTCTGTGCCATGTGGCTGCTTCCCACTAGCTATCTACCTTACTGCGTTTGTTACTGTGTATATGCCCATGACTCTCTCTCGCCCTGTCACAGCTCACCCTTCCCCCTCCCCATAACCTCAAGTCTGTTCTCTAAGAGGTCTGCGTCTTTATTCCTGCTTTACCCCTAGGTTCTTCATGACATTTTTTTCTTAAATTCCATATATATGTGTTAGCATACGGTATTTGTCTTTTTCTTTCTGACTTACTTCACTCTGTATGACAGACTCTAGGTCTATCCACCTCATTACAAATAGCTCAATTTCGTTTCTTTTTATGGCTGAGTAATATTCCATTGTATATATGTGCCACATCTTCTTTATCCATTCATCCGATGATGGGCACTTAGGTTGTTTCCATCTCCGGGCTATTGTAAATAGAGCTGCAATGAACATTTTGGTACATGACTCTTTTTGAATTTTGGTTTTCTCAGGGTATATGCCCAGTAGTGGGATTGCTGGGTCATATGGTAGTTCTATTTGTAGTTTTTTAAGGAACCTCCATACTGTTCTCCATAGTGGCTGAACCAATTCACATTCCCACCAGCAGTGCAAGAGTGTTCCCTTTTCTCCACACCCTCTCCAGCATTTATTGTTTCTAGATTTTTTGATGATGGCCATTCTGACTGGTGTGAGATGATATCTCATTGTAGTTTTGATTTGCATTTCTCTAATGATTAATGATGTTGAGCATTCTTTCATGTGTTTGTTGGCAGTCTGTATATCTTCTTTGGAGAAATGTCTATTTAGGTCTTCTGCCCATTTTTGGATTGGGTTGTTTGTTTTCTTGTTATTGAGCTGCATGAGCTGCTTGTAAATTTTGGAGATTAATCCTTTGTCAGTTGCTTCATTTGCAAATATTTTCTCCCATTCTGAGGGTTGTCTTTTGGTCTTGTTTATGGTTTCCTTTGCTGTGCAAAAGCTTTGAAGTTTCATTAGGTCCCATTTGTTTATTTTTGTTTTTATTTCCATTACTCTAGGAGGTGGGTCAGAAAGGATCTTGCTTTGATTTATGTCATAGAGTGTTCTGCCTATGTTTTCCTCTAAGAGTTTGATAGTTTCTGGAGAACAGTTATTTAGTTTTAAGAAAATGAAAATACATGACTCAGTGACTTAATTACTTAAAATACTTAGGCAATTTCATTACTTCTCTAATTTATTTATAATCAAGCTATTTTCAATACAATTTTATTTAAAAGAAACACATCCAAGATTTTTCTTCTATCTAATATTAAGCTTCATAAAATTTAATAAAGAAGGTTCAATGTTAGTAGATATACATTTATGTATTAAGCAAAAAATGACGTCTACTCTCTCATTTTACTCATTTTCAGTTAAAAGCCATTTTTGTTTTAATTTGATCAAATTGTTAACACTGGTTTCACCTTCTCCAAATAGATTAGTTCGGCATAAATAATGTCTTGTAAATTGATGTTACTTCAGTTAATGGTAGAGACTTTTAACAGCTTCAGTTTCAAGAAATGTCATTAGATAATGAATTGGTCCTTTCCTTGGTTTTAAAAATGGCCTTGGGAAGGCTTATCATAATGAAGTTAGTGATGTCCTCTTAGAATGAGAATTGAAAAGTGATGACAATTTTTGGCAAGAATAAATTAAAGACCCAGAAGATAATTTACTTTATTCCTTAAATATTAGGAATAAAGAGCAACAGAAGCCCCAAATAGTATAATAATAAAGTACAACAACAGGTAAATTAGGAGGAAAAAAATCAGTGAGTTTCCCAGAACCATATACTAGTAAATCATTCACTCTGAACTTAAGACACCCTCAACTCCATTACATGTTCTTTTAGAAAGCAGAGTAGTTTTCTTCTTAAATTTGGGGAAAATGTACATTTTTAAAGTTTAAACTTAAATTTGTTTTCTCCTCTGACTTTTGTTTCACTAATAAAGGTAAAGATAATTAAATTGTCAATTTGTGCATTTTGTGAGACACATACATAAAAATTCTTATGGATGTGAGTATGTTAGAATTCACATTGCATTTCCATTTGTATGGATTATATTTCTCTCATCTGTATAATGAGAATAACAACACTTCACAGGCACGTAGTTATGATGACTGTCTGGCATTCTCCTCAACTATGATCCCCTTCCCTCACCATACTCTCCCAACTCTTGAATTTGATTTAGTCTTTGCCACTCTCTAGGATTTTACAGCTGCCTATAGAGATGCTGAATATAGTTATACAAGTATTATATTGCACAATTTAAATACATTGGTTGTTTCATAGAATTTAAGATCGGATTGCTGTCATTTATTTATAAATAAAAATCCATATAACTCCATCAGCCAGATAATTTCATGACCTGCCAAAGAAATTAGTAGTAATCATACTGATATTGATGCTAATCATTACCTATTACTGAAGGTATACATCTGTATCTTTCTGTGATTCCATGCTTGGAAGTTTTCAGACATTTAATTTGATTCATAAAAATCATATGCTGATATTGTTTTTTCATTTTATTAACTTTGAGTTTTACAACTGCTTTGTCAATTTGATGTATAATCTGTTTGCTTCTAACCTTGTGAAGTTTAAATATTGTCACGTGGTCTCTCAGATGAGGTCCCAGATGAGGATGGTATGGTAGATTGTATGTACCAAAAATGGCCACACATTATTTTCTGGTTCACATGCACTTCCAGAGTCTTGGTTATCCCCCTAAAGAAGGGGCGTTTATTTCCCTCCCAGTGAAACTGGATGGGTTTTTGTGATTGTTCTATGAATAAAATGGGGCAGAAGTAACTCTGTGTGAGAAATGAGGATTGGCTATAAAAGGCTATACAGTTTCTGCCAGGCTCTCTCTCTATTGGATATTAGCCTTTGAAGCCTTGAACCACCACATCAAAACCCAGCTGCCCCAAAGCTGCTGTCCTGAAGGGACCATGTGAAAAGAACATCCAGGTGGAAGGATGTTTCTGAGGGGCCCCAGCTTTTCCAGTTTAATCAGTCTTCCCAGCCCAAATGCCAGACACATGTGTGAGGGAGCCTTCAGATGAGCCCAGTCCTTCCCTATTTGACTGCAAACACATGAAACCCTGAGTAGGAGCTACCTAGCTGAGCTGAGTCCACTCCAGAACTATGCATGATAAAAATAGAATGGTTGGTGTTGTTTTGAACCACTAAGTTTGGAGTTGACATTTTATTAACTAATAGATAACTGGAACATATGGTAACTTCTTAATGTTCACATAGACACAATTTTTTTAAAATTACACACAATTCCTATTACCATTTCCATGAAAATTTAGGAAAAATTAGAGTTATTTTATTTAGGGTACATACTTTGTACTATAAATCTCTCTAGTTTATTTTGTTAATTAGGTAAAAAATGCTACTGATGCATTTTTCATCTGACTGTCATTGAATGGTACTTTACAGACTTTGCACAGCACTCATGTGGTATCATAATTAAGCTTTTTAAATTAATTAGGCCAATAAAAACAATTAAATCACAGAAAGACTTCTTGGGTCACTTGGCCCAAGATCCATCCCACATTAAAGTTTTCAGACAGAAACCAATGACCGCCAAGGGTCAGTATGCTCAGGAGATTTCAAGGTCTGGGAAAGAAAGAGGATCCTAAATTATGCCAATTAGACTTATGGCTACTTCACCATTTGGAAAGCCTGCCATGTATATTATTTCACTAAAAGATAATGGCATATAGCATTTAGCATAATAGCATAAAGATGAAAAGGTGATTTTTATACACGTATGTTGTGTTCATGAAATCTAATGCAGAGTTATATTGATAAATTTATGTATAAAGTGAAGGAGTTTAAGAGAGGAAGCAAAGTTACTATTTCCATTCTGCTTGTTGCTAAAGAGTCATTTTAAGTGTTTTCTGATGCTGGCTAATGAATAACAGGACTTCAAGCTTTCCACACAAAGAGTCTAGGCTGTCACTCTTTGTCCCTAATCTGCAATGCCAACTCTGTACTTCCGGTTGACCACTCACAAATAGGAGCGCTATCATTTTTGTTTATGTTCTGTCTGCTCAGGCTGCTTTGTTCATACAAATCTAGCACAAGGCCCATTAAACAATACTCAGGGAGTGTTAGATTATGTGATAGTTATGATAATGTTTATGATGATAGTAGGGTGTATTTTCTTAAATCTTTAGGGTTTTAACAGTAAAGATCATTTATCTGGTGCTTTTTTTTTCCTTTTAAAGGTGCAGAAATTTGGAAATTTTAGAAATTTCTCAAGCTGAAAGAGTCTCTGATGTTCAATTTATTCTAGGCATTATAGCATGTTTCATATAACTACAAATTTATACATTAAAATATAATAAATTATATAATATATAAATAAATCTGGTATTAGATGTATAATGGAATATCATCATTTTTTTTATACAATTTTACTCATCATTTCAAATACTAACGACATTCTTCTATTCAACTATCCTGAGATTTTAAGATTTCAACTAAGAAGACATATGCATTAAACTGTCCAAGAATCAAGCATTAATGGATTGAAACAGACCATAGTTCTCTGGGTCCCAGCAATTTCTGAAGTATGCATAATGAATGCTAAGACTAAGAGACTATCCTCTGACCTAAATAAACCTGAAGCATTAATTCTAGTGGAAAATTCCACTAAAAATAAACAGCAAAAAAGTGAAGAAAGAATGTGGCCTTCTTTAACTGTAAGAAATTATAACCGAGTAATTATACAGACAAAAATACATTTTCCAAGAAGAAAAAAATTTCTATGAACTGAAGTAAGTATAGGTATTTTTCCCAGGAGTGTTAGTGCATTCATAAAATTTCTGTTTATAATTGCAACTTTGATGACTGCTATCTCTTTATCATTTTTATGGTCGACAACTTAGATAATAAGAAGATCCAGTTTACTTTCTTGACTACATTTCATCATAGCAATATTCAATCTAACACTATACAAATGTATTAAAAGTATACAAACTTATTTTAAAAGCCAGCTACATTTTCTCCTATTTTAAGTACAATATACATTATCATTTTATTTTTCAATTGCACAGGGGCTTTCTTAAGATTCTGTCTGTGCTATTTCTTATGGAAGAATATCAAACATAAAAATAGCATCTTTCTCTATGGTCATTTGCTTGTATCCTCTTCAGATTCAGATTGAGATTTACCTAATGATAATTCAACTATTGATTTAGAGAAGCAGTGTGTTCTTGTACATATATTTTCCAATTAAACTTCCTACTGTGAGGGTAATGTGTTTATTCCCATATTGCGTAAAAGGAAATTGAGGAATTGAGGTTGTTTGGGGCCACCCCTAAATATATTATTTATTTATTTATTTATAGTATACTATTTATTTATAGTATACTATAATATACTATCTATTATTTCAAATTAAAATTACTTCAGAAATGGCCAGTGCAGGAGGGAAATTTTGACCCTTCTCTCTGTCTCCCTGAAAACAGGAAATATGTCTTCCACGTGCAAGGTGCCCTCCTTATACCAGGAGTTCAAAGACATCCTTATCACCAGACATAGGGAATTCAGGACTGAGAAGGCTATGTAAACAAACCTTGTTACTTCTTTACTAATTTACTACCCAAGCCCAAACTTTGCTTAAATTCCTTACTTATTAAGCACCCAAAGCTTAAGTTACTTTGTCTTGTCAATTTTTTGTCTAAAAAGTATAAAAGATGCCTGCTTTGGCCACTTCTTAGGTGCCATTTCTATGAGACCTCTGTGGGCACAAATTAAACTTGTTTTGTTTTCTTCTGCTAATCTGTGTTGTGTCAATTTTATTATTAGTCCAGTCACAAGAACTCAAGAGGTGTAGAGGGGGGAATTTCACCCCCCATGACAGTTGGCCAGTCAGGAGGATGGTTGGACCCCTGCCCCAAAGCTGCCACAACTGAGAAACCCTGGGACATCTGACAAGTGCTGGCAGATGGTAAAATTTCTTACCACAGCAGCCTCCTGGATCTCTGCTTGCAAGATCTGGTAAAGAAAAGTAGTGAAAGTTCTATCTCTCTCTCTCTCTCTCTCTCCACTTAGATAAGAAGGAGAAAATATTTGTGCAGCTAGTTCCTTATGACAGTGCAACTCTGATATTTGGTAAATAAGTACGGTTGGTTTGTATTGATCCTTTTCTTACACAGATGGTCACTGTTTTTCTTTTTCTCTGTTGTATTGCTTGTCATAATGTGGAAGAACCATAGGGCAGAACAGCAGGCAAAGGCCCTTTAGAAGCCTGCTGTTTGAGCCGCCGTCACATACTGGTGGGTTAAGGTATCTCACAAGATCAGCATCTGTTTAAACAAACTTTGCTGTGGGTTCTCTATGTAAATACCAGATGAAGTTTTTCCTTCTACCTTGTTCTATGTCTTGAAAGTTGGATTTGTGTCCAGTGAGACTATTGTCTCTGGTCTCCTATATCTGAAAGGTGCATTCACCACAGTGCATCTGGTGGACAGTTCAATAGGTGTGGATCAAGACTAAATCACAAGCAGCACTCTTTTTCCTGCCATGCCAGATCTCAGGGGAATTTGTCATAAGAGGTCCCAGTCCATAAAGGGCCTTTGTCACCTCAACCTTTGTTACCTTGTTAGTGCTGGAAAAATCCCATTCCAGTAGTGCCTGCCTAGTGTCTCAGATTAGGAAGTCTGTGAGTGGAGGCATAACACATTTTCCTGGGAAACTTGAGACACCATTTTCATTACACCATTCTTACGTCCTGTAGCAATGAAGGGCTTTGACATTCTTAGACTAACTCTGGAAGTAAACGTTCTGGATCTTAGGAGGGCTATATCCTCTCTTGTGAGACAGGTTTTGTGTCTTTGGTTAAGCCATAAAAAAGGCTTACTGGTATGAATTGCCATTTGAAATTATATAAGATCTTACTTGTCAATGACCAGATAATGGATCCTTTAAGTTATCTATATTTAATAGGAAAAAAAAAAAATTTTTGAAATTTTGAGATGACTCATCATAAACAGCCGTCAAATTGGTACTGATGGAGGAATGAAATTGAAGGGGAAAAAAAAAGATAATGGCTAGCCATTAGACTTAAAAAGTCCAACATAAATTCTAATTCTAAACTACCCCATCTCCTCAACAATTCCCTAGGTCTTCCTACAAATAATTAGAAAATAACTCAGCTGGAGGCCAATATTCAAGGGCAATAATAACAATTGTCTTTATCTTACAAATCTCTACAGAACTGGAGCTACAGCTCTAAAAGCAAATAAAAATCCACTTAAATTTATCAGCCTCAAGTTCTCACCTATTTTTCTCCAAATGCTTATAGATATTGTAAAAGATCAGGGTATAGCAGCAAAATTGTTCTGTACTTAAGAAGACAAAAAAAATGAATAATAATTACCCTAAGACTTATGATAATAGAGAAATATACTCCAAAACTCTTAGGAGAAAACTTATATTTTCATTCTCTGCACATTAAGTTATAAATCTTATCATGTCTTTGAAATGTAAATACAAACCACGTCACCTGAGACTGAGCCTGGATTAACTCAATTAGTAGAAACTAAAAATAAAAAAAGAGAGAGAAAGACATTTTTCCCCCTTCCAGTTTTATTGAGATATAAATGACAGATAGCAATGTATGAGGAGTACTGCAAAGTGATTTGACTTACATACAGAAGGAAATGATTATAACAATATGTTTAGTGAACATCCACATAAAAACAAAATTACAGAAATAGAAATTTTTTTTCTTCTGATACGATATCTTAAGATTTAATCTTTTAATGACTTTCATTTATAACATACAGCAGTGTTAATTATATCTATCATGTTGTACATCACATCTTTAGTACTTGTTTATCTTATAACTGGAACTTTGTACTTTTTCACTGCCTTCATCCAATTCCCCCCGCCCCCAGTACCCACCTTCTGGTAACTACAAATCTGATCTTTTTTTCTATGAGTTTGTTTTTGAAATATAATTAACCTATAATAACATGTTAGTTCCTGTTATATAACATAGTGATTTGATATTTCTATACATTCAAAATGATCACCATGATAAGTCTAGTTACCATCTGTGAACATACAAATATATTCCATAACTATTGACTATATTCCCCACACTATATTTCATACCTGAGACACATTTATTTTTCAACTGGAAGTTTGTACCTCTTAATCAACCCCCCCAACCCCTCTGCCTTCTGGCAATCACATGTTTATTCTTTGTATCTATAGCTCTGTTTTGCTATATTTGTTCATTTGTTTTGTTTTTGCAATTCCACATATAAGTGAAATTATATAGTATTCTTCTTTCTCTATCTGACTTATTTCACTTAGCATAATACCCCCTAGGTCCATCTATATTGTCCCAAATGACAAGATTTCATTCTTTTTTTTTATAGCTAGGTAATATTTCATTGCATATATTGCCACAGACTCTTTATCAATTCATCTATTGATGGGCACTTAGATTGCTTCCTTATCTTGGCTATTGCAAATAATGTTGCAATGAACAAAGGGGTACATATATCTTTTCAAATTAGTGTTTTTGTTTTCTTTGGATAAATAACCAGGAGTGGAATTCTTGGATGGTATAGTGGTTCTATTTTTAATTTGTTGAGGAATATCCATACTGATTTTCGTAGTGGCTCTACCAATTTACATCTCCATTAACAATGCACAAGTGTTTTCTTTTCTCTTCATCCTTGGCAACGCTTACTATTTGTTTTTTTTTTTTTTTTGATAATAACAATTCTGACAGGTGCGAGGTGATATCTCATTGCGGTTTTGATTTGCATTTTCCTGATGATTAGTGATGTTGAACATCTCTTCATATGCCTTTTGGCCATCTTTGTGTCTTTGGATTAGCTCTATTGAAACTAAAGAAAAATAAATAAATAAAAAGAAGGAAAGAAGCCTTTTTAAACACAAACTGCTAAAAGACACTCTTGTCCAACTCAAATCACAGCAAGGGTGGCGATCAATCAAGATAGTGAATTAAGGGCTTCCCTGGTGGCGCAGTGGTTGAGAGTCCACCTGCTGATGCAGGGGACACGAGTTCGTGTCCCAGTCCAGGAAGATCCCACATGCCACAGAGCGGCTAAACCCGTGAACCATGGCCGCTGAGCCTGTACGTCTGGAGCCTGTGCTCCGCAATGGGAGAGGCCACAACAGCAAGAGGCCTGCGTACCGCAAAAAAGAAAAAAAAGAAAAGATAGTGAATTAGAAGGACATGGAACACACCTCTCCCCACAAACATAAATAAAAATTACATCTACTTGTGGAACAATCTTCACTAAAAATGAATTAGAAACTAACAGAAATGTTTTAAGAAAGGAAGGGAAAAGAAGCAATCGGTCAAGACCTGTCCCCCCAGGAGGGACTCAGAGGAAAAGGGGAAAATACACAGGAGGAGATCCACCCTGGGGTTGAGGGGTTTAAGCTACATATTGAGTGCCTCAGTCCTGGGGTCCAATGTACGGAAAACAAGCTCCCTTGGTTAGTTTGAAGGGCTGCTGGGACTAATAGGAGGGCTGTGGCAAGTATGGACTCCACCTGTGAGGAACAGACATGTGCTGGCTTGCTCCCAAGGCAGGGCAGAGTGGGACTGAGGACTGCTCTAGTGGCTGCATGGTTTCCCACAACTGCAGTGGTGTGTGCTCCATCCTGAGATGAGCGAACACTCCAGCCTTGCTTACTTCAAGTTACTTCTCCACACTGGACTGGGGGGTGCCATGACCAGGGAGAAAGCCTGGTTGTTGGATGTAGAGGTGACTTGGACATGAGGTTGTATCCGAGAGAGGTGGAGGTGGCCATGGCTGGAGCTTAGACAGGCAGGGTATCAGGGGCTCAAAGGTGGCTCTGATGTCTGATCAAGGCTGGACCAACACAGCCCACACCTCAATACATGCCCAAAGCCCACATGAGCCCTGTCTGCCACAAGAGGATGAGGGCAGTGGAGGCTGGGTGTGGTGATCACCTGTGATGGACAAAAGAGACTCAGACCTGAAGCTGTATCTGAGGAGGGTGGGGGAAGACATTGCTGGCGCTTACACAGGTGGCAAATCAGAGGCATCTGTCTATGGCCATCCCACTGCAATGTGCATGGGCCTCTCTTGCACCAGCATTGCTCCCCTCTTGAGCAAAGGTGCCAGTGCTGGGAAAGAGGAGAGCATACACTTAAAGTGAACAGAGGCAAATTGGACCCAATCCTCAGGGATTCTGCTCTGGAAATTTGGGATACAATCATACACCTGGGTAATGATGGCCACTGAGGAGAGGGAAAGCCCTGGCTCAAACCTGGCTCCAGTCCTAGCCCCTCCATGTGCAGCCCAACCTCCTACCAAGGTGATAGCTGCCAGCACATCCTGAGGAAAGATGTGACTTGTGATTATGTCAAATCCAGCTCTCCCAAAAAAGGCACTGGGCACACACAGACTGTGTAGAGGTCCTCCCATATAAGGACACCACTTTAAGTCTGCAATATGTAGCTGATTCACTTAATTCTTAGAGACAAAATTTGGCAAAATAAGAATACAGAGGTACTGGTTTCAATTGAAAGAGTATGAGAAAAAATAAATAATGAAACAGAAATAAACAATCTATCAGACGAAGAATTCAAAGCATTAGTAATATGAATGATAATAAAATTAGGGAAAATAATAGATGAACAAAGTGCAACTTATTTAAAGGAACCAGAAAGTACAAAAAAGAACCAATCAGAACTGAGGAATACAGTACCTCAAAAAAAAAAAAAAAAAAAAAAAAAAAAAGAGAAAAACTAGATGGAATTAATAGATTACTAAGTGATACACAAGAACCTGTAAGTGATCTGGAAAATAGGATAATGAAAATCACACAATCAGAACAGCAAAGAGAAAAAATAAATTTAAAAATGAGAACAGTTTAAGTGATCTTTGAGATAACATCATGTGTACCAACATTTGTATTATAGTGGTGTTAGAAGGAGAAAAGAAAGAGACGGAGGTTAAAAATGTATTTAATGAAATAAATACATTTCATTATTTGGATATATCTGGATAGAGGAAGCACAGAGAGTCCCAAACAAGATGAACTCAAACAGATCCACAACAAGATATATCATAATTAAATGGCAAAATTTAAAGATAAAGAGAAAATTATAAAGGCAGCAAGAGAAAACCAAAGAGTCATATACAAAGGAATCCTCCTATGGCTATAAGCTGATTTTCCTGCAGAAACATTGCAGGCCAGAAGGGAGCATCATGATATATTCAAAGTGCTGAAAGGGAAAACCCTTCAAACTAGGATGGTAAACCCATAAAGATTATTATTTAAAATTGAAGGACAGATAAAGAACTTCTCAGACAAGCAAAAACTAAGAGTCCATCAATACTAAGCCATCACTAAAAGGAATTTTAAAGGGTTTTCTTTAAGTGAAATGGCTATAACAAGAAGTAAGTATCTATAGGAAAATCCCAGTAGTAATGGCAAATATATAGCAAAGGCTGAGGATCAACCAGTTAAGTAAGCTAGCATGAAGATTAAAAGTCAAAAAATTATAAAGCAAATATAACTACAATAAATAGTGAAGGAATAAACATTAAAATGTAAAATTTGACATCAAAACCACAAAATGTGGAGGAGAAGAGTAAAAAATGTAGATCTTTTAAAATGTGATTTAGCTTAAATGACTAACAGATTAAAACAAATAGATATAGTTATAGGTCAACATATATGCACCACATGGTAACCGTAAAATGTAACCTACAATAGATACACAAAAACTAAAAATAAAGGAACACAAGCATACTACTAGAGAAAATTCACCAAACCACAAGGGTAGATACAAAAAGAAGAAATGAACAGAGAAGAACTACAAAAACTACTGGAAAACAAGTAAAAAAATGGCAGTAAGTATATACCTATCAATAATGACTTTAAATTTCAATAGACTAAATGCTCCAATCAAAAGACAAAGTTAGGGACTTCTCTGGTGGAGCAGTGGTTAAGAATCTGCCTGCCAATGCAGGGAACATGGGTTCGAGCCCTGGTGCAGGAAGATTCCACCTGCCACAGAGGAACTAAGCCTGTGCACCACAACTACTGAGCCTGCACTCTAGAACCTGCAAGCCACAACTACTGAGCCTGTATGCCACAATTACTGAAGCTCACGTGCCTAAAGCCTGTGCTTCACAACAAGAGAAGCCACCACCATGAGAAGCCCATGCACCACAATAACGTGTAGCCCCCACTCACCACAACTAGAGAAAGCCTGCACACAGCAGTGAAGAACCTTTGTAGCCAAAATAAATAAATAAATGCTTGTTTTAAAAAAGAAAAAGACAAAGGGTGGCTGATTCAATAAAAACCAAGATCTTTCAATATGCTTCTTACAAGAGACTGAATTCAGGGCCAAAGACACACACAGACTAAAAGTGAGAGGATATAAAAATATATTTCATGCAAATGAAAATGGCAAGAAAAGGGGGTAGTAATATACATATCAGATAAAATAGACTTTAAAACAAAAGCTATAACAAAAGACAAAGAAGAGCATTATATAATCATAAAAGGATCAGTACAAGAAGAGGATACTCTACTCATTAGCAATTTGCACCCAATACAGGAGCACCTAAATATATAAAGCAAATACTAACAGACATAAAGGGAGAAATTTACAATACAATAATAGTAGGAGACTTTAACACCCCATTTACATCAATGAACAGATCATCCAAACAGAAAATTAATAAGACAACAGTTGTTCTTAAATTACACAATAGATCAGTCGGACATAATAGATATCTATAGGACTTTACGTCCAAAACCAGCAGAATGCACATCCCATTCAAGTGCACACATAATGCCCTCCAGGTTAGATCACTTTCTAGGCCACAAAACAAGTCTCAACAGATTTAAGATGATAGAAATTGTATCAAGCATTTTTTTTCTAACCAAATGGCATCAAACTAGAAATCAATTACAGGAAGAAAAATGGGAAAAGAACAAACACATGGAGACTAAACAACACACTACTTAAAAACAAATGGACCAATAAAGAAATCAAGGAGGAAATTAGAAAATACTTAGGGACAAATGAAAATGGAAACACTTCAAAATCTATGGGATGCTGCAAAAAATAATTCTAAGAGGAAAGTATACAGGAGTCAAGTCTTCCTCAAGAAACAAGAAAAATCTCAAATAAACATCCTTACCTACCACTTAAAGGAATTAGAAAGAGAAATGACCCAAATAAACAAAATAAGAAATTAAATAGGAGAAATAACAATCAATACCACAGAGATACAAAAACTCATAAGAGAATACTATGAACAGTTATTTGCCAACAAATTGGGCAACATAGAAGAAACAGAAAATTTTCTGGAAACACACAACCTGGCAAGACTGAATCAGGAAGAAATGGTCAATCTGAACAGACAATCACTAGCACTGGAATTGAATATGTAATAATAATAATAAAACTCCAAACAAACACGTTCAGGACTGATGGCTTCACAGGGGAATTCTTACAAACATTTAAAGAAGAGGTAATACCTATTCTTCTCAAACTATTTCAAAAATTTGAAGAGGACAGAACTCTGCCAAATTCATTTTATGAGTCTCAATTACCTTGATATCAAACCAGAAAAAGACACTCTAAAAAAATAAATTATCTCTGTTGAATATAGATGCAAACATGCACAACAAAATATTTGCAAACCTAATCATCCAACAATATAAAAAAAGGATCATACCTCATGATTGATTGGGATTTATTCCAAGGATGCAAGGATGGTACAATATTCACAAATCAATTGACATAATACTCTGAATTTTAAAAAGGAAGGACAAAAATCTCATGATCATTCAAGAGATACAGAAAATGAATTTGACAGCAATTAACATCCATTCATGATAAAAATTAAAAGTTGGTATAGAGAGAACATATTTTAACATAATAAAGTCCACTTATGACAAATCCACAGTTAAAATCATACTCAAAGATGAAAACCTGAAAGCCTTTCCTCTAAAATCAGGAAAAAGACAAGGATGCCCACTCTTGACACTTTTATTTAACATACTGTTGGAAGTCCTACCACAGTGATCAGACAAGAAAAAGAAAGAATTAAAATCATCACTAGTTGCAGATAACATGATACTATACATAGAAAAACCTAAAGTTCCACCCCCAAACTATTAGAACTTGTACATGAATTCAATAAGGTTGTAGGAAACAATAGAGAGATTTCTGTTGCTTTTTCTATACACTACTAATGAACTATCAGAAAAAGTAAGAAAACAATCATGTTTAAAATAGTATAAAAAAGAATAAAATACCTAGGGATAAACTTAACAAAGGAAGTAAAAGACCTATACTGTAAAGACTATAAAACATCAATAAAGGAATTTAAAAATGATGTAAAGTAATGGGAAGACACCCATTGCTCTTGGATTGGAATAAATATCATTAAAAAGGCCTTACTACCTAAAGCAATCTACATATTTAATGCAATCCCTATCAAAATACACATGGCATTTTTGCACACAACTAGAATAAATAATCCTAAAATTAGTATGGAAAAAAAGACAACCCTGAATAGTGAAAACATTTTGATAAAGAAAAACAAAACTGGAGGAATGTTGTTACCTGACATCAGACTATGTTACAAAGCTACTGTAATCAAAACAGTATGGTACTAGCACAGACCCAGATACATAGATCAATAGAATAAACTATAGAGACCAGAAATAAACCCATGAACTTATGCTGTATTTATCAATGACAAAGTAGGAAAGAATATACAATGGAAAAAAGACAGACTCTTCTGTAAGTGGTGCTGTGAAAACTTTTGCACAGCAAAGTAAACCATCAACAAAACAAAAAGTCAACCTACTAAAGAGAAGAAAATATTTTCAAAAGATATGACAAATAAGTTGTTAATATCCAAAATATATAAACAGTTGATACAACTTAATATCAAAAAAGAAGCCACCCAATTAAAAAATGGGTTGAAGACCTGAATGGACATTTTTCTGAAGAAGGCGTAGTGATGGCTAATAGGCATATGAAAATATGCTCAACATTGCTAATCATTAGAGAAATGCAAATAAAAACTGCAAAGAGATATCACCTTACACATGTCAGAATGGCTATAATCAAGAAGTCTACAAGTAACAAATGTTGATAAGGATATGGAGAAAAGGGAACACTTGTACAGTTTTGGTGGGAATATAAATTGGTGCATTCACTATGGAAAGCAGTATGGATGTACCTCAAAAAACTAAAAGTAGAGCTACCATATGATCCAGCACTTCCCCTCCTTGTGGAAGAAAACAAAACCACAAATTCAAAAAGATATATGCACCCCAATGTTCATATCAGAATTATTTATAATAGCCAAGGTATGGAAGCAACCTAAGTGTTCATCAACATATAAATTGATAAAGAAATTGTACATATATAAATATATACAATGGAATAATACTCATTCATAAAGAAGAATGAAATTCTGCCTTTTGTAAAAACATGCATGGACCTAGAGAGTATAATGCTTAGTGAAATAAGTAAGACAGAGAAAGACAAATACTCTATGTTATCACTTATATGTTGCATCTAAGCAATAAAACGAATGAATTAAGTAACAAAACAGAAATAGACTCACAGATATAGAGAACAAACTAGTGGTTACCAGTGAAGGAAGGGAAGGAGGGAGAAGCAAGATAGGGGTATGGGATTAATATATGCAAACTACTATGCCTAAAATAGATAAGCAATGAAAATATATTGTACAGAACATGAAAATATAGTCACTGTTTTGTAATAACTTTAAAGAGAGTATAGCCTATAAAAATATTGAATCACTATGTTGTGTACCTTAATATAACATTGTAAGTCAACTACACTTCAATTAAAAAAAATATTTAATTCCATGAGACTGAATAAACTGTGGAAGATGATTATAATTTTTTATTTGAAGCATTGCTTTTTTTTAATGTTTTTTTCCCTCCAGATTTGAAGGAACCTTTTCTAGTTTCTCCTATGCTAACTGTGATTAGAGTAATTTGGTAAATTTTACTGCTGTAAGAAGAATTGAAAAATTTATTTTATTCCCTACCGGATCCCTCCTGAATACAGAAATTTTCACTGAGCATTATTATTTTCTTGGCAATATAGTTATTTACATAAGTTTAATAAGCATCTCTTCTTATAACAGGACAAAACTGGAAACATTGACTATATTACCAAAGCTTTGACTGGAATGTCATATTTGAGAAAGACATACATAAAATCAGACATGACCAGACTGCTTTGAGGAACTAAGGTTGACCTTATGAAGCCAATAAAGCCTCATGGAAAAACAGCCTGCTACCTTATTAACAGGGTTCCCAACAGCCTTACCAGATGAGTGAGGAAAGTCACTTCCAGGTAGGCCCTGGAACCTCAGGATATTTTGGGGACCTCAAGCAAAGAGAAGTCCATCCAAATCTATAGATATTGCAAGTAAAGTCAATGAAAAATCTTTGGCTTGGCTTCTTAGCCTCAAGAGGCTATTAAAAGTCCAGCCTGGAGAGTCCTTATATAAAGTTTCAGCAAAGCATATTTAAAAGAATCTATATGCTCAATTACTTTTATTGCTGGACTTGTGTAAATAACCAGGCCAAGTTTATTGAATCTAGATTTATTTTGTGCAAATTAGTCTTAATTTGGCTATCTTTCATAAAACTGGGGGGTAATTGTAGAAAGAAAAATTATGTTTCAGCAGAACTATAATAACACACTTATGGATACCAAATTCTAGTTCTGTTAATTTTCTTTGAGGTCTTGGTTATTTACCTATAAACTGGACTGGACCCTGAATTTTTCTATTTTCCTTCAGTATCTGGATACAGCTGTCCAAACTAACATTTTAAGTTTTCTCCCATCTTTTTGACTTCAAATCATTAAGAAATAAAACTGCCCTTTTCCCTGAAGTCCTACAAACTAAAGCTAGACATCTTAATATAAACTTCAGAGAAATCACCACAATAGCTCATGTTTAAACAATCTCCATGCCTGTTGCTATATGAGCCACTCAGAAAGTTTCCCTGAAAACTGATGACAAACATCAGAGACGTTGCAAACTGCCAAAGATGCTTCAACTCTGATGTCTAGCAATCTTGACTTGACAGCCTTCTGGGCTCAGAAACTGGTTAATAATCTGTTCCAATTATTAACGTTTATTTTTCTTTTGTTTCCATAGACATGACTCTTAGTAAATCTCGGATTGCTTATGCAATGTAGGCCTGTCTCTGGGAGCCTACCTGCATCAACACCTCCTAAAACAAGTTTAACTGAACTGACCCATTGCCAAGAGAAAGGCTGTTTCAATGAGATGAAGCAATCTGCCTGCTGACCTCCATTTTTAAAATTTTTTTTGTATTTTTTTAGGTGCATGGCATTTAATTATATATATATGTATGTATATAAATATATATATATTTATAGATACATAAAATATATATATATTTTACATCTTTATTGGAGTATAATTGCTTTACAATCGTGTATTACTTTCTGCTTTATAACAAAGTGAATCAGTTATACATATACATATGTTCCCATATCTCTTCCCTCTTGCGTCTCCCTCCCTCCCACCCTCTCTATCCCACCCCTCTAGGTGTTCAAAAAGCACCGAGCTCATCTCCCTGTGCTATGCAGCTGCTTCCCACTAGCTATCTATTTTACGTTTGGTAGTGTATATATGTCCATGCCACTCTCTCACTTTGTCACAGCTTCCACTTCCCCTTCCCCATATCCCCAACTCCATGCTCTAGTAGGTCTGTGTCTTTATTCCTGTCTTACGCCTAGGTTCTTCATGACATTTTTTTTTCTTAAATTCCATATATATGTGTTAGCATACGATATTTGTCTTTCTCTTTCTGACTTACTTCGCTCTGTGTGACAGACTCTAGGTCCATCCACCTCACTACAAATAACTCAATTTCGTTTCTTTTTATGGCTAATATTCCATTGTATATATGTGCCACATCTTCTTTATCCATTAATCTGATGATGGACACTTAGGTTGCTTCCATGTCCTGCCTATTGTAAATAGAGCTTCAATGAACATTTTGATACATGACTCTTCTGGAATTATGGTTTTCTCAGGGTATATGCCCAGTAGAAGGATTGCTGGGTCATATGGTAGTTTGATTTGTAGTTTTGTTTTGTTTTGTTTTGTTTTGTAGTACGTGGGCCTCTCACTGTTGTGGCCTCTCCCATTGTGGAGCACAGGCTCCAGACGTGCAGTCTCAGCAGCCATGGCTCATGGGTCTAGCCACTCTGTGGTATGTGGGATCTTCCTGCACCGGGTCATGAACCCATGTCCCCTGCATTGGCAGGCGGACTCTCAACCACTGCGCCACTAGGGAAGCCCTACTGGTAGTTTTTTAAGGAACCTCCATACTGTTCTCCATAGTGGCTGAACCAATTCACATTCCCACCAGCCATGCAAGAGTGTTCATTTCTCTCCACACCCTCTCCAGCATTTAATGTTTCTAGATTTTTTGATGATGGCCATCCTGACTGGTGTGAGATGATATCTCATTGTAGTTTTGATTTGCATTTCTCTAATGATTAGTGATGTTGAGAATTCTTTTATGTGTTTGTTGGCAGTCTGTATATCTCATTGGGAGAAATGTCTATTTAGGTCTGTCCATTTTTGGATTGGGTTGTTTGCTTTTTGTTATTGAGCTGTGTGAGCTGCTTGTAAATTTTAGAGATTAATGCTTTGTCTGTTGCTTCATTTACAAATATTTTCTCCCATTCTGAGGGTTGTCTTTTGGTCTTGTTTATGGTTTCCTTTGCTGTGCGAAAGCTGTTAAGATTCATTGGTCCCATTTGTTTATTTTTGTTTTTACTTCCACTTCTCTAGGAGGTGGGTCAAAAAGGATCTTGCTGTGATTTATGTCATAGAGTGTTTTGCCTATGTTTTCCTGTAAGAGTTTAATAGTTTCTGACCTTAGATTTAGGTCTTTAATCCATTTTGAGCTTATTTTTGTGTATGGTGTTAGGAAGTGTTCTAATCTCATATGTTTACATGTACCTATCCAGTTTGCCCAGCACCACTTATTGAAGAGGCTGTCCTTTCTCCACTGTACATTTCTGCCTTCTTTATCAAAGATAAGGTGACCATATGTGTGTGGGTTTATCTCTGGGCTTTGTATCCTGTTCCATTGATCTATCTTTCTGTTTTTGTGCCAGTATCATACTGCCTTGATTACTGTAGCTTTGTAGTATAGTCTGAAGTCAGGAAGCCTGATTCCTCCAGCTCTGTTTTTCATTCCCAAGATAGCTTTGGCTATTCGGGGTCTTTTGTGTTGCCATACAAATTGTGAAAATTTTTTTTCTAGTTCTGTGAAAAATGCCAGTGGTAGTTTGACAGGGATTGCTTTGAATCTGTAGATTGTTTTGGGAAGTAGAGTCATTTTCACAATGTTGATTCTTCCAATCCAAGAACATAGTATATCTCTCCATCTATTTGTATCATCTTTATTTTATTTCATCAGTGTCTTATAATTTTCTGCATACAGGTCTTTTGTCTCCTTAGGTAGGTTTATTCCTAGATATTTTATTCTTTCTGTTGCAGTGGTAAATGGGAGGGTTTTCTTGATTTCACTTTCAGATTTTTCATCATTAGTGTATAGGAATGCCAGAGATTTCTGTGCATTAATTTTGTATCCTGCTACTTTACCAAATTCATTGATTAGCTCTAGTGGTTTTCTGGTAGCATCTTTAGGATTCTCTATGTATAGTATCATGTCATCTGCAAACAGTGACAGCTTTACTTCTTCTTTTCCGATCTATTACTTTTATTTCCTTGCTTCTCTGATTGCTGTGGCTAAAACTTCCAAAACTATGTTGAATAAGATTGGTGAGAGTGGGCAACCTTGTCTTGTTCCTGGTCTTAGTGGAAATACTTTCAGTTTTTCACCATTGAAAAACTGATGTTGACTATGAGTTTGTCATATATGGTCTTTATTATGTTGAGGAAAATTCCCTCTATGCCTACTTTCTGGAGAGTTTTTATCATAAATCGGTGTTGAATTATGCCAAAAGCTTTCTCTGCATCTATTGAGATGACCATATGTTTTTTCTCCTTCAATTTGACAATATGGTGTATCACATTCATTGATTTGTGTATGTTGAAGAATCCATGCATTACTGGAATAAACCCCACTTGATTATGGTGTATTATTATTTTAATGTGCTGTTAAATTCTGTTTGCTAGTATTTTGTTGAGGATTCTTGCATCTATGTTCATCAGTGATATTGGCCTGTAGTTTTCTTTCTTTGTGACATCCTCTTGGTTTTGTTGTCAGGGTGATGGTGACCTCATAGAATGAGTTTGGGAGTGTTCCTCCCTCTGCTATATTTTGGAAGAGTTTGAGAATAATAGGTGTTAGCTCTTCTCTAAATGTTTGACAGAATTCACCTGTGAAGCCATCTGATCCTGGCCTTTTGTTTGTTGGAAGTTTTTTTTTTTTTTTTTTTTTTTTGTGGTACGTGGGCCTCTCACTGTTGTGACCTCTCCCATTGTGGAGCACAGGCTGCGGACACACAGGCTCAGAGGCCATGGTTCACGGGCCCAGCCTCTCTGTGGCATGCTGGATCTTCCCCAACCAGGGCACGAACACGTGTCCCCTGCATCTGCAGGCAGACTCTCAACCATTGAGCCACCAGGGAAGCCCTATTGGAAGATTTTTCAATTTCAGTGCTTGTCATTGGTCTGTTCATTTTTTTCTATTTCTTCCTGATTCAGGATTGGCATGTTGTGCATTTCTAAGAATTTTCCATTTCTTCCAGGCTGTTCATTTTATTGGCATAGAGTTGCTTTTAGTAATCTCTCATGATCTTCTGTGTTTCTGCAGTGTCACTTGTTACTTCTCCATTTTTGTTTCTAATTCTATTGATTTGAGTCTTCTCTCATTTCTCTTGATGAATCTGGCTAAAGGTTTATCAATTTTATTTATCTTCTCAAAGAACCAGCTTTTAGTTTTATTGATCTTTGTTATTGTTTCCTGCATTTCTTTTTCTTTATTTCTGATCAGATCTTTATGATTTCTTTCCTTCTGCTAACTTTGGGGGTTTTCTTTGTTCTTCTTTCTCTAATTGCTTTAGTTCCAAGGTTAGGCTGTTAATTTGAGATGTTTCCTGTTTCTTAAAGTAAGATTGTATTGCTATAAATTTCCCTCTTAGAACTGCTTTTGCTGCACCCCATAGGTTTTGGGTTGTCGTGTCTCCATTGTCATTTGTTTCTAGGTATATTTTTATTACCACTTTGAGTTCTTCAGTGATCACGTCATTATTAAGTAGTGTATTGTTTAGCCTCCATGTGTTTGTGTTTTTTACAGATCTTTTTCTGTAATTGATATCTAGTCTCATAGTTTTGTGGTTGGAAAAGATACTTGATACAATTTCTTTTTTTTTTTTTTTTTAATTTTACCAAGGCTTGATTTGTAACCCAAGATATGATCTATCCTGGAGAATGTTCCATGAGCACTTGAGAAAAATGTGTATTCTGTTGTTTTTGGATGGAATGTCCTATACATATCAATTAAGTCCATCGTGTTAAATGTATCATTTAAAGCTTGTGTTTCCTTATTTATTTTCATTTTGGATGATCTGTCCATTGGTGAAAGTAGGATCTTAAAGTCCCCTACTATGATTTTGTTACTGTCAATTTCCCTTTTAATGGCTGTTAATATTTGCCTTATGTATTGAGGTGCTCCTATGTTGGGTGCATAAATCTTTACAATTGTTATATCTTCTTGTTGGATCGATCCCTTGATCATTATGTAGTGTCCTTCTTTCTCTTCTAATAGTCTTTATTTTAAAGTCTTTTTTGTCTGATATGAGAATTGCTACTCCAGCTTTCTTTTGGTTTCCATTTGCATGGAATATCTTTTTCATACCCTCACTTTCAGTCTGTATGTGTCCCTAGGTCTGAAGTGTGTCAGTTGTAGATAGCATATATATGGGTCTTTATTTTTTGTATCCATTCAGCCAGTCTGTATATTTTGGTGGGAGCATTTAATCCATTTACATTAAGGTAATTATCAATATTTATGTCCCTATTCCCATTTTCTTAATTGTTTTTAGTTTGTTGTTATGGGTCTTTTCCTTCTTTTGTGTTTCTTTCCTAGAAAGATCCTTTAGCATTTGTTGTAAAGCTGGTTTGGTGATGCTGAACTCTCTCAGCTTTTGCTTGTCTGTAAAGGTTTTAATTTCTCCATCAAATCTGAATGAGATCATTGCTGGTTAGAGTAATCTTTGTTGTAAGTTTTTCTCCTTCATCATTTTAAATATGTCCTGACACTCCCTTCTGGCTTGCAGAGTTTCTGCTGAAAGTTCAGCTGTTAACCTTACGGCGATTCCCTTGTGTGTTATTTGTTGTCTTTCCCTTGCTGCTTTTAATATGCTTTCTTTGTATTTAATTTTTGACAGTTTGATTAATATGTGTCTTGGCATGTTTCTCCTTAGATTTATCCTGTATGGGACTCTCTGTGCTTCCTGGACTTGATTAACTATTTCCTTTCCCATATTAGGGAAGTTTTCAACTATAATCTCTTCAAATATTTTCTCAGTCCCTTTCTTTTTCTCGTCTTCTTCTGGAACCCCTATAATTCGAATGTTGGTGTGTTTCATGTTTACCCAGATGTCTCTGAGACTGTCCTCAGTTCTTTTCATTCTTTTTTCTTTATTCTGCTCTGCAGTAGTTATTTCCACTCTTTTAACATCTATGTCACTTATCCTTTCTTCTACCTCAGTTTTTCTGCTATTGATCCCATCTAGAATATTTTTAATTCCATTTGTTTTGTTGTTCATTGTGCTTGTTTCATCTTTAGTTCTTCTAGGTCCTTGTTAAATGTTTCTTGCATTTTCTATATTCTATTTCCATGATTTTGGATCATCTTCACTATTATTATTCTGAATTCTTTTTCAGGTAGACTGCCTATTTCCTCTTCATTTGTTAGGTCTGGTGGGTTTTTATTTTGGTCCTTCATTTGCTGTGTGTTTTTCTGTCTTCTTAGTTTGCTTATCTTATTGTGTTTGGTGTCTGCTTTTTTCAGGCTGCAGGTTCGTAGTTCCCATTGTTTTTGGTGTCTGTCTCCAGTGACTAAAGTTGGTTCAGTGGGTTGTGTAGGCTTCCTGGTGGAGGGGACTAATGCCTGTGTTCTAGTGGATGAGGCTGTATCTTGTCTTTCTGGTGGGCAGGTCCACGTCTGGTGGTGTGTTTTGGGGTGTCTGTGGACTTATTATGATTTTAGGCAGCCTCTCTGCTAATGGGTGCATTTGTGTTCCTGTCTTTCTAGTTGTTTGGCACAGGGTGTTCAGCACTGTAGCTTGCTGGTTGTTGAGTGAAGCTGGGTGTTGGTGTTGAGATGGAGATCTCTGGGAGATTTTTGCCATTTGATACTAAGTGGAGCTGGGAGGTCTCTTGTGGACCAGTGTCCTGAAGTTAGCTCTCCCACCTCAGAGGCACAGCAGTGACTCCTGGCTGCAGCACCAAGAGCCTTTTATCCACACGGCTCAGAATACAAGGGAGAAAAAGTAGAAAGAACAAACAAAAGAAAGAGCATAGAAGAAAATTTTAAAAAGTAAGGTAAAATAAAATAGTTATTAAAATAAAAAATACTTATTAGGAAAAAAAAATTAAAAAGTAAAAAAAAAATGACGGATAGAACCCTACAACAAATGGTGAAAGCAAAGCTATACAGACAAAATCTCACACAGAAGTATACACATACACACTCACAAAAAGAGGAAAAGGGGAAAAACAATAAATCTTGCTCTCAAAGTCCACCTCCTCAATTTGGGATGATTCATTGTCTATTCAGGTATTCCACAGATGCAGGGTACATCAAGTTGATTGTGGAGATTTAATCCGCTGCTCCTGGGGCTGCTGGGAGAGATATCCCTTTCTCTTCTTTGTTGGCACAGCTCCCAGGGTTCAGCTTTGAAATTGGCCCCCCTCTGTGTGTAGGTCGCCAGAGGGCGTCTGTTCTTCTCTCAGACAGGACGGGGTTAAAGGAGCCGCTGATTCAGGGGCTCTGACTCAATCATGCCTGGGGGGAGGGAGGGGTACGGACCCCAGGGCAAGCCTGCTGCGGCAGAGGCCGGCATGAAGTTGCAACAGTCTAAGGCACACCGTGCATTCTCCCAGGGAAGTTGTCCCTGGATCCTGGGACCCTGGCAATGGCGGGCTGCACAGGTTCCCCGGAAGGGCGGTGTGGATAGTGTCCTGTGCTCGCACACAGGCTTCTTGTTGGCGTCAGCAGCAGCCTTAGTGTCTCATGTCCATCTCTGAGGTCCGCACTCTTAGCCACGGCTTGCGCCCGTCTCTGTAGCTCCTTTAAGCAGTGCTCTTAATCTCCTCTCCTCACGCGCCAGGAAACAAAGAGGGAAGAAAAATGTCTCTTGGCTCTTCGGCAGGTCCAGACTTTTCCCTGGACTCCCTCTTGGCTAGCAATGGTGCACTCACCCCTTCAGGCTGTGTTCACGCTGCCAGTCCTCTCCCTGCGCTCCGACCGAAGCCTAAGCCTCAGCTCCCAAACTCGCCTGTCCCGGTGGGTGAGCAGACAAGCCTCTCGGGTTGGTGAGTGTCGGTCGGCACCGATACTCTGTGCGGGAATCTCTCCGCTTTGCCCTCTGCACCCCTGCTGCTGCCCTCTCCTCCGCAGCTCCGAAGCTTCCCCCCTCCACCACCCTCAGTCTCCACCTGCGATGGGGCTTCTAGTGTCTGGAAACCTTTCCTCCTTCACGGCTCCCTCCCACTGGTGTAGGTCCCGTCCCTATTCTTTTGTCTCTGTTTTTTCTTTTTTTCTCCCCAGGTAAGTGGGGAGTTTCTTGCCTTTTGGAAGGTCTGAGGTCTTCTGCCAACGTTCAGTAGGTGTTCTGTAGGAGTTGTTCCACGTGTAGATGTATTTTTGATGTATCTGTGGGGAAGAAGGTGATCTCCACGTCTTACTCTTCCGCCATCTTCCCCCTCTCTCTTTTTTTTTATTTTTTATTTTTAAATTGGAGTATAGTTGCTTCACAATGTTGTGTTAGTTTCTGCTGTACAATGAAGTGAATCAGCTATATGTATACATATATCCCCTCCCTGTTGGACCTCCCTCTCACCCCCACCATCCCACCCCTCTAGGTCATCACAGAGCACCGAGCTGAGCTCCCTGTACTATACAGCAGGTTCCTACTAGCTATCCGTTTTACACATGGTAGTGTACATATGTCGATCCTAATCTCCCAATTTGTCCTACCCTCCCCTTCCCTCTCTGTGCCCACATTCTGTTCTCTACGTCTGCATCTCTATTTCTGCCCTGCAAATAGGTTCATCTGTACCATTTTTCTAGATTCCACATATTTGTGTTAATATATTTGTTTTTCTCTTTGTGACTTACTTCACTCTGTATGACAGACTGTAGGTCCATCCACATCTTTACAAATGGCCCAATTTTGTTCCATTTTATGGCTGCTCAATTCTTAATATGTGAAAATTCCAGGGAAATTTCAGAGTATGGAATTGTTGGGGTCCAGGGCAGGCTGCCCCAAAATAGGACTCAATGGCATATTGATTATTTTGAATTAATGTTGCTTAAGAAATTGTCAGTGCAGAGGCGACACTTTCACCCTCTTCTCTGTCTCCCATAAACAGAAACTAAATCTCCCATGTGAAATGTGCCCTCCTTGTATTGGGAGGTAGAAAGGTATCCTAATTTCCAGAGATAGGGGATTCAGGGCCAAGAACCCTGTATCTACAAACCTTGACACTTCTTTAGTAATTTACTACCTAAGCCCAAACTTTGATTAAATTCCTTACTAGTTAAGCACCCAAAGTCTACATTTCTTTGTCTTGTCAATTCTTCACACATTTATTGTTTCTTTATCTAAAAGAATAAAAACTGCCTGGTTTGGCCACTTCTTACTTTCTGTTTCTATGAGACCTCCATGCTTACAAATTAAACTTGTTTCTTTCTTTTCCTGTTACACTCCTGTATGTCAATAGTTTTTCTTTGTCCAGCTACAAGAATTCAAGAGGGGTAGAGAAGGAAATTTACCTTTCCCTAACAAGATTATGTGATTCGCCCATTGTTATCTACTCAATGAAGTTTTGAATCACTATTCATACCTATACTCACATTCCAAGTCTATTGCTATGTTATACTATCTAAATTATAATGTGTCTTTGATACTAATTACACTAAACTTTTTTCCAGTTTTACAATTTTCAAATCTTTGTTTCAATGCACTTATAAGAATTATTTGAAAATTTGAAAGTCATTATAGTAAAGAAAATTACAAAAAATAATACATTTGTGCTGACAAATGATGATTGTAATTAGCTGAATCCTTCGATTTGACTCATACCTTACCACATACAATATATTTTACAGAGCCTTAAAAAACTTCCCAATTCTTTTCACCTACTCATTCCCACAGCTTTTATCTAGGCAATGCCTCTTTTAAAGATCATTTTAAAGTTCCAAATTTATTTTCTCATAAGATTTTGAATCATCTATCTGAATCCTAAATGTTTCTGGTATTCTTTAAGCATTATTTTTGAACAATAGCTTAATTTCATTAAGTTATCTTAAAAATGGATACTATTTATTAAGATTAATTTATGGGCCATTCAAATACTCAAGTGGTTTGTTCAAAATAACTTAGTCTAAAGGGCTCACAATAAAGAATCATTGAATTTTTGATGTTTTCTAATTATTATTTGCCAAAGAATGAAAGATACAAAGAAAATATTTTATCAAATGGTTGGAATGAGTAATTCTCTAGGTTTTACTAGAAATGAAAATTGGTAAGAATAATATAAGTACAATGACCTGGTCTCACGATTAAGAACAATAAAGATTATTAGACAATATATAAGGTAGTATAATCCTATGAGCCTTTCAGCCTCATGAGGAGGCTAAAAAGGGTAACCTGATAATGTTTACAGATGACGGACCTCAGTACCACCAGGATCTGTGTGAAGATATAATCACCTACCAGTAAAATTATGAAAATGAGTGTAGTTATTCTAAAATTTATAAAGTCTAAATTCTAACTTTTATATTACTCAGTATTTCCTGTTGATGGAAATATGTATACAGTGAAGAGAAAAACTGAAATTAGAGGTATTTAATATGGATAATGTCTAACTAATGTCTACAGAACATATTAATCATTCACTAATTTAACAAAGATTGTTGAGAAACTCTTAACATGCAAAAACTGTTTTAGAATCTATGGGAAATACCTCTCTACATTAACTGAACCTAAACATCCTAAAATTCATAACACATTTTTCTCAGGAATATCTAATAGATAGAGATCATCCTTTCATTTCCTGTCCTTCATACCCTAGGACCAAGACAGAACTTGCTTTTTGTGTGAAGTGTCAATTCAGAACACTAAGCTATAACTATCGTTGACCATTCTGCCCTCTTTTCAAACCCAGACCAAATTTTATTTATTCTAACTGGTGACCTCAACAAATCTAGTCAATAACCATAATAACCTTCTTGTTTTCCTCTCCATTCTATTAATAATTTCCTCAGCAACACATTGGTAACTCATTCACATCTTGACCTTATCGTTACTCAGGTTGAAAATTCAGTAACATCTTGGCCTCATTGTTCTATCCCATCTCCATGTCATTTCTGCTTCACTTCAGCAAAATGTGGATCTACACAGCATGACTATTTCTTATAAAATAGCCTCTTTTCCTTTCTCTTATCCCATAAATTTACTGAAATTAGTCTCAACCTCATTGAACTCTTTAATTTTTAAAATCCATCAATTAAAATATAACCACAAAAATCCATATGCTTCAGCAATGTGTTGGCCTCTTATTTCATTTATGCCAACCTAGGTGCTCAGACTACACTAGATGATAGATTTTCACAATGCCTGTCTTGAAAATCTTCAGATGTAGCACAAGCTCACTTCTCATTTCAAGGCCAAGGCAGCAGTGCTTATGGCCATGAACCTTCTGACTATTTCACTCTGAAGTCATAAGATTTAAATTTATATTTTGCCCTTGCTAGTGCTCAGAAATGCTTTAGTTCCTCCCTTGCAAGAAAGTGTTAGTTAAATAATACAACTAAACAAATTAAGAGATTAAATTAGCTAGATTAAATATTGTTCTAGTTGTTTGCCAGATTGAACTAAAGCTTGGGCAAGGTGCAATGAGACAGTTGATGACATGGATGAAAATAAATAGTTTACAACACAATAGCTACCACAATCTTTCTCCTTCCCTATGCAATCTCCAATTGAACTTAAGCTCTCTAATTGCATATATACTTCCATAATTTATCATTGGAAAAATCCAAGCAGGGTTAGATAAAGTCTATTTGGAGCTATCAGATGCTAGGTCACACAGGCTGTGTTTAAGAAATATGGAACTTCAGGCAGATTAACCTCTCTTTTGAATATAGATGACAAATTATGAAATGAATATTAACATTACTACATATAAATATATATGTACAAATACTCTCATAACTACATACACACAAGGATATCCAAGATCTTGATGAAGAAAAATTCAAAACTTTGATAGGATTAATTAATAAGCAAATGTATGCTCTCCTCCAAATGACACCACTTGTTTCAGAACCTAGTATATCAAATCTTCAAGAAGTCGATAACCTCTTTTTATGCAAAATGCTTTAGGGAATAGAAAAAAGAAAGAAAGTTTCACAATAATTGCATCAAATATTTTAAGATTCACTTCTATTTGTATGTTAACATTTTTGAAATTATGATGCATCTCAAGGTTAATGTGATAAGAAAGTCTTCTGTCAGAGTTTAATTGACATAGTTTTAATTTTAATACTAATAAAATAATGGTGCATCTTAAATTGAATGACATCTTAGGTTCAATGTAATATCATAGTTTTGTAAAAACTAATATGATTATACCTGAATTAGTTTTCTAACACTATTTTTATAATTAGTTTCAAATTATTATGAACTTAGTGGCTTCTAGCAAGACAGATTTACTCTATTACAGTTATGGAAGTCAGACTTTTGGAATGAGTCTCACTGGACTAAAATCAAGATGTTAGCAAGGCTACATTCCTTTATTAGAGGTGCTAGGGGAAAATCCATTTCTTGCCTCTTTTATCTTCTAGACGCTGCCCACATTTCTTGACTCCTGTCTCCCTTTCCACCTCCCTCTTCCACGGTTTAACTACACTGTGATTACATTGGGCCTACCTGGGTAATTCAGGATAATTTCCCTATCTTAAAGACAACTGATTTAATCCTACCTGCAACCTTAATTCTCTCATGCTGTGTAACATAATATATGTGCATGTTCCAGGGATTAAAACATGGCCATCTTCAGGGATAGCAATCATTTTGCCTATCACAACACTTAAACTGGAAAAGGCTAGAATAACAAAGAACTGACTTGCACTGTATGAATATAGGTGCAAAATAACAAATATAATGTTACAAATTAATTATAGAACTACATAATATGTATATAATAAATATTATTCTCCTATGTATATTCACAGATGTGAGTGTGTTATATTTGTGTATATCATGACAAGTAAAGTTTGTTCTGGAAATGCAAGGATAGGTAAAATTTATCAATATAATTCCCCACCATTAAAAGATATCAAAACATGGAAATTTAAATTGATTCAATCAATTTATTCAGTAAAATGTGACACTAATTCAAGATTTAAAGGAGGGCACAGTGCTTTCTTATCACAACTATTATGTCATGCATCCTAATTCTAAAGGTGGTACAATGTGAAACAAACAGAAAGTGTACAACTTAGAATTGATAAAATGCATTATTTAGGTTAATCTCCTTTTTCTCTCTAAATTCTTTTTCTCTCTAAATTTCTCTTCTTTTTCTCTCTAACAATTGGCAACAAAATTCTTAATGCAGTAAAATGAATCTAACATCAAACTAATAGCAAATATCCCACTTAGGATGAAAACTTTATTATAGAGGATCAGCAACAAAATTAGATGTCTACTCTCAACTCAGAGTTTTAGTAATGCAGTTAGAAGAGAAAAAGAAAGGAGATATATGAGGTGCAATTTTCAAAACATTATTGAAACCCACAAAATATACTCAAATAAATGGATTGTAGTCTTAGGAAATACTGCTGTTTTAATTAGGTCAGTTATTCCTAATTTTTCTAAAAACTTCAATGCAATTTTTAAAACTATCAAAACAAGGAATTTCATGAAAAATGCATAGTGATCCTAAAATCCATATGAAACAGGAGAGTTCTCAGATGAGCTAAGATAATTTTGATGAAAAATACATTGAGAATGTATACCTTATCAATAGCAATACTAATGATAGACTTATAATACCAAACAGTTTGGTATGTCACAGTGATAGACAAATAGTTCAGTGGAACAGAATTGTGAAAGGAGAAACAGATCCATATATGTATGGAAATTATATATGACAGGACTGACATTATAAATCATTGGAGAAGGGAAGCATAAATATCAAGTTCTGCAGAAAGCACCATACTTATATGTGAAATGTTCAAGAATTCCCGCTAAAATCAGGAATGAGACAGGACACCTGCTAAAAGTGATTTTATTTTATAATGTACTACAGGATTTAGAGTAAAGTAAAATAAAAGATAAAGTAAAGGTAAAATGAAACGGAAGAATAAAACTCATTTAATAACAAATGATATGATTTGCTGTACAAATAGCTTAAAGTATGTGTATGAATTTTTAGAATGAATAATAAAATTCAGCAAACTTGTTTATTAACATACAACAAAAATTAAATACTTTAAAAATTATAAGACACCTTGGAATAAATATTATAATATATGTGCAAGACTTACATGGAAAGTTATTAAACTTTATTACAAGATTTTAAAAGATTAAGTTCATGGAGATATTTACTGTGTCAAAGTTTGGGAAGTCTCAGTATGACAGAGATATTTATTCTCTCCAAGTTTAATGTGATTTCAATCACAACCTATCAAAAGTTTTCATGCAAGTTGATAAGCTAATTCTACACTGTATGGTAAGTGACAGAGGGTAGAATAAGCTTTTCTCTGGAGAGAAAAATGAGTTAGGGACACATGCCCTCTCAGATATCAGAAATCTTGTAAAAGTAATTTAATAAAGACTGTGCTATTGATTTAAGTAATTACTTTAGAAATATACTGGAAAATAATCAGAGATATAGACAAATATATGCATGTATTGTACATACAAATGTATGGATATTCATTATTGTTTCATTTAAAATGACAAGAAATGGAAAGTATCTAACAATAGATGTATGGTTTAATAAAAATAACTATGTGATATACAGAGATGTCATTCAAATCAAGAATTAGAAGGAAAGTTTTAACCATAAGATATTAACCATTGTATATTGTTTAACGAAAATATCATGACTCTTACTGCATGATCTCGTTTTTGAAATGTAAAACGTGTGTATATCTCTATATCCATATAGCTATATAACTGCATATAAATGGCTGAAGATATACAAACCAGGCATGTACCTGTTTTTATTTCTGTGTGGTGAGACTGAGGTGCTGTGTGGGCTTTTACTTTACACCATTAGTTTGCAATGGTTCTCCTTTAAGATGAATAAATTTAAAAATAAATTAATGAAAATTTTATTATTTTGATAAAACATTGAGCATCATGGAAAAATGCTCAGACTTTACAACTTTCAAAATACTTTAAAACAATACAAAGCTTATTCAAAATTTAATACAAGTAACATTTAAAAATATATATGTATATGTTTGAATTTATATAAGTAAATCTATAATTTTAAGTTATACATTTTTTTAAATTCCCATTATTACCATAAATGAATATTGCAGCAACTTTGTTCAAGAATACCTGTTGGCTGCTTGACTAAGTGGTCAGGGTGCATTTATTCATACTGTGTTCTTTGTTCAGATGATACCTACAATGGTTAGTTTCTGAGAGGAGAGGCAAAATGCAGAAAGAGGGAGCAAAGGCAAAGAGAATGAACAAATTAGAAATGCCTAGTAAACGCTATCATATAATTTCAAAATCTTCATTTTACAAAAATGGAGAAGAAAAAGCAATTACATATAGACTGGCTTTACCTCAAGAATTTTTCTTTATACTTGCAGCCATGAATAGCTTAAACCTTAATCACACTCACAATGCAGCCTCTGAGCCTGCATTTTTCAACACTTTAATGCTGCTGCATTTTCATAGGAGAAAAATAAATTTAAAGCAGTGTAAAATGTATGCAGTTCTTTTGGGCATAATAAAGTGAACTCATGAAGCGGAGCTTTATTTCTCCATTTTGTGAACATTGACCAATTTTATCTAATGATAGCTCAAGCCTACCCAGGAGTCTTTAACAGGATTTCCAGAGAAACTCTTGTTTCCTACTTTGTAGCAGAATGTCATATGGGTTGGACTTAGGCAAATAATTAAACTCCAAGAGGAAAACTTGACAACATTTCAAGCTGTTCCACATCATGTGACATAAACTTTTTCTCACTATTGGAAGGAAAAATTTTCCAAGCCAGTTTTTGCTACTTGGAATAACCCTACTTAAGTTTAGAGAAAGAGGTTTAACTAACTGGAAAAACAAAAACAAATACAAAATTCTAAGAAATATTAAGTCTCATTTTTGCAATGAAAACCCTAACAAATCCAAATCCTTAAAAATATACAGCCACATTGCTTATCACCATCATACAGGCATGGGTCTTTTATCTCATTTTCCAAGACTATTGCTTTGTTTTCCACCACCAGCTTTAGGAGATCTGTACATTATACTCTTCAGCATCTGTCAGGTTTTCTGTTGAGCATTACAGTTCTTCTAAAACCATAGCTTGATTATCTCACTGTGCTGCACACATAATAGTTCAATGTCATCTAATGTTCTACACATATCCATTAGATTTGTACCTCTTGGAGGTTAGAAAAATATTCACAGTAATTTCATTCTTTTTAAATTCTTTCCAATGTTCTTCTTTGAAGACAAAACAAAACACAGAAATGTCCCCTTCCTTATCCTCCCCAAATTTATGTATTATGATTAAATTCTATTTGCCATATTTCATCATAAATCTTACCTGACAATCCTCACTATTAAAAGATAAATGCATAGGTACACTATATCCTTGGGAGAAGGAAGGGGACATAATTAACAGAGAATATCTCAATTTAAAACATTAATACTTATTTCAATACTAATCAATCTAATCCTAATCTGACATAATCAAACTAATGCTATATGTAATAGTATTCCTATTTCATAGATAAGAAAACTGAGACCTAAACTTAATAAATTGTTCAAGGTGGCAAATGGCAGAGCTGAAACTCAAATTTTTTTCTTAATTATGAATTGGTTATTATAATCATTAAGTGAAATAAGGGATGTATGGTGTCAGCAGCTCAATCAAGAGTGCCTGGCACCAAGTTAGCTGAGACTCACAGCTCACTCTTTCCCCAGCAGGGAGCATAGCTCATAATGTTATTTTTATGCAGGGTCATCAGGTGCCATATCAGCACAGGTGGGCCACACCCCACCCCATTCCAGACACACATGGCTTCTTGTATGCTTCCAGGACTCCCTTCTGGAGCATACCACAAAATACATGCAGCAACACTGGCCTCAGCAGGATGCCAGCTCTGGGAGTTAAATGTTCTACTTTGCTAAACCTCTGCTTTTGAGCTTCTTCAATAAAGTCCATTTCTCTTTCATCCTTTCTTTCTGTGAGGTAGGATTTTGCCTTCAGTCCCCAGCACACAGCATGTAGAGAACTTAGGGAGTGCTTGATGAATGTGGCAAGTAATTGCTGTTTTTTTAAAAAAAAAAAATTGTTAATATTATCAGAATGAATTATTAACTGGTATTTTTAATCTTGATGTTACTTTTGCCATGATTCCAAGTATTTTCCTGAACTCTTTGCTATGCTGAGGAAGTCCTCTTTACCTCTCTCTCTCCCCAGAAAACTCTTATAGCATCATTAAAACCCAGTTGGAGTTTCCACTCTGACTTGCCCAGGTGAATTTAGATGCCCATTGTTCTGTGTGACTATATTTGTATGTCCTACATGGCAATATATCACAATGTTCTATGTAAACAAATGATTCCTCCACTAGGTTGTGAGTGCCTCCTGGTAGAGGTGTGTGGTCTTTCTGCAATAAATCTAGAAATGTAGTCTCTAACAATATAATGTAAACTTTTTTTTTCTTTTAGTCCATTAGTAATTTTATTTAAATCTTCATTTAATTGGATTTTTTTTCCCTGTATATTATATACAGGAAACAAAAACTTTTATGTCACAATTCATTGATGTGTGAATCTTCTCTTCCCAATGTTTTGAACTGTCCCAAAAATAGTGGTTTGTAGTTACTTTAAAGATGCCTCATGAAATTCTTTTTAGTGATCTTTTAGAATAAATATATTTTCTCTCAAAATACAAAAGCTGAATTACTTTCTCTAGACTGGCAACACCTTTGGAATAATAAATATGGAACATTTAGCTCTGGGCATATGTTATGTTCTTTGCCAAGGCTCTGGCATAGCATGTGTTATCATATTGATTTTCCTCAAATCCACTCACAACCCCAGTATTATCTGAAATATATTCCACCTATTTGGCAGAACAAAAATTTACTTCTAAGTTATGGCAGTCAGGTGGGAAAGCATTTGTCTTTTTACTATTTTGAATAAATATTTGAGGTTGTAAAAGAAAAAATAAGAAAATAAAACTTATTGGGTAATCACTGAGTATCAGAAATTTTGTTCAGTTGAGTGTGTATACACATATACACAAGATAAACAGATGATAGATAAAGTGACTCAGGTTTTGGTATCTCAAATATCATGATCATAATTATCATTGGAACATGATCTATTTTTAATGGTGAAAAATCTTGCTAAATTTTTTGAAAACCAAAGTACAATATTCCCTAGGTTTCTATGGTAGTTGCCTTTCTGAAAATTCAATGTATTCAAATGTGTGTACCTTTTAGAGAATTTTTAAGACACCTCTTCCTTCTGGATACAGCCCGGGCACATGAGCCAGGGCACATTGCTTGGCTGGATTATGACCTTACATGGCCTCGTAGCCAGGAATCCTTGTGCAGTGGACAAACACTTGTAGAGGACCTTGTGCTTATTGTAAACAGATTTTTCACTTACATCAAGACATTTTTAAATCTTGCCATAGGTTGGAGAGTTTTTCATTATTTATAATTTGCCATAGAATAGAAAATTCTTCATTATGATGGAATTTTCTGCTCATTGCAGGGTGACTCGCATCACTGTCCACTGTCCACTTCAGTAGCCCCTCTCATCATTGCCAATTAAAATTTATACACAGATCTCTAAAACATTCAATTCTACAGGGTGGTAACACTCCCACTGAGAACCACTGCTTTAACCTTCACTTCTCTGGAGACCGCTTGGCAGTGAGGTCTTTAAACAGGAGAAACCATGTCATCCCATGTATTGGCACACCTTGTATTTGTCTTGCTCTCCCTTGAGCTTCACAACATCCCAGGCAATTGAAAGAAGAGATGTTGTTATTCCCAACTTAAAGATGAGGAAGATAAAATGATTTGGCTAAGGTCATGTGACTAGAGAGTTTCAGAGCCCTGATAAGATCTCTATTATCCTGAAAGGAGATTAGGTCTTGTACTGTTTCCTTATGCAGTACTTCCCCTTCAGAATAAACTACTTAGATCAAATTACCTTAGCCAGGGATCTCAGTTCCTGGCTAGACAGACTCACTATACTAAGGAATATTTTGAAATAAACTGTTCTTTTGTTTCAAGGCTTCTTTATAAGTGTTTTAATCTGATCACCTAGCTTGCTCCTTTAGAAGCTGATTTTCCCAATTATTGATAATTGTTAGTGCAGTGAACTAGTGCAATGAAAACTGTTCTTATTTTTGGATTTCAAAGAAAAGGCACCTGTGGCTACTGCTGTGTATTTTGGCTGATGGAAAGTGAGAATGCTGTTGATCTGATCCAGTTAGAGTAAGATTTATGATCATATCCTTGTTTTAATTTCACAGTCCCCTTATACCAGATATTACTTAAAAAAAATGTTTTCTCTCCCATATTTGGATTGGTTTATTGCTTACTCACTCCCCAGTAGGAATTAATTAATGTAATGATTTTTCATTCACTCAACAGCTTTTTTTTTTTAATTGCACTTCTCCTAGGGAAATAAGGATGCACACATAGTTACCAAGTTACAGTCTTAACCACAAGGAAAGTGTGGTCTGGAGGAGAAGACAGAGAAGTAAACAGTAATAAGGACAAAATGGGCACTTAAACTAGTCTGTAAAGTTTAAAAAAGGTTTCTCAGAGGAAATGGCATCTACATTGAGATCATACCAAGGAATTGAATTATGCTGATGAAGAAGGAATTATGAAGGATTTATTGAAAAAGATAAATTATTTGCAAAGGTGCAGAATATACATCTGATGGATTCCAATAAGTTCAGTAGGACTGAAGGGGAAAAGGCTGAAAAGTGAAGCTATAGCAACAAAGTGGACTCATATCATGACTGGTTTTATGTGGAAAGTCAAAAAGAATATTGGGTTTCATCCTTAAGCTATAGTGACATGAATGTGAAACAGTCAGATTTTTGTCTCATAAATCTCCGTTTGAGTGGATTGTGGAGACTATATTGCAGAAGTTTGGGTTGGAAGAACAAGGCATTAATAATTGTATTATTAAAATAATACAAATAAGAAATGATAGCAGCCCAATTTGCAAGAGCCTTAGCAGATATTAGAAAGAGAGAAGCAACAGGATCTGGTGTTTGACTAGATGAAAGCTTCGCTGTGGGTTAGGGAGAGTGAAGGAAGAAAGGAAGAAAAGCAGATTTTTCATGTGGTCAAAAATATTGAGAGGGATGTCTTTTCCTGAGGCAGGAAACCCAGGAATTCAGTTTGATTATGTAAATTGAGTCTGAGGTACCTGTGGGGAATCCACTTGGAGATATCCAGTAAGCATCTGGATGTAGGGATGTGGAGCCCAAGCAAGAGGTCTTGGGTAGAGATCTGCTTTTGAGGGTTCTTTTCTCTACCTCAGGATGTAAAGAATATATATTCAGCTCACAGACTCACAGTTATGACCATGGAATTGAGGCCTGAATGCCTTTGGTTCAAATCAAAAGTCTACCCTTTCTGTTTTTGTGACCTTGCACAAAATACTTAACTTTTCTGTGTTTTAGTTTTCTCATCTATAAAATATTTATTATTGTAATATCTACTTGGTGGTTCTCTTGAGTTGTTACTTATAATACACATAATAGAACCTGACCTATAATAATTATTAAAAACATTAGTTCTGTACGAGAAATGTAGCTTTCTGTTTCTATATCTCTACTTGGGTTTACTGCCATATACCTAGTGCCTAGGACAGTGTCTGGCACATAAGAAGGGCTAATAAATAATTGTCAAAGAGTAAATGAGCTACTTTCTAGTATGAAATCCTCTTCTGGAAGGGTGGCAAAATCTTAATCTCCATCACACCTCCCTTCAGTTTCTTTGAAGATATACCTGAGTTCCTTTGTGAGTGTATAGTATTAGGGCATCAAAGCAAATGTGAGTGCAAGATGATGGGAGAAACTAGTCCTCAAGAAAATGTGCCAGAAGCAATGTGCTGCCAGGTCTATCTTTCTGCTGGCCTTTGTTCCACTGGGTTTTCATGAGGCATAGCTAGTTCTCACCCATAGTTATTCATTCATTTATAATGCAGTAAATATTACCTGAGCATCTACTATGTGCTTGACATGTTCTAGAGCACATGACATTTTCTTGAACTGGAGAAATAGAGGAAAGATAAAGTTCCTGTTCTTGTAGAATCCACATTCACATGCTGCCTTCTATTCACATGGCAACTTTAGATTCAGAAGCTCCTTCTAGTGTCACTTTTCAGTGGCATGAGATACACTTGCCTGCTACTGCAGCATTCTGGCATCCAAGAATCTTTGCCAGATTGTCCATGGACCATTTGACTGGAGAGATCAGGCAGATATTTTTTCTTTTTGGATTGTGCCACTCCCTTTTGTCTCAAGTAGGGTCCTCTGCTCTCTCACTGCAGACATCCCTTACCTTTATTTTTCTCCATCTAGCTGAGGAGACATTATTGTTTTTCTTCCAAGTTGGATATAAGCACTCATCTCTTCCCACTTCTTCTCCCAGATGTTTCTGTATATACTGAAAATACTCTCTAAGCTTCCCTGAAGCTCTTGAAACAGAAAAACCAAAGACTTGCAGGCATTTCTGCTGCCTGCCTACCACATCTCTCCCTGGAGGAAGCACATTCAGAGCCACTCTCTTCCTGGAAGGGCATGAGGAGGAAAAGAAAACAGAAAAAAAGAAAACAAAAATACACTGCTTGGGGCTTCCCTGGTGGCGCAGTGGTTGAGAGTCCGCCTGCCGATGCAGGGGACATGGGTTCGTGCCCCGGTCCGGGAGGATCCCACATGCCGCGGAGCAGCTGGGTTCGTAAGCCATGGTCGCTGGGCCTGTGCGTCCAGAGCCTGTGCTCCGCAACGGGAGAGGCCACAACAGTGAGAGGCCCGCGTACTGCAAAAAATAAATAAAATAAAATAAAATAAACAAAAAAAAACCCACACTACTTCATGCATCAAAACATTATTCTGTGTCAGCATGTAGATGACAACTTGAACCATGAAAGGATGAGATTATAACTTCATTAGAAGTCAGGTTCAAGTTTAACAAACCTCTAATGGACTTAATTTAATTGTATTTCTTTTTCCTTAAAGGCTCATTTCCTCTAAGTTTTTGTTTTTCTTCATGTGTTAAATGTCAACATTTTATCACTGTAGTCTTTACTTATATATTTTGCCACTTACCTTTGTTACCCCCTTAGGAGTTCTACCAGGTTCAGGAGAGTCCTGAGATGAGAAACTCTTAGGTGCTGTGAGCGCCAGAGGCTCCACATCTCAGATTCTGTCCTAAGGAGTCTGGCTCATGCCACTTATCAGGCACAGTGTAACCCTCCTCAACATCACCTCCTCACTCAGAGTCACAGTGTGGTGGTGCCTCACTCCAGGGGCCTGCCAGGTGTGAGACACCAAGCTCTGGCCCAAAGGCTGTGCAGGGGCAAGACCACCAGAATTGGGGAGTGAATTGTGCATGTACAGGCCAGAGTCTATCACCTTCCCAGAGGCCCAAGGCCATTAATTATTTTGATTAAATTCAAATCCCTTATTCCCTTTAACATGACTGATTTTTTTTTTGATGCTTTTTGTTTCCCTACCCCCACCCCCAGGTTTTCTACTCACCAATACCTTTGAGTAAGTTCAGTCACCTTGCAGGTGATTTCTTAAGGGCACTTTAAATTATTTTCTTTTTTTAAAATTTGTATTCTATATTGGATTATAGAATTCTATATTAGAGTTCATTTACAATGTTGTGTTCATTTCAGGTATACAGCAAAGTGATTCAGTTATATGTATACATATATCTATTCTTTTTCAGATTCTTTTTCCATATAGGTTATTACAGAATATTGAGTAGAGTTTCCTGTGCTATACAGTAGGTCCTTGTTGATGATCTATTTTATATATAATAGTATGTATATGTTAATCGCAACCTCCTAATTTATCCCTTCCCCTCTCCCTACCTTTCCCAAAGACATTTTAAATTCTTAACCTGTCTCTATTCTCTATTCACAGATAGTTAGGCAGGTTCTGGCATTTCGTTACAGGCATACCTCAGAGATGTTGTGGGTTCAGTTCCATACCACTGTAATAAAGTGAATATCAGAATTAAGCAAGTCACATGAATTTTTTGGTATCCCAGTGCATATAAAAGTTATGTTTATACTATACTGTGGTCTATTAAGTGTGAATAGTGTTATGTCTAAAAAATGTACATACATTAATTTAAAAATACTTTATTGCTAAAAAATGCTAACCATAATCTGAGCCTTCAGTAAGTCTTAATGATCAGGCTGGTGGATGGTGAAAGTTGGGGTAGCTGTGGCAATTTCTTAAAATAAGATACAATAATCAAAAAATGGGCAGAAGCTCTAAATAGACATTTCTCTAAAGAAGACATACAGATGACAAAAAGTAAATGAAAAGACACTCAACATCACTAATTATTAGAGAAATGCAAATCAAAACTACAATGAGGTATCACCTCCCATGGGTCAGAAGGGCCATCATCAAAAAATCTACAAACAATAAATGCTGGAGAGGGTGTGGAGGAAAAGGAACACTCCTACACTGTTGGTGAGAATGTAAATTGGTACAGCCACTATGGAGAACAATATGGAGATTACTTTTTCTTTAAACGCTAAAAATAGAACTATCGTATGACCCAGCAATCCCACTCATAGGCATATACCCAAAACAAAACATAATTCAAAAAGATACATGCATCCCAATGTTTGTTGCAGCACTACTTACAATAGCCAAGACATGGAAACAACCTAAATATCCGTCGACAGATGAATGGATAAAGAAGATGTAGTACATATATACAATGAAATATTACTCAGCTATAAAAAAAGAACAAAACAATGCCATTTGCAGCAACATGGATGGACCTAGAGATTGTCATACTGAGTGAAGTAAATCAGACACAGAAAGACAAATATCATATGATATCACTTATATGTGGAATCTAAAAAAGGGTACAAAATGAACTTATTTACAAAACAGAAGTAAAGTCACAGATGTAGAAAACAAACATATGGTTACCAGGGGATAAGGAGGGGGAGGGATAAATTGGGAGATTGGGATTGACATATACACAGTCCTATATATAAAATAGATAACTAATAAGAACCTACTGTGTAGCACAGGGAACACTACTCAATATTCTATAATGGCCTATATGGGAAAATAATCTAAAAAAGAGTGGATATATGTATATGTATAATTGATTCACTTTGCTGTACACCTGAAACTAACACAATATTGTAAATCAACTATATTCCAATAATTTTAAAAAAATGATACAATAAAGTTTGTCACATCGATTGACTCTTCCTTTTATAAATGATTTCTCTGTAGCATGCAATCCTGTTTGATAGCATTTTAGCCACAGTACAACTTCTTCCTAAATTGGACTCAATCCTCTCAAACACTGCTACTGCTTTATCAACTAAGTTTATGTACTATTTTAAGTCATTAGTTATCATTTCAAAAATCTTTATAGCATCATCACCAGGAGTAGGTATATTCCATCTAAAAAAAAAAAAAAAAAAAACTTTGTTCATCCATAAGAAGCAACTCTTTCCTTCAAAGTTTTATCATAACATTGAAGAAATTCAGTCACATCTTCAGACTCCACTTGTAATTCTAATTCTTGCTATTTTCACCATGTCTGTAGTTACTTCCTCCACTGAAGTCCTGAACCCCTCAAAGTCATCCATGAGGGTTAGAATCAACTTTTTCCAAGCTCTTGTTCATGTTGATATTTTGACCTCTTTCCATGAATTACAAATGTTCTTCATGGCATCCAAAATGGTCAGTCCTTTCCAAAATGTTTTCAATTGACTTTGCCCCAATCCATCAGAAGAATCACTATCTATGGCAGCTATAGATTAATAAAATGTATTTCTTAAATGATAAGACTTGAAAGTCAAAATTACTCCTCAATCCATGAGCTGCAGAATGGATGCTGTGTTAGCAGGCATGAAAACAACATTCATCTTGCTGTACATCTCCACTGGGGCTCTTCAGTGACCAAGTACATTGTCAATGAGCAGTAATTCTTTGAAAGGAATCTTTGTTTCTGACCAGTAGATCTCAACAGTGGGCTTAAAGTAGTTCATAAACTATGTTTTAAACCTAGGCTCTGTTGTTCCATTTATAGAGCACAGGCAGAGTACATTAAGCATAATTCTTAAGGGCCCTAAATTTTTTGAAATGGCAAATGAGCATTGGATTCAACTTAAAGTCACTAACTTCATTATCCCCTAAGAAGAGAGTCAGCTTGTCTTTGAGGCTTTGAAGCCAGGCACTGACTTTTCCTCTCTAGCTATGAAAGGCCTTTCATTTTCTTCCAGTATTTAAGACTCCAGTATAAGGCTCTTTATACATTTTCTTCCAGTATAAGGCTACATTGAGAATCTGTTGTTTAGTGTAGCCATCTTCATTAATTATCTCAGCTAGATCTTCTAGATCATCAGGATAAGTTGATACAGTTTCTACATCAGCACTTGCTGCTTCACCTTGCACTATTATGTTATGGAGATGACTTCTTTCCTTAAATCTCATGAACCAACCTCTGCTAGCTTCAAACTTTTCTTTTTCAGCTTCCTCCCATCTCTCAGCCTTCACAGAATTGAAGAGAGTTAGCACCTTGCTCTGGATTAGGCTTTGGCTAAGGGAATGTTGTGGCTGGTTTGATCCAGACCACTGGAACTTTCTCCATATCAGCAGTAAGACTGTTTCATTTTCTTATAACTTGTGTTTTCACTGGGATAGCACTCTTAATTTCCTTCAGTAATTTTTCCTATGCATTTACAACTTGACTAACTGTTGGCACAAGACGACTGTCTCAGCTTTCGACATGCCTTCCCTCTCTGAGCTAAATCATTTCTAGCTTTTGATTTAAAGTGAGAGACATGCAACTCTTCCTTTCAGTTGAACACTTAGAAGCTATTGTAGGGTTATTAACTAACCTAATTTCAATATTGTTGTGTCTCATGGAATAGGTCTAAAGAGAGGGAGAGAGATGGGGGGATGTCTGGTCAGTGGAGCAGTCCAAACACAAAAAACATTTATTGATTAAGTTTGCTATCTTATATGGGTGCAGTTTGTGGTGTCCCAAAACAATTACAGTCATCACCACAAAATATAATAATAATCAAAAGTTTGAAAAATTGTCAGCATTACCAAAATATGACACAGAGATATAAAGTGAGCAAGTGTTATTGGAAAAATGGCACTGAGAGACTTGCTTGACACAGGGTTGACACAAATCTTAAATGTGTAAAAAATGCAATATCTGCAAAGTGCAATAAAGCAAAACAAAATAAAATGAAGCCTGTTAATCTCAGTATTCAGGAGGACTTTTTCTTTTCTTTTTTTTTTTTTTTTTTCAGATCCATCATTGAAGAATGCCAAAGTAGCCTTCAAGATCAAGTTTTTAGACTTTTCCTTTTATAAATGAGATAATTTAGGTCAGTAGCTTGCCCAGTAACAACCCATTATAGTGAAATTAGAACTAGAACACAGAGCCCCTGCTTCTAATTGAAGATAAAGCTCAACATACCAGGTGGCCAGAGCTAAATTCACTGCAAACAAAATAACAACTCTCCCTTTTGTGGCACATATCAAAATGATATCTAGATGAACAAATCTTGAAATGTTTAAAACAAGTGATGTGTGTAGTTGTAGCAATGTCACCCCATATTTCCAGCATATGAAGTAGATCGTGGTCACTTAGCAGAGGCAACCAGTGATAATGGTGGTTCATGGGTGCATTGTGCTCACTCCTGCTGGTACTGTTGTGCTCATATAAATTCAATCCTAACAACAGCCTCCAGAGATAGATACTATTCTTCTTCCCATTTTACAAATGAGCAAGCTAAGGTACAGTGAAAGCTTGATGTGTGCAAGTTCACACATAGGCAAGGAATAGAGCCAGGATTTGAACTCAGTCTGGTTCCAAACAATCCTAATCATACCTGCTATGTTCCACATTAACTCTTAACAAGAGGGCTTCATTTATGATGCAAAAACTACTCTTGGGCTCAAGTGCTTTTCTTTTCTTTTTTTTTTTTTTTAACTTAAAGGAATAGAACACTTTATTTTAAAAATTCAAATACGCTTCAGATGAAAGCTGCCCCTTTACTGAACACCCACAAGTTCCAAGCATTGTACAAAACATTAAAACATTTGTTCATACTCTTTTAGAGCAAAACTGCCTCTTCTGCCACACTCGTTTTTGCATGACGTTGACATTTTAGCTCCACTGTCATAAAATGACCAGCTCTTCAAGATTTGATCATGAAACGAGTTTCTGATCCATAGATGTAGATCATGAGGTTAATGCCGAAGTCAACTGGTGAAGTTTCTCTGTCAACTGTTACACTTAACGTCCTCTTCCTCTAAAACCACCCCCCCCCCTCTTCCTCCTCTGAAACCTCCACCTCCACTTCCTCTTCCACCTCTAAAACCACCACCCCTCGCACCTCTGCCACCTCCGCCTCTTCCTCCTCCTCGACCGCCCCTGCCACCGCCTCTGGGAGGCCCCTTCTCACCCGGAGGTCGAGGTAGAAACCTCTGCAACGGCAGCAGCTTATATGGGTCTATATAAAACTTCTGCAGTTTTTTAAAGGAAGATGCCTTCATGTTCTCTGACAATTTAACTGAAAAATAAAAATCTCTAAGTTGTCCAAATATTTCATCCACCTTTCCAATTTGTTCTTTGTTTTCTAAATAAACTGGAGCATTGAAATAAGGCACCTTATTTTCATCTGTGGTACATTTACAAACTATGTCATCCTCACAGGGGTGCAGGAACTCTCCTAATAAAACTACTTGCTCTGGAGGTCCGTGGTCCTGGCCTCTGTTAAAAGCTCCGCGGCCGCCCCCTCGTCCAAATCCTCCTCTGCCGCCGCCGCCGCCTCTGAAATTGCCGCCGCCTCCACCTCGGAAGTGGTGGTTGCTGCTGCCGCCGCGACCGAAGCCGCCACCTCGACTAAAGCCTCCGCGACCTCCGCCACGAAAAGACATGCTCGCTCCCACCGGCGCCACGTGCACCTCAGGCCCGGAGGCTCACACTCTCCCGCCCGGTACTTCCGCCGCACAAGAGCCTCTTCGGCCACCGTACCGGCACAAAACGGAGGTGGGGAGGGAACCAAATAGAAACTCGAATAACTGGTTCAGAAAGCCAGCCAGTCACCCGCGGAATCAGGGACGCTGTCACCTGCCCGAAAAAGCCTTCAGCGATGGAAGGGTATCAATAATATCTAACGTCAACCGCTACTTTACGACAGTTAGGTCTATTTGCCTACGGCGAGCGGAGGAAGTGACCTCAAGTGCTTTTCTATAGTATTTCAAAGCAAAATTTTGGCTCCTGATGAGGAAATAGCATAAAAATATGTTAAATCAAAAAACAACAATTGTTACCAGCTAATTTAATCAGTTCTAAAGCAAATATTTTTTATTTCTGTGGTTACTGTTGGGGAGATGGTCAAAAATTAAAGTATTTTCCTCATTGCAGTTTTTATTTGCTAATCACACTCATGAGGTCTGCTTGTAATAAAGATATTTGGAGGCTATTCTTTCTTTTCTTGTTTTTTTTGGTAAGATTTCTGCCATGTGAGACCTCTTCCTCTACTTGTGGAATCTACTGGTTAGGCATTTTGACAGGAGGCAGTGTCCTTATCCCCCAGCATAGACAGATAAACTAGACCCTGGCTCTCCCTAGGGCATAGCCATACATAAGATCACTGAACCATACTCCAGGCCTGGATACTGAATACTGAGAGAATGGTTCAAAGAAACAGGGACAGTTAAAACCACTGGTGATGCTAGTGTTGGGCTGACTCTTCTTGCGGTGTGATTTTTGCTCTATTCTTCTATTCTGCAGAGATACCCAATACCTTTCCAGAAAACACCTTTTCTGATTAGAGTAACTTGAATAAATTTTCTGTTGTTTGTAACCAAGAACTACAATGAATACAAAGCATATAGTCCTTGTGTAGTGAATAATCTCTAGCTTATAATATAACATTAGAAACTGTTGGTGTTACTGCTTGGTTTTCAGGGCTCAGGTGCTATGAATTATTGGCTTTCTTTATTGTCATTCAACAGCAGATATAGGATTTGTCATTTATATATGTACATTTCCCAGAAGGTAGCTTTAGTACATCCTAATATACTTCTACTTTTTAACTTTATCCATATGTTATTTCTTGGAAGATGGTGAGGGCTCAATCAAAAATTGTTGTGAGCTTAACTCAGAGAAAAACATTTCAAGAATAAATAAGCTACTTTAAGATAAATCTTGATAATATTGGTTGTTAGAGCTTTTTATTTACTTGATTTTGTTTTTAAAGAAGAGATTATCCATGTGGCTCAAAACCATTTTTTTCTCTAACATGGTCTCATGTTCATGATCTCACATGAATATTTTAAAAACAAAACCAATAAAAAAGGTGAGAAAAGTAAAACACATTTAACCTTTTATTTTAAGAAAACTATATCATAGCTTTGTTTGTGGTGGTAAGATATTTTTAAATCAAACAACTTCTTATTACAATCCAAAAGAAGCAGTCTGAAGGGATTCACTTCCAGCAGATAAAGTAGAAGTCCAAGGAGTTACCTCAGAAACATATTTTCTATGGTGACTTTATCTCAGCTTATTTGTATTTTAATTTAGATCTCTCAATAATTTCAAAATAATATGAGTCAGTACACTACACCGGTATATTACACTTTTTTCCCAAAAGTAACAGTAAACACACTTCTGCTCAAATTAATCATCCTGCCTTGACTACACAAGTAAATAACCAGTAGGAATATTAATTTTACCTGATCTACATGGATACTTCATTGAAAAACAAATTACATCATCATAGTTTTATCCCAATAAGTATTGAGTCAAAAAATATTTCCTAGTTTATACTTGTGTTTTCATTTTTGACCTATATCTGTCCTGAACTTAAGTATTTTTCATAATAAAAATTTCACTATGAGTAATCACAAAAGTGGACTTATCCTGTCTAGATTTTAATAATACATATTTCAGTTAGCTTAAATAACTTCCATAATATTAAAAATATATTTTTAAAATGTTTTTGATTGGTGTGTGTTTACAATTCCTGTCAGCATTTTAAGACTACTAAAAAAGCATACTCAATAATAAGTAAGACATTGAGGTACAGTTTGATAGTTCACATGAGTTTTTCACTTATTCTGGTGACAAATATTTTTATGTGTCATATATTCAACAAACATTCAATGGGCAGCATCTCTGTCAGGCTCTGTTCTATTTGATAACATGAATAAACAAAGCACAGATTTTTCACTCTTGTAAAAATTTCATTTTATTGGGAAGAGACAGAAAATAAATCATAAACATAAAAAAAATAAATAGCAAGTTTGCTAGGAGGTGATAAAAGCCATCAGGATAAGGAAGTTTGCAAGTGCTTTGGGAGTGTGAGCAGGCTGCATTTTAAACTGGGGTGGGAAGAGTTGACCTCAAAGAGAAGGTGATATTTTAGCAGAATTTAAGGGGGTGCAGTTAGATGTGGTGGGATAAGAGCATCTCAGAAAGAAGAAATAGCCTGTTCAAAAGCACTGAGACATGAAGATGTCTGAGGATCAGGAAGGTGCCAGATCACACAGAGTTGGCTAATGATTGGAGCAGAAGGTTAACATGATCTGACCAGCTGATGTGATTCAACTTTTTAAAAGGTAACTTTAACAGCAGTGTGAGGCTATGTTTTGGAGAGAGAGACATTCTAGAAGCAGGGAGACCAATGAGGAGGCTATCATAGTGGTTCATGTTAGAGATGATGGCTGGGCCAGATGGTAGCAGCAGAGGTAATAAGAAGTAATCAGACTGTGGACATTGTGAAATTGGAGCCAACAGCTTTTGCTGAAGGATTGGCAGTGGGATATGAGAGATACATCAACAAGGATTTTGGCCTGAGCAACTGAAGTAATACATCTTGGATACCCTTTTAAGAAAAATATATATTGTAGGGGAGGAAATATTTTCCTTGCTCTTCTAGGTTCTTTGACTGGTCTAATAATCAAATTAACATAAGACAGATTAACAGGAGAAAAATAACCACATTTAATTATGTTTGTATAGGGGCACCACAAAGACAATGAGATTCAAGGACAAGCCTGACAATTGAGGCTTATGTACCATTTGAGCTGAGGAATGGAATAGCCACCTGGGGCTTCAAAGGGGAGGAGGGTAATTCACAGGAAGATAAGAAGAGCAGGTGTTTGGTAATTAGATGTTTGTCCTGCCAGAGATAGGTCATTCAGATAAAAAGCTATTCTTTGGTAATAGCTTTCCTTCTGGACCAGGTCCCCTGTCTAAATTCTTTTAGACAGTTAAAGGAAAGGTAAAAGTTTTTGTTTTGTTTTTGCTTTTGACTCTACTGTGTCTTGATTGCCTTTAGCTCAAAATAGTATTACTGCCAAAGTGACACATTTTGGGGAGGCTCATTCTGAATCCCTTCAGTATACATCTATTAAGTTTATTTCAATATATGCTTAATGTGCCAAAGTATGGTTGCATAACAATTTGATTATCTATTTTCCTACTAATGTAGTTATTTGCTTTTCATTTTTTAACACCATAATCCTTCAACAAAAAGTTCTTAGGTAGAGTTAAAATAATTCTGAGATCTTTAAAATTAACATTTAGTTATATAGTTTATAAAGTATATTTGAAATGTGGCTTAGTTTTTTGCTAATAAATTTTCATTGACTCTAAAGAGAGAATTCACTGACCAAAGTGGTCTTAATGTCTCCTTCATTTGACTAATCTTTAAACAGGCTTCCTACTTACCCTACGCACCAGGCTCTCCTTTTCTTAGAACGCTTACTTTAGAAAACTTGTAATTACAAATCCTTTCTCTTCTCCTTTGAGATGTAAGTCTTTTAAAATGACTCTTGCATGCTACTATGTATAAAATAGATAAGCAACAAAAATATTGTACAGCACAGGGAAATACAGCCGTTGTTTTGTAATAATTTTAAATGGAGTATAATCTGTAAAAATATTGAATCACTATGTTATAAACCTGAAACTAATATAACTTTAAATAAATAGATAAGTAAATATTCTCATAATATCAATTAGAAAGGCTGTTATCAGTTTTACAAAACAGGAATGTCTTTCTCAAGGACCTGAGAGACATCTCTTTGAAATGTAATCATCAAAGAAGATAGATAGCCCTATCTTCCAGTCCCCATGGGAGAGTAGAAGCCTAAATTTCATGGCTGTCTTTCTCCAAGTTGTAAAACTACCTCCTGTCCTGAAATAGGAGTAAGTTTACACTTCCTTTGAGTAAGGTCATTAGTAAATAAAGGTAACATTAGTCACCCCACCTCCACAAAACTCTCCAGCTCCTTCTTTCAGCATCCTTGTGTTCAGACTTTGGTTCTGGCCTCTTTCGCTTATTGCAGTATGCTGATTAAAGGTTTCCTTTCGATTATGCAAATCTAAATCACAATTAGATCTCATCTTACATCTGTTAGAATGGCTATTATCAAAAAGACAAAAGATAACAAATGTTGGCATGGACATGAAGAAAAGAGAACCCTTATACACTGTTAGTGGGAATGTAAATTGGTAAAATTATTATGGAAAACAGTATGGAGCTTCCTCAAGAATTTAAAACTAGAACTACCATATGATCCAGCAATTCCACTTCTGGATATATATACAAAGGAAAGAAAATCACTATCTCCAAGAGCTATCTGTGTCCCCATGTTCATTCCAACACTATTTCCAATAGTCAAGATATAGAAACAACATGTCTGTTGACAGAAAAGCAAATTAAAATTGTGATATCTATGTATCTCTATATCTGTCTATCTATATTTCTATTTATAGACAATGGAATAATATTCAGCCATGAAAAAAATGAAATTGTGCCACTTGTGAGAGCATGGATGAAACTGGAGGGCATTATGCTCTTCAGACATAGAAAGACTGCATGATATCATTTACATGTGGAATCTAAAAAAAAAAGAAAATAATTGGATTCATAGAAACAGAGTTGAAAATGGTTGTTAGGGGTTAGGGCAGAAATGAGGAAAATGGGAAGATGTTGGTCAAAGGTACAAAGTCTCAGTTATGAGATAAATAAGTTCTAAGAAACTAATGTACAGTGTACATTAACTGTACTTAATAATATTGTATATATGAAATTTGCTAAGAGAATAGATCTTCAGCATTCTGTCTCACACACAAAAAATAGCTATGAAGTAACTATATAAGGTGGATAGATATGGTAATTAACTTGATTGTGGTATTCACTTTACAATGTATGCCTATATCAAATGGTCTTATAGTACACTTTAAATATACACAATTTCATTTTTAAATTATGTTTCAGTAAAGCTGTAAATAATTTATAAAAGGCTTCCTTGTCTGTTTAAATTTCTCCAGTGCAAACTGTCTTTTTTTTTTTTGACATCATATATTTCTCAAGATCAGAGGTGAGAGCTCTCTCTCTGAAACATAATACTACCCCAGAGTCAACACCTCTCCTCCAATCATTCTTCCTTTCATCTTTCCTGATCCATCTCCAGGAAATAATCATATTGAATATGATTATTAGAAAGAAATTATGACTATTGTATGATTTATGTATATGGGGTTAAGAATAGCTTTACATTATAAAGATTCTCAAAAAGTCAATGTCCAGAACTGATTATTTAGTAAATAGAGTGTGCCAGTATCAATGTTTCTATTTTAAGTGTGGTTATTTATTTTTGTATGTATTTATTATTTATTCTCAACAATTTATCTATTACTCCTGTGTTAATGCATTGGAAAATAAATCTAGGAGTGCCTAGAAACATTATTTAAATATGTTCTCAAACATTTTTGCCCAAAAGTTAGCAGAACCTCAAAACAATAATCTCTATAAGGTGTACTCCACTATTTTGGTAATTGAAGAAAGACATATACAAAGTGTTTACATAGGTCCTGCACATCTTTAAAAATGTTAAATTTCATACTGCAATAACTTAGGTTGTAGAAATAGCAGAAATAATCTGCAACCATTATTTAAAGGCAAATTGCTTCTTACTATTAAAGATCAGAAGAAATTTAAGTTTTATTCTTAATATAAAATACAGTATTGTCAATAAGAAAATGTTGCCTGCCATATCAGTAAATGAAGGATGTTGCAGCCATCAAGCCATCACATTACAGCCACACCCAGATGGTGAGCCCTGAGTAAACTCAGGATGGAAACAGGATGCCCACCACCCAGCAGTCAGTCACTGCAGCCATCTTTCAATGGCATACCCTGAGGAGACTCAGGATGAGAAAGCAAATGATACCAGCCCCAGATAGCTGAGATGCAGATCAAAGGAATGATTTCAGTGAACCCAGATGCTTGCCTTTCCCATACACAGAAAAGTGCTAAATTCCTTAACTTGAGGTATCTGGTTTTCCTTAATTAACAGTAATCTTTTGATGTTCTGACTACCTAGTCTTTGTTGCAAAATCTCCTATATATACTGGCTCCTCCCTTTCCTCTTGGAGCAGTCTCTGAGAGCTATCTGAGAAGTTGTGTCCCATCCCAGGCTTAAGTCCTCAGTTTTGCCTGCCAAATGAAACACAATTCTCAACTTTTAAGTTGTGCATTTTTTACAGCCAAACCTATGTACATTGTGAAATATGGCAGTCAATATATAATAATTTGTTTTTAGATACTATTTACAAGTTTATTCTAAAACAGTTATAACTGTTACATAAAGTGACTCCTGTTTTAAATTTGGCAATACTTCATGTACATATGAACATAATTTGTAATCTTCCTGTATTTGTGAGAGGAAGAGCTATGCACTAAGAAATAAAAATCAATGAAAAAATATAAAATAAAAAAAATTAGAGTTCCAGAAATTATTTTGTGCCCAACTGGGTGCTCTGTGCCACAAGCCAAGTAAAACGGTGTTAAAACCAAGGGGCCAAATTGCATCTGCACTTAAAGTAAAGGTTACATTTGTAATCGCTGTCCCACAATAATTTTTATAAACTGGAGCCATTAAATTGTTTCCTAACAAAAACTCAGGGACCTTTTATACAAACAATAAATGGTTTATTCTCAAAACACGAAGTTTATTTTTGAAGTAAAGGTTTATGTTCCATGAAATCTCTGAGCCTGAGAATGCTTTCAGCTCTGGAAAATTCTTGTTGGAGACTCAAAGTAGCTGCTATAAGCATGGAAGTACCCTCCTGGGTGTGACATTCCCAGCTTGATGACTTGATGGCTTAATTTACTTACATGGTGCTCTTCAAAATGATTTTGAAGCTTTGGATAGGAAACTGAAACCAGAGTTACTGAGCCACAAATAAGTGAAATTTTTACTCATGAACACTGAATATTGCTACAAACATTTTCAGGGTGAAAAAAAATAATTAACCACTGATATCAAATCAAAACTTCAAATGTAGAAGATTTACTCTGTGTTTTAAAAAAGCCAATAAAGAAACTGAGTTTAGTCCATAGGAAGACTATTGTCAAATGGTTTAATTAATGTCATGTTGACTATCTATTAACAATTCAAATAATTTGCTTAATTTAAATGAAGATTTCCTAGAATAATACAATCATTGTTTTCTGTACTTAAAAGATAATTGCTGATTTCTGCATTCAAATGGTATCTGCTCAGTGATCTCCAGAGGCATTCTATCAAAATCACACTGAATCATTCAGGATGACTAAAGAAGAAAACAAAAGAGTTTTGAAGGAAAACACTCACAGATAAAGTAATTATTGCTAATTATGGAGCAGAATTGAGAGTAGACTCTATTTATTCTTCTGCTTTTGGTATTACTTGGCTTTATTATTTGAAATAGAAATTGCTTGGGAAAAAGTATCAGAAAGCTGGAGCTCTATCTCTATCTGCCATTTGAGTGCTTTTCTGTAAAATGGGACAAGTGGAGAGTGTTGAGGCCTCTGCCCTTATTTTCACCCTCACAAATATTTGTGATCATACAGATGAAACCTCAGAACGTGTCTCAGGGCTCAGTGGAGTTCAGGTTCTTTAAGTCTCAGCCCAGAAAGAATTCAATGAGAGGTAAAGTGATAGGTAAGAAGTAAATTATTCGTATAGGATGCTTGTGAAGGATACAAGCAGGCAGGCAAGAGAGTACCACGATGAAAACAAAAGGGGATACAGTTTTATAATCATAGGAAAAGTGGAAAGGAGGAGACCATCTTCTTCCTTTTTCTTGAATAGAAGTCAGGCTTCCATCATCATCTCCATCTCCATGTTGAGCGGGGAGATTTTTTGTCCCTATATGGCCCAACCAGGACTGTCATGGTGCTATTTTAATCGGCAGAAGGGTGGTAACATAAGCTAAAGTAAGGTAAATCATCTCATATTAAAGTATAATGTCACCTTTCCCTATATTTTTGCTCTTAGTACATGCAGAAAAAGCTCCTTCTCAAGGATCATTAACTGGCTGACCTCAATGGGCAGGATATAGGTCTCATTCCACCATTATTTTATTGTTTGGGGGCATGTCTCGTGCTTCTATTGTATGGTTTTATTGCTAAGCAAGCTTGCTTGGTTTTGTTGCTAATCAAACCTGCTTTCTTGAGTGATCATTAAAACTTACAGGGGTCTCCCAAAATTTCCTCTCTATGTACGATCCCCTAGTGGAATTTTTTAACTAGCTATTTGATTATCCTGCCCTATCCCTATCACAGAGGCTCCAAATTTCAAGTAATGACTGGCTGTGGATTAGCCAGTGTTGGTTTCATGAAAAGCTCTACCTTAGGATAACAAGTTATGGGTGATATAGACTGTAAGAAGTCTGAAGACATTGCTGCAATAGACCATAGATTATTGCCCTGCATAGTCGAGACCCAGAAAACCAGAAGTTATCCTCAAAGAAACCAAGGAGATTTAATGAAAACTATAAATGGGCTGAACTCATAGCTCTTTCTAGGGTACCATTCCTAAGATCAACTTAAGAAAGTCATTCACTGTGCAATTAGAGAACTGTTTGAATTTGTTATTTTAGTCTAGGGAAAAACTTCTGAGAAATGGGATCTCAATTATCTAAACATTTTGAGAGTGCCCACCCCCAACAGGGACTCTGGTTGATTTTATGTTTAAAAACTGTGTCTCTTCGCCTTGTCCATTTCTAACTAAATTGACCAACCTAACCAAAAGCAACTTAGAATATCAATGGCCATTATGGAGAACTTTTGAAATACCCAAACTTATTTTTTTAAACTGCATTGGACTACAATAGACCACAAATTTCCAGAACAGAGTGGAAGGACTATTTTGATTAGTATTTTGAGATGTCCCACTTTATCAATCAGATTTCTAAAATTGCCTCTCCACAAAAAAAGATTTTAAGATTAACTGAGTTAAATAAATAATTTTATTTATTTATCCTCTGTCAAACTTCTTAAAAAGATGAAATGGTTCCCAAAGTCTCAGGCTCTTCTCCCTTGGCTTCTTTGTCTTGAACCCTGTCTCTGGTGTCATTATGTCCTTCTCCCTTGGATCCCTATGGACAGATGCCTCCCCTGGCACCATCATTCTCCTTTCCTTCTATAAAGCCTATGCCTCTTTTATACCCTAGGTTCCCCCATACTAATTATCTCACTGAATGTCCCTTTTTCTGTGAAATTGCCCTCACTCCCTTTTCCTCTGAACTTGTCAGAAACTGCCCCTTTAAAATTAAGACTTCTGAGGATCCAGAGGTTAAACCCTTAATTTCTCTTTTTACGCGGGCCTCTCACTGTTGTGGCCTCTCCCATTGCAGAGCACAGGATGCAGACGCGCAGGCTCAGTGGCCATGGATCACGGGCCTAGCTGCTCCGCGGCATGTGGTATCTTCCCGGACCGGGGCACGAACCCGTGTCACCTGCATCGGCAGGCGGACTCTCAACCACTGTGCCACCAGGGAAGCCCACCCTTAATTTCTTGTATTCCCTGGAGTAAAGTTGAACTGTGAGCCATAGTCAAAGATTTCCCAAAGTAACTGAAGATCCTCACAGATTTGCTGAAAATTTTAATATAGTCACTTAAGTTGATCAACCTGGTTTCTCTGACTTAAATCAACTAGTTCATATGCTTGTCAGTGAAGGTCAGGCCTGAAACTGAGTACCTCTAAAACTGAGTTCCTCTGTTGAGTTTATTATTAATTTCTCTATCCAAAACACTATTCTCTTTCTTCTCCAATACCTGTTCCTCTCAACATTGAGGAGTGTCAAAAAAAAAAAAAAAAAAAGGTGGGGAGATTGAAATCCTTTGTCCCTGTCCTTCAAAGTAAAATACACTTACTTTAGCCTCCCAACCCTCCCCTGAGTCTCAAAAGGCAGGCTTAAGAGTTAATGATTAGGAAATGTGAAGATGGAGTAATAAAAAATACTTGGGCTGGGAAACTGGTAACAACTTAGACTATAGACCAGGCACATAGCAGAGTCTCTAAACTCCCATTTTGCTGAAAGATATAAATAAAAGTCTGACACACATTCTTAAGTTGTGGATGGAATGGGAAACTAGTCTAGACTTAGTTAATCTGGCAAACCAGCTCTTTCACAGTCTAGAAGAGTCACCTCCAAGGAAAACCACCAAACTTCTTTATCTTCAACTCCAGCAAATGAAGTCTCCTTAATGAATCCAAAATCTTCCTAGTTTCTATTATTATTGCAAAGAGCCAGGACACTGGAAAAGTAATGGTTACAAATTTAAGCACTTCAGGTGCTTTCAGCTCTCTAACCAGCCTTTCTAACATCCTCCCAGTCCTCTATGATGGGACTCTTGAGAATTACAGGAGCTCTTCCTAATCCTCCCTGTAAATAGTCCTAGAGAAGCATTCCTTTAGATTGAGGATGAATGTCTTCCTGTCCTAATAGGCAATAGAGCCACATACTCACTGCTCACCTCCCCTCCAATAAAGCAGTCCCTGCCTCAGGGTACTTAAAGAATTCAAACAGTGGGGTTTCTCAGAAGGTTTCTGTCTCTGAACGTATTCCATTTGTTTAGGCTTTTTGAGAGATACACACCCTTTTCTCCTTAGTTCCTCTGTCAAACTTCTTAGAGATGTATCATGGAAAATTTTCTTTCTCCCAAAAGGGGGAAATAATTCCAGAAATTGACAGTAGTCATCAAAGGAACCAACCAGGTGAATACCAGGTGGTACTAGAGCTAATTCTGGAAACATGATGATTTGTTCCTATTGAATAATGTACCCTTTTCTTATGGGCAAAATCTGCAACTGATGTTGACAAAATTCAAGATTCAAATAGACCCCTCAAAACCTCTTCTCAGAATTAATCAATACTCTATAAGTAAAGAAACCCTTCAAGATATGAAGCTGATAATAGAAAATTACAAGGCTTAAGGCCTCATTGTCCCTTGTACTAGGCCCTGTAACATTCCCATTTTAGTGGTGAGAATACCTAAGAGCCAAAGGGAGAGGTTGTTCAGGACCTCCTCCGAGCAATAGCCAACATTATTATCCCTTGACATCCTGTGTTCCTAACTCTCATAATTTACTAACATCCATTCCTACTGGAAGAAGATTATTTACAATAATGTAGTGTATTCTTTAGTATTCCAGTTGATAAAGCTAGCCAATACTCTTTGGCCTTCACTTGGGAAGAAAAACAATTCACCTAGACAGTAATGCTTCAGGGTTTTATTGAAAGTCTTTATTTCTCACAAATTATGAAGGCTGATCAGAATGATATAAAGTTCCTAGAGGTCTACCTTGTTGCAACACACAGATGATTTGTTTTTTACTCTCCTTCCAGTCCTCCTATAGGAAGACAGCAACCACTTGCTAAAGCTTTCAGTGTTCAAAGGGCATAAATTTGTCAATGAAAAATTGCAGTTTTCCCAAGCCCTTATTGTAGAACTAGGGCTACACCAAGATCCAGGTAGATTTCATGGTGTCCTAAGTTTCCCCAAACCCAAAACTAAACAATGAGAGGTTTTCTAGAGCTAATTGGTTATTGCCAAAAATGAATTCTAAATTTCTGTCTCATGGAAATCTATATATTTTACTCAACAATAACAACCTCAACCAAATTTTATGCAAAGAAAAAGATGCTTAGTTTTCAAGGCCTTAAAGGAGAGTTTGATAAACCTTCCTAACCTTGGACATCTCAATTATCTGATGCTTATATATATACATATATATATGAAAAAAGGGGGGAATGCCCTTGGGCTGCTCACCCACAAGCATGAGGACCACCAAAGGCCTATAGGGTATTATAGCTGGCAAATGAACCCTGTAGCATGAAGATATCCCTTTTGGTTAAGGCTACTGTAAAAAATGTTTTAGGATCCCCTTTAACCATTTTTGTACTTCACGCAGCAGAAGCTCTTCTGAATTGTTATTACATTCAACATTTCTCAGTCAGCTGCCACACCTTCTACATAGTCCTTTTGTTAACTGCTCCTCCCATAACTTTTATGTTGTAATAATCTTAAACCTGCAGCTCTTCTCCCCTCCAGCCCTGACAAAGTCACTTACAATTGTTTAATGTTGATGAACCACTTCCTGACACCTTGTGATGATCTACAGGAAATTCCACTTGGTAAATCTGATTTCTCATAGTTCACTGATGTTGTCAAACCAAAGTTCACATGCCTGATGCACAGAGAGACCAAACTAAAACACTGAAGTTTGGGGCTTCCCTGGTGGCGCAGTGGTTGGGAGTCTGCCTGCCGATGCAGGGGACACGGGTTCATGCCCCGGTCCGGGAGGATCCCACGTGCCACGGAGCGGCTGGGCCCATGGGCCATGGCCGCTGAGCCTGCGCGTCTGGAGCCTGTGCTCCGCAATAGGAGAGGCCACAACAGTGAGAGGCCCGTGTACTGCCAAAAAAAAAAAAAAAAACACTGAAGTTTGGAGCAGAGTAAGTTTTCTTGCAGGGCACTAAGCAAGGAGAATGGGCAGCTCATGATTAAAAGACTGGAACTCCCTGATAGTCTATGGAGAACAGTTTTTAAAGACAAATTTTGGGGGGAGAGCTGCAAGATGCATGCCTTCCTACTGATTGGTTGGTGGTGAGGTAACAGGGTGGTGTTTCAGTAATCTCAATCATCAACCTTCTGGTTCCAGTCAGTCTGGAATCTAAGTGCTTATGTTTAGTCTGAAGTTGTCATCCTCCTGCATGGAGGCTGTAACTGATTGTTATGTATATCCTTTGAGGAGGAACTAGGATTCTGCTTTATTGCTGCACTATTTTCCCTTGACTTATTTTCCTTTATTTCTGCATTCCCTTACTTCTCTAATTAGTAACTGAATCTGCCCTTTGGAACTCAGTGACGGTCTAGGAGGCTGAAGCCTTTTTCTACAAACAAGAAATGGGGGACATGGAAAGGCTTTTGTAACTGTGAAGGCCCTTCATGGTCTTACTTGCTTTGAATCCTCCCTTTTCTTTGATATTCCTCAATCTTGAGAGGAACAGGTGTGGGAAAAGAAAGGGAATGAAGTTTTGGATAGAGAAATTAATCATAAATTCAGCAGAGCAACTTGGCTTTAGGGGTCGTGGTTTCACGGATGATTCTTAGTTAAAAGGTTTTCAGTGGCAAATGTTGTACTCTTGTATGCTATTGCAACTCTATTTTTTAAAATTTTTATTTCATATTGGAGTATAGTTGATTAAAAATGTTGTGTTAGTTTTCGATGAACAACAAAGTGATTCAGTTATACATATACATGTATCTATCGTTTTTCAAATTCTTTTCCCATTTCAGTTACTAGAGAATACTGACCAGAGTTTACTGTGCTATGCAGTAGGTCCTTGTTGGTTATCTATTTTAAGTATAGCAGTGCGTACATGTCAATCCCAATCTATCCCTCTCCTTACTTTTCCCCCTGGTAACCATAAGTTTGTTCTCTAAGTCTGTGAGTCTGTTTCTTTTTTGTAAATAAGTTTATTTGTACCATTGTTTTTTAGATTTCACATATAAGTGATATTATATGATATTTGTCTTTCTCTGATTTCACTTAGTATGATAATCTCCAGGCTCATCCATGTTGCTGCAAATGGCATTATTTCATTCTTTTTAGTAGCTGAGTAATAGTCCATCGTATATATTTACCACATCTTCTTTATCCATTCATCTGTTGATGGACATTTAGGTTGCTTCTATGTCTTGGCTATTGTAAATCGTGCTGCAATGAATACTGGCGTGCATGTATCCTTTCAAATCATGTTTTTCTCTGGATATATGCTCAGGAGCAGGATTGCTAGATCATATAGTAGCTCTAATTTTAGTGTTTTAAGGAACCTCCATACTGTTCTTCATAGTGGCTGTACCAATTTGCATTCCCACCAACAATATAGGAGGGTTCCCTTTGCTCTACACCGTATCCAGCATTTATTGTTTGTAGATTTTTTGATGGTGACCATTCTAACTGGTGTGAGGTGATATATCTCATTGTAGTTTTGATTTGCATTTCTCTAATAATTATATTGCAACTCCTTTTGATGTTTTGATGCAGAATCTTTACTTATAACTACTTTAGCCCATCAGGCTGCTGAATTGTATGCTCTTACATTGGTTTGTACTTTAGCCAAGCACAAAACTGCCAATATTTTTGCTTTCAGAGTAGCTTATGATTTTGGAATTGTGTGGAAGCAGTGTGGTTTCCTTATTTACAGAAGAAATGAAATGTAAAATGACCCCATGTTCAGGAATTATTAGATCCAATCCTTGTTCCTTCTGCTTTAGCTATTATTAAGACTCTGGGACAATCTAAACTTGACTCTCTGGCACCTATGGGAAATCACCTTGCTGATATTTCTGCAAGGAATGCTGTCCTTAAGGGGACCAACAGAAGCCAAACTCTGCCATGGTCCAAAGGATTATTTCCCCAAAATAATAATTTTGAGAAACTGGCTAGAGAAGCTTAACAATTGGCCTCAGACAAGGAAAACAAGATTGGAAATTCAGTTATTATTCATTTGATAAAAAGAGAAAACTCTGATTTGGACAAAATAACAACCCAGTTTTACTGAAGATTCTAAAATTCCTAGTCCTCACCACTGTACAAGCATTATGGCATTGGTCTACTGACAAAATGATAGCACTCATGAATCAAAATGGGGGGGCAGGGGACACTAACAAGGCTGCAAAAAGTGCCTACTTCACTAAACCCACTTGTCTGAAGTACCAACTGGGGAAACTTGTTTGTACTGCTCCCAGACATTTTTAACTGCATAATGGATCATTGGAGGCCTGACAGTTGGATTTCATACAACTTCCTTCATCTCATGGATATAAATGTTTTATTCATGGTCTGTGTGTTTTCACACAGCACTGAAGCCTTCCTTTTCAGACTAACTACTGCCTTTTCTGTGCTTAAAGTCCTTTTGGAAAAAAATAATCCCTACCTGGGGAACTTCTCTCAAACTTCATAACTTCTAGTATCTTTAAAAGATTTTAAGAGAAAATAATCTTGATGTTTTAAAATAATGTGAAAATATTTTTTTTATATAGTAAACAGTATTGAGCCAAAAGATATCTTTTGGGCGAAAAACTTGAATCTTTCTTTATCCTTTAACATTTTTAAGTGTAAGAAAATTAAACAACAATAACAACAACAACAAAATGGCACAAATTAGATTAAGCTGTGATTATCTGTTTATACTTTGAATGTTCCAGGACTTTCTAAGCATGACTCCACATATGAAAACTAACTATATATTTGAATCCATCTTTTTTTTTAAACTTTTACATATTAAACTCAGTTAAAATACATTGTTAAAAAAAAAAGGAAAGGAAACAACAGACCCAAAATGAAGTCATTTGCCCCCACAACAGCAAACCAAGACTTAATTGCAGTTTCAATCTCTACTAGGCATGTGATCTTTAAGCAGACCATCTGAAATTTCCTGATTAGCACTAGTGAGGCAATCTGCATAGCACCCCTGCTGTTCCCTTTCCTCCAAAAGAAGATGAGCTGGCCTATGAAGGATTATTTCTTGTCTTTTGCTAATAACCTCTTTGCTCCACCTTCCTTCTATGAAAACCTTCCATCTTGTACAACTCCTCGGAGTATCTAGCTACTTGCCAGATGACATGCTTCCCAATTTATGAATTGCTTAATAGAGCCAATTAGATCTTCAAATTTACTCAGTTGAATTTTATTTTTTAACAATATTAAAAAGGTTCATAAAAAACTTGTAAAATGCATTTTCATGAAGGTCAATGTATTTGTATATTTAAAAAAGAATGGACAACTGAGAACAAAAAAACAAGATGGAGGTGTCTAGCCTTATCATATATTACATTACACTCTAAAACTTATAAAATTAGTATTATCACATACTCAGGAAAACCAGTGGAAGAGAACAGAACATTTGGAAATAGATCTAATTACATATGCAAATTTACTAAATTATAAAGATGCCATCTCAAATTAGTGATGGAAAGAAACTTCTCACTAAACAGGAACATGATAAAAAGATAAAATTGGATCTGGTCAGTACACACTATATTACTATAAATGCCAAATGGATTAGATATTTAAATGTAACAAATGATACCATACAAGTATTTATTATAAGAAATATGGAAGAATTCCTCTATAAGCTGGAGTGAGGAAAATTTTCCGAACCATTATTCTAAATCCAGGAGAAAAGAAGGAAAAACGTGGATAAATATGACTACAAAAATTTAAAAAAGAAAATTTGGCATGGTGTTATATATATATAGTTATAGTTACAGTTATAATTTTATAAATATAATACAATATTTATAACATAATCAGAATAAAAAGATTATGTACTAAGAAAGATATTTCAATTTATATTAGATTCAAAGTTTTATATTCCTAAAATACAAAGAACTTCTACAGAAAAAGAAGAAAAAAACAATGATTTTTTTAGAAAAGATAAGTTAGAAATATGGAGAGATAAATCACAGAAAACAAAATGCAAATAGCTATTAACCACATTATAAAATGATCACCCTGACACATAATAAGAGAAATGCAAAGTAAAATTACAGAGTAATAACATTTTTCATCTATTAAATGAGCAAAAATTCAAAAATTTGACAATGTGCTCTATGGGCAAGGCTATGGGGAAATGGGCACTCATAATTGCTGGCAGAGATGCAAAGTGGTACAACCTCTAGAAGGGGAATTTGGCAATATCCAGCAAAATTACATATACAGTTATACTTTGATTAGTTATTTTATTTCTTGGAGCCCATTCCAATGACACTGGTTAAAAAATGAAGAAGATGTACTGTTTGTAATAGCAAAAGACTGGAACCAACCCTAACATCCATCAATAAACGGCTGATTGAATAAGGTATAACCCAAAAACTAAATGACATACTACACAACTGTAAAAAGAATCAGGTATTTAGCAGTATATTTTGATGGAATGATCTCTAAGCTAGTTTTTTGTTTGTTTGTTTTTTGCGGTACACGGGCCTCTCACTGTTGTGGCCTCTCCCGTTGTGGAGCACAGGCTCCGGATGCGAAGGCTCAGTGGCCATGGCTCACAGGCCCAGCCGCTCCATGGCATGTGGGATCTTCCCGGACCAGGGCACGAACCCATGTCCCCTGCAGAGGCAGGTGGACTCTCAACCACTGTGACACCAGGGAAGCCCTCTAAGCTATTTTTAAATGAAAAACAAAGTAGAGAAAAATGTTATGATATACTGTTTTTTTCTTTTCCAAGAATACGGAAACCTGAGTATATGTACTTGATTATATGTATTTAAGTGGAAGTAGAATTTATATAATTGTTAAAATATTTACCTATAAAGGGAAGGAAGAAGGAGAATGGAAGAGACAGGAATAGAAGGTAATAGTTTATGTAATTATAAAACAAAAAATTACTGAGGAAAAAAATGCCTAAATATCAAAAGTCAAAGTGAAAAAACAAACCAAAAAAACCTAAGTATGTATCTTGTTTGGGGAATGAGCAGAGAGAAACTATTCCAAATCACTTTTAAACAAGAATTTTGACTATATGTTATTGTGGAATATTTCAAGGATAAAAAGATCTGGGAAAACAAAACAAAAGCTTTGTATCCTGTTTTGCTGCTTTTGTTATTTTGTTTGCTTTGTTATTCAAATGTAACGTGGGATATATTTGAACTGAAAATATCAGTATGAACTCAAGATGTATTTTATCTGTAAGAAATTATTCACCAACCTTGTCTGGTGAAAAGGTCTAGAATCAATGGCACTTCTAATGCCCAGATCGAGGTCTCCATATACCATTTGCCACTGAAAGTGGAAATTGTAGCCACTTCAGAAAAATTGTAGAATCCAAGTCTGGGGGCAGTAAATGTACAAGATAAAACTGGAAAGTATATCTATTTTCTCACCTGTAAATTGGGAATGAATAGAAATGCCTTTCCCATAGAGTCATGAGAACTAATTGAGTAAAGTATTTCCAACATTTTAAACAAATACAACAGTTCCAGGCCCAAGAGGGCACAATATAGTGTTCCCCACAAAAATTGACAGAAAAAGAGCTGGAAGGCTATAAATGAAATTGCTCTAGATGTTAAGATTATATTTAATATTACTTTTTCATGATTATTTTTCTGTAATTTTCTAAATGTTCTACAATTAACATATAAATGATAAATTTAATAATGATATTAATATAAAAAATGAGAGAGACAACCACTTTCACAAGAATATATCAGTTACATGTATTTTCAAAATCTTTGCAAGATAAAAGTAGTGTGAAAGTGTGTGTGTTTTAAAGTAAAAATGGGTTTAAATGTCAGTTCAAACTGTTGGCTTACAAAGTGGTGTTAGGCAGGTCATATGCCTTCTTGGGGAGTCAAATATTTTTGAATGAATGAAGATTATTTTTTCTTTAAATGGTAATAGTATATCAACATCATAGAAGTACTGTCAACAGTAAATGAGATAAATAACCCAGTAGAGTTCTGAGCACATAGTAGAACTTAAATAGAAAGCAACTATTTTAAAACTGTTCTTTATAACTTTAAAAGCACTTTTTTTAAAACTTTTGCATATGATTTAAAAAGTCCCATAGTGCTAATGAGCTTATAATTAAATTCCCATCCTCCCAATCCCTCCAGTCCCACCCCCTGCAGTGCTTGTCCCTGCTTGCTCTCTATTATCTGCCAGCAGCCTCTCTTTCATGGCAAAATGCCAGCTGCAGTTCTGTCTTCAGCACAGTATCTTTCTGATTTACCACAGCTGTTAAGATGAAAGGGAATCAAATTTTGCTTATTTTTTCACAGGAGAGTGTGTTTTTCATTTTTTGTTTGATCTTTTTTTAAAGACAATTTTATTTATTTTTGGCTGTGTTGGGTCTTTGTTGCCGCACGTGGGCTTTCTCTAGCTGTGGTGAGCAGAGGCTACTCTTCATTGTGGTGCAGGGACTACTCATTATGGTGGCTTCTCTTGTTGTGGAGCATGGGCTCTAGGCTTCAGTAGTTGTGACACACAGGCTTAGTTGCTCTGCGGCATGTGGGATCTTCCTGGACCAGGGATGGAACCTGTGTCCCATGCACTGACAGGCGGATTCTTATCCACTGAGCCACCAAGGAAGACCTTGTGTTTGAATCACTTTTTGAATGTGACAAATTTTGCCAAATTAAAGGATATAATAATTCATCAAAACTACTATTTAGCATTTATACCCTTATACTTTTAGGTTTCCTCAATTTTAACAACATAACTTTTCAAAATGCATCTTGTTATTTTGGGTTTTTTTCCCCTTGAGGAAATGAACTTGTGAAGTTAGAATAAAGGCCAAATTTTCTGCTATTACCTGTATCTTTACAATCACACTGCTTATAAAAGAAGGCAATAGCATTAAAAGCAAATGCAGCAGTGAGATTGTTCCTTTTACCCTTCACAAAATAATCACTACTTAAATGCTGCACGTTTTTTTAAAACAGTTTTTTCAAATGAACTGTCCTTGAAATATTTGTCTTTTTCAAAAATATGTGTCCTCATCACATTTGCAAACTCTTCTTCTATAGTATCTGCCATTTAAATGTGTTATTGTTCATCAGGGACTAATTTTGGCCCAGTTATGTGAGACTGCTAGTGCTCTAAATTTTCTGTTTGATTGTAGCACAATGGGAAATTAAACTGGAAAGGATCCAGGGTCTAAAACTTTTCCTTTTATAGCATAGTTCCCTCTTTTTTTAAGTTTCCTAATACCTATCAGCTAATGCCCCATCCTTTCAGCTAATAGAGTTGCTAATATGGTGGGGAAGAAATGACTGAGTGATTTAATTTCAAAGGAAAAAAAAAAGTACATTTACTGGTACCAGTACATGACTCAGAATTAAGAGAAGGTAAAACACACACACACACACACACACACACACACACACACACACACACACACACACATTTTAATAATACAGGATTCTCTTCAGCATACTTTCACATGAGGACTGGTCATGAAGCAAAGGTTATCATATTGATCCTGAAATGAATGAGCTGTTTAATGTTGAGAATGTCATGTTAAGGCTCTGGTTCTTCATCTTGTAGGCCATTAAACAAGTTGCTGACAGATTATTTGGTTTCTTTATTTCATCCAGAGTCACTAATGAGATACATGTGGAGATTAAGAGGAAGCCCCTTGGTAAAGGGCAGATTTTATAGTTCTGGAGTAGACAGATGCTATATTTCACCCTGAAACAGAGATGTGAAGTCTAATGCAGATAGAAAACAAAGGAGTGCTTCTCTCTACATTCTTGTGTTGTTTCCCTCCCCACCTCTCCAGAAATTAATATGCTTAACCTTGAACCAATACTACATGGTCTTGCTTACTGTGGCTTCATATTACGTTTTGGATTAGGGGAATATAAATACTCCAACTTGTCTTTTCCAAAATTGTTTTGACTAATGTAGGTGGTTTGTATTTCCACATAAATATTAGGGTTAATTTGTAAATTTTGATAGTGATTGTGCTGAAATTGTAGATCAATTTGGGAAGAATTGCCATCTTAACAATATTGATTCTTCCAACCAATGGACCTGGAACGTCTCTCCATTCATTTATATCTTCAGTTTTGCTCAGTAATGTTTTGTAGCTTTTGGTATTTAAGTTCTGTTCTTCTTTTATTAAATTTATTATTAAGTATTTTATTTTTTGATGTTGCTTTAAATGGAAATTTTTTCTTAATTTTATTTTCAAATCGTGTGTTGCCAATTTTTTGAAATGCAATTAAGTTTTATATATTGATCTTATATACTGCAACCTTGATAAATGAGTTTATTGGATCTAGTAGTATGAGTATTGGATCTTTCTTTCTTTCTTTCTTTCTTTCTTTCTTTCTTTCTTTCTTTCTTTCTTTCTTTCTTTCTTTCTTTCTTTCTTTCTTGATTCCTTGGGGTTATCTATTAATACATATGGGATCATGTCATCTATGAATACAGACAATTTTACTTCTTCAGATCCAATATGGATGTCATGATTTATTTTTCTTTCATTGCACAGTCTAGAACCTCCAGTACAATATTGAAAAGAAATGGTAAGAGTTGACATCCTCAAATTGAACACCCTGCCCCTGTCCCCAGTCCCTATTGGGCAAAGAACATCCTTGGCAGGGATGTCAGTTGAGTGTCCCATTTCCTCATTTCTGTAATATTTTTTGTATCATATGTTTGCAATGCAATGATCCATCTGTTGGGTATAAATTTTGAACATGCAGATTATATTCAAAAGTGTCTAAAGGATTAAAAATATAGATGACACTGGAATATTATTTATTTTCAAAGAAAATCTAAAATCATTGAGAAAGAGAAAGAGAGAGAAAAAATGAAGATAAGGGAGGAGGGGGGAAGGGAAAGGAGAGAGAAATATGTCCTCAAATAAGACAGCTATTTCAAAGCAGAAATTCACTTTCTCTACTCATATGACTTTAGAAACTTAACTTGTCTCATCTACAAAATGGGGATAATTCAAGTAATGGTCTCATAGACAAGGTTAAAAGATTATTAATAAGATTAATAAAATGCTTGGCCCAGGCATGGCCGTTGTTGATTCCCCACATGATCATTAATAATTACTATTATTCAGCCAACACATTACCTATTCCTCTTCAAAAAGCAATGCTAAAAATTGACTGTAAATATTTTATTCATAGGCTTGGAAACATGAGAAAGAAAATCCCCATTGAATTTAAATTGAATTTTCACTCATATTTACTTCAAATTTCTATGGGTCAGAGTAATATTAGTTTTTTTAAAAAGATTTGCTTTTTTTTTCTGTTTGTTTTTAATGAGGCATAATTGACATATACAATTATACTAGTTTCAGGTAGACAATATAATGATTAAATATTTTTATATATTACAAAATTATCACCACAATCATTCTAGTTAATATCCATCTCTATATGTAGTTACACATTTTTTTCTCATGATGAAATTTCAAGATTTACTCTCTTACAAACTTTCAAATATATTATACAATATTATTAACTACAGACACCATACTACATATTACAAACCCATGACTTATTTATAACAGGAAATTTGTACATTTTAACCCTCTTTACCCACCATTTTCACCTCCCACTATTCATCTCCAGTGACAACAAATCTATTCTCTGTATCTACGAGCTTTTTGCTATTTTTTTTTTTGTTGTTGTTGTTGCTTAGATTCCATATGCAAGTGAGACCATACAGATTTTGTCTTTCTCTGTCTGACTTATTTTATTTAGCATAATGCCCTCAGTTTCCATTAATGTTGTCCCAAATGACAAGATAGCATTTTATATATATATATATGTGTGTGTGTGTGTGTGTGTGTGTGTATTACATTTAATAAATGTACATACATATGTAAAATATTTTCTTTATTCATTCATTTGTTGGTGGACACTTACTTTGTTTCCAGGTCTGATCTATTTTAAATACTGCTGTAATGAACATGGGGTGAATAAATTTGTTTGAATTAGTGTTTTTATTTTCTTCAGATAAATACCTAGAAGTGGAATTGCAGGATCATATAGTAACTCTATTTTTAAATTTTAAGGGACTCTCCATATTATTTTCCATAGTGGATGCACCAATTGACGTTGGCACCAACAATGCACAAGTGTTCCTTTTTCTCTACATTTTTGACAACACGTTATTTCTTGTCTTTTTTTTTTTAACATCTTTATTGGAGTGTAATTGCTTTACAATGGTGTGTTAGTTTCTGCTTTATAACAAAGTGAATCAGTTATATATACACATATGTTCCCATATCTCTTCCCTCTTGCATCTCCCTCCCTCCCACCCTCCCTATCCCACCCCTCCAGGCAATCACAAAGTACCGAGCTGATCTCCCTGTGCTATGTGGCTGCTTCCCACTAGCTATTAACCTTACATTAGGTAGTGTATATATGTCCATGCCTCTCTCTCGCTTTGTCACAGCTCACCCTTCCCCCTCCCCATATCCTCAAGTACATTCTCTAGTAGGTCTGTGTCTTTATTCCTGTCTTATCCCTAGGCACCTCATGATATTTGTTTTTTTTTCTTAAATTCCATATATATGTGTTACCATACAGTATTTGTCTGTCTCTTTCTGACTTACTTCATTCTGTATGACAGACTCTAGGTCTATCCACCTCATTACAAATAGTTCAATTTCGTTTTTTTTATGGCTGAGTAATATTCCATTGTATATATGTGCCACATATTCTTTATCCATTCATCTGATGACGGACACTTAGGTTGTTTCCATTCTCCAGGCTATTGTAAATAGAGCTGCAATGAACATTTTGGTACATGAATCTTTTTGAATTATGGTTTTCTCAGGGTATATGTCCAGTAGTGAGATTGCTGGGTCATATCAGGAACCAGACAAGGTTGCCCACTCTCACCACTCTTATTCAACATAGTTTTGGAAGTTTTAGCCACAGCAATCAGAGAAGAAAAGGAAATAGAAGGAATCCAAATTGGAAAAGAAGAAGTAAAGCTGTCACTGTTTGCAGATGACATGAGAGTATACATAGAGAATCCTAAAGATGCTACCAGAAAACTGCTAGAGCTAATCAATGAATTTGATAAAGTAGCAGGATACAAAATTAATGCACAGAAATCTCTGGCATTCCTATACACTAATGATGAAAAATCTGAAAGTGAAATCAAGAAAACACTCCCATTTACCATTGCAACAACAAAAATAAAATATCTAGCAATAAACCTACCTAAGGAGACAAAAGACCTGTATGCAGAAAATTATAAGACACTGATGAAAGAAATTAAAGACGATACAAATAGATGGAGAGATATACCATGTTCGTGGATTGGAAGAATCAACATTGAGAAAATGACTCTACTACTCAAAGCAACCTACAGATTCAATGCAATCCCTATCAAACTATCAAAATTAAGACAACACTCCCATTTACCATTGCAACAAAAAGAATAAAATATCTAGGAATAAACCTATCTGAGGAGACAAAAGACCTGTATGCAGAAAATTATAACACACTGATGAAAGAAATTAAAGATGATACAAATAGATGGAGAGATATACCATGTTCTGGATTATAAGAATCAACATTGTGAAAATGACTCTACTACCCAAAGCAATCTACAGATTCAGTGCAATCCCCATCAAACTACCACTGGCATTTTTCACAGAACTAGAACAAAAAAAATCACAATTTGTATGGCAACACAAAAGACCCTGAATAGCCATAGCAATCTTGAGAACAAAAAATGGAGCTGGAGGAATCAGACAATACTGACTTCAGACAATACTACAAAGCTACAGTAACCAAGACAGTATGGTACTGGAACAAAAACAGAAAGATAGATGAATGGAACAGGATAGAATGCCCAGAGATAAACCCACTAACATATGGTCACCTTATCTTTGATAAAGGAGGCAAGAATATACAGTGGAGAAAAAACAGCCTCTTCAATAAGTGGTGCTAGGAAAACTGGACAGGTACATGTAAAAGTATGAAATTAGTTCACTCCCTAACACCATACAGAAAAATAAACTCAAAATGGATTAAAGAACTAAATGTAAGGCCAGACACTATCAAACGCTTAGAGGAATACATAGGCAGAACACTCTATGACATAAATCACATCAAGATCCTTTCTGACCCACCTCCTAGAGAAAGGGAAATAAAAACAAAAATAAACAAATGGGACCTAATGAAACTTCAAAGCTTTTGCACAGCAAAGGAAACCATAGACAATACCAAAAGACAACCCTCAGAATGGGAGAAAATATTTGCAGATGAAGCAACTGACAAAGGATTAATGTCCAAAATTTACAGGCAGCTCATTCAGCTCAATAACAAAAAAACAAACAACCCAATCCTAAAATGGGCAGAAAACCTAAATAGACATTTCTCCAAAGGAGATATACAGATTGCCAACAAACACATGAAAGAATGCTCAACATCATTAATCATTAGAGAAGTGCAAGTCAAAACTACAATGAGATATCATCTTACACTAGTCAGAGTGGCTATCATCAAGAAATCTACTAACAATAAATGCTGGAGGGGGTGTGGAGAAAAGGGAACACTCTTGCACTGTTGGTGGGAAGGTAAATTGATACAGTCACTATGTAGAACAGTATGGAGGTGCCTTAAAAAACTAAAAATAGAATTACCATACAACCCAGCAATCCCACTACTGGGCATATACCCTGAGAAAACCATGATTCAAAAAGAGTCATGTACCAAAATTTTCACTGCAGTTCTATTTACAATAACCAGGACATGGAAGCAACCTAAGTGTCCATCGACAGATGAATGGATAAAGAAGATGTGGCACAAATATACCATGGAATATTACTCAGCCATAAAAAGAAATGAAATTGAGTTTTTTGTAGTGAGGTGAATGGACCTAGAGTCTGTCATACAGAGTGAAGTAAGTCAGAAAGAGTAAAATAAATACCATATGCTAACATATATATATATGGAATTAAAAAAAGAAAAAATCGTCATGAAGAACCTAGGGGTAAAATAGGAATAAAGACTCAGACCTACTAGAGAATGGACTTGAGGATACGTAGAGGGGAAGGGTAAGTTGTGACAAGGTGAGAGAGTGGCATGGACATATATACACTACCAAATATAAAATAGATAACTAGTGGGAAGCAGCCACATAGCACAGGGAGATCAGCTCAGTACTTTGTGACCACCTAGAGGGATGGGATAGGGAGGGTGGGAGGGAGGGAGACACAAGAGGGAAGACATATGGAAGCATATGTATATGTATAACTGATTCAGTTTGTTATAATGCAGAAACTAACACACCATTGTAAAGCAATTATATTCCAATAAAGTTGTTAAAAAAAAAAAAGAACTGAGCCTGGCAATTGTACAATTTTAAATAATGCTTCTATGAACATTGGGATGCATGCATCTTTTCAAATTAATGTTTTTGTATGGAAGCAACCTATATATAATGTGTGTGTTCATTATATATTTATAGTGAAATACTACTTAGCCATAAAAAAGAATAAAATTTTGTCATTTGCAACAGCATGGATGAACTTGGACTTGTAGGACATTATGCTAAGTGAAATTAGTCAGACAGAGAAAGACAAATACCATATGGTATCACTTAGGTGTGAAATCTAAAAACTACAACAATCTAGTGAATATAACAAAGAAGAAGTATGCTCACTGATACGGAGAACAAACTAGTGGTTACTAGTGTGGAGAGGGAAGGGTGAAGGAATAATATAAGGGTAGTGGCTTAAGAGGTACAAACTATTATGTATAAAATAAGCTAAAAGGATATATTGTACAATGCATGGAATATAGCCAATATTTTATAGTAACTATAAATGAAGTATAACCTTTAAAAATTGTGAATCACTATATTGTACAACTGTAATATATAACAAAGAAAAAGGAAAATAAAATAAAAAAAAGAAAAGATTGTGAACAGCAGCAACAAAATACCTGAAATGTATGAACATGGTTGAGGATGAGAAGACAACAGACTATTTTCAGTATTTCACAGGGTATATATAGATCTTACTTCCAGAATTATAGCAATGGTTATCATGTGGATAGATTAGATAGATTTCTGTCATTTTGGGAATGGGACCAATGAACTAGTAGAACAGTGGGACTCATAGATTGGAGGGCCACAGCAATCAAATTGAAAATATTTAGTAAGTGATGGAATTTGATCATTGATAATAAAATTAGTTGACATAAGCAGCAATGGATAAGTAGCAGTATTGGGAACTAATTTCCAGGGTTATTAGCTTTTTTAAAAATGGAAACTTTTAGAAAGTCCAACGTCTGAAGCCAGAGTACTGTAATTTCAGGAAATGTGTCAATGAGTGGACAAAATCCTTACTTAGCAGAGATCTTTCCTGAGTGACTCTCAAATAAACCTATTTAGATGACTACCGAATCCTTGTGGATGTTAAGACTGTCTTGCTTTGGCATTTATACGACAGAGTAAATTTACTGAGTCCTCATTCAATTCTATTTATGACACTACATGAGGCCATTTTTGATGTTTCTTATGACAACCTGAATAACCTATGAGGTAAAAGTGATTAACTATAAAGCCCATCTTTAATCACTCAGGTGATAAAAGATAAGTTGAAGACTGATAGAGCAATTGGAAAATATTAGAGACATAAAAAGTAGCAGATCTGAAAATTTCTTAAGTTCAATTATTTCATCCATTACTGAATGAAAACACTTAGCACAAACTGAAATTTGGTAGGTGTTGCTTCATCCTGTCAAGAGGTTTGTGTAAATAACACACTAGGAAAAAGTTATTAATTATTTCCCTTCCTCCAACTTTATGAATACACTTTAGTAAAGCATTTTTCCTTCCTTTCATTATGCATAAATAAACACACACAAAAATTATGCTCTAGTAATCACAATTTGTTTTTACATCTTATTATGCACTTTCCATAGTCTAAATGCTTTGAAAAATGAATGTATAAATAATTTTATGATTCAGTGTGAAGCCATTAAGGTGTTAAAATATTTGAAAGTATAGTCCTCAGAAGGACAGTCTGAATTTTGTATTGCTTTAAAAGTCACAATACAAAGCAACATGTCACTGAAAATGAACAAAAGACAATAAATAACAGATTTTAAAAATACCAGTGATTTGTACCTAGCACTAGTTGTTTATTTTACCTAAATGGGTAAAATTGGCTTTAATTCAAAACAAAACAAAAACCAGCTTACTTGTTCCTTCCCTCTTATTTAACTTGTCTGGCTCTTTTAAAAAAAAAATTGATTCACAGTGCTAACTAAAGCTAAGATCATCTAAGCATATATGGTATATGATGATATTAATTGTCAAAATAGATGATTATTGGGAAGATTTCTTTCTGTATTAGTATATATGTTTTAAATTTCCATTATTTAATTAGAAGTCTCCATTATTTCATTAAATTCTACCATCCCTTCTAATCATTTTATCTTCTGTATATTTTTGATGTTACTCTTACATCAACTTAATTCAATTGTGATTGAAACAGGTAAAAACTAATCATCAGAAAGTGTTTTAAATTAACAAAATATTTTCACCCTTTTTATAAATCCAAAATATTTTAGAAATCCTAGATTAAATTATTGGGAAGTCATGCCTTTTCCACCAACTTGATATTCATCACTATCTATATAATAGACTACCAGAAAGAGGAAATATTAAGATAAGGTAGATTTGAATTTTATACATTTCTTAACTTCTTGGGGACTCAGTTTTCTTTCCTCCAAAAAGAAGTTACTAGACAAATGAACCTGTGAAATGGGGATAATAATTTCTGATTTCAACATCATACAGGTTTAAACTAATGCTTTACATCCATGGACACTGGAAAATATAATAATTTAAAATATAGAGCAGAGTTCAACAATATCAACAACAAAATAATATATGTGTATCTGTGTGGGGGCTGATTTTCAGGATTAGAAATAAAGGAAGATCTCAAAGTCACAGAGGGAAGCTCTTTCTGATGATGCTGTAGACAACTGGATACCACATACAGGTTCTGTGAACAGGAGTGGAAATATAATTAATCAGCAGGAAACTGAAGCTCAAATAAAGCCAAATTATTTAAAGGGTATGAGAAAAGTTCTCAGAAAACTAGGAACAGGAATTAAATGTCTCAATCTGTTAAAAGGCATCTACAAAATCCTACAATTTATATCATACTTAATGGTAAAAGACTGAATGTTTTTCCCCTAAGATAAAGCACACACCTCTCATCACTTGTTATACAGTAACATGCCATGTTCATAGCACAATAAGACATGAAAAAATATAATATGCATACGGTTTGTAAAAGAAAAAATAAAGCTATATTCACAGGACAATACAATATAGAAAAATCCCAAAAAATCTATAAGAAAACTATTAGAACTAATATTTGTGATTAGCAAAGTTTTAGAATATTAGGTTTATATGCAAAACCCAAGTTTCTCCATATATGACAAACAATGAACAATAAGAAACTGAAATTAAAAATTAGTACCATTTAAAATAACATATAAAATATACTTACATATTAAATCTAACAAAATATACACTAAGTCAGTATTCTGAAACCTATGACAGACTTATGAAATTAAAGATTATCTCAATTAATGGGGAGATACACCATGTTCATGGGTAAAAATCAATATTATTAAGATGTCAATACTCCCTAAGTTGATATATTGATTTAGCACAATTCCAGTCAAAATCTCAGAATGATTTTTTACAGGAATCATCAAGCTGATTCTAAAATTAATGTGGAAATTATGAAAATAGTCTAAATGATTCTGAAAAATAAGTGCAGAGGTAGAAGACTTACACTACCTAAATTTAAGACTGACTCTAAACACAATAACCAGGACACTGTGGTATTGGCTAAAGGAGAGATACATAGATCAATGAAACAAAAATCTAGAAATAAACCCACATATAAGTAATTAGTTGATTTCCATATTGGTATAAAGGAAATCCAATGAAGAAAATAATAGTTTTTTCAACAAATGATGATGGAACAGTTGAATACCTAGATGAAAAACAAAAAAAATAATCCTCACCTTATAGAAAAACAACTCAAAATGGGTCATGGACTTAAAAGAAACCAAAAAACAAAACAAAACAGAACAAAACCTTAATGTTACAAAACTCCTAGAAGAAACATAAGGGGAAAATCTTTGAAACCTTGAGTTAAATAAATATTTCTTATATATATAACAACAAAACCACAATCCATAATAGAAAAAATATGGAATTGAACTTCATCAAAATTGTACACTTTTGCACTTCAAAAGATACTGTTATGAGAATAAAGGGATAAGACATGAACTGAGAGAAAATAGTTTCAATATTTATATGTGATAAGGGATTTGTAGTTAAAAATATAAAGAACTCTAAAAACTTGATAAGAAATTATTCAAAGCAGTAAATAATGGAAAAATATTTGACCAAACAGTTCAGCAGAGAAAATATTCAGATGACAAATAAGCACATAAAATGATGCTGAGCATTATTTGTCATTAGGGAAATGCAAAAACCATGAGATGTTATTATACATTTTTTATAAGGAATAGTAAAAACCAAATCAAAACAAAACAAATTAAAAAGCAAAGAAACAACAAAACAGAAGAAGCAAAACAATCACAAAAAACCTATCACATCAAATACTGTTAGGTATGCAGAAGAACCAGAATTCTCAATGATTTTTGTTGGGAATATCACATTTTACAACATCTGATAAAGTTAAATATGAACCTGTTACCCTACAAGTTAGACTTGGGATTTTAGCCCTTTAACCTGGGTTCACATGACTGACTGGTCAATGTGGACCTAGGGAAATATGGATTTTGAATGGAAATAAAACTCTGTAGAATCTGAGGAATATTATTCATATTAGATGAAGTAGAATTAATGAAGAAGGGTGAATAAGTGAGAATTTTTCAAAAGCTTAAGGGTAGAGTAGTTATAAATAAAAACTAATTGGAAATACATGAAATAGTTCAAAAAAACACAAATACGGATACATGGCAGAATATGCATAACTCATGGCTGAATTGTTATGCTGTACTGTCAAAAGGAGGAACTATACTGCAAAAATATTAGAAAGTTTTAAAAATTAACAAAAAAATAGGATACATGGAAGTAAGAATTCTAATTATAAATCCAATAAGAGAAAAATAAATAAATAAAAGGAATGATAGATTTGAAAAAAATGATTACTGATTTTTCTATAATTAAGCTAATATGAGAGAAATCAAGTTGAAAATCTTTATAAATTGCCAAATATCTTAGACAAGAAAAATATTCACATGTTTATATATTATAGTGAAATGTAAGTACATCAAAATTAAAAAAGAAATTGTTAAAATTTTCTAAAAGGAAAGCAGACAACAATAAAGGAAACAGGAATTAGAATAACATCAGATTTCTTAATAAAAGCTTTAGTCCAAAGAAGAAAATAAACATATTTTCAAAGATTTGAGGGAAATAAATTGTATCCTATAATTTTATATCTGGTTCACTATCTCTTAAAGATAGGAACCAGAAAGGTGAAAGGTTGAAATAGAGGGGAGTTCCCTGGTGGTCCAGTGATAAAGAATCCACCTTTCAATGCAGGGGACACGGGTTCAATTCCTGGTGGGGGAACTAGGTTCCCACATGCTGTGGGGCAGCTAAGCCCACGTGCCACAACTACTGAGCTTGCGTGCCTCACCTAGAAAGCCTAGGTACCACAAACTACAGAGTCCACCCACTCTAGAACCCACGTGCCACAACTACGGAACCCATGTGCACTGGAACATGAGTGCCACAACTAGAGAAGAGAAAACTCACACGCCATAGCTAAAGAGATGCCCACATGCTGCCACAAAGAGCCTACGTGCTGCAACGAAAGATTCTGCATGCCTCAAGGAAAATCCCATGTGCCTCAACCAAAAAAAAAAAAAAAAAGATTCAAATAGAGTATTTCAGACAGAGAAAAAAACAAGAGAATAAGTAGAAGACAAGAAAGAAAGAAATTCAATAGGAAACTATGCAAAAATCCCTCACCTTCCTCTCATATCCAGAAGCAGAATTAAAATCCCATATGCTATCGATATGGGCAAGGAAACAAGGAGCTGAGAGTGTGTTAGGGACATTTACTCTTTAGGGAAATATTACAGATATTTAAAAATGGATCGTGGAAAAATAAATGTAAGTATGATTGTTAGGGAAACATCAAGCAGTTTAAATGAATACTTTTCAGTCAAGCAATTGCAATGCATTCCATCAAACTGAAGTCAGTAAAGAAGGAAAAAAGGGGAGGAACAAATAAAAATTTGCAAAATGTAAAGCATGAGCTAAAAAAGCAGATATATTCCAATATAACAATAATCATAGGAGATTAAATGGATTAAATTTAACAATCAAAATGGAGATACTCTCAGGCTGAACAATTACATGAGATTCAATACTTTGCAGTTTAAAAAACAGACTTTAAATAAAATGACTTCAAAAATTTCAGAAAAAGCTTAGATAACAAATTTAATTTCAAAGCGAAGTAAAATTTAAGATGAGAAGCACTATAAGAAATAAAGAATAATTTTATGTTCTGATAAAAATGATGAGGACAGCATTGCAATAGTCCACATATATGCATCTAACAGGATCCCTTCAAAATGCAGGAAAATGTAACTATCAAATGTATGGAAAAAATAGACAAATCAATGCTTGTGATGGATTTTTAATCATTGTCAGAAAAAATAATCTAGCAAAACCAAGAAAGATGTAGTGTGTGTGTTTGTGTGTATGTATAAAACAATAAGGTCTTATCAGTGGAGAAAGAGAGAGAAAAATAGATGATAACATGGTAGATATATGATAGATAGATAGATAGATAGATAGATAGATAGATAGATGGTAGCTATCTCTAACATGAGATAGAGAAAGCATTATCTTTTTGAACGATATAGATCATTTGTAGAATTCATCTATATAGGAGGCAAAAAAGAAAGTGTCAGAAAGGTAATAAATATGAGTGTACTCAGAACCATAAATGAGTTCTTTTTATTTAAAATGTATGGACATAGCCTCCTTTGTTGAGAGTATTCTAAGAGTTATAGCATATATAAAACTTTTATAACAAATATTGGCATAAATAATAAAACGTTATATTTTGGGAGTCAAAGACTTTCATAAATCTATTTTTAGATAACAAGGTAAGGGGATGTGTTTATCCGTTTGAGAAGGGGCAGTGGAGCCGGCCACCTGATAATGCCTGCGTTCCTGTATTTGCCTTGAGCAGAAGTAACAACTATTTTCTTCAGGACTAAGCAGTAGGGGCTCACTTCCAGCCTTTGCTGGCTCAGAGTGGTCCTTAAGCAGCCTGGAAGGAAGCTGTGGCACATCCTGGCTTGAGAAGGGTCTGCACCCCTTAGCAGCCTTGTCCCTAGCTGTTTCTTCCTGTCACATCTCAGAGTGCCCAGATCTTTCTCTGAGTGCCAGGGGAAGGATGGGGAAGCCAGGCCAGCCCACAGGGACCTCAGCAAACAAACAAACAAAACAACTCATTCTAGATCATGTCAACTCAAATTCTTTCTTCACATTATTTCATACAGTGTAAATAGGACACACATCACAGGACACATTTTATGCCAGTTTCTGTATCTTGTTCCATTTAACAATGATATTTTTTTTTCAATTGTCACATACTTATAATTGTTCTGATATTATTAGTCACTTAACTTGGGAGGGTCATACCATTAAGGATGAGTTCCTTTTGTACAAGTGAACAAAACTATATTTGTGTATATAAAAAGAAAGAAAATACACAAAGAGAAGGAATATGGATAGCTATAGTTCAATTGAATGTGAGTTTAGTCACTCCATGTAGAACTAGCAGAAGAAATAATTTATCTTACTTGTGCTCAATGATGAGTTTTGTTACCCATCATAAAGCCAAAGGAGTTAAAATTTAAAAGATTTTTATTATCAATCAAAATGTGCTCTTTAGTTGCCCTGAACTTACCTAAGTTCTGGTAATAGTGGATTTCTTCTCAGAGACTTGCCATTGGAACTAACATTTTTATGAAAATAAGGAGCAAGAAAACGTACAGTTTGATAATCAACTTTAGAGTTTTTACATAACAGTATTTAGCACTTTGGACAAGCTTGATGGCCTTGCACTATATATGGGGAGCAGAGCAATGTCACTTGGCTATAGCTTCAGAAATTATTTCTAAGATAAATCAAAGTCAGCAAGGAACCAGAGAATGTGACAGAAATTAGCATAGCACGATACTGTTAGAGTAAAATTAAGGATATTTAGTATTCTGTCAATGAGGTCAACTCTGCCATTATCTAAAATGTACTACACATAGAGTGTCTTTGTCATTTCTCGGGGGAGGATAGTTCAGTTTAAAATTTTATCAACCATATATTAATAGCACAGGTCACAGAGTATTCCTTTCAAATTCTGGCTTATTAAGAGGAGAGGAAGCTTCATTTACACAAGTTGATATTTTTGTGGTTTCAACTGGTGCTGATATCATGAGACACACCTTATGCTCTCTGTTAGTTGGTGGGATTACTTTGTTGCTCAAAAATTAGAAGACAGTGGCTGATTTTGTGATAGGACAGGAGTACAAATTCTGACTTTAAATTTTTTTTTATATTTGTTTCTTCCTTTCTAAAAAAGCAGCAGGAAGGGCTGTTTTATCTATAGTTAGGAAGGAGATTAAACAGCCTCCATAATCCACTCCAGGATTTACCAACTGTATCTGAGTTTCTCCTTTTAATTAACTGTAATTCACATGGTCTTTATTTCAGTGATGGAGAACAACATTTTTTTTTCTAGTTTTAATAATTTTGGTTCTTAAAGTTTTATCACTTCAGCTTACAAGGGAGTATTTTACCCTGAATTTCCAATCTTTCTCAGAAGTATTATCTAGAGAAAAACTGATCCTTTCTTCTAGAATATATTTCTCCTGCTTCTCCCTCTGGAATTGTTTTTATTAAATTTTAGCTCAGATGTGACCACCTTTATGAAGTTGCCTTGACCACTTCCAGACTAACTTAGTGTATCTTTCTCCAATGACAAAACCATTCTTTGAATATATTTCCATTTTTAGAAATTATTATTTATTTCATTATCATTTACATTTTGTCTTTGAACTGTATTGTGAGCAAATTACTTGAGAGAAGCTACCATCTCCCCCTGCCCCCATCTCGAGGTCCCTAGAGCTTAAAATAGCAATAACAAAGTAATCATTTTTTTCTAATGAATGAAGCAAACACATGAAATCAACATTCTTTTCTTCTCACATTCCCAAAAATCATATGTGGAACTTCCTTCAACCCACCACAGGTTGTTCATACATCTACACACCAGAAGAATGCAGTCAAAGCCCTGAACTTAACCGTGTAATCTCCATGTCACCCTGGAAAGCACTTTCTGGTGTTGCAGGTAGAGGCAGAATAATTCATTTCATCACTGTTCTGAAAATATCTTTGCAATAATCAAGGTTGCCATCAAGGAATCTATAGTTAGATATCATGGTAACATGTACAGTGTGTATTCAAGACAAATCACCTAAAAATAAAATTAAATGAAAAACCTGGGGAAACATATGCACTCAGTATGTGTCTTAATAAAAATTCTTTTTCTCAAATGATAGTTTTTAATTTTTTTTCGTTTAGATTAAAACTGGGTCAACTGCATAAAATATAACAAAGATTAAAAACACTTCATCTAAAATGAAAAAATAAAAACTTTATGTTTTGTCCTTGAGAAGCAGAGTAAATGAAAGTATTCTAATATCTACCTTAAGATGGCAGAAAAAAGTTGAATCTCAAATCCTTATTCTTAAAAATTAACAACATCCAGTGAGATTGAAAATTTAACTCAAGTTTATATTAAGTTACTAAAAAATGAAGCGTTATTTTCTATAACAGATATTGTTTCTTTCATTCACCTATACTTCAACTAGGAGGAGGATAGGAGATTATGAGATAAGTATTTAAACTTGTCACTCAATGATAAATCAGTGATCACTGATTGAAATATCCCTTTTGTTTGAAGATTTTCTCTTTTTCATTAAGTATTGCATCAATTAGAAATCAACCTCTCAGAAAGAGTTCTCCCTTCTCCCCACTCTTCTTTCACAATATGGTGCCTGGATGTAGTGGAAATGAGTCTTCACAGTGACTATAGGCAAGAGGGAGGCAGGGAAAACCCTGTGTTTCTCTGGAGGCTCCATCTAAGCTGTTGCAGCTCACTTATGTCTAGGCAGCAGCCTCCTCTCACACTGACCCCTCTTGTGAAATACCAGGTCCTGCCTGGCCTTTGGGTATGTTCTGGTGCCCCACACAGCAGATAATTGACCAGATATTTGTCAATCACTTGTCATCATCTCTTGTCATTAGATTTTCCACACATGGCATCCTCTTCCCAATCGAAGGTCCCTGACAGTCCTTTCCATAGTTATGTGATTCTATGTGGGTAAAAAAGGAAAATCTGTGTCCTGCATACTGTGGACAAGCCATGGAGTAGCAGCAGCGTTATCCCATGTGATCTATCTCACGAGTTCCCTTCTGCCAACCACACTGTCTTGCTCTGGAACCATTTGAAACAGCACTAAGTAAATGTGGAACTTCTCCTAAGACTTGTATCCCACCCAAAGTCTAGGCAATGCCCAGGACAATAGACCACAGGCTCCAATATTTTCAGGGTCCCCACATATATTTGGATATTTCTACTAGTTACAATTCCTCACTTCTCCTTCCCCACTGTCTCTGAGGCTAAAGAGATGGAAATTGGCCTTTGCATTTTCCAGTGATTTCCTATATGTACATCATCACTTAACTCTATCTACCTTCTCTTTCATCACCTATCTTCATTGTAGCTGTTCTCAATCTGTACTGTGCAACAGAATCACCTGGAGGGCTTGAATCAAAGACTGCTCAGTCTCACTCCCAGAGTTTCTTGTTCAATAGTTCTGGGAATAAGCCCAAGAATTTCCATGTCTAACAAGTTCTAGGATAATACTAATGCTACTGGTCCAGAGACTATGCTTTAAGAAACACTGACACTTAGAAAAGGTGACATACAAGTACATAAGCATTGCTTTTTAAAAATTATCTTGATTGAGGTATAATTGATATACAAAAATTGCATATACGTAATGTATACAATTTGATGAGTTTGAACATACACATGCAACTGTAAAATTATCACCAAATCAAGGTAATAGACATAACTATTACCTCTAAAAGTTCCCTTGCACCCCTTTGCTTTTGTTTTTGTTTTTCCTGGTAAGAACGCTTAACATGAAATCTACCCTCTTAACACATTTTATTTTCATTGAATTATAAATTGTATACAATAACATATTAGTTTCAGGTATACGTACATCATAGAGATTCAATATTCATGTGCATTTCAAAATGGTCACCACAAGTTTAGTTACCATTTGTCACCATACAAGGTTATTATAATATAATTGACTGTATTCCCTATGCTATACATTAACACATTTTAAGTGCACAATACAGTATTATTAACTACAGACACTGTGTTGTACAGCAGCTCTCTAGACTTTATTTGTCTTACATAACTAAAATTTTATACCCATTGAGTGACTCCCCATTTCCCTCCTCTCAACCTCTGGCAACAACTGTTCTAATCTCTGCTTCTCCGAGTTAGTTTTAGATTCCTCAGATAAGCGGAAGCATGCAGTATATAAACATTGTTCTTGATAGGTTATAGCTCAAGGAATGTGTAAAACCTTTTATTTTATTTTTTAAGTTAAGCCTGGATTTCAAAACTATTGCTTTGCAAGGAATAAAGAAGAAATAACAGTCAAAGTTGAGAATGATTTTGTTTCTCTAGCTGATAATTTATCTTTCCCTTGTAGTGTTGAAACCTATTGATTCAATTATCAGGGAAGCCAAGGGCAAGAGGATTTTAAGGACATAAAATATTTCAAAAAATATAATACTTCTAAAAAAATGAACAAAAAATAAGATGAAAACTAGCAAACAATACCTATATTACTGAAACTAAGAAAGGGTCACAGTCTTATGCCATAATTTTTTTTTAAAGTGGTAACCAGGGAGAAAACAAGAAAAATACAGCAATAATAAAGTCTTAGTTTCTACCTCAGCCTTCCCAGAAGCAGTGCAGGGAAGCCAGTGGGACATAATTTCACAAATGCTTCATATTTGGAGAAAAGTAGACTGACGAGAAGATTAGGAAGCCAGTAGGAAAGACCTGAAAACCTCTGGAAAGAAAGAAGTCATCAATCACTGCACAGTCATCAGGTGGGGACATTCCCAAGTTTTGGGATTTCTTTTTCCCATTATGTGAGAAAAATGGGAAAGAGACCAGTCAACATCACTGTGGTTTTCCAGAGATAATTATTTCTACCCAAAACAGGACTGAACCTAAAGAGAAACAAGCAAGATGTGCACTATTGCAGAATTGGGCAACCTGGGGGGAAGAGAGAGATAAGACCCTATTAGGAAGAGTGTGGCCCACATTTTCAAGTTCTCCTTGTCTTTTCCCTTCATAGGCTGCTGCCAGGAAAAGTGAAACAAGGGTTGAAAACCAGGGAAGAATAGTGTATTAATTTTGTATTGGTGTGTAATAAAATTGCTTCAAAATAGCAGCTTAAAATAACTCGGATATATTATCTCAAAGGTTTGGTAAATCAGTTTAGCATGGCTTTGCTTGGTCTTCTAATCAGAGTTGGTCTCACTGTCTGCAAGGCAGATGTTGGCTGGACTGTATTCTCATATGGAGGCTCAAGTGAGAAAAAATCTACTTCCAAGTTCTTTCAGGTTGTGTGCAGAACAGATTTCCTTGTTGCTATATGACTGAGCTCTCTAGCTTTTTCCTGGCTGTTGACTGTAGTTTACCTTTAGCCTTCCCAAAGTTCCTTGCCACATGGACTATCACAAATGGCCTCTTACTTCAAGACAGAAGAAGAGTTTCTAGCTCCAGTGGGTTATGAGGAAATTGTTTATAACAAACTTAATCGTGAGAGTGACATCTTATCACCTTTGCCATCTTCCATTGGTGGTTCAAACTCAAGGAAAAATAATTTAACGATGTGAACACCAGAAAGTGAAAATCTTTGGGAGTCACCTTAACATATGCCCACTGCAATTAATTTTATTAAAAATGATTCCAGTGGGCTTCCCTGGTGGCGCAGTGGTTGAGAGTCCACCTGCCGATGCAGGGGACACTGGTTCGTGCCCCGGTCCGGGAGGATCCCACATGCCGTGGAGCAGTTGGGCCCGTGATCCATGGCCACTGGGCCTGTGTGTCTGGAGCCTGTGCTCTGCAATGGGAGAGGCCACAACAGTGAGAGACCCACGTACCACAAAAAAAAAAAAAAAAAGATTCCAGGATCCTACACTGAATTGGGTAAATAATAGTCCAAGTGCAACATCTCCATTCCCTACAAAATAAGATACTCTACATTTTCATCCCTAGTAAGAAACATTTAAAGAAATCACAAAAGTCACATAGATCAATTATGATTGTCCAAAGATCCAGTTGAGCTTTCCCTTAACTGCCCACTCCCTTCTCATACCCTGCAAAGGTGGATATAATAAAGCATACTTAACTTGTAAACTGGAGCTCATAGGAGGAAGAAAACATGGTTCTCAGCAATGTGGAAAGGAGGGAATAAGATTCAGACACAATATATTGAGGACAAAAGAAGGTCTAGAGAAATCAAGGATCCTTTTAGAAGAAAATATAAACCAGGAAACAAAATAAAATTTTACTTAGTGAGGGTTTTGCTCTATGGAAGATTTGACAAAGAGCATTTGTAGGGTAAAAGGAAAAAATAATGAAGCAGAGAGGCAAAGACTAGGGCATTGCTTCTCAAACTTGAGACATCCAGAATCACCAAGACCCCTTGTAAAAAACAGATTGCTGCAATTAGTAGGTCTAGGGTGGAACTCAATAGCATGCATTTCTACTAAGTTCCCTTGTGATGCTGATTCTGCTGATCGCACTTTGAGAACCATTACAACAGGGGAGGGTTATATTTTTCAGAATTAAATTTTATATTGTAACAAGACAAATCTAATATTACATTCCTGTCTTCTATATGAGCCTGATTCTGTAGGCTGTGATTTGAAATACTACGCTTACTGTGTATTTTGTTCTTGGTCATTTTTAAATGTGTGTGTGTGTGTGTGTGTGTGTGTGTGTGTGTGTGTGTTTTAATCATAGTTTTCTAAATAATATATGGAATATTATAAAAATACCTGATTACTGGGATAAGACTAAAGGAGAACATACATAAATGTTCTCAGTACAATACCTAACATTCACAGGCACTCAATAAATTCTGTTTAATTTTCTTCTTACTTGAGTGAAAGAAGAATAAAAATATTATACTGTTGATCTGACACCAGTTATTACAACCCTGTCCTGTCTATAATTGTATCAGTATCTGAAATTGGGATATCAGAGTTTCCTAAAAATTATGTTAAAATATATTTCCCCTAAGAATATGTGCCTTTCCCTTCAAACACATTTTGATGTTTGTTTGTTTGTTTGTATTTTCTGGTTAAAAATGAGGAACAGATGTTCAATTTACATTATGTGTCAGAGAATGTGTCAGAGTAAGTAAGTAAAATGACTTAATGACAAAATTATCCATTAGCAACTTTAGGGTAGGTCTTATTTCTGCTTATCCTGGCCACTCCATCATAATTTAATTTCTGGTACCTTTTCACTGTTATTATGTAATTTCCTCTACCAGTCCTCAAGCTAAAGTCACATCAGAGTCAGCACTACCACCAAGGGCTGATTTATTTTAAAGTAACAAATTATAATTCACATATAAGTGTATAAGTGACAATATAACAAAGTAATGAAGATTTTTCCATGACCTTCATTGTACCATTGTCTTTCTCTGCTCTTACTTGAGACAATTGGTTGAGAGTGAAGGCAGTGATGATAAAGAAGGAAGCTTAATGGGGCTTAGGACTTCTAGGAGTCTATAGAATGGAAATAGTGAGGTCTTCCCTACTTGCATTCTAGTTTTTTAGGAGAATTGAATAAATGATGTATGTAAAAGTTCTCTGAAAAATGTAAATGTCTGATTTTTAAATAATTACTCCATGGATAAACAAGAGATTCTTAATATAATTCAGGAGAGACTAAAGGTTTACAAATAGTTTCTTAATTTATAAGAGTAGAGACTAATATGACATAGAGAGTGAACGAAGGAAAAAGGAAGGTTAGAATGAAAGGAGATATAGATGCAGAGCATAAAGAAGATAATAAATTGATAAACTGTAAATACAAAGATGATAAAGTATAATGATTTAATTTAGATCCAATACATATAATCAAGGTACAATTATTAAGGACTAAACTTTACTTTAAAAAAAATACACTTCGTAATGCAAAATGGATGTATTCTAAAAGAGACAGCTCTCTCATAAGGTGAGAAAAGTCTAAAGTGAGTGGATGATCAAAAACAAGCCATGCAATCTACAGATAAAAAGAAGCCTTCAAAGCTCTCATATCATCCACCATATCAACAGAAGAGATGAGAATTCTAGACCTCATGCATCAAAAAGGAATGAGCCATTTTATGTATGAGAACTGCTATGCATCTGTATTAGTGTCCCATTCCTGCTATTAGTGACTTAAAACAACCCAGTTTCTTGTCGTACAGTTCTGGAGGTCAGCAGTCTGAAAATGGGTCTTATCTATAGGGCTAAAATCAACATGTCTACATGGCTGTGTTCTTTTTGGAAGTTCTAGAGGAGAATCTGTCCCTTGCCTTTTCCAGCCTCTAGAAGCCTCCTACATTCCTCTCTTGTGGCCCCTTCTTCCATCTTCAAACACAGCAGGGAAGCATTTTTCAATCTCCCTCTCTGACCTTTGTGTCTGTCGTCACATCTCCCTCTGCCCCTGACACTCTTGCCTCCCTTTTATAAGAATTCATATGATTAGCTAGAACTCATGTGGATAATCTGGGTTTATGTCCTCACTGCAACATCCTTGAACTCGATCACTTTTGTATAATCCATTTTACCATGTAAATTAGCATAGTTACAGGTTCCTGGGAATTAGGGTGCAGGCCTCTTTAGTGGACCTTATTTCAGCATACCACAGTGTGGTATACAGAAGCTATCAGAATGATTCTCTCATTCTCTGCCCACGTTCTGGATATCTTGTTCCATATGGACAGTGGAAATCCGTTGTTTTAATGTCTTTATAAGCTCATCCATGGGAGTTTGTTGCCACTCTGGGTAAAGGGTTCAATTCAAATATAAAAATATTTGTTATAAACCTTTTAATGTCAAATCATATTAACTTTTTATTTATTTATGAAAATCAAATGATAGAAATACAAACATGATTGATGAAGATGCCAAAAATGTTTCTTAATTAATGGTTCTTCTCTGTTAATGGAAGGAAAACATTAAATAATCAAACATTAAATATAAGGGTACATAATATTACATACTATGATAGCAATACACGGGGTAGTAGAAAGAGTCACAGGTAAGGGCAGGACAAGGTTGATACTACTACCATGGATAGTTTGCTAAGATATGGTTTTTCTCTGGAGGTGACATTTGATAAAAGGCCTAAAAATATGTGAGGCAACAAGTCATGTAAATATACTAGTGCTATGAGGCAAGCATTTTCCAGACATAATAAACCACAGGAATAAAGGCCATTGGGGGAACAATCCTGTTTTATCTGAGAAAAAGGTAGGCCTAAGTAGCTAACAGTGAGCAAGGAATGAATGGTAGGAAATGTTATGAGCAATCTTGTAATCCATTAATTAATTAATCAGTTAATTTATTTTCTGAGTGTTATGGGAATCCACAAGAGAGAATTGAGTGTATGGGTATGAGAGGAGAAAATTGACAAAGGCCCATAAGCACAAGGTTTTATAAAATATTACAATGTGAGAGTAACTCTAAGAGAGTGCGCTGGGTGGGTATGAAACTAAAGATATTATAGAATAGATAGGAAAAGTCAGTTTCTTTGAGAATTTGTTACAGTTCAAATCTCAGAAGGTATGGGAAAATTTATGTTGAGTGAGTCACAGGACATGATACAGGAGCAGCAAGACTGGGGTTCTGGTTTAGTAGCCATGGGTTGGACAATTTGTGTTTATTTAGAAGGATGCAGAGGAATGACTGTGAGCTAAGGTTCAGTAAGGGCTACTGTGTAAACCTTTAGTCTTTTAGAACCTTTCACAGGAGAGACCTCATTTACTTTATATTTCATGAAGATATTTCTTTCTCTGTGGATGCTTGACTGGGGGAAACAGCAGAGTGGCTGAGGAAGACTAATAAACATGTCATTTTAATGACTCAGGCAAGAAGGAAAGGTGTCTGGGTTGGGTAGTATCTTTCTTTTACAAATTAAAACAACAACAGCAGTAACATATGACCATGTGAAAACATTGCTAGGGCCCTCCCAGGGTGCTGACAGGGGCTGATGAAAGCAGGGGGCCCTGATGTAACGGAACGCAGGCTCGGCCACTCGCCACTCAACAACCAATAAATCGAGGGGCAAGCTTCAGTAGAGAAGAGAGGTGCTTTTTCAGAAAAGCCAGCAATCTGGGAAGAAGGTGGACTTATGTACAGAGACCAATTCCAAAGATTCTGCTCACCCATGACAATTTTAAAGGGAAAAAGGAGAAACAATCTCAGTTAATCATTAAAGCAGGACATTGGATTCTTTCTCTTTTTTCCATTGCGTGCAGGCCTGCTGACTTATCTGGATCTTCCCTGGGACGCTGTCTTGCTCGCATGGTCTGCCTGCAATTGGATGTTCTCTTGCCCACATGGCCCACTGCACACACAGGGTCCACCTGCAAATTTACTAAGGGAAGCTAGGGGTAGAGGATCATTCTTTAATTACTTAATTCTTCCAGGAAAGGAATCAACAGTTTAGGTAAGGTATTATGGACATTTAGAAAAGCAGAAATAAGGTGCTAAGTTAAATGTTGCCTAATGATCTCATTTTTATGATTAAGGTCTAAGGAAAACAGGGATGAACAAACAGAAAAGGGGCAAGGAGCTGCTTACACTGACATTTATAATTTATTGATTTTACAGCATATGCATCTCTGAGAATGGCTTAGTAATGTAGTGGAAATGAAAGCTTGATTAGGCTAAGAGAACCTAGGAGAGGAACAGGAGACAGCAAACTTAAACATCTCTTGCAAGAACTTTCCTTCAAAAGGAAGCAAATAAATGGAATGGTGGTTAGCTAGATGGGTACATAGGAGAAAACACATTTTAAAAAAATATATAAGATTGGAGATATAATGACATGCCTGTGTGTCTCTGGAAATGATACAGTAGAGAAGAATTTGATACTGTGGTAGAAAAACAGCTGTTATAGGTACCAACCCTTTAAATAGAACAAAGGAACAGGCTGCCTTTAAAGAGGAGCAGGGATGCACGTTAATTCTGTAAGAGGCAAGGCAGAATATGTGGTCATGGAGTTGGGAGGTTGCTGGGTGGCAAAGCAAGGAAATTTTCTTCGAAAATGTTTCAATTTCTCAGCCAAATACTCAAATTCAAGATCATCCTGTGAGAGGTTTGAGGACCAGAAGTTATGAAATTGCAATCTGGGAGACTGAGAGAATGAATTGATAAGGGATGCATAACAGAATTGCTGAAAGTATTGAGGACACACTTGATGTTCATGGACATAAATGGAAAATGAGATCTGTTATCCTGATTTTAGCATTTCTCTAGATAGATTCAGCTGCTTGTGTATGATCCCTGAATTAATAGAGAAAAGGGTTTAACAATCATTTGGATTTTACCATGTGAGAACACTGGATAGAAAAGTGTGCAGGGGAGTTGAGGAGTATGTAAGGTTAAAATTATAGGTATGAATAGTACAATCTAAATAAAGAGGGAAGTGACTTTTCAGGCAACTGATGAACAATGCAAAACATCCAACCAGTGATTGGAAGGCAATGGAGGTCACCTTTGAATATGGCTTATGACAAATGATAGATATGGAAGATCGATAAGTTGTCAGTGTATGTGTCAAACGTTGCACCTGACAAAATTCATATGCAATTTTTAGCACTTATGGGGTATTAAAAATTATTCATGCATCAGTCATGAAGAAAGCCTCAATAAATTATGAAATTAAAGAACTAAATAGTACAAATAATTGGGGGGATATTTAAAGACAAAAGTTAAAATATGAAGATCCAACTCTACTAAATATGTGAATTTGTTATTCACCACTGCCTAAATTCTGTTTTCGTTTTCCTACTACATTTTGACGATTATCCTTACTCTATCCTTATTGTAGAATATAATTAACTGAATGGGAGGATGAATGAATGAATGAATGGATGAGTGAATGAAGTTCCTGCATTTCCAGTTTCATTTGCCATCAGAATGCATATCTGTGATTTAGGCTGTGACAATCAGCTATACTCATGGAACTCACTTACTTTGATGTGGAAAACGTCACGTGAGGAAAAACAGGTAGAGCAGAGTATCCGTTTTATGGTTATTTCCTGCAATCAGTGGCAGTAATGGGGTTTCTGCTTGGGAAAGAGGCAATATCCATGGAGTCTGAAGCAGCGGTAACAGTATCTTGAACTAACAACTTCCTAGTTATTGGAGAGGCAGCAATCCTTCAGCAGACCAGTTCTATGATAAACCTTTAAGAATCATTCCTTCAGAAGTTCAGTTTACAGTTTATTTCTTCATCTCTCCCCAAAATTCTATAAGATATCTTCATTCATATCTTTCTCTTAACACTAGCTAAAGTAGATTCTACTGTTTACAACTAACAATACTAGCCAATACACCTCCACTTGGAAATCGATACACTTAGAAACAATTACTCTTATAATTCAAAAAAAAAAAAAAAGAGAGAGAGAGGAAAAATGGCACTAAATATGAAGAAAATATGAATAATGAAAATATAGTATAGCCTAATTTATTAGAAAGTGGCCGTATTTCTTTTTCAGCAGCAAATGCATAATTTTAAATGCATTAATTCTTAAAAGAAAAAAGAATGAAAATCATTATAACTGTTGCTTGTTTTGGGTAATATTTTTTCTAAAAGTAAGCTGAGGATTAAGATGAAGTAATGCATGCAAATTATCTTATGCATTTCTAGAAAAATAAGAGATACTGAGTAAATGATGGCAATGACTATTAGCAGTAGAAATACTAATAAACCATTGTCATAAAAACAAACTTAAAACTATGAGAAATGTTTTATTTTCTTTCTCAATTAATAGGAAGTGAAAGCAACAGAAAATACATTTTATAGATAGGCAAACAAGGTAAACATGTAGATGAAGTGTGGAAAAAATACAGACAAATTTACATATTTTCAACAGTTGTGGGATTTTAGGGACACTTTCCCCTTTTTTTGTTTTTAATCAATTTTACTGAAGTATAATTAAATGCAATGAAATGCACAGCCTTTAATTATACAATTTAATGAGTTTTAGCAAATGTATATATCCATGAAACCACACAACAATTAAGATATAGGTTATATCCATGAAATATATGTTCAAGTGTTTCAGTCATTTAAAAACTATATTTTTCTTTTTGTGATTGGGTTGTAGAGGTTCTTTACATATTTTCAGTATGAAGACTTTGTTAGATATATTTGTTGTAAATATTTCCTGTAGTCTATGGCTTGTTTTGTTTTTTAACTTGTTTAATACTATCTTTTCAACAGTAGAGGCTTTAATTTTGATGAGGTCCAATTCATCATTTTTTTTTGTTTTTTTGTTTTTTTTTTTGCGGTACGCAGGCTTCTCACTGTTGTGGTCTCTCCTGTTGTGGAGCACAGGCTCCAGATGCGCAGGCTCAGCGGCCATAGCTCACGGGCCCAGCCACTCGGCGGCATGTGGGATCTTCCCGGACTGGGGCACGAACCCGTATCCCATGCATCAGCAGGTGGACTCTCAACCACTGTGCCACCAGGGAAGCCCATCATCATCATGTTTTCTTTTATATTTAGCATGTGTCCTAAGAAATCTTTACCCACCTCATGGTGGCAAGTATGTTTTCCAGTGTTTTTTTGTGGAGTCTTTACAGCTTTAATATTTTTTTATTTTATTTTTTTTGCGTACAGCTTTAACTTTTATGTTTATGATCCATCTTCCATTAATATTTTTGTAGCGGTCAATATTACACACTTACAATCCCAAACAGATACCTGGTGGTTACAGCACTATTTGTCGAATAGACAATTCCTTTCCCCATTGAATAGCTTTGGCTCTTCTGTTAAAAATAACTGACTGTGAGTGTTGATTCTTTTTCTGGCTTCTTTATTCTATATAGTGGATGTATTTATTACTATTTGCATCAATACGACATTTTCAGCTTCACATTAAGTTTTAAAATCAAGTAGTACAAATCCTTGAATTTTGCTTTAAAATTGTTTTGGTCTTTCTAGATGGTATTTTTTCCTATAAATTTTAGTCAGTATCTCAATTTCTAAAAGGCAAAAGAAAAAACCTCTTGGGGTTTTTATTGGAATTTAACCTATAAATCAATTTGAGGAGAACTGTTATTACAACAAGAGTATTCTAATTCATAAACATGGTTTATTTCTTTATTCAGTTAAGATTTCCTTAATATCCCTGTATAATGTTTCATACATTTCTATGTATAGGGTACACACATCTTTTGTTAAATTAATTACTAAGTATTTTATATTAGACACTAATTTAAATGATAATTTAAGAACTTCCATTTCAAATTGTTTGTTGCTAGCATATAGAAATACAAATGATTTTTTTATATTGGTCTTTTATCTGCTAGAATGATAAACTGACTTAACAATTTTAATAATTTTAAAATAGTTCTTTCTTAGGCTTTTCTACTTAAGAACTAGAGACAATTTTACTTTTTTTTTTTTTTTTTTCTCTCCAGCTAGGCCTCCAGTACAATATTGAAGCGGAAATGAGGAGAGTGGACATCCTGACCTTTTTTTGATCTTAGGAAGAAAGCACTCAGTCTTAAAATTAAGTGAGGCACAGTACAAAATGAAATTATGGGGTCCTATGTTAAAAAAATATTAAGTATTTCAAGACAGTGGCAGCATTAAATCAAGTTCTGTAAGTTCTTATTTTGTGATGTCATCATCTAATTTTAGTTTTGTTTGCTAGACTCATAAAATGAGTTGAGATGAGTTTCCTCTATTTTCTGAAAAAGTTTGTAGAAAGGTTTGTGCAATTTGTAAATATAAGTTTAATAAAATTCACCAGTGAAACTCTTTGGGCCTAGAGATTTCTTTGTGGAGAACTTCCTAAAACTGTTATGGCTATAAATTCAATTTCTTTCATAGGGCTATTCAGGTTTTCTATTTGTTATTGTTTCAGTTGGTAAATTGTGTTTTTCAAGGAATTTGCACTATTCTTTCAAAGGGGCAATGTTTCTAACAGAAATGCTTTGGCATTCCAACTCTGAAATTCTATGATCTCTGTTTTTAAACTTTGATACCAAACTTCCACTTAGCTAAAGTGCTGGTATCATTGATCTTATCAGAAGTTGAATTAGCTATAGGTTTGATTATAGCTTCCATAGCTCAATTCTCTTTGGCTTCAGATGTTCGGAAGGTGAATTGAGGGCTTCAGGCTTCCCCCTCTAGGTGAGCCCTAAGACCAAACACCTCAAGGATTCTGGGTCCCAAAACCAAAGAATTCAAGTATGCTGGACCTCATACTGTCTGCCAGATATACAGACATTCCAAAACTGGTAGTCCTTTCTCTGCTTTTCAGCCTTACCTTGGCCTCTGTTTACTCTGCAAAATTCCTTTGGAAAACAATTAGTCATTCTTTGGTGTCTTCAAGGGATTGTTTCCAGGAACATCCCCACCCCATACAAAAATCCAAGAATGTTCAAGTCTCTTAAATAAAATAGTGGTACAGTATTTGCATACAACCTGTGCATATCCTCCCCTAAACTTTAAATCATCTCGAGATTACTTGTAAAACAATACAATGTACATGCTATGTAAATAGTTGCTGGTGTGCAGCAAATTTAAGTTTTGCATTTTGAAACTATCTTAATTTTTTTTCAAATATTTTCATCCATGTTGGTTGAATCTGAGGATGTGGAACCCACAGATACAGAGGGCATCTGTATTTGGCAGAAGTTGTCTTCTTTAAGGCTCCTCCAATTTCAGACATGACAGGCATCTCAAGCATTTCGCTGTTTTCTCCTTGGCTGAAGGATTGTCTTTCTTTGAAGGGCTTATTCCTTTCTACTCTTGCCCCCAACCTCAGCAACTACTCCCAGATGAATAAGTGTTTCCAATCCTTATCTCTGAAGAAAGGATTAGGAAAGGATAACTCTAGAGTTTAGGGGTTTCTTAGTTTTCTTTAAATCTACAGCTTGTTGCTGGCTTTATAACAAATAATGACATTTTTGGTTTATCTGGTGTCTTATTATTGTTTTAGCTGGAGTGACAATCTTTCTTGTTTTTCTATATCCAAACCAGAAGCAGAACCTCTTCCCTTCATGTTGTTGAGAACTTTTTTCTTTGTGGTGATGTTTTTGCAGCAGTTAACTTGTAAAAAGTTTGGGTAGAGCATACTGAAGGAGCAGTTCTGGAAGAGCTGCAGGGGATAATTAAAAAAAAGATGGCAGATTGTTTGTTTGTTTGTTTCAGATAATATAAAGAAACCTTAATCATGTACATGACAGAGACACATCCAAGGTAAATAGTAGTTACTTCATTCCATTGGCATATCACTACCTGTTAAATAATTTTGAAAATCTTCCTTATTGTGAAATTACTAAACTTAAGGACAGTGACAAGACCCACAGTTAAATCTGAAGCAAATAGTTTTAAATATTACAAAAAGTCCTACTTAGTAAAGTCATATTTGTCATGTTAACTGTGTATTTCCTTTTTCTTGAATATTGTTGTAAGGTCGGATCTTAACAAACGGCACCGCAAAACAGAGGAAAGCTTCAAGTGAGCTTTATTAGGGAGCGCTCCCGGGCGAGGTTCACTGGTCCGAGAGAAAGGGGCCAGATAAGTCGCACCCGCGTGTGGGTTGGGCAAGATTTTATAGGGGAAGAAGGGAAAGGGGTGTGGTGAATCTGGGAGGGCGCAGGGTATTCCTTATTTGGTGGTCTTTTCGGGTATCCTGGGGGACCGTTAGTCCCGCCCCTTGAAAGGCGGGAAGACTGGGCCGGGTGCAGAGTCCCCAGGTCAGTTTCTGGAACTGGGTGGTCCGGAGAGTTTCGGTTTGATGCAACCTGTGAATCTGATTGTGTTCCCCTGCCTCGGGCCAGTTGGCCTTACATCCCGACATCTTTGGTGTAATAGGGCGGCGTTCTGATCTCTGGCTACTTCATGCTGAATGGGGGCGTCGAAAGGGGAGTCGGGCGACCAGAGGTCCGAGGCTTAGGGGAGACCAGTGGGGGGTTCTGTAGGAAGCAAGGTGTAAGGGCCGAGGAGCATTTGGTTTGTGGCCACCTGAGAGACTTCCTCCATGCGCCTGCGAAGGAACCTAAGAAAACAGGGAGCTTAAGATTGGTGTTAGCCAGGTATAGAGGGTGGATCGCCACCAATCGGGAATTGGGAAGGCGGACTGTTGGTGTTTGCGTTGGAGTTCTTCTCTTAAGCGATGGAGGGCGTTTACGTTGTCTTCGACGAGTCCTGTTTCATTGATGTAATAGTAGCATTCCTCCTGTAGGAAGAGGCAGGTACCTCCTTTGTCGGTTGTCAGGAGATCCAGGGCTCGTCGATTTTGGAGGGCAACTCGGGCTACTGAGGTGATCTGGCGCTGGAGGGAGGTGATGGAGGCGGCAGAAGCCTCGATGGCTAGCTGGAGTTTCTGTTCCAGGTCACGGGATGTTGAGACACTGTGTGTTAGGGCTCCTCCCCCGATGCCCGCAGCAACGAGAGAGGAGGCGAGGGAAATGCCTGCCACCCTTTGATGGCCCTTTGGCCCTTAGAGAGGTCGAGGGCCCGCGTGAGTGCTATCAGTTCAGCCCTTTGAGAGGTTGTCCCTTCTGGGAGGCTGTTAGCCTTGATAATAGTTGAGATAGTTACCACCGCATAGGCTGCCTGTCAGTGTCCGTCAGGACCGAGTATTGAGCTGCCATCTACGAAGAGGGTGCGGTTCGGGTTTGAAAGAGGGGTGTCAAAGAGTCCCTCTGTCGGCGGGCTGATCAAAGAGTCCCTCTGTCGGCGGGCTGAGGGCCTCTACGACTTGGGGGCAGGAGTGGGAAGAGAGGTCCCAGTATCGGAGATAGGCAAGAGGGAGGCCAAGTTTAGGCAGGATGGGGGGTGGGGGGGAGGTCGAGGGAGATAGCAGGGTTTTCAATGAACAGTAGGTGGAACTCCTGGATGCGGGAGGGGCCCAGGAGGGAGAGAGACTTGTGGCCTAGAAGGTCGACCAGCCGGTGGGAGGAAAACACGGTTAGTGGGTGGGCCAGAGTCAGTTTGAGTGTTTGTTTGGTCAGTTCGGCTGCCGCTGCTAGGGCCCGAAGGCATGGTTGCCATCCCGGAATGGTTGGGTCTAGCTGTTTGGAGAGGTAAGCCACGGGGCAGTAGGAAGGCCCTACAGGCTGGGCAAGGAGTCCAGTGGCTATTCCGGCCCGTTCATCCACAAAAAGGTGAAAGGGTCGGTTTGGATTGGGCAGAGAAAGGGGAGGAGAAGATATCAGAGCGTTATGGAGGGTGAGAAAGGCCTGTCGAACGGCGGAAGGAGAGGTGAGGGGTCCTTGAGGGGTTTCTTTAGCGGCTAGATATAAGGGTTTAGCGAGGAGAGCAAAGTTAGGGATCCAGACTGCTGGGTGGAGAGGAATTATGGCCTCATTGATTAGTCGGAGGTCCTGGACCAGGCGATAATCCCCAGAGGGCTTGTGGACAGGCAGGATGGGGGTGTTGCAGGGAGAGTCAGTGGGGATAAGGAGTCCCTGGTTTAGGAGTCTGGTGATAATAGGTTGTAGGCCCCTAAGTTGAGTCTCAGAGATGGGAAATTTGGACCTTGATGGAAATTTGGAGGGGTCCTTTAGGTGGATGAGAACGGGGGAATGGTGTGTTGCTATTATGGGCTTAGAAGTATCCCAGACTTGGGGATTGATTGGGTTTGGTGTGATTGGAAGAGGGGGATAGGAGGGGGAGGGTTCTAGAGACAGGCCAAGAAGAGGAAGCAGGAGTTGGGAGGAGGGGACCTCAGGGTCAAGTCTAACCAGCTGGAGGGAGGCCCCTAAGTGGAAAAGGACATCTCGGCCTAGCAAGGGAACTGGGCAGGATGGTATGACTAAGAAAGAATGAGTAAAAGGGAGTTCTTCGATATGACATGGGAGTGGACCGATCTGGAGTGGGAAGGATGGTTTGCCATCAGTACCCATGACCGAGATCTGGGAAGGAGAAACTGGCCCGGAATAAGTAGGCAGGACCGAATAGGTAGCCCCCGTGTCCACCAGAAATGAGATGGACTTACCTGCTACCTGTAGCGTTACCCTGGGCTCGGCGAGGGTGATGGGGGTCTTCGAGTCCGGGCACTGTCAGTCGTCAGCCAATCCCAGCAGTTTGAGTGGTAATGCCGTTGGGTCGGCCTGCCCCCCGCGTGGAGACGCTGAGGGAGGGCCAGTCTTAGGGCAGTCACTCTTCCAGTGGCCCGTTAGCCCGCAGCTGGGACAGGGCTTAGAAGGAGGTCGGGGATTGGGACATTGGTGAGCCCAGTGGCTTTCTTTTCCGCATTTGAAGCAGGCCCCCGGCGGGGTTGCCTTTTGTGGATCCCGTGGATGCTGTGATCCATGGGAGATGGCCGGCCTTAGGGCGGCTACAAGAGCTTGGGTTTGGAGGGCCACCTTCTGGTGCATCCGAGCCTGTCGGCTGGATTCTGCCAAATCCTCATGGCCATTATAGACTTTAAAGGCCATCTTTACCAGATCTCGAATAGGGGTTTGAGGACCGTCTTCTGCCCGTTTTAATTTCTTTCGGATGTCCGGGGCTGACTGGGTGATAAAATGGGTGGCTAGGACCGCTGCCCCTGCCGGGGTGTCGGGATCCAGCCGGGTGTAGAGAGTTAAGGCCTCTGTAAGGCGATTGAGAAAGATAGCTGGATTTTCGTTAGGTTCTTGGGTTATCTCTTTTAGTTTTTCAAAATTGACTACCTTATGAGCGGCAGCCTGCATACCAGCTAGGAGGCATTGGATCATGAGGTCGCGTTTACGACGGCCATCTTGGCCATCCTGATAAGTCCAGGCTGGATCGGTGCCAGGTACGGCAGTCGCTCTGACAGGCATGGAGTTGTTGGTAAGGTGAACCTGATCTGCATGGTTTCGGGCAGCAGTTTGAATTATTTCCCTTTCATCAGGGGTTAAGGTAGAGGACAGAACCACAAAGATATCGTGCCAGGTTAGATCGTAAGCTTGAGAGAGGTAGCGAAATTCTTTGATGTAGCAGGAAGAGTCGGCAGAAAAGGAGCCTAATCGCTTTTCTATTTGAGAGAGATCTTGTAGAGAAAAAGGGACATGGACTCTGACCAGTCCTTCCACTCCTGCTACCTCCCTCAGAGGACAGAGGAGATTTGGATCTTGGGAGTCGTGAGAGCATGTAAGCAAGGGGCCTGGGAGGAGAAATCGTTGAGGGAGCCAGGGGGAGCAGTTGGAGGGGCTGGAGCGGGTTCGGGAGGAGGAGGGACTGCTTCAGGGTAGGGTGGAGGTTGGAGAGGAGTTCTGAAGGGGGAAGTAGTAAGAGATTCGGGAGGGTCGGTTAGTGGGTAGGAATCCAAGGGGATTGAGGTTTTGGATGGAGGAGATGTTTGTTTGGCAAGGAGGATTTGAGAGGTAGAACAATTGACGCAAAGGGAGGGGCGGGAGCGCAAATACCAAAAAACCTGGACATAGGGGACCTCAGACCATTTGCCTGTCCTGCGGCAGTAATTATCTAGATCACGGAGGATGTTAAAATCGAAAGTCCCTTCAGAATTGATAGTCTAGAGGATATTGTGGCCAGGCCACAGTGGAATAGAAAATAAGTTGTCGGCGACGGAGATCTTGGGAGAAACCGAGGGCTGTAAAATTGGCTAGGAGACACCCCAGGGGCATCTTAGGATCTGGTTTCGATTGTGAGGTTCCCATGACTCCCAGTCTGTCCCTGAGTGAATGGAGAGGGAGAGAGGCATCCCTGGTCTCAGTCTCCAATTCACAGCAGGTCCGAGGGCGGTCAGGCGATTGGGACGTCTCCACAGTTGCCCGAGGCCTGGAGAGAGGACGGAGGAGTCCCTGACGCGGCCGCGATTAAGGACAGGGAGTCCAGTGGGCAGGGACTCTGGGGTCGGATCTTAAACGGCACCGCAAAACAGAGGAAAGCTTCAAGTGAGCTTTATTAGGGAGCGCTCCCGGGTGAGGTTCACTGGTCCGAGAGAAAGGGGGCCAGAGAAGTCGCACCCGGGCGAGGGTTGGGCAAGATTTTATAGGGGAAGAAGGGAAAGGGGTGTGGTGAATCTGGGAGGGCGCAGGGTATTCCTTATTTGGTGGTCTTTTCGGTTATCCTGGGGGACGGTTAATCCCGCCCCTCGAAAGGTGGGAAGGCTGGGCCGGGTGCAAAGTACCCAGGTCAGTTTCTGGAACTGGGTGGTCCAGAGAGTTTTGGTCTGATGCAACCTGTGAATCTGATTGTGTTCCCCTACCTCAGGCCAGTTGGCCTTACAATTTTGATATCACTATATTTGTGCTTCCAAAACCATTTTAAAATAAGCTATGACTGATCCTATATTCCATCTGTTGTAGTAAAATATATATCATCAACTTTTAATATGTAATTATAGTAGCTGATAATTTCTAAATATTCATAATGTACAGATTTAAATTTCTCTCACTTTCATATTTTTATTCTGCATTTTTCCCTTATTTTGATAGTAGTTATTTAATGATATTCATTTCTATTTTATTTATTAAGATTGTTTATGTGATACTGAAACTAGAATTTTCTGTTTTAAATTCTTTACTGAATTTGTATAATTCTTCACAATGGAAGGGTTTTGTTATATATCTGGAATAAAGCTAAAGAAGAATGTTTGAGTTTTATTGTCTTTCCACTCGCCTTCTTACTCTATTATATGGATGTTTTGTAAATCCACAGAGACTGGAATAATTAGGCCTGGACAGCTGCAATATTAAACTTTCCATAAACTGTTAGTGGAAAGATTATTAACAGTTTATGGAAATAAACTAAAATAAAGACTTCCTTTATTTTACCTATAATTTTACCTTACAGCTTTCTATGGATCCCTCTGTAAATCACATGGATTCTGCAATTCTTCAGCACTTACTGTTTTTCCCCATTATTTAGTAAAAATGCCAACTACAGTGTTTATCAAAATGTGGTGAATAGTGGAAACAATCCCTTGTACGAATACCAAACAGTCTGGATTCTCAGCACTCCCAGTGACCAGGTAAAACTAAGGAAGCTCTGATAAGCTGTCATGCAGAGTGGGGCCATTGCTACCATTGTGCGAGGGAAAAACAAACAGATTGTCCATTTAGTTAAAGCTCCATGTATTAGAGTTGTCAACTAGGCCTCAGAAACATCACAACCAGGTGATGTAAATTACCATAGTTGCAAATAACCTTGAGCATTTTTTTTTGAGCATTTTATTATATAGGAATGTTTATAGGTAACTGTAGTATTTATTCTACCATAAAATAAGTTGAGATTTTGAAAGTTGGGTTACTACAAACTTCTAAGTTCAAACATATCTGCAGCTTATAGTAAAGCTGAGAAGTAGAAGAAAAAGTTTCCAAGTCCAGTAGTTGTTTTCTACTGGAATGGAAGGATATTATGTTGTGTAGAGAGTAGTGGTCTACAGTGAGGTAAGAATAAGTGATTTAATCACAAGGATAAGGTAGGGAAAATATTTGATATTTGAGTTCTACTCTGAATATTTAAATTTTATTTCCAAACTCGTATTTGTAGCTTCTCCTACAATCCTTAGTCTTGGGAGAAATCTAAGGTAAATAATGTACTGTGCCTGCTTTGCTATGATATGTTACACATGGGACACCCCTTTTCTCACCTTCTTTAATATCTATAAGCATTTAAAGTAGCTATTGATAACAATGCTTCAAGTGATGAGGTGATGTACAGCAACCTAAAAATAATTCAGTTTATAAGTAGTATTGCCTTCCTCTAAAATAATGATTTAGACTCCTAAGTTAGTTAATATTATGTGTCAACTTGACTGGACTGTTAGGTGTCCAGATATTGGTTAAACATTTTTCTGTATGTGTCTGTGCTTCTGGGTGATATTAATATTTAAATCAATAGATTAAGTAAAGCAGATTTCCTCCCCAGTGTGGATGGGCTTCATCCAATCTGGTGAAGGCCGGAATAAAACAAAAAGGCAGAGGAAAGAGGATTGCTCTCACTGTCTGTTTTCGAGCTGGAACATCAGGCCTCTACTGCCTTTGGACTCAGACTCAGATTGGAATTTAAACCATTTGCTCTCCTGCTGCTCTTGCTTCTCAGGCTTTGGTCATTGACTGGAACTACACCATCAGCTCCCTGGGTCTCCTGCTTGCAGACTGCAAATCTTGGGACTTCTCAGCTGCCATAACTATGTGAGCCAATCCATATATATATATATCTCCTATTATTTATATCCTTATATAGCTATAGCTCCATCTATCTATTTCCTATTGTTTCTGCTTCTCAGAAGAACCCTGACTAAATCAGACTCCAGAAACAACTTGCCCAAAAAGCTATTTCTTACTTGTGGTGGTCTAATACTAATACTAGGCTCCCAGAAGATAATCAGGTCCTAACACCTGGAACCTATTAATACTACCATGTATCACATAAAATGTGATTAAATTAAAGTTTGGGGGTTGGGAAGATTATTTTAGACTATATAAATGGGCCCTAAATATCCTTATAAGAGGGATATTTGACAAGAGAGAAAATGTAACCACTAAGACAGAGATTTCAGTGATGTAATTGCAACTTAAGAAATGTTGACAGCCACCAAATTGTGAAGGAGGAAAGGAACAGCTTCTCTCCTAGAAACTCCTGAGGGACAACACCTCAACTAAAACCTTAGTTTCTGCTCAATAAAACTGATTTCAGATTTCTGGCCTGAAGAACTGTGAGAGAATAAATTTCTGTTTTGGGGGGTTTGTTTTTGTTTTTTGCGGTACGCGGGCCTCTCACTGTTGTGACCTCTCCCGTTGCAGAGCACAGGCTCCGGACGCCCAGGCTCAGCGGCCATGGCTCACGGGCCCAGGCGCTCCGCGGCATGTGGGATCCTCCCTGACCAGGGCACAAACCCGTGTCCCCTGCATCGGCAGGCGGACTCTCAACCACTGTGCCACCAGGGAAGCCCAATTTCTGTTGTTTTTAAGCCACAAAGTTTGTGGTAATTTCTTACAGCAGTCGGAAAACTGCTACAATTCTTACCATCGAGATATATTTCCCCTTATGCTGGTTTCTCTTTTCTGTACAGTCACTGATTGGCAGAAAGGGTGAAAAAGAAGAAAGATATTACTATTTATTGAGTTTTCCCCTGTGCCTTGCGCAATGCAACACATTCAAAATACATTGTCTCATTCCTTCTCTTTCTTAGAGTATCTTGCTAAAATGACAAAGCAGTGATTATAGAAATTTATACTTCTTCAGATCATCATCACTGAAGTTCTTCAGTGGCTATCTAGAGCCCAATGCAGGGAATACAATCTGTTGGCTTTTGAGTAAATCTGTCCCAAGGAAAATTTTGTTGGCTAGTACAGCGTTTTTAAACTCACTTGAACTTGGAGAATTTTGAGCAAGAAATGATCTAGGTCTCCAGCAGTTCAGCATCCTCCCTACACAATACTGATTACTACTGCCAACTTCACAGAATCAGATTTTCAATATGGTCTCTGAAGATACTTAAGTGAACAACTCTGGCCTGAAGAATTCAACTCAAACTATTAACTATGCCATACAACCTCTTTCATGATTTGTCCAGATTTACCAATCATATCATGGATTTTCCTTCTTACACTTTCTTTTCTTTCCTCTTAAGTATTTTTTTTTTATTTTTTCCCAGGTTTATTGAGGTAAAACTGACAAATAGAAATGGTATATATATATATATATATATATATATATATATATATATATATAGTGTACAGAGTGATGTTTTGACATATGTATACATGTATACATTGTAGAATGATTACCACAATCAAACTAATTAACATACCATTGCTTCACATAGTTACCTTTTGGAGGGGCAAGAAAACATAAGATCTACCATTTTAGCAAATTTTAAGTATACAATACATTATTGATAACTATAGACACTGTACTATACAATATGTCTCCAGAATTGATCAGTCTTATAACTGAAAGTTTGTACATTTTGATCTAAATCTCCACAATCCCTCAACCCTCATTGCCTGGCAACCACCATTCTACTCTTTGTTTTTATGAATTCTACTTTTTTAGATTCCACATCTAAGTGAAATCGTTCAGTAGTTTTCTTTTTCTCTGGCTAATTTCTCTAAGAGTATGTCTTCTGGGTTCATCCATGCAGTAACAAACATCAGATTTTCTTCTTTTTAAGGCTGAATTAATATTCCATTGTATACATATACGACATTTTCTTTATCCATTTATCTGTTGATAGACACTTAGGCTGTCTCCATATCTTGGTTATTGTAAATAATGCTGTAATGAAAATGTAGTACAGTTACCTCTTCAAGATAGTGATTTCATTTTCTTTAATTTTGTATTCAGAAGTGGGATTGCTAGATCATATGGTTGTTCTATTTTTAATTATTTCAGAAACCACAAAACTGTTTTCCAAAAATTCTGTACCAATTTACATTTCCACCCATAGTGGACAAGGGTTTCCTTTTCTCCCTACCTTCACCAACACTTGTTATCTTTTCACTTTTTTATAAGAGCCATCCTAACAGATATGAGTTAATATCTCATTGTTGTCTTGATTAAATTTCCCTGATGAGTACTGATATAAAGCATCTTTTCATATACCTATTGGTCAGTTTTACTTTTTTTTTTTTTAATGTCTATTCAGGTCCCTTGCCCAATTTTTATTTAGTTTTTTTTTTTTTCCTGTTTTTTGTAAGTGCTCCTTATGTATTTTTGCTATTAACCCCTTATTAGATATATGGTATGGAAATACTTTCTCCCATTCTTTAGGTTACCTCTTCATCTTGGTGATTATTTCTTTTGCTGTGCATACATGTTTAGTTAATGTAGTCATACTTATTTTCCATTATGCTCTCTTCTTGGACTTTTAGATTTCAGATCTTAAGTTTAATCCATTTTGATTTGATTTTTTTGTGTGGCATAAGACAAGGGTCCAATTTCACTCTTTTGGATGTGGATATCTATTTTTCCTAGCACCATTTGTTGAATAGACTATCCTTTTACAATTGTGTAGTTTTGGTGCCTTGTCAAAAACAATTGATCATATATGCATGGGTTTATGTCTGGGCTCTCCGTTCTGTTTCACTGATCTATGTGCCTGATTTTATGCCAGTACAATACTGCCTCGATTGACACAGTTTTGTAATATAATTTGAAATTAGGAATTGTTATGTCTCCACCTTTGTTCTTATTGTTAAAAACTGCTTTAGGTTGGGCTTCCCTGGTGGCGCAGTGGTTGAGAGTCCGCCTGCCGATGCAGGGGACACGGGTTTGTGCCCTGGTCCTGGAAGATCCCACATGCCGTGGAGCAGCTGGGCCCGTGAGCCATGGCCACTGAGCCTGCCTGTCTGGAGCCTGTGCTCCACAACGGGAGAGGCCACAACAGTTGAGAGGCCCACGTACCCCAAAAAAAAAAAAAAAAAAAAAAAAAAAAAAACTGCTCTAGGTCTTCAAATTCATTAATGGCTCCACACAAATTTTAGTATTTTTTTTTCTATTTTTAAACAAATGCCATTGGGAATTTGATAAGGAATGTATCAAATCTGAGGATCATGTGGGATAGCATGAATGTTTTAACAATATTAATTCTCCCAATGTATGAAGATGAGATACCTTTCCATTTATTTGTGTCTTCTTCAATTTTTTGAATCAATACTTTGTAGTTTTCAGTGTATATATCTTTCACTTCCTTGGTTAAATTTATTCCTAAGTATTTTATTCTTTCAGATGCTATTATAAATGAGATTTTTTCTTAATTTTTTCAGACACTTTATTTATTGTCAGTTTATAGAAATGCAACTGATTGTTTTATGCTGATTTTGTATTTTGCAACTTTGCTGATTGTTTATTTCTTCTAATAGCTTTTTCTTGAACTCTTGGATTTGCTCTATATAAGATCATATCATCTGTTAACAGAAGATTTTACTTCTTCCTTTCTGATTTGGATGTCTTTTCTTTCTTTTTCTTGCCTAATTGCTCTGGCTAAGAGTTCCAACATGTTGAATAGGAATAGTAAGGGTGAATACCCTTGTCTTGTTCTTGAGCTTAGAAGAAAATGTTTTCACTATTCACCATTAAGTTTGTTAATTGTTGGCTTGTTACATATGGCCTTCATCATTTTTAGCTACATTCTTTCTGTACCTCATTTGTTGAGGGTTTTTATCATGAAGAAATGTTGAATTTTGTTAAATGCTTTTTCTGCATCTATTAAGCTGATTATAATGATTTTTATCTTGCATTATATTAATGTAGTATATCACATTATTTATTTGTATATGCTGAAATATTATTGCATCCCAGGGATAAATTCTACCCCATCATGATGTGTAATCTTTTTAATGTGCTGTTGAATCTGGTTTGCTAACATTTTGTCAAAAATTTTTGTGTTTATATTCATTCAGGATATTGGCCTGTAATTTTCCTTTCTTGTAGTACCCTTGTCTGACTTTGGTATCAGGGGAACACTGTCCTTGTAAAATGAGTTTGGAAGTGTCCTTTTCTCTTAAAAATTTTGGAAGTGTTTGAAAAGAAGTGATATTCACTCTTTTTAAAATTTTTGGTAGAATTCACCAGTGAAACCATCTGGTCCTGGGCTTTTCTTTGTTAGGAGGTTTTTGATGACTGATTTAATCTCCCTACTTGTTTTTGGTATATTCAGATTTTCTATTTATTCATGATTCAGTCTTGATAGATTTCATTTGAAGGAATTTACCATTTCTTCCAGGTTATCCAAATTTTTAGTGTATATTTGTTCATATTACTTTTTTTGCATTTCTGTGTTATCACATTTAATGTTTCCTTTCTCATTTTTGATTTTATTTATTTGAGTCTTCTCTTTTTTCATTAGTTACTCTGGCTACAGGTTTGCTAATTTTGTTTACCTTTTTCAAAAAAACAACTTTTAGTCTTTAAAAATCTTTTCTATTGTCTTCTGGTCTCTATTTCATTTATTTTTGTTCTGAAACTTGTTATTTTCTTCATTCTGCTAATTTTGGGCTTAGTTTATTTCCGTAGTTCCTTGAGATGTAACACTAGGTTATTTAATTAAGATATTTCCTTTTTTTTTTTAACATAGGCACTTATTGGTATAAAATTCCCTTTAATTGGTTTTCCTGCATCCAAAAAGTTTTAATATTTTGTTTCCACTTTTGTTTGTCTCAAGATATTTCTTAATGTATATTTTGATTTATTCTGTGACCAATTGGTTGTTCAATAGTGTGTCATTTAATTTCCACATATTTGTGAATTTTCCATTTTTCCTTTTATTTTTGATTTCTATTTTAATACCATACTGTGGGGGCACATGCAGGGAGCTGGCCATGGGAGGGGGCAAGGGGAGCAGCATACAGAATTTTGGGGACACCCATCCTGCACCCTAGAAGATGCCAAGTTATCATTCATTAGTTCTCACTTTCCCCATGGGTGAAATCACAGGCTAATGGGGTCTCTCTTGGTACTGTGCTGTGCCACTTTGGGGGAGGGGTGATATAAGTAAAGTAAAACTGTTTTTCTTATTTTCTTCAATGCATCTATTCTTGAATTTTTGCTCCTATGGTGTGCTGGAACTTCTCTCCTGAACTACTGAATTCCCACAAAACTACTCTAGTCCATGGATGGTTGTCAAAACTGAAGTTATCCAGGAGAATAAAAGCTGAAAACTCCTAATCTGTCATCTACTCCCCCATTTCACTTTCAGCTACATATTATTCTTTTCTCAGCTATACCAGAAAACTACATTTTTCACTCTTCTGCACATGTTGCTCCAATGACATGAAATACATCTTCCTTGCTCCTGATTCCAATTCATCTCCAGGTTGTTTAATTTTATCTGTACTATAAAACCTTGCTTTGCTGGCTTCCACTTGAATCATGTGTCCCTTCTATATGCTCCCATATCATATATTACTCTATTATAACTCTTAGTATTTTCTATAGTATATAGTAATTGTTTATTATTCAGTAACAGAAAACTATTTAAAATAGAAATTACATCTTATTTATATTCCTAACACCTAGCCTGGTGCCTACAGTATGGGATGTATTCAAATTTGTTGAATAATTTTAGTCCCATTTGAGGTAGATATGATGTTCACTTTATAGTGAAAAAGTTCCTATTTGGGATATGTCAGTGCATTAAGCTCAGTAAATCTCACTTGCTCTTTATTCTCTGTGATTGGAATTTATCTTCAGTGGCTAATAATATATTTTGTGTGGTAACATATCTAAGCAGAAATCATGAAAATTCATGTCACTCAAGATTTTCAAAGAAATTGGAGCATTTTTACTTCTAAATATCTTCCCTGAGCTTTCAAGTGTCCTCAGGGTAAGGTGGTGAACTAAGCCATATTCCTCAAGTAGTTGACCCTGAAGCTATAAAAGTGAGGAATAAATGAGTACTCTGATAACTTTTACCATCAAGATTTAGACAAAAACAAGTCTGTAATAGAACTGAAGTCCTGAGGAAAGTTGGACTACAAGAGCAGGTAGTGGTGTGGATTATAAGAAATTTTAATGTCTTTATGAGATTCCCAGATGTATAAAACAAAGAACAAAAGTCCTACCTTTCGGCAAATAGTGACTATCACCTAATTCATTGTTAAAGTGTCCATTCTAAAGGTCAGGCAGGCAGGTTAAATAAAAATGAAAAATGTGTAGAGTCGATGTTGTGATGTTAACCACACAGTTGGTGCTATCTCCAGTTTTTATCCCATTTCTTTCTATTTGATGCTTAATTCTACTAGCAGTTTTAATGACTAGATTAATTCCTTCTTATATATTAATTTTATATCCAGAGAAAGTTTTAAAAGGAAAAGGCTATTTCTTGTTGTTGTTGTTGCTTTCCACATAGTGTCTAAAAGTTATTTTTAATCATTCCCCAAATATAGTCACTCTTAATTTTTTTACTGTTATAACAACATTTTGTGAGAATACTGTTACAGTAGTCCTCATAATAAAATGTTTACAAGCTGCACAAAATTACTTATTTACTTTAAGGAGTATTCTACAGAACTAAATTCATGTACATAAAATAAGAGAATAGGTAAGTGTACTGGGCTAGAAATAAATAAGTGTACATTATTAGGGCAAAATAATTGAACATAATTATTAAGACATGATGAAGGAAGAGATAGTTGGAGGAGATTTAAGCAGTCCACAAAACAATGTTTATAAAGAAAATACAGGGATATTTTACCAGAAATGCAAAAACTAACATAAAACTCAGGATGGCAGAAATTTAGATAACTGGGCAGGATATGCTTGGATGCAAAGTATTTTCGAAAAAGTCCTAACTTGCTGTAGATGTTAACTTGGGTAAACTTGAAGTCTTCGCTGTGACAGGCTTCTAGGGGGAGCTATTCATATTATATGATTCAAAGAAGGATGTTTGTGAAATTTGGACTTTCACCAGTGAGGTGAGAAGAAAACCTTGTATAGAGAAATGAAGTTTCTATTATACTACTTACTCTTTCAATAGTCCATTCCAATAACATAGTTCAAATGGATGTATATTCAAGATTAGGAGTTGGCAATCATTTTATGTAAAGACCAGACTAGTAACTATTTTCACCTTTGTGGGCCGTGCAGCCCAGTCTCTATTGCAACTACTCAACTCTGCTGTTCTAGTGCAAAAGTAGCCATAGACAGTACACAAATAAATGGGGATGTCTGTGTTACAGTAAAACTTTTTCTGCAAAAACAGATGGTAGGCAATTTTGGCCTACAGACAGCCATACTTTGCTGATTCATGATTTAGAGAAATGAAATAACAGAAAATATCAACTTTTTCTGCTTGTCTTTGTCTGCGACTAAATGTTTTAAACATGGACCTGCAATATCTATAAACTAAAACTATCTCAAATCCAAATCTTGGACAAAAAGCAAAAGCATATTTCTTTAAAAATGTTTAAGTACAAAACTAAGCAAGACTTTGCTTTCTGAACTCGTAGATATCAAATAGAAAGGATCACTCTGAGAAATTAGATGTTACCCAGGTAAATAATGTCATTGAAAGAAACAAGCAAAAATATATTGTATTCTATTCTAAGCAAAGTTGATTAGAAGAATGTCACAACTAGATGTTATAGTAAAATTTCTCAGGTTTATAGAAAATAGAGCAGAAAAAATTCTGTAATCATATAATCAGAAAAATAAAAGATCATGTTACCTACAAGAGTAAAAAACAAAAATACTTTTAATGTCTGAAGTTTTCTATAACATTTTGTCATAAAATTATTTAAAAATTCAATGTTTTAAGGAAACATGTTCATAAATAGATTAAAAAATATATAAGGCCAGTATACAATTTTTTAAAGAGTAAAGAACAGGAGTTTCTAACATGCAAACACTCTACATATCTTCAAGAGATTCTTGATGTCAGAAAAGATATGCTGAATTTCCTACATACTTTCCCCAGGCCCCAACTAGGGATTGTTCTTATCAATGGGGCGGTGATGAGCGTGCCACTCTGCTGGTTTTGTGAAGACTGCCACCATGTCCACCTTACGCACACGGTGGGGTGTAAATCCAGGACCTTGTGTAAGCTCCCCTATCCATTAAACCATTGATGTCTCTATTGCTGACTGCAGGCTCTTTCTTTGATCTTAAAGCTGGACAAGTGCAGCCCAGTCCAGCCTGTGGGGTGCAGCCCAACAATAAGGTTTAAAAATAATACAAATATCAAGCTTTTTTGGAAAAAAAAGTATATTTCATAACCATTTGGACTGAAAATTTTAGTTCATCAAAAAATATGAAAAATAAATAAAGAAAAGGATAAATAAGCTTGTAAAATATATTTTCATAAAGCATAATGTAGTGTGATAATCATTATAAAATTTTATAGTGCTGGGATTTTGATAAAGAACATGAATTTCAGTTATCTTTACTTTAGGTTCACCATAGAAAAATAAAAACAAAATATGCAATTTCTGAATCATTTGAAGAAAAAAAAATGAATATGTCTAAATTATATGGTAAAAATGCTCTCCCAAATAGTTTGTCTTTCAAAGAAGAAATAAAATTTGCCCATGTAGAATACAGAATATGACTACAATAATAAATATTTAAAATTATGGTATGAGCTACAGCTAAAGTAGGAGGAACACAGTAATTTAGAAAAGTAAGATTTGTTAATATTCACCTGAAGAGCATGGTAAAATGAGGAATCAAACTCTCCAATAAAACTATGATGAAAAGCTTAATGAAAATGAATGAATGCCATTAAGAAAAATGTAGAAAAGTAAATATGACATCTGCTTCTCTTGTTCATAATAGAATTATAGAAATATCTCAAAAGACTAAGCAAGAAATATGAGATATCATTAAACCTTAGAACACAATATATGGGACTTTGTACCCCCTTCCACTGTCTTATTCTGAGTATCAACTGCAGGGATGCTTCCTCACTCCTCATTCCCTTTCCATATAATGTAAAAGAATGAAGTATATTTCTCTGAAAAATTGAAATGAAATGCCCCTAAAGTATAAAATATCCTTGCAATGGATCACTTATAGCAGAAAGTGAATAATATGTGTTTTCTCAACTGTTAAGCTCATAGTTTAAATTCATTACATGATTAACTGGATTTCATCTTCATATGTTTGCCCAATTTTCTATATGGTTTTTATCTTTCTTTTTGAAAATTGATTTTTAAGAGTGAAATATATTTAAGATATTGATTCTTTGTCCATTTACTTATAGCAAATATCTTTCCCCAGGGTGAGATTTCTCCATTTACACATTTGATGATATGAAGTTCTTATTTTAAATATATTACATATACATATTACATATACATGTAAATACATATACATACATATATCTATATATCAGTTTTTTCCTGATTTTTGCTTTTGCAGACTTTAAGAAACACTTCTCTACTCAAAGGAAAAAATATTCATCTACTGACTTTAAAAATATACAAAGTTTTGCTTTTTGTATTTATTTCATGAAATATTGACCAAAAAAATTATACAACAAAGCACACCATTGTGAAATATTGTCAGAATAACAATAAAAAGAAGGCTTAAACATGTTCAGAGAAAACTTAAAAAAATATATTACCTAAAGGAAACGGGACTCAAAAGAGCATCGGAACCTCAACATCAATTCAGGATGCAAAAAGACTGGAACAATGTTTCAAGATTATTAGGGAAAATAATTTTCAATTAATAATTTTTATTTCTTATGTACACTATCAAATATGAGGTTAGTATAAAGAAATTTTTAAATATGAAAGGAGTAAAGGCTGTACCTACCACATACTTTTCCTTAGAGTATTGCTGGACAATGTGCTTCAGCAGGATGAAAAATTGAAACAAGACAAAGGAAGATAATGAGATTCAAGGAACATATCCAGTGCAAATATATTATCCAGTGCAAAGTAGTGCTGAGAAGTCCCAGGATGATCAACATCTACCAGTCCTAGAGAGCAGCCAGTCCAGATTAGAGAAGGTGAGAGGATGGCTGTGACAAGATAATTTATATCAAATTTCAAAAAAGGAAATTATATATTAAATCTTAACATTTATTTGAAAAAATCTCCAAAATTTGTTAGATTGGTTGAAATCTTTGGATGTAATTAAAACTAGATACTTAGAAAGCTAAGCAAATTTCCTTCTAAGGAGTAGAAATTATAAACTTCAAAAATAGTTTAAAGACATAGAAAACACCATAGTCATAGTCTACTTCTTTGTACAGAAGTGCTTATTACTTAATATGAATACTACTCGTTTAAGCAAAAGTTTTCACATTTAGAAGATGGAAGAATGTATCCGTTCAGTTTCAGCCAGAGAAATATAACCTTTAGAAGTTGAATATATATATATATATATATATATATATATATATATATATATATATATATATATATATACATATTTCATGGATTTGACTTATACCCTGGTGGAGGCTGGTAAGACAAGTTCAAAATATGTTGGACTAGCCATCAAAAATGGCAGATGGAGCACTTGGATATTAGCTAAATCTTCTATTCACAGGCAGACTGCTTTGACTCAGTCTCACTCAAATTACCTAGAATAATCTCCTTTACTTAATCACAACTACAAAATACCCTCAAGGTAATAGCTAGGTTGGTATTTGATTAAATAACTGGGGACTTTAGCCTAGCCAAGCTGACCCATAAAACATATCATCACAGGGAAATAAATATTTAACCACAATAAGAACTCAATAAATAATGATGGGAAAGATTGTTTAAGAAATACTTGAATAAGCAAATGTAATGCTCTCTCAGAAAAGTCTCAGGACAAAAAATTACTATATGAAAATCAGTTGTATTTCTAAACACTAATAGTGAACTATTAGAAAGAGAAATTATGAAAAAAATTTCACTTACAATTGCATCAAAAATTTAACCAAGGAGGTGAAAAACCTGTACACTGAATAATATAAGACATTGATGAAAGAAATTTAAGATGATACAAACAAATGGAAAGAGATTCTGTGCTCAGGGATCAGAAAATTAATATTGTTAAAATGACCATATTGCCCAAAGCAATCTATAGTTTCAAGGCATTCCCTATCAAATTCCAATGTCATTTTTCACAGAACTAGTACAAATAATTCTATTCTTTTTTTGTGTGTGTGATACGCGGGCCTCTCACTGTTGTGGCCTCTCCCACTGTGGAGCACAGGCTCCGGATGTGCAGGCTCAGCAGCCATGGCTCACGGGCCCAGCCGCTCTGCGGCATGTGGGATTTTCCCGGACCGGGGCACGAACCCATGTCCCCTGCATCGGCAGGCGGACTCTCAACCACTGCACCACCAGGGAAGCCCAGTAATTCTAAAAATTATATTGAACCACAAAAGACCCCAGATAGCAAAACAATCTTGAGAAAAAAAGAACAAAGTTGGAGGCATCACATTTTCTGATTTCCAACCATATTACAAAGCTATAGTAATCAAAATCATATAGTATTGTTGTAAAAACAGACACATACATCAATGGAACAGAATAGAAAGCATAGAAATAAACCCATGCATATATAGTCAATTAATTTACAATGAAGGAGTCAAGAATATACAATGGGGGAAGGATAGTGATGTTGAGAGAACTAGACAACCACATGGAAAAAATGAAAATGGATCACTATCTTACAACATGCACAAAAATAAATTCAAAATTGATTAACATTTGAACATAAGACATGAAAATGTAAAACTTCTAAAGGAAAACATAGGAGGAAAACTCTTTGACACAGGTCTTGGCAATGATTGTTTGAATTTGACACCAAAACAAAGGCAACAAAAGCAAAAATAAACAAGTGGGACTACATTAAACTAAAAAGCTCTGTACAGCAAAGGAAATCATCAACAAAATGAAAAGGTAATCTATGGAATGGGAAAAAAATATCTGCAAATCATATATCTGATAAAAGATTAATATTCAAATTATATAAATAACTCACAATTTAATAACAAAAAAATTTGTGACAATGTGGATGACACTTGAAGGCATTATGTTAAGTGAAATAAATCAAACAGAGAAAGACAAATACTGTATGATCTCACTTATAAGCAGCAAAAACAGGGAACTCAGAGATACAGAGAACAGATCAGTGGTTGCCAGAAGTGGGAGTTGGGGGCTGGGCAAAAGGGTGAAGGTGGTCAAAAGACACAAAAAAGTCCAGTTATAAAACAATAAGCCCTTGGGATGTAATGTACAGTGTGGTGACTATAGTTAACCATACAATGTTGTATATTTGAAAGTTGTTAAGGTAGCCGATATTAGAAGTTCTGGTCACAAGAAAAAGATTTATAATGATGAGAGGTGATAGATGTTAACTAACTAGTGTAATCATTTCACAATATATACATATATTAAATCATTGTGTTTTATACCTAAAATTAATACACTGTTATATGTCAATTATATCTCAATAAAAAAGCAAAAAAATACCTGAATAAGCAAATGTAATGCCCACTCTGCTCAAAAACAGCAATGGTCTTGGGTTACATTAGACAATCAAACTCACTACACATCACTAGGTTTATTGCTAGTAAGAAGCAATTTAGGATGGACAACAATAGGGAGAGTAGGACAATAGCATGAAAGACGACCCTATTCGTAGGCAAGCCTTTCAACTGTCAAAGATAGTCCATATTTGGGAGGCATGTGGTCATAGAAGACAGGGTAGAACCAGTAATTATGAAATTCCATTAACGTTTTTGTTTTCTTTTTGACAGGACCCATCTTAATTACTGAATCTAAACTGTGTGTGTGGCTTAAGCCAATCATAGGGGGACATATTACCTAAGATTGAACAGAAAAGTCTTAGATATGCTTAGTTTTGAATCTAGAATTAGGAGAACATTTATCCCTCATAAATATAATGTTTCACTTCTTTTTTTAAGAAAAAACAGCTTTATTTAGATATGATTGATATACAACAAAATTCACCCTTTAATGAAAAATGTAATACTTTGACACCAGTGAAATTATAACCACAATTGAGATAATGAACATATACGCCACATCTCAAAGATCCTCACACCCCTTGGGAATCCCTAGACAATCAATGATATGCTTTCTGTCATTGTAGATTTGTTTGCATATTCTATAATTTTATATACATGGAGTCATAGAGAATGCATTTTTTGTCTGGTTGCTTTCACTCAGCATAAATATTTTGGAATTCATCTGTGTCGTTACAGGTATCTATACTTTTTTTTTATTTTTTTGCTAATTGGTATCTATTGTATGAATACATCACCATTAGGTTGTCCATTCACCTGTTAATGGACATTTGGTTATTGGACAGTTTACGTTTATTTTAAATAGAGTTGCTATGAACATTTGTATACAGGTCTTTGTATGGAAATGTGCTTTCATGTGGAATGGCTGGATCCTACAGTAGAACAATTAACTTTTTAGAAAGCAGCATATAGGACTTCTAGCTGTTCCTCATCCCTGAATACACTTAATGTTTTCCATCTTTTTAATTTTAGACACATTAATAGTGATGGAATCTAATTGTGGTTTCAATTAGCATTTCTTAATGAAAAATGGTGTTGAATATCTTTATATATGCTTATTTTCCATCCATGCATCTTCTTTGGTAAGATGTTCAATTTTTTGTCTATTTTTAAATGGTTATTGTTTGTTTTCTTATTTTCTTATTATTGAGATCAGAAAGTTATCTATACATTTTGGATGCAACTATTTTTTATCAAATATATGATTTGAAAATATTTTCTTCCAGTCTGTGATTTGTCATTCTACTAACTGTGTTTTGAAGAGCATAACTTCTGATTTTGATGAAGTCCTATTTACCAATTTGTCCCTTTATGAATTGAGTTTTGGGTATTGTATCTAAGAAATCTTTACCTAATTCAAGTTTAAAAACTTTACAAAGATTTTCTCTTACATTTTCTTCATTAGGTTTATAGTTTTAGGTTTTGTATTTGCATCTATGATCCATTTTGTGTTAGTTTTTTTGTATGGTATGAGGTATTAATTGAAGTTCACTTTTTCACCTGTGAATACATATCTCATTGTTCCAGCACCATTTATTGAAAAGTTGGTCCATTCTCTACTGAATTGCCTTTAAATCTTTATTTAAAATTAATTAACCATCTATGTGTTTACTTCTCATCCACCATCTATTATTATAACTGGGATTTGCTATCACAAGATCTTGTTTAATGTAGCTTTTGAATTAATCTTGAAATGAGGTAGTATAAATCTTCTAAATGTGCCCTTTTTTAAAGTTGTTTTGGCTAGTCTACATTAAAATGTTTTTTTTTTCCAGTATGAATGTTAGAATCAGCTTGTCAACTTCTACGAAATAAAAATATCTTTTGCATAAAATCCATGGGTGAAATCTTAGCAATACTGAATGAATGAATCTTTGCATACTTTTAAAATTCACATAACAAATTAAACACCATGGGTAAGAGCAGTCACCATTTTACTGAGTGATGCTAAAGAATAATGTGTTCCTACTTTGCAATGTTAAATGTAACTATTATGCTAAGACATTTAACTCTGTGTCATATTTATGTTAATGAGTTTCTTGGAATTTATGATAACACACACACACACACACACACACACACACACACATATATATATATATATGAGAAATTCCATGTATTTCATTTTGCTTCAAGATACCATACTAAAAAAAAATAAGGGTGTAAACATTAATGACAGGCCACTTGTATGTGAAACTTGAGGCCATTCCTTAACTTCTTAGCATAATTCTCAGTGACTCAGTTTTAAAGATCTATTCATTAATATTCTTAAGTGGATTTTTTCCAAGCTTAGCAGCAGGGCTCAAATGCATTTTGTTATAATAATGAAATATTTTGCATAAGTGAGGAAATTCACTAAGTTAGTTGCCTGAGAGTTTTTACTCCGATTGCAATCATTTTGAAAGTATTGACATTTTGTAGTGTGTAAAGTAATCAGGCTTTATGAAGTAGTGACCTACAAAAAGTTTTCACCTGATGATATTTCTTCACAACTCTTTTAAGTGGTGAAAGAGGTTCTTATATGGATGATGCCTAAGGAAATTTGTTATACTAAAAATAAATGATCATTTAAAATGTTTGCTTTAGAAGAGTTGCATTAGACATAAGTAAGTAAAAATTCTTACCCCAGGGAGAATCTCAGTGGGCAAATAATAAAACCCTACTTTCTCTTGCCTTCATCAGTAGCAAAAACTTAGAACAGTGGGGAACAGGGTCATTGAATGAGAGCAAGAAGGGAGTTTTTATCACTCTTGTAGCTGGGGACTTGCTATTGAATATCATTTATGTTTGTGTTACAACAGATTTTATTCAGCTCCTGCCTTTTGGTAACCTTATGCAAGTGACACAAACACTGTCCTGGTCCCTGATACATCTAACAGAGACCCTAAAATTATTCAGCTTTGATCCACATTTCCTATCCTCTATGCCTAGCTTCTATTTTCAATGGGCTATTTATCAAGGACTACCTTATCCCAGCCTTCCTGACTCCGCACTTCTGTTGATTTTCCCCAGTTATAAGCTTAAACCTGTTCTAGTTTGCTCGTGCTGTTATAACAAATTACCATAGACTGGGTGGCTTAAACAACAGACATTTATTTCTCACAGATGTGGAAGCTGAGAAGTCCAAGATCAAGGTGGCAGCTAATATGGTTCCTGGTGAGGTCTCTCTTCTTGGCTTGCAGATGGCAACCTTCTCTCTGTATCCTCACATGGTGGAAATAGAGCATTCTCTCTTCTCCTTCTTGTAAAGCCACTAACCCCATCATGAGGACCCCATACTTTGACGCCATCTTATCCTAAATACTTTCCTAAGTCCCCTTCTCCAAATATAAATCCATTCAAGGTTACGGCTTCAACAATTCAGTCTCAAGCAAAACCTTTGGGATATGATTGTAGTAATGAATGAAGGCTGCATTTGCCTTTTCCCCTTACACACTTGACAGCATCAGACAGCCTGGCTCTTTTAGTTCTCTCTGTCTGTCCCAGATCTATCAGGCACCTACTTTCTCTTACTTGAGGAGGAAAATAAACTTGTTTTGTGGTCTAGCACTCTGGTATATGACAGTGTGCAAACACTATATGATGAATGTCATTGCAGTGCATTTGAGATAATATCTATATGTCCCAAGTGCCATACACAAATAATAAAACAAACAAAACAAAACAAAAACACTAGAATTGGTACCAGCAAATCACATCTCTTTAAAACTGCTCACTAACAACTTATTAACAGTGCTGATTTGCCCACTTAATCTCTACCATTGCCTAATTTTGTTGCAAAAGATATAAAGAATATTTTCTAATAAAGGGTAATGTAAGAAATTTTCATCATTACCAAGGAATGTGTTCCTTTTTTAGTGTTTTACTCCTAGGATTGAGAATAAATTATGAGGCAAATAACAGGCATATTTTTACTTAAGGTTATAAAATTTCTCTTGGCCCCAAACACCATGAATTATATAGATTCTAGTAGAGACTCATCAATGATGGGGTGGGAATAATTCTGATTTTCATTTTTACTGAGCTTTATAATTCTACAAATTCTAGATATATATTTCTGCCCTTCTATCTTTCAGGCTGAAAATTGCCTCTTCCTATAAGCTAGGGGACATTGTTTCTCTCCAACCTGCTTTGTTTCTTCTTATTTAGACAATATAGGTTTGTGGCTATGAGAATTGACACAGAACGTCTGAGTGTGAATCCAGCCCTTACCACTTAACAAGGGTATATCTCTCCATCTGTTTGTGTCATCTTTGATTTCTTTCACCAGTGTATTATAGTTTTCTACATAGAGGTCTTTTGCCTCCTTAGGTAGGTTTAGTCCAAGGTATTTTATTCTTTTTGTTATAGTGGTAAATGGGAGTTTTTTCCTTAATTTCTCTTTCTGATTTTTCATTGTTAGTGTATAGGAATGCAAGAGATTTCTATGCATTAATATTGTATCCTGCTACTTTACCAAATTCATTGATTAGCTCTAGTAGTTTTCTGGTGACGTCTTCAGCATTTTCTATGTATAGTATCATGTCATCTGCAAGCAGTGACAGTTTTACTTCTTCTTTTCCAATTTAGTTTCCCTTTATTTCTTTTTCCTCTCTGATTGCTGTGACTAAAACTTCCAAAACTGTGTTGAATAATAGTGGTGAGAGTGGGCACCCTTGTCTTGTTCCTGATCTTAGAGGATGTGCTTTCAGTTTTTTCACCATTGAGAATGATGTTGGCTGTGGGTTTATCATATATGGCTTTTATTATGTTGAGGTCGGTTCCCTCTATGCTCACTTTCTAGAGAGTTGTTATCATGAATGGGTGTTGAATATTGTCAAAAGCTTTCTCTGCATCTACTGAGATGATCATGTGGTGTTTATCCATGATGTTGTTAATATGGTGTATCACATTGCTTGATTTGCATTTGTTGAAGAATCCTTGCATTCCTGGGATAAACCCCACTTAATCATGTTGTATGATCTGTTTAATATGCTGTTTGCTAGTATTTTGTTGAGGATTTTTGTATCTATGTTCATCAGTTATATTGGCCTATAGCTTTCTTTTTTTGTGACATCTTTGTCTGATTTTTGTATCAGGGTGATGATAGCCTCATAGAATGAGTTCAGGGGTGTTCCTCCTTCTGCTATATTTTGGAAGAGTTTGAGAAAGATAGGTGTTAGCTTTTCTCTAAATGTTCGATAGAATTCTCTTTTGAAGCCATCTGGCCCTGGACTTTTGTTCTGGAAGATTCTTAATCACAGGTTCAATATCAGTGCTTGTGATTGGTTGTTCATATTATCTATTTCTTCCTGGTTCAGTCTCAGAAGGTTATACTTTTCTAAGAATTTGTCCATTTCTTCTAGGTTGTCCATTTTCTTGGCATATAGTTGCTTGTAGTAGTCTCTCATGATCCTTTGTATTTCTGTGGTGTTAGTTGTTACTTCTCCTTTTTCATTTGTAATTCTGTTGATTTGAGTCATCTTCCTTTTACTCCTGATGAGTGTGACTAATGATTTATCAATTTTGTTTATCTTTTCAAACAACCAGCTTTTTGTTTTATTGATTTTTGCTATTGTTTCCTTCGTTTCTCTTTCATTTGTTTCTGATCTGATTTTTTTTTTTTTCCTTCTGCAAAATTTGGGAGGGGGTTTGGTTCTTCTTTCTCTAATTGCTTTAAGTTTAAGGTTAGGTTGTTTATTTGAGACTTTTCTTGTTTCTTGAGGTAAGATTGTATTGTTATAAACTTCCCTCTTAGAACTGCTTTTGCTGCATCCCATAGATTTTTAGGTCATCGTGCTTTCATTGTCATTTGTTTCTCAGTATTTTTGATTTCATCTTTGATTTCTTCAGTGATCTCTTGGTTGTTTAGTAACATTGTTTAGCGTCCATGTGTTTGTAATTTCTACAGGTATTTTTTTTTCCTGTAATTAATATCTAGTCTCATAGTGTTGTGGTCAGAAAAGATGCTTGATATGATTTCAATTTTGTTAAATTTACTGAGGCTTGATTTGTGACCCAAGATATGATCTATCCTGGAGAGTGTTCATGAGCACTTGAGAAGAAAGTGTATTCTGTTGTTTTTGGATGGAATGTCCTATAAATATCAATTAAGGCTATCTGATCTAATGTGTCATTTAAAGCTTGTGTTTCCTTATTTATTTTTTGTTTGGATGATCTGTCCATTGATGTAAGTGAGGTGTTAAAGTCCCCTATTATTATTGTGTTACTGCTGATTTACACTTTTATGGCTGTTAGCATTTGCCTTATGTATTGAAGTTCTCCTTTGTTGATGCATAGATATATACAATTGTTATAACTTCTTGGATCTATCCCTTAATCATTATGTAGTGTCCTTCTTTGCCTCTTGTAATAGTCTTTATTTTAAAGTCCATTTTGTCTGATATGAATATTGCTACTCCAGCTTTCTTTTGATTTCCATTTGCTGGAATCTTTTTCCATCCCCTCAATTTCAGTGTATATGTGTTTCTAGGTCTAAAGTGGGTCTCTTGTAGACAGCAAATATATATATATATATATGTCTTGTTTTTGTATCCATTCATCCAGTCTTTGTCTTTTGGTTAGGGCATTTAACACACTTACATTTCACGTGATTATTGATACGTATGTTCCTATTACCATTTTCTTAATTGATCTGGGTTTGTTTTTGTAGGTCTTTTCCTTCTCTTATGTTTCCTATTTAGAGAAATTCCTTTACCATTTGTTGTAAAGCTGGTTTGGTGGTGCTGAATTCTGTAAGTTTTGCTTGTCTGTAAAGGTTTTAATTTCTCTGTCAAATCTGAGTCAGACCCTTGCTGTGTAGAGCATTCTTTGTTGTAAGTTTTTGCCTTTCATCACTTTAAATGTATCCTATCACTCCCTTCTGGCCTGCAGAGTTTTTGTTGAAAAACCAGCTGTAAACCTTATGGGGATTCCTTTGTTTGTTATTTGTTGCTTTTCCCTTGCTGCTTTTAATATTTTTTCTTTGTTTTAATTTTTGTTAGTTTGATTATTATGTGTCTCGGTGTGTTTCTCCTTGGGTTTATCCTGTATGGGACTCTGCACTTCCTGGACTTGATTGACTATTTCCTTTACCATGTTGGGGAAGTTTTCATCTATAATATCTTCAAATATTTTCTCACACCCTTTCTTTCTTTCTTCTTCTTCAGTGACACCTATAATTCAAATGTTGGTGTGCTTAATGTTGTCCTCAAAATCTCTGAGCCTGTCCTCCATTCTTTTTATTCTTTTTTCTCTTTTTCTGCTCTAAGACTGTTATTTCCACCATTGTATCTCCAGCTTACTTATCCATTTTTCTGCCTCAGTTATTCTTCTATTCACTGTTTCTATAGTATTTTTAATTTCAGTTTTTGTGTTCTATTGTGTTCTTCTAGGTCCTTGTTAATCATTTCTTGTTTTTTCTCTATTCTATTTCTGTGATTTTGGATCATCTTTACTATCATTACTCTGAATTATTTTTCAGGTAGTTTGCCTATTTTCTCTTCATTTATTTGGTTTTCTGTGTTTTTATCTTGCTCTTTGCCTATAAGATATTTCTCTGTCTTCTCATTTTGTCTAATTTACAGTATTTGAGGTCTCTTTTACCTAAGCTGCAGGGTTGTAGTTCCTCTTGCTTCTGTTCTCTGTGCCAAGTGGTGAGGTTGGTCTAGTGGCTTACATAGGCTTCCTGATGAGAGGGACTGGTGCCTGCATTCTGGGGGGTGGAGCTGAGTCTTTTCCCTCTGATGAGCAGGCCATGTTAGCTCATGTGTTGTGGGGTGTCTGTGAGATTAGTATGACTTTAGGTAGTCTGTGTGCTGATGGGTGTGTTTGTGTTCCTGTCTTGTTTGTTGTTTGGTGTGAGGTGTCCAGCACAAGGAGCTGTTCACAGTTGGGTGGGGCCATGTCTTAGATTCAGATAGAGGCCTCTGTGAGAGCTCTCAGTGATGAACCTTCCCTGGACAAGGGATTCTCTAATAGTCCAGTGTCCTGGATTCAGTGTTCCCACCCCAGAACCTCAGGCCTGACTTCCAGTCAAGGAACCAAGACCCCACAAGTTGCTTGTCTTGGCAATAAAGGGGATTAAAAAATTAAAAAAAGACTAAGAAACCCCAGACAAATTGTAAAAAGTAAAATCAAGCAAACAAAAATGGAAAGAAAGAAACACACACACACACACACACACACACACACACACGCACACACACACTAAAGAAAGAAAAATAGAACCAAATAAATCAAAAAGCAAGAGAACAATGAGACAAACAAAAAACCCAAAAATGAAATCAAACAGTTAAAAAGAAAGCTGACAAAAACACAAAACCAAAGCAGAGAGCCAGCTGAAGAATGAAGCAAAGAAACAAAAGAAACCAACAAAAATGATTAAGAAAGGAAAAAGAAAAGGAGAAAGGTGAAAGAAGACAGAACAACAGAAAAGCAATACAGAAATAGAAATATTAAAAAAATGAAATTAAAAAATACATTAAAGAAGAAAAAAAGACAAACAAAACCCCAGAGAAATGGTAAAAACAAAATCAAACAAAAAACAGAAACCAGGAAACACACACATGAGAAAGAAACAAAAAAAAAAACAGAATAAAACAAAAAGAACCAAACAGACAAATAGAAGAACTCAGAAATGAAATCAAACAATTAGGATAAAAACTAACAAAAACAAAAACCTAAAAACAAAATGAAAGCAGTGTGCCAGCTGAAGAAGAAAGCAAGGAAACAGAACAAATCAATATAAATGAGTTTTAAAATACATAAATAAATAAGAAAAGAAAAAGAGGAAGAAAAGACAGGACAACAGAAAAGCAAAGTAGAAATGGAAACATAAAAATATATATATATCAAAGAAATAGAAGAAAAAATAAGGGAAAAGAATACAGAATAACAGAAAAGCAAAGTAAAAATAGAAATATATTTTAAAAAATTAAAAATAAAAGGGCTTCCCTGGTGGTGCAGCGGTTGAGAGTCCGCCTGCTGATGCAGGGGACGTGGGTTCATGCCCCGGTCTGGGAAGATCCCACATGCCACGGAGTGGCTGGGCCCGTGAGCCATGGCCACTGAGCCTGCATGTCTGGAGCCTGTGCTCCGCAACAGGAGAGGCCCGCATACCGCAAAAAAAAAAAAAAAAAATGTTACAGGACACAAAAATCTGAAAAGACTAAATAAAAATATACTAAAACCTCACAACAAACAAAAAAAGAAAGAAAGAAAGAAAACAAAACAAAGCCAGAACCAACAACAGAATGAATGAAAACATAATAAAATTAATGACAATAAATATTTTTCCCTGGGGTCTCAGCTTAAAGTGTCCTTGCCCATGCCGTGAGCCACAGCCCACCTCTGCCTCCCCAGGAGGCTCTCCTCTGACTCTGGGCTGGTCTCTGGACCTGATGTGGGACCTGTGGGGACCACTCAGATGCTGATCTGGCCCAATTCCTCTTTGTGCTTGCCCCCAACGTCCACAGCTGCCAGAACTGGGCCCTTTTCATTTGTGGGAACATTCATTGTCTACTCAGATATTCCATAGATGTAGAGTCTACCTAGCTGATTGTGGTGACTTAATCTGCTGCTGATGGAAAGATTTTTTATCTTCTTCCTTAGTCGCCCTGTCCCTGGGGTTCAGCTTTGGTTTTTATCCCCACCTCTGCATGTGGTCCACCCACAGGAGTCTGGTCCTGAGGCTGCCTTGGAGCTCTTGGGTCTGCCCCAGTGAGGACAGGGCTCAGAGATGCTATGACTGCTTGTATAGCGGCAGCTATGGTGGTGCCAAATGTGCAGGGAAGCCCGCAGCCACAGGTGCAAGAGATATAGGAAATTTCCCACATTTTAAAACATAAAAAACCTTCTTTAATAACTACCCATTTACACAGAAGAAAATGTCTCTCTATAAACCGGGAAGCAGGCTCTCACAACACTGAATCTGCTGACCCTTTGATCTTGGTTGTTCTAGCCTTCGGAACTGTGAGAAGTAAATGTTTGTTGTTTATAAGCAAAAAAAAAAAAAAAAAAAAAACTGTCCACCGATTTATATGAATCATTTTGACATTATTATCATTTCTTTCAAAAAATTTGTATGTGTGGAGTCAGTATCAAAGTGCTTTAGAGATATACATATATCTCCAAAATACCAGGAAATTTATTCTGATAAATTTTCCTAGGAAAGTTTATATCTACTTACAGTTCCAGCAGATCTATATGGAAGTTCCTTTTTATGAGTACCCTCTGTTCATTCTTCATATATAAAATGTGTAAATGTTTACTTCATTAATATCATTTACTTTCACATATAAAGTTTAATCAACTTGGTACCATAGGGGAGACCAAAAACTAGGACACCTAAACACAGGTAAAAGAGAGAAGCTTCTTATAAGAGATGGGTTTATGATGGATGATTCTGAGAAGGAATTAAGGAAGAGTGTGTCAGATCTATTTGGATGCTGTCAAGAAATAGGGGCATATAATGACAAAATATTGTAATTCACTAATCTAGGAGGTGGAAACATTGATGGTCCACTGGAGTTCTCATTCGTAATGAAGTAGCAGCCAGTCACATTAGTCATGAGAGGAATTTTAGACATTATTTTGTCTTTGTGAATTGGCCTTGTTTCTTTCTTGTCCCAAACATGGTTGTGGTATGTTTTTATCTGAACACTTTTGGGAATAGTATGGTTTGACTGTCAGTAAGGTCATTTTTCACATTCTTTTAGTAGGTAGAGTTATTTGCTGATTGCCTCATCTGTATAACTAATGTCAAATCAAGTAACTGAAGTATAATCATATTTAATAATGCAAAATTGAACATCAAGAAAAAAGAGTAGGAAGAGGAAATACTCTAATTTTACCATTTTAATTTTATGGAAGAATAGATATTGTTGTAATAACTAGAAAGTAAAAGGTTTTATATGAAGTTATAATTATGAATATAGCAACTGTGGCACAAAATATAAACCTTCCTGATTATCTGAAGAATTGCACATAAAGTAAATAGACAATAGAATGAAACTTAAAAAGCCTACAAAAAAAGAAATTAAAATATAAGTAATACAATTAATACCAAATATAGCTACCATATTAACATATGTCATTAGGATTTTTCTCTATTAAAAGCAATAGATTTTCATATTATACCATAGTATCCAACATAGTATGCTACAAAGAATTATCTAAAGTATAGCATACTTGTTGAAAATAAAAGTATGGGCAAAGATACACTGGCATATGTACATGATAAAGAAAAAAACACACTGGTCAGATCTAAACATCAAACAAAGGAATTCTGCTCAAAGTTTTAAATAAAGGATATTTTCTAATGCTAAAAAGTATTATTCACAATGAAAATGGCAATAATGATTTTTTTTTGTTCACTGTATTATAAAATAATAAGAACATTCATAAAAATAAGATTGGAGAAAACAAAAGGAAAAGTACACTTATAGCAAAAATGAATATAAATATTTTGTTCAAGAAAAAAATCTAATGAAAAATTTAGAGAAGGCTATTTTGTTAAAATGGCCACACTAACCAAAGCAATCTATGGATTCAATGCAATCTCTATGCAAATTCCAGTGGTGGTTTTTACAGAAATAGAAAAAAAAAATACCCTAAAATTAATATATTGAATTTTTATAATAGAATTACAAAGAACTCCAAATAGCCAAAACAATCTTGAGAAAGAAACGCAAAGTTGGAGGCATCTAGTTTCCTGATTCCAAAATATATTACAAAGCTATGGTAATTAAAACTGTGGTTCTGGTATAAAGACAAATGTACAATCAAATACTATAGAATAGAGGACCCAGGAATAAACCCATGCATATACAGATATTCCACTGCTTATGATGAGGTCACCTCCTGATAAATGCATCATATGTTGAAAGTTTTTTTTTTTTTTTTGGTACACGGGCCTCTCACTGTTGTGGCCTCTCCCGTTGTGGAGCACAGGCTCCGGACGCGCAGGCTTAGGAGCTATGGCTCATGGGCCCAGCCGCTCCATGGCATGTGGGATCTTCCCAGACCAGGGCACAAACCTGTGTCCCCTGCAATGGCAGATGGACTCTCAACCACTGCACCACCAGGGAAGCCCAAGTTGAAAGTATTTTAAATCAAAAATGCATTTAATGCACCTAACCTACCAATCAGGATCAGCATAGCTTAAAATAGCCTAACTTAAACATGCTCAGAACACTTACATTAGTTTACAGTTGGGCAAAATCATCTAACACAAAGCCTATTTTATAGTAAAGTGCAGAATAGCTCATGTAATTCATTAAAACTGTACTGAAGGTGACAAACATAATGATTATATGGGTACAGAATAATTGTAATTGCATTGGTTGTTCTCCCTTGTGAATGCTTGGCTCCCTGAGAGCTGTGGCTTGCTGCCACTGTACCAAATATCTCTACCTTGGGGAAAGATTAAAAATTAAAAATTTGAAGTATGTTTTCTACTGAATGTCTATTATTTCCCACCATTGTAAAGCTGAAGAATCATAAAGTTGAACCACCGTAATTCAGGGACTGTCTGTACAGCCAACTGATCTTTGACAATGATGCCAGAAATATACAATGGGGAAAGTAGAGTCTGTTCAATAAAGTGTTTAAAAATGATGTAACCTCCAAAATGCAATAAACTAAGTGGCATATGAAAAAAAAATGTTGGGAAAACTGAATATCTACATAAAAAAGAATCAAATTGGATCTTTTTTTTACATCATGCACAACAATAAAAATCAAATCAACAGGGGATTAAATGCATAAACTTAAGATATGAAGCTATAAAACTCAGAAAAAAAAACAGCAGAGAATAAAGACACAGACTTACTAGAGAATGGACTTGAGGCTATGGGGAGGGGGAAGGGTAAACGGTGACAAAGCGATAAAGAGGCATGGACATATATACACTACCAAACATAAGGTAGATAGCTAGTGGGAAGCAGCCGCATAGCACAGGGAGATCAGCTCGGTGCTTGGTGACCGCCTGGAGGGGTGGGATAGGGAGGGTGGGAGGGAGGGAGATGCAAGCGGGAAGAGATATGGGAATATATGTATATATATAACTGATTCATTTTGTTGTGAAGCTGAAACTAACATACCATTGTAAAGCAATTATACTCCAATAAAGATGTTAAAAAAAAAAAAAACAGCAGAAAACTTTAGGACATTGGACTTGGCAATGTTTATTTTTCAGATGTGACATTCAAAGCACAGGCAACAAAAGCAAAAATAGATAAGTAAACTTATATCAAACTAAAAGGCTTCTGAACAGCAAAATAAACAATTAACTGAATAAAAAGGCAGTCTATGGAATGGGAAGAACTATTTACAAAACATACATCTGATAATGGGTTAATATTAAAAATGTATAAGGAATTCCTGTAACTCAATAACAAAAAAAAAGAAAAAAATACTCAGCAAAAAAAAAATAGACAAAGGACTTGAAGAGACTTTCTCTAAAGAAAACATATATGGAAAGATGGTCAACATCAGTAATCACCAGGGAAATACAAATCAAAATAATGAGTTATCACCTCATACCTGTTAGGATGTATGGAAATACCATTATCACATTATCAAAAGAAGGATAACAAGTGTTGGAGCGGATGTGGAGAAATTGGAACCATCAATATTGACAAGAATGTAAAATGGGTCAGCTGCTGTGGAAAACTGTATGGAGATTCCTCAAGAACTACCATAAAACTCAGCAGTCATACTCCTAAGTCTTTATCCAAAGGAATTGAAATCTGGATCTTGAAGAGCTATTTGCACTCCCATGCTCATTGCAACACTATTTACAGTAGCCAAGGTGTGGAAACAATTTAAATGTCCATTGGCTGATAAATGAGTAAAGAAAATGTGTTATATACACACAATCGTATATTACTCGGCCATAAAAAGGGAAATCCTGCCATAAGAGACAACCCAGATGAACCTTGAGGATATTATGCTAAGTGAAATAAGCCAGTCACAGGAGGACAGATACTGCATAATTACACTTCTATGAAGTATTTAAAATAATAAAACTCATCAAAGCATAGAGTAGAATTGTGTTTCCAGAGGCTGCTATGTCAGTGAAATGGAGAGTTGCTATTCAAGTCTAAAGTTTCAGCTATGCAAGATGAATAAGTTCTAGAGATCTGCTGTACACCATTGTGCCTGTAGTTAACAATACTGTATTGTACACTTAAAAATTTGTTAAGACTGTAGATATCATGCTAAATGTTTTTACTACAATAAAAATAAATAAAGAAAAAGAAAGACAAGGAATACTGGTAGCCACCAGAAATTAGAAGAAACAAGAGAAGGATTCTTGCACAGTCCTTCTGATGGGAATGCAGCCTTGCCAACACCTTAATTTTGGACTTCTGACCTCTAGATCAGTGAAAGAATAATTTTTAGTTGTTATATGCCACCAAGTGTGGTAATTTGTTGTAACAGCCATAGAAAATTCATACACTGTGTAATGAAAATACAGAATACACTGTCTTGCTAAGGTCTGGAGGACATGCACATAACATGATTATTATATTTCTCTGAATCTGAAATGACATTAGTTGGAAGAATTACGATTATTTTGTGAGCTACTAAAACAAAAATCATACTACCAATCGCAATTGTAATACACCTTTGATTGATACACATGCACCAATTATATGGTAAGATAATGGATTAGATTTTGTCAAATGTTTTGTCTGTATCTTTTGAGAGAGTTATATGGTATCTCTTCTGAAGTGTGTTGCTATGGTGATTTGCATTTATTGATTTTAAGATGGTGAATCAACCCTGTGTTCCTAGGATAAATCCCATTTGGTAATCGTGTATAACATTCTTTATTTATTGCTGTATTTGATTTACTAATATTTCATCAAGGATCTCTGAGACTATATTTCTGAAGGTATTGACCTCTAAGAAGTTTTCACAGTCTCTCATAAAATCTTTGAATTTATTTATGTTTGGGCACAAATTGCTGATTTTAATTCTTAGTAAGTAAGCTATGGTAGTTTGTTTTTTATGGAATTTATCCATTTCACTCTACAATATCAAATTTATTGGCATAACTAGATAACTAATATTCCATTAGTAGCTCTATAATGTCTTTAACACCTATAGAAATGTCCTTTCTCTCATTACTGCTGTTGGCAATTATGGTATCATATACTTATTTTTGTAACGATCTTTACAGAGACCTATTATTATTGATCAGAGAAGAAAGTTTGAGTTTTATTGATACTTTTTAACTCTTTTTTCTTCATGATCTTAGTGATTTCTGCTTTTATCTTTATTATTTTCTTTCTTCTTCCTGCATTAGATTTAATTGTCTTCGTCTTCTAGTTTCTTAAGGTGGAATTTTTGACTTTTTGATTTCCTTGCTGTCTTTTGTATAAGGATTTAATGCAAATTTTTTTCCTAAGCACTATTTTCTCTGTCTCACAAATTGTAATATTTTGTTTCCATTATTATTAAATAAGTATATTAAAAAAAATTTACTCTGTGTGTGTGTGTGTGTCTGTGTGTGTGTGAAGAGATAGAGACACACAGACAAAGGGAGAAAAGAGAAGGTGAGACTCCTGAATACTTGAAACTTGAATTACCAGCCTTTTGAATTACTTCAGGTGCCTCTGTTTCACATTAATCATTCATTTATTTCTCACAACACAATTATAATGTAGATACTATTAATACCCATGTATTGCACATAAAAAAATTAATGCTTACAGAGATGTAGTAACTCACCTAACATCTCACAAACTAGTTACAAGTAGAATAGGTAATTTAATCTGTTTAGTCTTACACAAAGCCCATTTTTTTAGCCACTACAGAATGGAACTTATTGCTCCTCTTTAAAATTCAGGTTCAGAAATTTCACCAGCTTATATTTGTTTATGGATCTTTGCTCAATATTCCTATCTTGAAATTGGTAGATTATTACAATAAGAAATTTAAATATTATCTCAGATCAGGAAAAAGTCCTTCTATTATACCTTAATTCTCTATATATTTTCTGGAAATTATAATAATAAAAGTTTGATCTTCTAGATTGGTTTCTATATATTTTAATCATTATTTATATTTATTTTTATTATTGAACTAAATTCTGATAAAAATCCTCAAGTTGCTTTCTAATTAGTTCATTAGGTTTTCAGAAGAATTCATTTTCATTTTGAAATTTTTAAGAAAGAGGTAGGCATTTACATATACTTTTATAAAACTGGGTAAATTAGGAGGAGAGATTATTGTAGCAACAAAATAACATAAAGGAGATTATGGAAGAAAAAGTCTAGATAAGAAATGATTGAAGTTGATTATTTGATTTCCATTGAAATATAAAAAGACGGACACGCTAGGAACATGGCAATACACAAGTGTATTAAATGAATGCAATTGGTTCCTGTGGGAGGGTGTTTGCCTGGTTCTAGTGTGCTAGATTCAGTCTTAAATTATTAAAATCTGATTTTTAATAATTGCTCTCATGTTGTCTTTGCTCACTGATCTCTATGTTTTGTCTCTTCTCTGTTCTCCAATTTTATTTTTTTTCTTTACTGATGTCTGCTCTTGTTTTATCAGTATATCCTCCTCCTCTTTCATGGAGAAAGTTTTTCAGGTACTCTGCAATGATTCTTTTCAATATGCTCATCTTGTTCTAACTTCAACAGTTTTTTAAAGCTCTATCTATTGTTATTTGTCCTCAGAAGTAGAGGAAATAAAATAAATTTGTGCATGTCTTTTTTCCTAAACGCATTTTACCACTTCTTTTGAAAGGTGTAAAAGTAATTCTAAATCTTTTGGTGGAGAATGTAGAGTGAATCAAAGATGATTTTGAACTAGTCAGTAAGACAGGATGGCATGGAATGTTTTGAATTCTCGTATTAGTAAAAATCCCTTTTTCTGATTAAGAAAACATACTGTGTCCCAACTTCTGTAGAATAACATGTAGACTCTGCCCCCTACCCCTTTTGAGGGAAGATAGAAAAGAGTTCAAATATGTGCAAGTAGCTCTGTGGAAAACTAAAAATAATTTGGAAAACTAAAAATCCAAACTCATTTATTTGCATTTCTTTAGCTTGTTATAAGCTCACAAGCCTTCTTTAAGAAATGAGAGAATGTTTTTATTGAAGAGAGATTTTACTTTTCTAAAATTAGGATGTTTTACCCTGTGTTCTTATCCAACTAATTCAAGTTAATTCATAACACTGTGATAAAAATATACTTATAAACATTTTTGTCACCTTAGTATTCTCATACCTCACTCCTATTTTATGTGGGAAACTTTAATTATTTTAAAATAAATTTGATGGTTATTGGGATATTTTTATTAGTAAGATTGCACTGTGGCTTTTTTCCAGAAATTAAAACTTACATATCATCTTCAGATATGATACAAATTAGTACCAATTTTTCCTTATTTCTGTATCAAATTAGATCTCATAACCCTAGTGTTTGAATGAAAATTCATAATTTATATCATTAGTATAAAATAGTATATAGTAATATTCATCATTATAACCACTTTGTTTATAAAATCTAGATTTTTGTCATACCTTTATATCAGTCTTTCAAAGCAAACAATCTATTTTATATAGACTCTATATGTATAAATTATTTATCATATATTTTCTTATAGCAGGTGTTTAGGGAAAATAGTATTTAACATTCCTTAAAGTTGGAGAATACTTGTTGATGGATTGGCCAAAAAAGGAATAAGCCTTTGGTAGTCTGTGTCTGATATTTGTTCCATATCCTGGCATTTGATCTTAAAATCTTTATTCATATTAAGTGGTATGGGATATGAACTAAGTCTGCAAGCGTACCCAGCAGGGACCTTTTCTGTTCGGTATTTTCTTTCATTTCTCAAAGCCACTGAATCAGATTTTCATATCTTTTTTTTTTCTTCTTCTTTATTTGTTTGGCCTGGATCTTATGACCCATTTACAATGGAATTATTTTATTATTAAACTTATAGCCACAGAGAAATTAACCTCATTCTATTCGGTATTGCTAGATTTGTCCTTGGGTTTTCCATTACTATTGATTTTTGAGCAGAGAAAAGACATCCAGAATGAGGGATCTCCATTTGTCCAGTGGCTTACCCTGACCTCTGAAATGAAAGATTATAATGGAGCTCTACCATAGTCTCCTCTATTGATTTCCTACCACACAGAAACACTGTAATACAATTGGAGGCTGGGAGTCATTTTAATCTCTTCTTCCATTTGGCCTCATTGAACCTAACTCTCAAAGAAACTGCTTAATGCATGTTCTGTGTATGGAATCATGCTATCATTTTCTAAAACTACTCACAGTTCATTCATTTTAATATATTCATTTATCTCTACTAGTCAGTACTTAGGAAGAGAGGATCTAAATGTTTGCCCTCAAATTGTCATTTTTCTTAGATGTATAATTTATCTTGTTTTGATGTCTTGTCATCAAACACTAACATCTATTATTGGTCTGTGTCATGTTAATACACTGACAGTCCCAGGAGCTATTGTGGTTTATGGGACTATTTTATCTTCCTATAAATTGTCCCAGGACAGTGTGCTTTTCCTGGCCTCTAGGCTATCACTTCTCTTACTCTCTGTGTCTCCAGATACCAGTCAATCTCCTCCTACTATCTTCCTGATTTTAATATGCTGAGGGATTAGATAACAGGTATTAAATTTGTCTTTCTTAGAATTGAATTTTACAAAGACACTTCCAGAATAAACAGCATTTTTCTTTAACATATAAATTGTTATGTCTATTTCTGGTGGTATTTAATAAGATTTTGTGTGTGTGTGTGTTTTTTTTTTTTTTTTTGCTTCTTTTTTCTTGATTATTGTCACATGGCTTTTGAACAAAAACTCAGACCTAGTTTGGGGAAGTATTATTCTACAATTCTTAATTGTACTCTATAATGAACAACAATAAAGGCTATCTGAACTCTATCTGTGGCAAATACTAAAATAGGGATGATACAAATACTGAAAAAGTTGGTTTAATACCAACATGTTCAACATAAATGTTCAAACAAATAATAATCTGTGAAGGATCTTTTGTAAATACATAAACAATTTCATTTGATTTAATAAACAATCTTATAATTATTTATTATGCACTCTCATCAGTCCACTTTGCTAGATAACAAATGTAGATGTTAAGATAAATAAAGGGTATTCATGTTTTATGAACAACCCAATTGCTAATGGACACAGTTAGGATTCAAACGAACTACAAATATGTTCAGAGAAATGCCTCTCTTGGTTCTCTAGAGAAACACAACCAGTGATTGATATATATCAGAGAGCTCTCTCTCTCTCTCTTTATTATGAGAAATTGCCTGACGCAATTATGGAGGTTGAAATATCCCAATATCTGCTGACTGCCCACTGGAGACACTGGAAAGTTGGTGGTGTAATTCAATCTAAGTCTGAAGACTTGAGAACCAGGGAAACCCCTGATATAAATCTCAGTCCAAGGGCTGGAGAAGATGAGATGAAATATCCCAACTCACACCAACAGGTAGGAAGAAAAAAGGGGTGATTTCCTTTTTCTTCCACCTTTTGTTCTATTCAGTTCCTTAATGGATTGGCTGGAGAAGAGCAATCTTCTTTGGCGTCCATGGATTCAAATGTTAATCTCAATCAGAAACGCCATCAAAAACACACTCAAAAACAATGTTTAATCTGGGCATTCTATGGTTAGTCAAGGTGACACACAAAACAAACCACCCCAGATACTTAGCATTTAGGTACAATGTAATGGAGTAAGCACTGCAAATGGCTTATTGGGAAACAAATAAGCAATTAAGTGATGAGGTGGACAAGTTAACACTTTATTTTGAACTTGCATTATGACTAGAATTTCAATGGTTTGAATATTAAGGAGATGTTCAGGAGGACAATTCAGAGCTGGAGGAAGGCAGACAATTGTAAGCAAAGGGGGGAAAATACTTGGATAAGAGATGGGACACATGGATTGGGATCAATAGAATGCTGATGTCTTTTGGAGTTTTTTTGTTTTTTTGTTTTTTTTTTTTTTTTTTTAAGATGTAATAACGCTGTACCTTTAATGACACAGACTTGAGCTGTCCTGCCCAGGATTCCCTAACAAGGACTTTTTATGGCTTAACACTGACAGACTTCTATCTGAGTCAAGCACATTAGTTTAGTTTTCTGTTGGTTGCAGCCAAGTGCAGTTCTAACAGATACACTTCCAATCACACAAGACAGAGAACTGCCTCCTCCATCACTTGCTAATGCTGTTGCAATGCCAAAGTTGATGAGATAACCTGAAATCCCCCAGGAGAATGCCAATGTCACATTGCTTAATATCGACACTAATGTTAGAAAGTCTTTGTAAAGGTAAACTATTTTAGGACTATCCTGAAGTGTTTTTATGAAAACATATTCAACACAAAAAATACCACATGTGAACAAAATAATGCCCAACATGATTTCTTTCATGGACTACTTAAAAAAGCATTTAGAGCAAAAAAAATCTTATTTTTATTTTTTATTCCTTTCTTTTTATTTTATTTATTATTTTTTAAAATAAATCTTTATTGGAGTATAACTGTTTCACAATACTGTTAGTTTCTGGCACAAGAAAGCGAATCAGACATATGCATGCACATATCCCCATATCCCCTCCCTCTTGCACCTCCCTCCCATCCTCCTTATCCCACCCCTCTAGGTCATTGCAAAGCACTGAGCCGACCTTCCTGTGCTATGCTGCTGCTTCCTACCAGCCAACTATTTTACATTTGATAGTGTATATATGTCGATGCTACTCTCACTTCACCCCAGCTTCACCCTCCCACCCCACGTACTCAAGTTCATTCTCTATGTCTACCTCTTTATTCCTGTCCAGCAACTAGGTTCATCAGTACCTTTTTTTTTAGATTGCTTATATATGCATTACCATATGGTATTTGTTTTTCTCTTTCTGACTTACTTCACTCTGTATGACAGACTCTAAGTCCATCCACCTCACTACAAATAACTCAATTTCATTTCTTTTTATGGCCGAGTAATATTCCATTGTATATATATGCCACATCTTCTTTATCCATTCATCTGTCAATGGACATTTAAGTATGTTCCATGTCCTAGCTATTGTAAATAGTGCTGCAGTGAACATTGTGGTACATGGCTCTTTTTGAAGTATGGTTTTCTCAGGGTATATGCTCAGTAGTGGGATTGCTGGGTCTTCTATTTTTAGTTTTTTAAGGAACCTACATACTGTTTTCCATAGTGATTGTATCAAACTACATTCCAACCAACAGTGTAGAAGTGTTCCCTTTTCACCACACCCTGTTCAGCATTTATTGTTTCTAGCTTTTTGATGATGGCCATTCTGCCTGGCGTAAGGTGATATCTCATTATAGTTTTGATTTGCATTTCTCTAATAATTAATGATGTTGAGCATCTTTTCATGTGAATCTTGGACATCTGTATGTCTTGTTTGGTGAAATGTCTATTTAGGTCTTCTGCCCATTTTTTTTTTTTTTTTTTTTTTTTTGCGGTACGTGGGCCTCTCACGGTTGTGGCCTCTCCCATTGTGGAACACAGGCTCCGGACGTGCAGGCTCAGCAGCCATGGCTCACGGGCCCAGCTGCTCCGTGGCGTGTGGGATCTTCCCAGACGGGGTCACGAACCCATATCCCCTGCATCGGCAGGCGGACTCTCAACCACTGCGCCACCAGGGAAGCCCTCTTCTTCCCATTTTTTAACTGGATTGTCTGCTTTCTTGATATTGAGCTCTATGAGCTGTTTGTATATTTTGGAGATTAATTCATTCTCTGTTGTTTCATTTGCAAATATTTTCCTCCAGTTCTGAGGGTTGTCTTTTTGTCTTGTTTATGATTTCCTTTGCTGTGCAAAAGCTTTTAAGTTTAATTAAGTCCCATTTGTTTATTTTTGTTTTTATTTCTGTTACTCTAGGAGGTGGGTCAAAAAAGATCTTGCTGTGGTTTATGTCAGAGAGTGTTTTTCCTATGTTTTCCTCTAAGAGTTTTACAATTTCTGGTCTTACATTTAGGTCTTTAATCTATCTGGAGTTTATTTTTGTGTATGGTGTTAAGAAGTGTTCTAATTTCATTCTTTACATGTAGCTGTCCAGTTTTCCCAGCGCCACATATTGAAGAAACTGTCTTTTCTCCATTATATGTTCTTGCCTCCTTTGTCATAAATTAGGTGCCCATATGCGTTTGGGTTTATCTCTGGGCATTGTATCCTGTACCATTGATCTATATTTCTGTTTTTGTGCCAGTACCATACTGTCTTGATTACTGTAGCTTTGTGGTATAGTTTGAAGTCAGCGAGCCTGATTCCTCCAACTCTGTTTTTCTTTCCCAAGATTGTTTTTGCTATTCAGGGTCTTTTGTGTTTCCATATGAATTGTAAGAATTTTGTTCTAATTCTGTGAAGAATGCCATTGATAATTTGATAGGGATTGCATTGAATCTGTAGATTGCTTTGGGTAGTATAGTTATTTTCACAATATTGATTCTTCCAATTCTTCCATATTTGATTTCTTTCATCAGTGTTTTATAGTTTTCTGAGTACAAGTATTTCACTTCCTTAGGCAGGTTTATTCCTAGGTATTTTATTCTTTTTGTTGAAATGGTAAATGGGTGTGTTTCTTTAATTTCTCTGTCTGAATTTTTGCTGTTGGTGTACAGGAATGCCAGAGATTTCTGTGCATTAATTTCCTATCCTGAAACCTTACGAAATTCATTGATTAGTTCTAGTAATGTTCTGGTGGCATCTTTAGGATTTTCTATTTATAATATTATGTCATCGGCAAATAGTGACAATTTTACTTCTTTTTTCCAATTTGTATTACTTTTATTTCTTTTTATCCTTTGATTGCTGTGGCTAGAACTCCAAAACTATGTTAAATAAGTACGGAGAGAGTGGGCATGCTTGTCTTCTTCCTTAATCTAGTGGAAATGCTTTCAGTTTTTCACCGTGGAGTATGATGCTTGCTGTGGGCTTGTCATATATGACCTTAATTATGTTGAGGTAGGCTCCCTCTATGCCCATTTTCTGGAGAGTTTTTCTCATAAATGGGTGTTGAATTTTGTCAAAAGCTTCTTCTGCATCTATTGAGATGATCATATGGTTTTTACTCCTTAATTTGTTAATGTGGTGTATTACATTGATTGATTCACATATATTGAAGAATCCTTGCATCCCTGGGATAAATCCCATTTGATAATGGTGTATGATACATTTAATGTGCTGTTGGATTATGTTTGCTAGTATTTTGTTCAGGATATTTGCATCTATGTTCATCAGTGATATTGATCTACAATTTTCTTTATTTGTAATATCTTTTTCTGGTTTTGGTATCAGGGTGATGGTGGCTTTGTAGAATTAATTTGGGAGTGCTTTTCTCTGTGCAAATTTTTGGAAGAGGTTGAGAAGGATCAGTGTTAGTTCTTCTCTAAAGGTTTAAAGAATTCTCTTGTGAAGCCATCTGGTCCTGGACTTTTGTTTGTTGGAAGATTTTTGATTAAGGTTGCAATTTCATTACTTGTGATAGGTCTGTTTATATTTTCTAATTCTTCCTGGTTCAGTCTTAAAAAATTGTGCCTTTCCAAGAATTTGTCTATTTCTTTGTGGGTGTCCATTTTATTGGCATATAGTTGTTTGTAGTAGTCTCTAATAATCCTTTGTTTTTCTGTAGTCTCTCTTGTTATTTCTCCTTTTTCATTTCTAATTTTATTGATTTGCATCCTCTCCCTTTTTACTTGAAGAGTCTGGCTAAGGGTTTATCAATATTTTTTACCTTCTCAAAGAACCAGCTTTTAATTTATTGATCTTTGCTATTGTTTTCTTCATTTATATTTCATTTATTTCTGCTCTGATCATTATGATTTCTTTCCTTCTACTGACTTTGGGTTTCCTTTGTTCTTCTTTCTCTAGTTGTTGTAAGTGTAGGGTTAGATTGTTTATTTGAAATTTTTCTTGTTTCTTGAGGTGAGATTGAATTGCTATAAACTTCTCTCTTAGAACTGCTTTTGTTGTATCCCATAGGTTTTGGGTCATTGTGTTTTCATTGTCATTTTTTTCTATGTATTTTTTTATTTCTTCTTTGATTTCTTCAGTGATCTCTGGTTATTTAGTAGAACACTGTTTAGACTCCATGTATTTGTGTTTTTTACAGTTTTTTTTTTTCCTGTAATTGATTTACCATCTAATAGTGTTGTGGTCAGAAAAGATACTTGATATGATTTCAATTTTCTTAAATTTTCCAAGGCTTGATTTGTGACCCAAGATATAATCTATCCTGGAGAACGTTCTATGTGCACTTGAGAAGAAAGCATATTCTGTCACTTTTGGGTGGAATGTTCTATAAATATCAATTAGATCTCTCTGGTCTATTGCATCATTTAAAGCTTGTGTACCCTTATTTATTTTCTGTTTGGATCATCAGTCCATTGGTTAAATTGGGGTGTTAAAGTCCCCTACTATTATTGTGTTACTGTTGATTTCTCCTTTCATGGTTGTTAGCCTTTGCCTTATTTATTGGAGTGCTCCTATGTTGGGTGTGTAACCATTTATAATTGTTATATCTTCTTGGATTGACCCCTTGATCATTATGCAGTGTCCCTCCTTATCTCTTGTAATAGCCCTTATTTTAAAGTCTATTTTAACTGATATGAGTATTGCTACTCCAGCTCTTTTGATTTCCATTTTCATGGAATACCTTTTTCCATCCCTTCACTTTCAGTGTGTATGTGTTTCTAGGTCTGAAGTGGGTCTCCTGTAGATGGCATATATATAGGTCTTGTTTTTGCATCCAATCAACCAGTCTGTGTCTTTTGGTTGAGGCATTTAATACATTTTCATTCAAGGTTATTATCATGTATGTTCTTTTTACAATTTCCTTAATTGTTTTGGGTTTGTTTTTGTGAGTCTTTTTCTTCTTTTGTGCTTCCCACTTAGAGAAGTTTCTTTAGTATTTGTTGTAGAGCTGGTTTGGTGGTGTTGAATTCTCTTAGCTTTTTTCTGAAAAGCTTTTGACTTCTCCAATGAATCTGAATGAGATCCTTGCTGGGTAGAGTAATCTTGGTTGTAGGTTTTTTTCTTTCATCACTTTAAGTATATCTTGCAACTCCCTTCTGGTCTGCAGTGTTTCCACTGAAAAGTCAGCTGATAACCTTATGGGGATTACTTTGTATGTTATTTTTTGTTTTTCCCTTGCTGTTTTTAATATTTTTTTCTTTGAATTTAATTTCTGTTAGTTTGGTTAATATGTGTCTTGGTGTGCTTTTCCTAGGGTTTATCCTGCATGGGACTCTGTGCTTCCTGAACTTGGGTGACTATTTCCTTTTCCATGTTAGGGAAATTTTTCACTATAATCTCTTCAAATATTTTCTCAGACCCTTTCTATTTCTCATCTTCTTCTGGAACCCCTATAATCTGAATGTTGGTGTGTTTAGTGTGGTCCCAGAGGTCTCTGTTATTGTCTTCAACTCTTTTCATTCTTTTTTCATTATTCTGCTCCTTGGCAGTTATTTCCACCATTTTGTCTTCCAGCTCATTTATTCGTTCTTCTGCCTCTCTTATTCTGTTATTGATTCCTTCTAGTTTATTTTTCATTTCAGTTATTGTGTTGTTCATCTCAGTTCTTCTAGATCTTTGTTAATCATTTCTTGTATTTACTCAATCTGTGCTTCCATTCTATTTCTGAGATCCTGGACCATCTTTACTATCATTACTCTGAATTCTTTTTCAGGTAGATTGTCTGTTTCCTCTTCATTTATTTGTTCTTGTAGTTTTTTACCTTGCTCCTTCATCTGTGACATATTTTTGACCTTCTCATTTTTTTTTTTTTAATGAGTGAGATTGTGTTCCTGTTTTATTGGTTGTTTGACCTGAGGTTTCCAACACTGGAGTTTGTAGGCTATTGGATAGAGCTGGGTCTTGGTCCTGAGATGAGGAACACTGTGAGACCTCACTCTGATGAATATTCCCTGGGTTCTGAGGTTCTCTGTTATTCTAGCAGTTCAGACTTGGAGTTCCCACCACAGGAGCTTCCCCTTGACTGCAGGCTTGTGTCTGCAGTCCCACAAGCTGCATGGGGTGGCAAAAAAAAAAAAATAAAGAGTAAAGTAACAAAGTAAAAAACAAAAGTAGACTAGGAAAAAAACAAATATGTTAGAAAGAATGTAAAAATAAAAATATAGATGAATCAACTAGTGGAAGGTACATCAGTATCACAATAGTAAAAAAGAGGAGGAGGGAAATAAAAAAAAATGGGGGGAGGTGGGAAGGCCTTGGCTGTAGAGAGTGGTGTCTAAGCAAGGGTGAGGTTTGGGTGGTGGGTGGGGCCAATGCTCAGGACCCCACAGGGTTAGAAAAGGCCCTGCATCTATGGGGGATGGGGCTTAGGCTCAAGGAACAGAGGGGTCCAAGGTTTGCTCCCCAACCCAGTCTCAGAGGGCAGGGGACCTCACCTGGGAGCCCAGCAGGCTTCCTGGGCTTGAGTTGTCCTCACAAACACCATCCTCTCCTCTCCTACTCCTCCAGTCTGGCATCTGGGAGGGCCCCTCCCACCTGCCTCTCCTGTTTTCCCCCTGGCCTCCTTCCTATGCCCCCAAGGACCCACGCGACCTGGAGGGAGATTTGGAGAGCAGGGGATCAGCCTGGGAGTTCAGCAGGCTCCTAGTCCCCAAGTGGATGAGGCAAATGCCCTCTGCTCCTCTTGCAGGGCCCCTCCCACCCACCACTCCTGATCTCCCCTGCCTCTCTTTTATGCTCTCAGGACACACGCAGCCTGGATGGGGCTTTGGATGGTGGGGAAGTGGCATGGGAGCTCAGCAGGCTCCCCTGCCTGGGTGGCCAGGCTATTGTCCTCTGCTCCTCTCCCGCTTTTCCTGGAGAGTCCCTCTCACCTGCCTCTGCTGATCTCCCTGGCTTCAGGGGCACTGATCTTGTCTGGCCTCCACTTTTCCTCCAACCTTGGTCCCCCTACTTCCTAATGGTTCACTTTGGAGTTCCTCCCAACCCCTTGGGGGTCAGAGTCCCCCACCAGCAGCCGGCAGGCTCCCTAGTTGTCTGGAGTTTTCAAGAAAGATAATTCTGTGCTTTGGAGTGAGCATTGAGTGGATATTGAAGATGAATTGTACTACTAAAATAATATGGTAAAGGTATCCACTCTCATCAGTTCTGTTCAACATAATACTGAAACTCCTACCCAGACAGGGAAGAAAAATAAAGAAAAGGAATTCAAATCAGAGAAGAAGTAATTAAATTGTCTCTGCAGGTGACATGATCCTATATATAGAAAATCCTGAAGCCTCCATCAGAAAGAACTGTTAGAACAAATTCCACAAAATTGCAGGATACAAAATCAACATATAAAAATCAGTTGTCTTTTTATAACTGACAATAAACTGTAAGAAATTAAGAAAACAATCATATTTATAATAGTGTCAAAAATAATAAAATTCTGGGAATAAATTTAGCTAAGTAGCTGAAAGATCTATATATTGAAATCTATAAAACACTGTTGAAAAACAGAAGACACAAATAAATAGAAAGATATCCTGTGTTCATGGATTGAAAGATAAATTGTTAAAATATCCATAATATCCAAAGTAATCTACAGATTCAATGCAATTCCCATGAAAATCTAAATCACATTTTCCACAGAAATGGAAAAAAAATAATCCTAAAATTAGTATGGAACTATGAAAGATGCTGAATAGCCAAAGAAATCTTGAGAAAGAACAAGAAAGCTAGAGACATAACACTTCTTAATTTTGAAGCTATATTATCAGGCTATTACAAGATATTATAAGCCTATATTATCAAAGTAGTATTGAACTGGCATAAAAAAAGACACAGAGACCAATGGAACAGAATAGAGAGCCCAGAAATAAACTCACACACACACAGGCAATTAATCTTGGACAAGGGCACTAAAAATACACAATGGGGAAAGGAAAGTCTGTTGAATAAATGGTGTTGAGAAAACTGGATAGTCATATACAAAAAATGTGAAATTGGACTCTGATCTTATACCACTCACAAATATTACTGGAAATGAATTGAAGCTTAAATGTAATATCTGTAATAATAAAAATTCCCAAAGAAAACATAAAGGAAAATCTTCATGACATTGTTCTTGGCAATGATTTCTTGGTTATACACCAAAAACACAGGTAATAAAATAAAAAATAAACAAGTGGAACTATATCAAAATAAAAATCTATGCACAAGAAGGAGAAAATCAGCAAAATAGAAATACAAACTATGGAATGGGAGAAAGTAGTTCCAAGTCATATATCTGTCAAAGAGTTAATATGCAAAATATCTAAGGAACTTATACAACTCAATGACAAAATCATCATCACATCATCATCATCCAATTAAAACTGGGCAAAAGATGTGAATAGATATTTTTCCAGAGATGATATGTAAATGACCAAAAGGTATCTAAAAAGATGCTCAAAATCAGTAATTATTAGAGAAATGCAAATCAAATCATAATAAGATATCACCTCACACCTACTAGAATGGCCATTGTAAAAATGTGAAATGATTTTCTGTACACCTAAAACTGACACAACATTGTAAATCAACTATAGCCCACCCCCAAAAAATATTCACTGCCAGAAAAAAAAGTAGCCTGCCCATCTCCTCAGAAAACAAACAATAATAAAAATAATCTTAATGATAACTCCTACAGAGTGATCACTTTTCCTGACATAAGGATTTTTCATTAAAGCATTCAAAGTTAAAATAAAATGAAATAAATATTCATTTAAAAATGTGAAAAGTTAAGTTTTGGTGAGAATGTGGAGAAAAGGGAACCCTTGTGCACTGTTGATGGGAATGTAAATTGGTACAACAACTATGGAAAACAGTATGAAGTTTTCTCAAAAAATTCAAAATAGAGCTACCATTTGACCCAGCAATTCCATTTCTGCATATATATCCAAAGGAAATGAAATTATTGTCTTGAAGAGATATTGTTTCTAAATTTTAGTTACAGTTTTGTGAATTTATTGGTTCTATGCGATAAATTATTGAAGTCAGAATTGCTCACATGTGGTATGCATATTGTATTAGTTTCCTATTGGTACAAACACTACAAACTTCAGTAACTTGCAGCCCAAATTTATTATCTTATTCTTTAGGAGATCAGAAGTGAAAGGAGTCTCACTGCACTAAAGTCAAGGTGTCAACAGGGTGCATTACTTTCTGAAGGCTCTTAGGGTGAATCTCTTTGATTGCCTTTTCCAGCTTTTAGAGAATGTCCACAAATCTTGGCTCGTGAGTGTCTTCCATTTCAAAACCAGTAATGACAAGTCACAATGCCATCTCTCTGGTTCTGCATCCCTCGTCCCTTTTCAGAACCTATGTGATTAAATTGAGTCAGCTTGAATTATCTCTCTATTTTCAGGTCAGGTGATTAGCAAAATTAATTCCACCTGCAACCTTAATGCCCTCTTGTTCCATAACAACATATTCATAGGTTCCAGAGGTTATGACATAAATATCTTTGAGAGACCAATTATACTGCCTACCACACACATATAAAATAATTTTAATGGGTATTTTCAAATTGACCCCAAGAAATTTTGCATTTATAAAATAATAGGCATTTTGACACTTTGATCTACATTGGTTCTTTTCCCTTTCTCTCTCTCTCTTTAGTTACAGATTTATTGAGAAATAATTCACATACCATAAAATTCACCTTTTTAAAGTGTTCAATTCTGTTATTTTATTTTACTTGTTATAGTATACTCACAATGTTGTACAACAACCACCTCTTTTGGGTTCCATAACCTTTTTATCACCCCTAAAAGAAAACTCTATATTCATTAGCAGTCACTCTCTGCTCTTCCCTCTTCCAAGCCCCTGTCACCCACTAAAATACTTTCTACCTCTATGGATTTTTCTATTCTGACCATATCATATAAATAGAATAATACTATATGTGACCATTTGTCTCAAGTGTGTTTCAATAAACATAATATTTTCAAGTTTTCTTCATGTTGTAGTATCAGTATTGCATTTCTTTTTATGGCTAAATATTATTCTACTGTATGGATACTCCTCATTTTGTTTATCCAGTCATCTACTGATAGATATTTAACTTATTTCCACATTTTAGTTATGATAATGCTACCATGAACATTCCTGTACAGATCCTTATCTTTTAATCTTTGTAAACTTAACAGGTTAAAAAAATCCCATTATTGATTTACTTTTAATGTATTTGAACTCTGATATTTTATATGTTTCATATAAGTGTACTTTTTTATAATATGTATTCTGACTATATGAATTATAAACATTCTATTTATCCATTTTAACAGTATTTCTATTGGCATTTACTCTTTTCTATTTCTCTTCTTGTTTCAAGCCTGGGAGGCAGCTTCTGAGATACTCCTGATGGAGTGCTCCTAAGAAATAAGGGAGGAGCCAGGATATATAGGGGTTTTTGCAACAAAGACCAGCTAGTCAACATCAAGAGATTACCGTTAATTAAAGAAAACCAGACATCTGAAGTTAATGAGTTTAGTGCTTTCCTATGTATGGGAAGATGCAAAAGTCTGGGCTCACTGAAATTATGCCTTTGATATGCACCGTAGATATCTAGGGCCAGTATCCTGTGCTTTTCCATCCTGAGTTCCCTCAGGGTATACATTGCAGGGTGGCTGTAGTGACTGCTGGTTTGGCAGCAGGTAGCCCATTGGTCTCCATCTTCAGTTTTCTCAGGACACACCCTCTGGGGTGGTAGTAACTGATGGCTTCATAACCACAGTATCATTTGTTTGTTGATGAGGCAAGCAACATTTTTCATTCACATTAGTAACAACTTTGGCATCATAATTAGAAATTACATTTTGGCAAATATATCTGATCTCCGTCATTACACAAATTTTAAAGTGTTGGCTTTTGCAGCTTCTTGTAGGTATTTTGTAGGAATAATGAATATGAATTGTCAGGTCAAATCACTTAGTATTTATTCTGAATGATCTTTTTTTCCATTTATTCATGTGATGCATTTAATAATCTATTTACAAAGCCATATTAATTTTCGTCATTTAACAGTGTACTGAAATAATTCTGTAAGAGACAAAAAAAAGTGATAACATAAAAGTTCAAATCTAGAATTAAAATTAATTTTGTCTACTATGTAATGTTTCTGTCAGATATTTTATTAAAATATTCCTACTATAAATATTCACAATTTTGTGTGGTTTAAATAATGAGAACTTGAAATTTCATTAAAATTGAGTTATCTATTTTTTAATCTAGTTAAAAGTTACCAAGTATTCAGAAATAATAACAAAATAGACTAGCATGATAATAATCTATCTTAAAAATCTTCTATTATGGGCACTTTCTTTAAAAGAAATCTAAAATATTTCTCTCAAGCCCAAAGATTAACATTCTCTGACAAAAAAAAAAAAAAAAAAAAAAAAGATAAATGCTTTTTAAAAAATTTTTATTTTATTTTATTTTTGTTTGTGGTACATGGGTCTCTCACTGTGTGGCCTCTCCCGTTGTGGAGCACAGGCTCCAGATGTGCAGGCTCAGCGGCCATGGCTCACAGGCCTAGCTGCTCCACGGCATGTGGGATCTTCCTGGACTGGGTCATGAACCCGTGTCCCCTGCATTGGCAGGCGGACCCTCAACCACTATGCCACCAGGGAAGCCCGAGAAATGTTTTTAAAAATTAACTAATTTTTAATAATCATTAAAATGTATAATAAATAATCCATGAAGGTCAATTTTTAGAGAATAGGAAATAAAACTCAGTGCATTTAAATAGAAGAGAAATAATTTGAACAATTATTAATTGAATACACTAATTAAAGCAAAATTAAGATGATTGGATTTAAACCAAAATCTAAGTATTTTTATTATGACAAAAAATTGAGAGAAAGAGAAATATTAAAAAGCATAACTAAAAGGAAATAATATACCCAGGTAACATAAAATAGAATTTGGATATTAATAGCAGAAAAAATAAACATACAAAGAAAAAAATCAAGAAACAGAATATGGGAAACTACATGTTGACAAAGGACAAAGCTCATAGGGTCATTAATATTTAACCTAAGAGTACATTCTTATTTTATGGCCAATCATTAAATATTTCTCAAAAAATACATTTATGAACTGTTTTGAAGACATAGATAGTCAAATAGAAACAATAAAATAGTCCAAGTTTTTAATAGATTTAACAAGGTTATTGACACAGCATAAAAGATCTGACATTTGTATTAATACTTTTGATAATATTAATCTATTAATAACTTTGAACAACAGAGAATAAACCCTATTTTCATGTAGCTATGGAACATCTGCAAAATATGTATTTGTTTCATTCCACAAATTAAAATAAAATGAATTCCCAAATGAAGAATTTTATACTAAAATATATAATCTATACTATATAGTGACACAGAGCCAAAAGTAATTACATAATTTTAAACAACCACGCAAAGAAAATTTCAATACCAGGTGCAAAACATTCTCCTAAATAACTTTTTTAGTAAAATAACAAATTAAAAACAAAGAAAATTAAATAATTATTAACTATGATGATCAAGTACACTATATGATATAAACAAGTATACTGCATTTCTGTATAAAAAAATTTGTAAAATAAAGTTCCATTTAAAAGAAAATCTCTGCTGTTAATAATGACAGATTAAGTACCTATGATCTACTACTTTAAAGTCAAAACTGTAATATCTGAACCTAGTACAAAAGTAGCTAACTACAGGCACCGGAGAATGAACAGAAGCAGAGAAATCTGTATGGAGAGTACACGACTCAGGGAGAGGAGCTGGACAAGTTCTTGGGCAATCAGATACTTTAGGCATACAGTACAGTCAGAGTGGGTGCTGATGTAATACAGACCTGCATTTCTTTCCTGGGTAACTGGGAAAATGAATTTAGAAAAATGTGACCACTGGAGTGGTTACATCTCAGAAAATAAGTAAGGAAAGAGGGAGACACAGTTTCTGCCTATCCACATGTCTGACTGTCCTCAGAAACACACATGCACAAAAAGACTCAATAATATCTCAGCTAAAGACAGAAAATATGAGCTGAGCCTTTAGGTGCCACCCAAGAAAGTTGAATTTGTAACTCATATCCAACCAAAATAATCAACTACTAGAATAATAATCTCCTCAGAGGAAAAATAGCATAATCTCAGGATAAAATCCCAAAGTGTCTGACATTTAAAAGACAGTGGAATACACTCTCAAGAGAAGAGGTTATCAACTAAGATGTGCCCCGGGATGATTCAAACAAATGTAAAGATAAGAATTATCAGCAGGAAAAAAAAAAAAATTAAAGCCAAATAGAAGTTCAAGACATGAAAAATATATCAGAAATAAATTTACTGAATATATTTAATGCATAAGCAGAAATTATAAAGGAGAGTTAATGAACTTGAGGATAGATCAATAGAAATCATCTAACATAAAGAAAAGAGAGAACAAAATTTGAATGAAAACAAAGCTTCAGGTCTATATTAGTTGGTTTGGGCTTCTATTAAAGAAAGTTCCATAGACTGAGTGTTTTAAATAATAGACATTTAATTTCTCACAGTTGTAGACTCTAGAAGTTCCAGATTAAGGTCAGTCATGATTAGTTTCTGGTGAGAGCTCTCTTCCTGGCTTGCAGGCAGCTGTCTTCTCACTGTGTCCTCAGACAGCAGGGAGAGAGAACTCTGGTGTTTTGCTTTCTTCTTATAAGTGTACCAGCCCTATCAGGTTAAAGCACCAACCTTATGCCTTCATTTAAGCTTTACTACCTTCTTGCAGGTCCTATTTCCAAATACCATCATGGCTGGGCTTAGAGCATAAACATATGAATTTTAGGGCAACACAAACATTCAGAACTTAAAATAGATCACTGGTAGATAGAACCACACGGTGTTGCAGGAGTTGAGAGAGAACTGGGATGTTAGGGAACCATTGACCAAAACTGCCCACCCTGACTAGGCATGATAATGACCGCTTGCATGAGTTATCTCACAACAGGAGGTCGTGTTAAGGAACATGGAACCAACAAGCTGCCACCAGCTGCAAGAATTTAGGAGGGGCCAAAAGGAGGGAAGAGACACCAGTCCATAATCTGTCCTGCCAACCACCCAGAAACCTTTGTGCTGGAATCCATGTTGGCTGAGAGATGCACGTGCCACCAGGAAGAACCCTGAGTCAAACCAAATATGGGCACAAGCAAGATGATTGGCCAGAGACAACCTGGAAACTCACACCATTTCCATAAAACCTGAGACTGTAAGCCACATGGCAGAGCAGTTCTCCTGGGTTCCTTTACTCCACTGCTCTCTGCCTGCATTCCCCTTCCCAATAAAGTCTTTGGCTTTGTCAGCATGTGTGTCTCCTCAAACAATTCATTTCCTAGTGTTAGACAAGAGCCCATTCTTGAACCCTGGAAGGTCCTTCTTGCAACAGGAGCAGGCAAAAATATTTAAAATAATAATAGCCAAGAATTCCCATTCTTTTAAAAAAAATTTCATTGGAGTATAATTGATTTACAATGTTGTGTTAGTTTCTGCTGTACAGCAAAGTGAATCAGTTATACATATACATATATCCATTCTGTTTTAGATTCTTTTCCCGTATAGGTCATTACAGAGTATTGAGTAGAGTTCCCTGTGCTATACAGTAGAACAATTCCCATTCTTAAAACAATAAGGATGAAACCAAGCAGGCCCTCCTGGGCACAAAAGTCTTTTTGTGTCCCCAATTTTTGTTTTCTTATTTTCAGGAAAAAAGGCTTCACCTCCTAGACCTTCCCAAATACCAAAGAGTAGATTCAAACAGTTGCTAAACAGGGAAGTAAAGGAATGCAGAAACAAAGGAGGAACAATCAAAAAACTATAGTGCAGTGATGTAAGCAGGATCCTGGTTTCTCCTCAAGGGATATACATAACAATATCTTTGAGTTCTTTGGCAGGAACTAAGGCCCTAATCCAGGTGGAAGATGGTAATTTCAGGCTGAGCACAAAATTCCTGGAGCACTGCCCTGTTACCTCATTACCAACCAATCAGAAGAAAGTCATACACCATGCAGCCCTCACCCCAAATTTTGCCTATAAAAGCTCCCTGAAAACCATCAGAGTTCAGGATTTTTGAACATGAGCCACCTGTTCTCCTTGGTTGGCCCTGCAAGAAACCTTTCTCTGCTCCAAATTCTGATGTTTTGGTTTGTCCTCACCATGTACACACAAACTTGCATTTGGTAACAAAGACACATAGAGATACACTATGAGTAACAAAAATCAAGCAATAAAAACAAACATACCAAGGAACTGTTAAAAGCCAAAGAAAAACAGCAAATGATAAAAGCATCAAGAGAAAAAGTACTTTTTAAATATGGGGAACAATGAAATTCCTCGAACAATAAATTTCTCATCAGATGCTATGGATAACAGAAGAGAATACAAGAATATCTTTAAAGCATTGAGAGAAAATAATAACATATTAATCCAGAATCTCATACCCAATAAAAAATGTTTCAAGAATGAAGACAAAATAAAGATATTTTCAGATGTAAGAATACAAAGAGAATGGATTTCCAGAGCCCTGCAATATATGAAATCCTAAATAAGGGAGGTGATGTCAGCTAGATGGTGGGCTGGGAGGTCCCAAAAATTGTTCCCACCAAAAAAACAATACAAACGATAGACAAACAACTACAGACTGACAAAAATAAGTCTGTGAAAGTGCCAGACCACAATAAAGAGGAAGCAGAGTTGTCCCAGAACTTAAAAAACAGAGGATGACTGAAGATAAAAGCATAGGAAGCATTTTACCTGTGTCAACCCATCCCCCAGTCCATAGTAGCCCAGCATTGGGATTGATCCCCTCAGGGTGATTTTACCCACAGGGAAAAGGAGAGCAGGAGAAACCCAGCCAGCCTCACTGCATGGACCTTTGTAGCTTTTGCTACAAGTACTCCCACAGACTTCACCATCACTGAACCCAGCTGACAGAGCTGCCTGAGACCCTGCCTCTGTTTCTCATCCTAGGGGCTAGAGCTATGTCTGCCTCCAGGGGCCCTAGTCACTGCTATGCCCTTCTCTTCAGGATACAGATGCCACAAAGACTTGCCATCTATGGGAATGGAGCTGCTTCTGGTTGGAGCCCCAAACCTGCGTCCCAGGTCATGATTTTGACCTGACATGACTTGGGTTGACCTGACCCTGCTCTGCACATTGCCCTCTGGGTTTAGACACGTGGTTTCAACTGGCCATCACAGGAGAGGTGTTGCAGCAGTTCTACAACTGAACACAGTTGGGGCTAAAGTTGGGACTTTGACCCACCATCCTTGGTTCATGGTCCACACTGATGCTGTACCCTGGGCTCAAACAACCACTGCATTCTGTCATCCAAATGCTGTGGTGCTGATGTATTTCCCCTTCCTCCCCTTCCCTGCCTAGTCATGTGGCAAACCCCAGGGACAAAGACCCTGGTTCCACAGGAGATCTGTACATGGTTGCACCTCAGCCACCAGCACCACTACAGCAGCAATTGTACCTGTACCTTGGGACCCAGGTACTGTAGTAGTTCTCTGTGCCTGACTCTAGGCTCCATTGTCACTTTGACTGCCTGTGTGCCAGGCCTGGTGCCAAGAAGGATCCCCTCAGTTAGAGCTTTTCCCATGGATCACAAAAAGAGAAGAGGACCCCAGAAGTCTTCCCTTCTGAGGACTCCAGTAGCCCTAGCCTCCACTGCCACATACAGGATCTCCTTAGTCTTGGCCACAGAAGACACAGGCTGTTTTTGCTGAGATTGCCATCAGCTAATGGAGCTGCAAGGAGACTATGTTGCTGTGCCCTCCCAGGAATCAGAGATGCTGCACTACACCCCACCAAGCTGGAGCCCCAGAGACACTGGAAGGTGAAAGTCTTTCTCCTTTGAAGCTAGTCTGAAGAGACTGGAAGAGGTGATGCTCCCTCAAATGCACAGAAATAAATGCAAAGCCATCAGAAATGTGATGATTAGTGAAGGTGTACTTCTGGGCACTCTATTTTGTCTCTTTTATTATGTCTATTTTATTTATGTCTATTATTATGGAAATATCATAGTGTTTTGATTACTATGTGTTTGTAAACTAGTTTAGAATCTAGAAGTGTGATGTCTCCAGCTTTATTCTTCTCTCTCAGGATTATTTTGGCTATTCAGGGATTTTTGTGGTTCCATATAAATTTTGGAATTTTGTTTTCCCTATTTCTGTGAAAAATGCCATTGGAATTCTGATGGGGATTACACTGAATCTATAGGTAGCTTTGATTTTAACAATATGAATTCTTCGAATCTATGAACATGGGATATTTTTCCATATATTTGAGTTTTCCTCAATTTCTTTCATCAATTTTCAGTGTACAGCTATTTTACTTCATTTGTTAAATTTACTTCCAAGTATTTTATTGTTTTTGATGCTATTGTGAATGAGGTTGTTTTCTTTATTTCTTCTTCAGATATTTTATTGTTAATGTATAGAAACACTACTGAATTTGCATGTTGCATTTGTATTCTGCAAACTTACTGAATTCATTTATTAGTTCTAACAGTTGTTTTTAATGGAATGTTTGGGATTTTCTATATATAAGATCATGTCATGTGTAAAAGAGAGGCAATTTTACATCTTCCTTTCCATTTTGTATGCTTTTTATTTCTTTTCCTTGCCAGATTGCTATGGCTAGGACTTCTAGTACTATGTTGAATAGAGTGGTGAGAGTGGGCACCCTTGTCTTGTTCTTGATCTTAGAGGAAAAGCTTTCAAGCTTTCACCATTGAGTATGATGTTATCTGTGGGTTTGCAGGAGATGACAAATGAAATTACACTATTGTAAGAGTCTACACATTAAATGAAGTTGTGTATAATCACTTGAATATAGACTGTGATAAGTTAAATATATGCTTAATAAACCATAAATAATATTATAATAAGCCAAAAAGTTATAGATAATAGACCAAGAAAGGAGATAATTGGGAACAATAAAAATATTCAATTAATCCAAAAAAGAGACAGAAATAGTAATAAAAGTTAGGGGTCAAAGGACAGTGGGCCAAAAAGAAAACAAAAACAAATTATAGTCTTTAAGTATTTTGAGAATAATGTTAAATGTAAAACAGGAATCAGAAAATATTTTCTGTAAAGGACCAGATAAAAAATATTTTAGGCCTTGGAAGCCATATGTCAAGAGCTGAACTCTGCTGTTACAGCACAAACACAACCATAGGTGATGTGCAATTGCATGAATGCTGCCTGAATTTGGCCCATTGGTCAGATTTGCCCCACTGGAGACAGGTTTTTGACTCCAAGTCTAAACATTCCAATTAAAGAGCGGAAATGGTCTGATTTGATAAGGAACAAGAGCCACCACTTTCTGCCTACAAGAAATGTACTTTAAACATAAAGACACAAATGGATTAAAAATAAAATAATGGAAAAAGAATGTTAATGTGAATCAAAAGAATGCTATGGTGGCTAAATTCCATTAGTCCATTTTGCAGGCTAGCTCTAAAATAACCCTCTAATTTTATTATGTTGCAACAAAGGACTTAGCAGTCTGTCTTGTTTTTCTTGAATCACGCTTGTCAAGAGCAGGGTGTCTTGCCGGTAATTGGAGGCATACAGAGACTTCATTTCTCCATCAAGGAAAAGTATTCCAAAGTGAGAGTAGTGGTCTGGGAGGCAAAAGTGCTCTTCCATATGACATTTTTTCCATAGCAAATTAATAAATCCTTGCTCCAGTACATTAAGGAGCCTAGAATATATGAAAACATCAGGCCTAATAGTGAAACTTTCCCTTGGAGATGTGTTGCTCTTTTCCATTAAATTAATTTTTGGAAAAAAACAGCTCTTGAAATTGTCAGTTTTACTTTTTTTTTTTGCACTGTAATTAATTATCTTCTGTTTGGCTTTACTATTTCCTTTCTCTTATATTTATTATGTACATTGTGTTGTTCTGTTTTTAAATAATTGCTTAAAAGCTTGATTCCAGGGCTTCCCTGGTGGCGCAGTGGTTGAGAGTCCGCCTGCCGATGTAGGGAACACGGGTTCGTGCCCCAGTCTGGGAAGACCCCACATGCTGCGGAGCGGCTAGGCCTGTGAGCCATGGCCGCTGAGCCTGCGCGTCCGGAGTCTGTGCTCTGCAACGGGAGAGGCCACAACAGTGAGAGGCCCATGTACTGCAAAAATTTAAAAAAGCTTGATTCCATGTATTAAAATTCATTCATTTCATAATTAAAATACTCAAATTTTTCATTGCATATATTTTGATGTTTTCTTTTCAGTTTCATTGTTTTCCAAGTAGTCTGTAATTGAAAGTAGTTCTGCTAATATCAACTATGTATTTAGAAAGTTGTTTTTATTTAACTTCCAAATGTTTGTGCTGTGATTTTTGTAGATTGTATTTGGATCTTTATTATTCATTGCTAATTAGTTTTATGTAGTCACAGAATATAACATACTTCAAATTCTTAAAATTTAATGAGGTTTAATTTGTTCTTTGGTTTATGAAAAAACTTACAAAATTTCAAACACATTAAAAAACAAAATATTTTTGGCAGAGAAAAATTGAATTAATGAGTACTTAACACACGATAAATATTCCATTATTTACTAGTGCTCTACTACGATGCCATATAAATTCACATTCTTTTTGTTATTGTAATCAATTTTAAAGATTAAAAATATGTCATTATTGGGGCTTCCCTGGTGGCGCAGTGGTTAAGAATCCACCTGCCAATGCAGGGGACACGGTTCAAGCCCTGGTCCAGGAATATCCCACATGCCGCGGAGCAATTAAGCCCATGCGCCACAACTACTGAGCCTGCTCTCTAGACCCTGTGAGCCACTACTGAGCCCACATACCACAACTACTGAAGCCCACGCGCCTAGAGCCCATGCTCTGCAACAAGAGAAGCTACCACAATGAGAAGCCTGCACACCACAACAAAGAGTAGCCCCTGCTTGCCACAACTAGAGAAAGCCTGCACGCAGCAACAAAGACCCAACACAGCCAAAGATAAATAAATAAATTTATAAAAAATGTCATTAATGGTAAATTGTATGTTATGTGTATTTTACCACAATAAAAAATACAAATGAAAAGATGTCTGTGTACTCTTCTATTATACAAAGAAACATGTTACATTTAAAATTGCAAGTGTATATATATGTGTGTATGTGTGTTACAATTATCCATCATAATTTTTGCTGTTAATTCGTTATTATAGATAACTTTAATTTTTTCTGTTATCTAACATATCATGTCTCATGGTTATTATATATTCATTCATTCACTATTCAATTAATATATATTGACGATATAATATGAACAAACATCGTAGTAGACCATAGAGATAAAGAGGTGACCAGGACAGGCAAAGAGTCTGTCCTCATAAATCATACTATCTAGTTTAACTAGATAGTTATCTAGTTTATCTAGTTTAACTAGATAAACTAGATAACTAGTTTATCTAGTTTATGTGCACACACATACATTTTATATGTGTGTGCACATATATAAATGTGTATATACAGAAACATCTGTGTGTATTTTATACATATGGCATGTTTGTATGTGTATATCTGTACATATTTAATACATATATGCATGGATATATGTATATATTATACATATAATTATTTACTTATGAAACGTTGGTGGAACTTGTCAGCATATAAACACTTAAAAAACATAAGGTAAAGTAAGGGAATAAAGTATAACAGACTTGGAGTCTACTTAGATGAAAGGAAGTCTTCTCTGACAGGCGACATTTGAGTCCTGAATTAAGGTGAGAAGTCAATCCTGGAAAACCTGGGACATGAGCATTCCAGACAAAGGGAGCAGCGGATACTAAAGCCAGTAAGTGAGAATAAGCTTGCAGTGTAGGAAAGGTTAGTAACTACAACAATCATTACAGTAGTAGGAGACAAAATCAAGAGAGTAATATCATCAAATTAATATTTTTAATAAATCACTGTGGTGATAACCAAAACTGGGAGAACAGTTTGAAAGCTACTGTGTTTATCTGGGTGGGAAATGATATTTGTTTGGAATAGGTGGTAGCAGTGGGGGTGCTGAAGAGTTGTGAGATATTGCATATATTCTCAAGATAAAGCTGACAGCTCTTGTGGATTTATTGCATATACAGTATAAGAGTAATAGTAGAGGTAAGGATTTTAGATTAAGCAACTGATTCAAAAGTGATGCCATTTTTTGAAATGGTGAACAACAGAAGAGAAACACATATTTGGGCAGAGTCAAGATTTCTGTTTTTTTTTTTTTAAATTCTATGTGTTAAGTTTGAATTGCACAGTATACACGCCAAGTGGAGTTGCCAAATAGGCAGTTGGATAGATGACTCTAGAGTCAAGGAAGAGGTCAAGACTGGTGATATAAGTTTGGGAATCCACAGGGTACAGATGGAATATAAAGCATTAGGGCCTGATTGTATCACCAAAAGAGAAAATGTAGATGGAGAAGAGAAGAGGTCCAAGAACCAGGGCTAGGCACATTTTGGGTAGAAGGGAAGCAAGTAAAAACTAGCAAGAAGCCAGTGAGATAGAAAAAAACCCAGGAGAATATTTTGTGGGCCAATTTTAGAATTACTTCAATGAAGGAGGGAATGTAGCAAGTATTGTGGAGAGTTTGAGCGAGACAAAAACTGAGAGTTGAGTGTGATATTTGGCAAAATGGAGATGTTTATGACCTTATCATGAACACCTTCAGTGGCATGGTAGGAAGGAAATTCTGTATGAAGAGAGCTCAAGACCCATGGGAAGTGAAGAAATAGACTGACAAACCTCCTGAGAATATAATTGGTAGTGGAAAAATTGGGAAGTAGCAATTCCAATTCTGGTATCATGATGAGTTTTAAGGGATGCTAGCACACAACTCTTGAGGTATCTCCAAAGTTAGAAGAGTTCTCCAGGAATACCCACCCCTATTCTCCCAAAGCCATACAAATAGGCAAATAAATAGCAAAAGTGACATGACCTTGAGTTGCCAAGAGTCAAAGTCAGTGAGCCAGGAAATGGGATTTTGATGGCCAGGAAGTGGTGCAGGAGTGCTTAAGTGCCAGGTAGGAGAAATGGAAGCCAGGCTGACCACTGAGGTTGTAAGATAGTTGTTCGAGTGAGAGCAGCAGCAAGGAGCCATGTCAGAAGGAGCCAGGAGGAGCCAGCATGTGCCCACAGGCTCCAGGAAGGAGGGAGCTGACCCGATGGCACTGCAGTGAAAATAGGAACCTTGGGGTCATGATGTTGTGGGGAAGGTGAGCCTGGGGTTTGCACACCAAGCCAAAACCAGGAGGGAGGAGAAACTGCCCTGGATTGGGGAACACTGACATAAATTAAAGTAAATTCTCTAAAGGAATACTTCCCAAAGTTGGCATCACTGATCCCTCAGAGGTAAGTTCACAATAAAGGCTGCTAGATATAGGAGTAGACACATTACTATATTAGAAAGAAAAAAATAATATTTTTGAATATGTTGAGAATGAAATGACAATTATGTATGGTTGTAAAAAGTTAGATTATATTTATATATGTGTGTATGTATATATATATAATCATATATACATGTGTACATTATATAGATATGTATCTATTTATTGTGTATGTGTGTATACATACATATACATGTATAAAATCTCCAGGGGGAGCCTTCAGACTGAGGAAAGAATTAAAAGAGGAGGAAGAGGACAGGAGATAAAATAAGAGAAGGAAAAAGGAGGAGGAGAGAGGCCAGGAGGAGAGAAGGGAAGAGGTCACTGAATCACTGATGTTCATCATGGGAACAATCAACTTTGAGAAGTTACTTTATGTGTACTGCTACTTTTAACCTCCAGTTTAGTAAGAATCAATGTCTATATATTACCACAAACCTATGAACTTTGACTGATTTCTGATTTGATGAGAAATGTGAATAAGTATTTGTTTGTGTTTTTACTTTTGATATAAATTAAGATCCATTATTAAATGGATTGATTCTAGGCTCTGGTCCTGCATTGGTTATTTGAAAATTTTAATCACCCGTCAAGTCATTAAGATGATTGTTTTGCCGATGAGTGATGATGTAATTAATGGTTTTAGTGGGTTTCATCAATCATATGCAGGAAGTCAATTCCTAATTCTCTCAAAACACAGACTGAATTCTCACTTTCTTTTACTCTGTCCTATCTGGTGATGAAAAATAGTTCAGTGTTCCCTTGAAGTGGATGAAGTGCTTAGTGTTTTTCTGGGTTTTTTCCTAAAGCTGGTAAATGATATGAGCAGACACAGTTGTTATGTGGACAATGTTTGTAGAATTGACTGAAGTCATATCAATGTTAGAATAATTACTAAAATATTCCACAGTGTGTTTCCTGAAGAAAATTATATCACCATTTGTTCAGCCTTGTAGCCAATTGACTGTAATAATTACTATATTGTATTCTGTTATTTGCTCACATGTTTTTTCCTATGACAGGTTAATATTTCAATATTTTTATGGAAAACAATGAGGTGAAACATAGGCAAAGGGTTTAGCATTTATCTCTATATTTATCTCTATATTTATTATTTTATAGGTGTCCATAATCACAGAAATACATCCATTTTACAAAGGTTCATAGCCTACATTCAAAATTGTTGATTTGACACATAGACATTTAAGTATGATTTTGGAATCTCTCTAAATTTTCCTCTCTTATTCCTCATGAAAACACCAAGTCCCCATTTTTTAACGCTGTGGCATATCAGGCTGAAACCCTCTAGTTTAATAATGGATATGACAGTTTTTTCTTTAAAAGAGGCTTTGTAATATCTTTCTTTGGCCTCTAATGCTTTCTTTAGTTTGACCTAAAGAAAGGTCAAAATTGAGAATGTTCCACAGAGATTTTTTTTCTCATTTTTGTAAGAAGACATTTAATTCTAAAGAAAAATAAAATGAAAACCAAGTGTTTACAGATAAGAGGGATTAGCAATGATGGAAAACGGAATGAGATGCACAAGTTGTCAGAAGGTGCCAAGGAAGAGGGAAATCTAGGTAAGAGATGTGCAGCTTAGTCAACTTTTTAGTGGTTAGAGAAATAGAATAATCATACTAATATCTTTTAATTCTTTACTGAGCCTTTACTGTGTGCCAGCCACTGTTCTAAGTGTTATATATGAATTAACTCATTTAAACCAGGATTTCTCAATCTGTTCACTATTGACATTTTGGACCAGATAATTCTTTGTTGTGGGGTTGTCCTATGCATTACAGAATGTTAAGCAGTATCCTTAGACTCCACCCATCAGATACAACCACCTTATCCCCAGATATAGCAAATACAAGTATCTGCAGACATTGCCAAAGTCCCCTAGGGAATAAAAATTTTTCCTGCTAGAGAGCCACTTATTTAAGCCCTAAAACAACTTTATGAAATATCTATTATTGTTCTTTCCATATAATCTTCTGTAAAATGGAGATAGAGTTTCAGTTCCTTGCCCAAGATTATCCAGCCAATAATTAGACACCTAGGAATTAAATCTAAGCTCTTGATTGTCATAACCCATGTTCTTAAGTATCGTATTTCACTATCTCTCATATTTTTCTCTAAGAGAAGCAAGGGTTTCCTCAACTACAAAAGGAACATAACCAATTTGTGATATTTCCTATGCATGTCACACTAATTCTAAGAAGGGAGAAATTAGCGTAGGTAGTGGCTGAGAAAGATTTGAGATTATCACTTGAGCTGAACTTGGATGGGGAGATTGGGTTGAAACACAAAAAAGACATGGATTTAGAAAACCACACCTTGTTACACAGTAATCTTATACATAACTGGTAACTGTTCACTAGATGTTTTGAGTTGCATGTGTTTTCCCAGACTTTATATAAAGAAAACTAAAACAAAAATAGCAACAACAAAGCAATCCAAAAGTCCCAGTGTCAAAAGTAGTTGCCCAGTCATATTTGGTTTACTATACAAATTATATTACCCAGCTTTCCCATAATTCATACTACAGTCTGGGGCTCTGAAAACAATATAGGTGGTGGTATAAGTTGCACTTGTTGATTTTATAACAGTTCTTTTTTATTTTTCTGGTTTCAAAAAGCTGTTCATATACTTATGCTGACCATATTTTTTTTTTCAGTCAGTGTAGTTATGAGCCCCTGGAGTATTCTAAACAACTTGAAGCAGCTTTTAGTTTCTAACTGTTATGCATGGAAAACATTAGGGGCATTTGCAGGGGATAGTAACACATCTCCTACAAAATATTCTGGGAAATCAATTAATGAAGAGTTACAATGTCAATCCACTTTGGGATGGGATGCAGCCAATTCTTCAGTAATTTGTATTCTAAACATAAAATGGCTTCCTGCACTCACTTTCAATTTCAGGAATCTCTGTCATTTGCGATTAGTGCTGACAGATCTCTGTCTGTGGTACAAATAAAATGAAATCAGCATCTAACTTTATTTCTCTGAACTTCCTGTCCTTGACGATTATGCTTACACCTATGAGTGGAGTAGAGATTACACACAACTGAAGCTAAATGTTGTCTACATGCTCAAATAGCAAACTGCTTTGGCCCATTTTCTTGTTTCCAATCTGGCAATCAGGAGATCTATGTCCTAATCTCAGTTTCACAGCTATCTACCTGAGATATCTATCAAGTCCATTCTAAGAACAGACTTGACTTCTTTGAAATTAGCAGTGTCCTCATCTGTACCATAGGAGTTTGATTTTTTTATTTTAAATTGTTAAAATGTAATATTTTTTGGTTGATCATTTCCTTCAATGTGAAGCCTTACTTTGCTGTAGTTTAAGATCATTTATTTATAACTGTATTTGAAGGGAGAAATGATAGCCAACATGGTATGGCTGAAAATTCTGGACACCAAAACACTGAGTCAATAGTTTTTAACAATATTTATAAGGTCAATCTTATTTCTTAAGTTTCTTTTTGTTTTAAGGACACCAAATTTTTTATGGATTTTTTCTTAGACTCTAGAGTTGGGGTATTGATTTTGCAAATATATTGCTCTGTATTTTCATTAATTAAAACCTGGGCCTTGAGAGGATAACATTTCTAAGAGCATACCAAATTTCCTCATAAATAAAATTCCCTGAAACCTTAGCCCAAAGCAACCTGGAATGAAGTATGGATAAAAATAAGTATTGAATATGAGCCAGCACCTGCCTTTAGTATTGACATTTCTCATTGGTTTCAAAGTCAATTTCAGAATTAATTTTAGGGAGACATTATTTACCTAGGGCTAAAAGAGGACCATTGATCACTAAAGAAACTGAAGAATCTGTTGCAAATCCATCCAGGACTCCTAATGGGGATGATAAATCCAGAAAGTAAAGCCATCAATTCAGCATGTAAGACAGAGGAAGAGCTGTTGGAACGTGTTTGAAGGAAGCCCACAAGACACACTCTACCAGAGGAGCCAGGTGATTGTCCATTTTACACAAGTAAGTCCTTTCATGTTACTGGAATATATCAAGGATGCAAAAAAATTACATTGTAGAATAACATACACCCAACAAAGTATCACTCAGATTGAACTATTTGTTTTCCGTATTTATTGCAGACATTAAAAAAAAAATAACATTACAAATAGACTGATATTTTTTTGGATTCTTTCTGAATCTCCCTTTTCTCCAGTGAAGTCATGGTACCTTCATATTTCAACATATTTAGTATCTCTCTATTGTCCATAATCTCTACAGGTTAGCCAGAGTAAGCTACGGTACAAATTGATATTTATTTATGTGTTATTAAAATGTACTTAAAGATATAATTTTGCAATTTTTTGCAATCAGTGTTATATTTTGAGATATATCCACATTTATGCATATAGATCTAAGTTATTAATTGTATTTCTGTATAGCATTCCAATGTATGAATATACTACAATTTATTTATGCATTCAAATATTGGTTTGTATTGAGATTACCTCTAGTTTATTGGTTTAGCAGAGATTACATTTTTGTACGTGGCTTCTTATTTAAATGTGTAAAGAATTTACATAAGGAACAAACATCAAAGTGGACATAGACATAAAGCACATGTTTTTAACTTTAGCTGAGGTTTACAAATTACTATCCAAAGTGGTTGTGGCAGTTTGCACTTCCTACAATAGAGTATTAAAGTTCTTTCTCTCATTCTTGTCAATAATTGGTATTATCAATTTCTCCCAATCTGAGAGTTGTGAGATCTCACTTTGGTATTCATATTTCATCTTGACACTCTGTATTTTTTTTGATATTTGACATTCTCATTAATCTTAAATCCTAAATAGTCAGTTATTGTAGTTTTTATTTCTGCATTTAGCTGAGTTATTTGGGAAACTTAAAAAAAAAAATTGGACTTTCACCTGGGAGTGGGTAAGAAGCAGAACAAGGCCCATACACTTGGAGCTCTTCCACCACCTGGGCTGGCCACCGAGTCTGGGCCCCCAGGGTGACTGTGTCCCTTCCTAGGGGAACCAGGGACATGGGAAATCTGAAGCCCTATGGTTCCTCTTTGTGATCCTAAAGAAGTGGCCATGGTCTTTATTTCACTAGACCTTGATGTTGGAATTTTAAAAAATGACAGAACATCAGGTAATGCCCATCAACATTTGGACCATGTATAGATTTACTGTCCATTTATAGAACGCTTGTTTATATAATCTGAAAAAGAAAAAAAAAAGATTCTCAACTTTTCTTTCAACCTTTTAAAAAGAAAGGTTGTCACATGTAAGTCTTCTGTATACAAAACTTTTAAGGACATATGATAAAGAAGAAATGGAAAAATTACATATCTTATAAATGCCCTTTTGTTAAAAAAAAATAGAAAAGAAATGTCTCTAAAAATAACTCCCTTTTTTTTTTTTTTTTGCTGTACGCGGGCCTCTCACTGTTGTGGCCTCTCTCGTTGCGGAGCACAGGCTCCAGACATGCAGGCTCAGCGGCCATGGCTCACAGGCCCAGCCGCTCCACAGCCTGTGGGATCTTCCCGGACCAGGGCACGAACCCTTGTCCCCTGCATCGGCAGGTGGACTCTCAACCACTGCGCCACCAGGGAAGCCCTAAAAATAACTCTTGGTAATGGAATTATTAGACAACTTCTAGAAGTTTCACCAGGAGCTGGAGCACAGATGTTAGAGGGGAAGGAGCAGAAGGTGGTAAAGAGGAAGAGAAGTAGGATTCTATGGTAGACTGCTCATATTTGGAAGATGTTTTCATATCATATTGTAATTATGTTCTGTGTGTACAACTTTTCCTGTTACTGTATCTATATTAACGATTTTAAGTATTTAGAAAATACTTCTAAAGTGTCTGATGCACATTAAAAGTAGATATAGTAAAATATACATTTTGTAAATATCCTTTTGTTAAAATTCAAATGAACTATTGTCCTCTGGATATGGATTTACTCAGTGCAGATGTAGCAGGAATGGATGTGCTATATTGTTAGCTCCAGCTCATGTATTCCCAACTGCCTTTGTTTGTTTGGCCAACCCTTTTGTAAGGGCCCTTTTTCCTGTTACTGCTGCAGAAGCCAATTTCCACAATCTTGCTGGGGAGGAAGCAGAAGCTGGCATTAACTTGACAACCTGGCTTATGGATCTTTGACCTGTCCCTAGTGAGTCCATGCTGTAATTTTACACCTTACTTTTATACTTCTTGCAAAATTTAGTCTCCTCCCTCTATTTGCCATGTGGATGATATAGTCATTTCTCCAATTGTCAGAAGCTAAATTTAGCAAAAAAAAAAAAAAAAAAAATTCTACTGGAAAGTGTAGAATTACTTACCCCCTCAATAGGGGCAACTTTATAAAATGTCTAAAAAGAAAAGGTTGATAACAGAGATGAATGTTGATACAGATAGATAGAGAATTTCTCTTGTAGCTGCAATTACATAGTAAGACAAAGTAAAACAAAGCAAAAACAAAAAGCACAAATTTTATGTTTATTTGTGGTGGGTTTGGTAGGGATGAGAGAGATTAAAGAGGCAGAAACTATTCCTAAACATTGAAGGTCTTCCCGAGCAGCCTTCAAGAAGACATGAAAAATAAGAAATTTACACGTATCATCTAAGGAAGAACATTTTGGGAAATGCATCATACAATATCTTCTAGAATTAGAAAGAGGATATTTTCTTCAAGATAGAGTTCAACTTACTAAAGCAGGACAGGGTAGACACATTACAATGGATGATTCAAGGGGAGTTTTATGAGGAGCAGGGAGAATGGAGACAGATATTCCCACTAGACACAGAGTCCTTAGATCTCTCATCCAGTCACGTAATAGAGGTTTGAATAGTAAGCCCTGAAAAATATTTCTGAGAACTTAGAGGAAAGGATATACAAGTAATATATCTGTCTTCCTGTAGTTTCTACACATGAATAATAACATGTTTGAATGGAGACTTTTTACTTCAAAATCTTTTTTTTTTTCTCACAAAATCTTACAGCTGTGCTCCAGACTGATTCTTTCCCCTTGCCTTTGCCATGAATTATTTTGCTCTGTTCCTTCTTTGTTTTCTTGTATTCCTTTTTTGTTTATTCTCAGCACTTGTAGGATTTATTTTATTAATCTTGAAGTTAAAATAATTCAGTAAAGAAACGTTTTATAGGAGCCTCTAACTATTGAGTTTGGCTTATAGAAATGAACACTTTTCTTCAGATAAGAAAATGATTCCCCAATTATTGCTATAAATATTTGTCTCCTTATCTGTTCTTTTCTTTCTTTCTCAAATGTGTCATTTTCATTTATTGAATTTCTTAGCTCTTTAATCTATTTCTATTTTATACCTTGTATGCTTTTATTTATTCTTTTGAGTTTAATTTTGTTTTCTGTAATAAACTACATCTTTCATTATCTCAATTTTATTTTTGAATGTTGTATTTGTGTTTTCATAACAGAGAAAAATCTCTCCTGGTTTCTGAGTCATCACATTTTGAAGGTATAATGACCTTGAGGCCTTGTTGAGAAACATTCTTTAAAATAAATAGGTGGCTTATTGTAAGTTCCTTTCATAGCAGGGGATCTTGATCTGATACTTTTGATGGTACCCATTCTTTTGAACTGATAAATATTTTCATGAGTCTGGTATTATTTTTCCATCCAAATTGGCTCTGTCCAAAGGACACTACATTCAACAAAACTCTGTTTAAGATTTGAAAGTAACTGAAAGACACTTTCACATACACAGTGTCTCCACAACTATACTGGCTGTGCAAGCTTCTTTAAAAAACACTATATTAGTGTTTGTTGGATATGAGAAGAACAATCAGTAAGAACACAAGAATAGAAATTTTAAAAAACAAAACATATCTTTATGTTAAATTGTTTTGTCAAGATAACAATATATTTAAATCAAAGAAGTTAAGGATAAGGAAGAGATGAGAAAATGTAGGTTTTGTGGACAATTTGCCTATAGACACAAGAGAAGACAGTATGTTATCACTTTGTTATTTGCCAATTTCCTATTTGTTATTCTTTTAATATATACAAGCAGAAATTTAAGACAAGGATAAATTTGCACTATCTTATGGGTTACCTACAAGTTAAAAGGCCCTAAAACAATTAGAATTTTTTAAAATGATATTATGATATAAAAAAAAGTGTTGAAGTCACCTCTTGCCTTTATAGGTGTTTCTGATAGATCTTTAGAGGATATGGTTTATTATGTTTAAAAGAAGGGTGGGAATTGAATGAGCTTTGGAGTTATGTCATTGCCATATCAGAGGTCCCCATTTTAAGGAAGATGTTGATTCCTAAGGAGAGAGCAACAAAAATGATGAAGGTGTACTGCCATAAATCCAGCTACCCCAGAGAACGTAAGGCAGGGGAATAATAGAGTACTTGTCATCAAATATTTGAAGAGGGTAATAAATTTATTCTACTGTGCTCCAACTGGCAGAAATAAAATTAAAGACTGAAATTGCAATGAGAACATTTTGCTTTATAAAAGGAAGACATTTACAACACTTAGTATCCTTTGCTGCTGAAGTTGTTGAAGCAGCAGCTCTGTTGAACATAGAGTGGTTTTAGGGTGGAAGATTTCCTGCAAGATATCTAACAGGCCATCATCCCTCTGAACTCCTGTGGTGATTCCACTAAATATCATGTTTAATTTCACCAGAATTTTAAGGTTAGAGAACATTTGTTCTCTTCCATTCAAATAAACCTTTATAATTAAAGGAGTGTTTGAATTGTGAAATCTGCAAAGTTAAATTGCATTGCATTTAATTTAGTAAAATTAAAATGCCTAGAGATATCCTGGTTAGAACATTAGCCATATTTAGACTGGTAATTAATGTCTAATTGGACACTAGTACTCAATTTTGTGGTAATGAAATAATGGCTAAAAATACCAACCAGTATTTAAAAAATATGTGATATATATCCTGAAGCAATTTTCTTAAATACAAGACTGAGAGATGTGATTGCTGATGAAAGTAGTATTGTGATCTTATGACATATGGCTATGAATTCTTATTTGAGGGATATAAAAATATTTTTTATTGTACATTAGGCTCAAGACCCAGGAAAAGCCAATGTTTTAGTTTAAGTCAGAAGGTGGAGAAAAAACGATGTTCCAGTTTGAAGGCAATCAGGCAGGAATTCTCTCTTACTTGGGGGAGGGTTTGCCTTTTTGTTCTATTCAAGCCTTCAGCTGATTGGATGAGGACCATCTACATTAGGAAGAGCAGTCTGTTCCACTCAGTTCACTGATTTAAAAGTTAATTTCATCTAAAAACACTGTCAGGGAAACACCCAGAGTAATGTCGACTCAATATGTGGGCACCCCAGGGCTCAAGCAAGCAAATACATAAAACTAATTATAACAGGTAGTATTTGCAGCCAAAGCTAAACATATTCTTTGGAAATGTTTGAACTGACTCCAACAGGACTCTATATATTGTTAAATCCCCAACATATATTGTGACAAACACATTGGAAATTTTTGGACAAATTGTTACTATAAGCTATCACAACCATTTAAAAATCAAATCAGTCAACCAACCATACAAAACACTAAGTAAAACACACAGAGGTGGCCTGGCTTTGAATAATGCTTAAAGAAAAAGAAAAATTTTTTAAGTACGAAATAAGATCATCATTCCCCATCATCATCATTGCTCTGATGTAGCTCATTATATTTAGAAAACCATAAGACATTGTTTTCATGATAAAAATCCAAATTCATATTAGAGCACTTTTGCTCCCAGAATATTTCCAAGATTTTAATACAAATTATGATTGTGTGAGCTAGGAAAATTGGGGACACAAGATCATAAATAATAGTGCTTTTAGTAAAAGATTTTGTAGAACTATTTCTACTGATTGTTTAGCATATACTTTCAAAAATAATAATTTCAGAAGATGAGAACTGTTTCCCAAAAAGTAGACATCGTACTTCAAGGATAGTATGACTTTGCAGATGATTCCATTCCTTGTGTGTTTATCAGGTAATGGCAGAGGAACGATGGCTGTGAATGTTAAATACAGAGGTAAAAACTAATGCTGTTACCATATCACTTAACATCTAAATATATGCTATTTATTTTGATGTTATTTCAAGTATTTATTTTGATAATTCAGCCTTTTTTATGTCCTTTAAAGGGGTTTTTGTAGCTCATACTGAGTGCTATAATGGCACATAATAGGAACTCAATTAATATTGGCCATTTGTTAAGAGTGTGGACATGTGTCTATGACATATCTGTATGCACATGATTCCAAATAATAATGAGCAGCCAATAAATTAGAAGACCAACAGACAGTAACATACATGGCTATGATTTAGTAGATAATCAAGTGAGCTCTAGAAGACATTTCTTGTTCCTTAAAGATGAATGTATCTAAAATAAAATCATGGGTGTTGTACCAGAAGAATATTCTTCAAACATTAAAATAAAGTTGGATGCTAAAACAGAACAACACATTTAAGTCAGAATTGATCAAAGGAATATGGGCAGACAACATCTGACAGTGAATAATGGAGTGAATTTCTGGTAATTATTAATCAGAATTATTAGTTAAATCAAAGTTAGGGCTAGAAAAATGTGGGCTGGATTATAGGATATTCTGTCAAGATGAGTAAATTATCCAATTCAGTTAATTAATTCTGGAATCTTTCTGATGTGAGGCTTCTTTTAAAACCTGTATTGTAGGCTGCATTTCTACCCATCCTGGAGAAGCTACATCTGATCCTTGAAAGGAATTATCCTTAGGGGAAAAAAAATAGCAGGAATCTTGCTTCTCTTCTAGAATAACTGTATCCCTCTTATTTCGATCTTCCTTTTCATCATGTCAGAAAGGAACACTGCCTTACCCCATCAGTAAAAGAGAAGGATGTACATGGACAGCTTACTTACCTCTCAGCTGATGGGGCAGGAAAAGGTGGTGCCTACACCTGAAGTTAAGTGGAGCTTGTAGCTCTCTAGTAAATGTTATTATAATTACGTTGTAAATAGAATTGTTAAGAATCACAAGTTGATTTGGGACTTTTTGTTTAAACTATTTTGCTTATCTATATTTAGAGGCTGCACAGTGTAAAGGAAAGAACATCAAGGTAGAATTCCAGAGAATTAACTCTACACCTTGATTTTATACCACCTGCAATTTCAATTCTTCCTGTGTCTGTTTCTGATATAGACTGAATGTTTATATCTCCTTCAAATTTCATAAGGTGAAATCTTCACCCCCAATGTGGTGGTTTTAGGAAGTGGGGCCTTTGAGAGTTAATTAGGTCATGAGGATATTGCCCTCATGAATGAGATTAGTGATCTTATAAAAGAGACTCCAGAGAGGTCCCTAGCCCCTTCTACTATGTGAGGACTCAGCAAGAAGATTGCTGTTGATGAACTAGGACATGAGCCCTCAGCAGACACTGGATCTGCTTGTGCCTCCATCTTTGATTTCCCAGCCTCCAAATCTGTGGGAGATAAATTTTTGCTGTTTAAGCCACCCACTCTATGGAATTTTTGTTACAGCAGCCTGAAGTGAATAATAAATTTTCTTTATTTATAAAATAAAGTAATACCTCTACTATTACTTGATAGATCAAGTGGGTCATCTTCAAACAGGCCATGAATTACCTATTAATTATTGGATCACTTTGGAGAAAGAAGGGAAATATATTTATCTGGTAGGCCCCTTATATCTCTTGTCTCTCATCGGTTAAATTTTGCCTCATAGCATATTAACTTCAGTATGCTTTTGAGTTATTGATTCCACTTATGCAGATGCTGGCAAAATTAGATCTTATGACTCAGAGGGCAATCTTTCATCTGAAACTATCAGTGAAGAGAGAAGGCAGATCTTCCCATTCTCGATGGTTAGGACCTGGATTCTTGTACTAATGTATCTCCTGTAGCAGTGGGCAAAATGGACACTGTCAGAGCCCAACCCTCTCCTCAGGGAGGCCATAGGCACAGGGGATATTAGGCAACGGGGCTATGATAGTGTCAGCCAGGGCTTTCTGTCAAGCAAGAGGTCAAGGTTCCATGATTTAGGTGAGTCCAAGTAAATTGGGCTTATAACTAGAACTGAAACACATACTTTAAGAAACAGTGGCTTAAATTTTCTAAAAAATTGTTACTCTTTATTCTTTTGAGGAATGCCTAAGAAATTATACTGTTTCTATGGTACCAACCGGCATCATGAAATCAGTAGGATTTTGGGAGCAAAATTCCCTATCTCTTTTATATTATTCTGAAATTTTAAGAAGATTTACATGGTTCTGGTAGAAATATATTAGCAAAGGTGTTAATAATTGTCATAATATTGCCTGTCAGGAAAACTAAAGTAAGTGAGGATTCTGGCAGCAACACGTAACATCCAGTGACAGCTCATGAAACAATTTAACCCCCAGTTGTGAGCTGTGTAGGGACACATCTGCTTCATTTATTAAAGATCACTTCTGGCTCTGGACTGGGAGTTTTCTAACATTTCTACGATGGGTTGGAAAAAATATTTATAATAAACATAGTGTATAAGTAAGATAGACACACATTCTGATGCATGCTATCCTTTCATTTGGGTTAGAGAATTCAACGGAAGCTAAAAGATTGCCTAAATGATTCACTCACCTGACAAAAATGCACATTGCTGCAACTTTTTGGGTAATGGGAAAATAGATTTATAGTTTAATAAATTTTATTGATAATAAGGATTCTACTGAAAAAAAAATGAGACTAAAATGGCAATCTCAGTGAAGAACATGGAGAGAAAGGAGTGCCATACTCTGATTATATTTGCTGGGAAACCTGGGATTCACAGTTTTCCTCCCTCCCTCCATCTTCCCTCCTTCCTTTCCTTCCTTCCATCCTTCCTTCCTTCCTTCCATCTTTCCTTCCTTCTTTCCTGCATTCCTTCCTTACTTCTTTTTCTTTATCAACTATTTTTTCATACCTCTTGAATGTAGAAAATCTATGTTGAGGGGTAAAGAGCTGTAGAAATCAGTTAAGCTGGTGAACTCATCTTCAAATCAAAGCTGTCTCTGAGTGATACCATCTAGTCAGAATGGAGCAAGAATAGTATATATTATATTTCTGAGGGGTAAAATGATGAGAAACAAATTGTACACTCTTAATGATTTTTCTTTTCCTTTTACTATGTTAGATAAGATGGTTAATTATCAATGTTTTGAAAGGAACTTCTTCCCAGATAATAAAATAACAACAGGATGTATGTAGCAATATGAGCCTGAGAGCTGTAAAACACTCCAGAAATAGGACTAAAAACTGGAAATAAATTAGACTAAATTCTTCAAAAGTTTTCAACTGAAACCATATGAATGAAAGTTTTTCCCTATCCAAATAGGGGTCAAAGCTTATCAGGTAAAGAATATTATTTCCTGGGAAGAAGAATATTGCTGTGAATCCACTAATGTTTGGTGAATCAGTCCTTACACAGTCTGTTTAAGAAACTAGTACCTTTCTTATATAAATAAATTGTTTATTTGGAACAATAGAGAGTTTGAACATATTTTCAAGTTTTAACATTTGAGAGTCAAATATATTTGAATTCATGTGTGCAGGTATTAAAACTTGTCTTGCAGTAGTTGTTATAATGTAAATATTTAACATGCTAGTGAGAATCTTCTTGTTTCCCTTAGTATGTTTTAACTACTTAAGGTTAATTTGAAGTTGGTAAACAACTTGAGAACATTTTGTTTTGTCTTGGTTTTGTTTTATTTTTCTGTTTCAACTATACATGATGATGATTCTTTGTACTACAACTCCCCACTCCAAAAGAACTATGGACATTATATTAACACGTTTACAAATTGAATTTTATGTTACAGTACCAATTTTGCATTTTAAGACTAATTATGCATTCCCTATTTTATTTATTTTCACATAAGTAGAAAATTATCTCGCAATACCAAGAGATATATTATGGGTTGAATTATATCCTCTTAAAAAACACGTTGTGATACCTAATTCCAGGTATCTCAGAATGTGATCTTATCTAGAGATAGGGTCTTTACAGAGTCTTTACAGAGGTAATTAAGTTAAAATTAGATCATTAGAATGGACCTTAATCCATTATGACCAGTTTCCTTATAGACAGTGTGATTTTGGACACAGAAGCACATAGAGAATGAAAATAACGTGAACACACAGGGAGAATACCATCTACAAGGCAAGGGATGCCTGAAGCTACCACAGAGTAAGAGAGAGGCATGGAACAGGTTTTCCTTCACAGCCCTCAGAGGGAAAAAAACTTGCTGACATTTTGATTTCAGGCTCCTCGCCTCCAGGACTATGTGATAACAATAAATTTTTGTTGTTTAAGCTACCTAGTTTATGGTACTTAATTATAGTGCTCCCAGGAAACTAATATAAGGTATTTGTCCAAAGTCATTATCAAGAGGGTGTGTTTGGGGTTCTGGGTGCTACATCAATCATCCTGGGGAATTATCTACCCAGTGTCATTGTTAAGGAGAAGTTTAGGGGATGATGATTACTTTGAGAGATTATTATCACATAGGGATGCACTGCCTTGGAGTAAACATAAGCAACATGTCTATATACTCTCTGTAGGAAGTTTTCTCAGTTGAGGGAAAAAAAAGTCCAACATATAAAAAAAATAACAAAATGATGGAAAGAAAGAAATGAGATTATATAATTGTAAGATTCTCTATAGAAAGAATTCTAAAATGACCTCCATATTTCTTTGCCCTAGTTGAAAAATCCCATGTAATCCTCATCCCTTGAATGTGAGGAAGACTTGGAATATGGTGGATTTTGCTGCTATTATTATGTTACATTATATGGCAAAAAGATTTTACAAATGTAATTGTATCTCAATCAGATGATTTTAAGTTTATTAAATGGGAGATTATCCTGAGTGTGATTGACATAATTGGATGAGCCCTTAAAAATGGCTGGAGAGATTGGAAACAATATAAATTTTCCTGATATCTCAGAAAGAGCAAATTTCTAAGGTATGACTAGGGCTACATGAAGGGAAATGGTGGATGGCCTCTAAGCACTGAGAATGTGTACTATAGTTGACAGCTAACAAAAAGTCAGGGAACTCTTCCCTACTAGAGGTGCAAAACACTGAATTATTCTAGGAGGCATTGAGGTTGGAAGATTTCCCTGAGCCAGAGATGAGACTACAGCACTAGTTGGCACCTTGATTTTATCCTTGTGAGACCCTTAGCAGAAAATCCAGTTATGGACTTTTGGTGTATAGGACTGTAAGATAATAAATGGGCAGTGTTTTAAGTTGTTAAGTTGTGGGAATTTTTTTTACACAACAACAGCAAGCCAAGACATATCCTTACAATGCATGTGAAGTGGTGCATTATTATTTGAGGATAGAGGATGAATAGTTAAATAAAACAAAATTTTTAAAAGTGAAAAAATTAAGCCAACTGTGGAAGAAAAAAGGAATACAAAAAAATCAATTAGTCCAAAAGAAGGCAGAAAACAAAAAAACTGATGATACTAACAAAAAACATCTAGCAGTTAGATAGATTTTAATCAAGTACCTCAATGACACCTAAGGTATACTGTCTAAACACTCCAATAAAAGGTAGAGATTTTCAAATTGGGAAAAAAATCCAACTATATGCTATTTACAATAAATCCACTTTAATTATACAGATATATACATCTGAGTAAAAGTAAAATGATGGAAAATTACCATTCTAACAGCTAAGCTTTTAAGAAGCTGGAATATTTATATTAACATGAGAAGTAATAGACTTTAGTACAAAAAATATTACTAAGGCCAAAGACGATCATTACACAAGGATAAAGATATCAGTTTCCCATGGATATATAATAACCCTAAAAGTGAAAGCAACAAAGAAAAAATTCAAAATTGCAAAACTGATACAATGCAAAACAAAATAGACAATTCTGTAATTATATATGCACTTACCTTTCAGTAATTAATAGAACTAGTAAATAAAAAAATGAGTATGGTGGGAGGAGCTTCAAGATAGCAGAAGAGTTAGAGGTGGAGATCACCTTCCTCCCCACAAATACATCAGAAATACATCTACATGTGGAACAACCCCTATAGAACACCTACTGAACGCTGGCAGAAGACCTCAGACTTCCCAAAAGCCAAGAAATTCCCCACATACATGGGTAGGGCAAAAGAAAAGAGAAATAACAGTGACAAAAGAATAGGGACAGGACCTGCACCTAAGGGAGGGAGCTGTGAAGTAGGAAAGGTTTCCACACACACTAGGAAGCCCCTTCTCAGACGGAGACTGCAAGTGGTGGAGGGGGGGAAGCTTTGGAGCCATGGAGGAGAGCGCAGCAACAGGGGTGCGGAGGGCAATGCAGAGAGATTCCTGCACAGAGCATCAGTGCCAGCCAGCACTCACCAGCCCGAGAGGCTTGTCTGCTCACCCGCTGGGATGGGTGTGGGCTGGGAGCTGAGGCTCCAGCTTTGGAAGTCGTATCCCAGGGAGAGGAATAGGGCTGGTTGTGTGAACACAGCCTGAAGGGGGCTAGTGCACCACAGCTAACCAGGAGGGAGTCCAGGAAAATTTCTAGAGCTGCTGAAGAGACAAGAGACTTTTTCTTGGGTCTTTGTTTAGCGGTGCGTGAGGAGAGGGGATTAAGAGCACCACCTAAACGAGCTCCAGAGATAGGCATGAGCCGTGGCTATCAGTGCGGACATCAGAGACGGGTATGAAATGCTAAGGCTGCTGCTGCAGCCACCAAGAAACCTGTTTGCAAGCACAGGTCACTATCCACACCTCCCCTCCCGGGAGCCTGTCCAGCCCGCCACTGTCAGGGTCCCCTGATCCAGGGACAACTTCCCCTGGAGAACACACGGTACCTAAGGCTGTTGCAATGTCACACCAGCCTCTGTAGCCGCAGGCTTGCCCCGCATCTGTACCCCTCACTCTCCCCCAGGCAGAGTGAGCCAGAGTCCCGAATCAGCTGCTCTTTTAACCCCATCCTATCTGAGCAGGAACAGATGTCCTCAGGCGACCTATATGCAGAGGCAGGGCCAAATGCAAAGCTTAACCCCAGGAGCTGTGTGAACAAAGAGAAATGGAAATCACTCTCAGCAGCCTCAGGAGCAGCAAATTAAATCTGGACAATCAACCTGACATACCCTGCATCTGTGGAATACCTGAATAGGCAACGAATCAGCCTTAACTGAGGTGGTGGACTTTGGGAAAAATTTTATATATATATATATTTTTTTTTTCCCCTTTTTCACTTTTTGCGAGTATGTATGTGTATGCTTCTGTGTGTGATTTTGTCTGTATAGCTTTGCTTTTACCCTTTGTCCTAGGGATCTCTCTGTCCATTTTTGTTTTTCTCTTTAGTATAGATTTCAATGCTTTTTATCATTGGTGGATTTGTTTATTGGTTTGGTTGCTCTCTTCTTTCTATTTTTTATAACTTTATTTTTTTAATAATTATTTTTTTATTTCTTATTTTAATAACTTTTATTTTATTTTTCTTTCATTTTTTCTCCCTTTTATTCTGAGCCATGTGGACGACAGGGTTTCAGTGCTCCGGCCAGGCGTCAGGGCAGTGCCTCTGAGATGGGAGAGCCAAATTCAGGACACTGGTCCACCAGAAATCTCCCAGCTCCACATAATATCAAAAGGTGAAAATCTCCCAGAGATTTCCATCTCAATGCCAAGACCCAGCTCCACTCAGTGACCAGCAAGCTACAGTGCTGGACACCCTCTGCCAAACAACTAGCAAGACAGGAAAACAAACACACCCATTGGCAGACAGGTTTCTTAAAGTCATAATAAGGTCACAGACACCCCAAAACACACCAACGGATGTGGATCTGCCCACAAGAAAGACAAGATCCAGCCTCGTCCACCAGAACCCAGGCACTAGTCCCCTCCACCAGGAAGCCTACACAACCCACTGAACCAACCTTAGCCACTGGGGACAGACACCAAAAACAATGGGAACTATGAACCTGCAGCCTGTAAAAAACAGACCCCAAACACAGTAAGTTAAGCAAAATGAGAAGACAGAGAAACACACAGCAGATGTAGGAGCAAGGTAAAAATCCACCAGACCTAACAAATGAAGAGGAAATAGGCAGTCTACCTGAAAAACAATTCAGAATAATGAAAGTAAAGATGTTCCAAAATCTTGGAAATAGAATGCAGAAAATACAAGAAACATTTAATACGTAACTAGAAGAACTAAAGAGAAAACAAACAATGATGAACAACACAACAAATGAAATTAAAAATTCTCTAGAAGGAAACAGTAGCAGAATAACTGAGGCAGAAGAACGGATAAGTGACCTCAAATATAAAATAGTGGAAATAATTACTGCAGAGCAGAATAAATAAAAAAGAATGAAAAGAATGGAGGACTGTCTCTGAGACCTCTGGGACAACATTATACACACCAGCATTCGAATTATACGGGTCCCAGAAGAAGAAGAGAAAAAGAAAGGGACTGAGAAAATATTTGAAGAGATTATAGTTGAAAATTCCTTAATATGGGAGAGGAAATTGTTAATCAAATCCAGGAAGCACAGAGAGTCCCATGAAGGATAAATCCAAGGAGAAACATGCCAAGACACATATTAATCAAACTATCAAAAATTAAATATGAAGAAAAAGTATTAAAAGCAGCAAGGGAAAAACAACCAATAACATACAAGGGAAGACCATAAGGTTAACAGGTGATCTTTCAGCAGAAACTCTGCAAGACAGAAGGGAGTAGAAGGAAATATTTAAAGTGATGAAGGTGAAAAACCTACAACCAAGATTATTCTACCCAGCAAGGATCTCATTCACATCTGATGGAGAAATTAAAACCTTTACAGACAAACAAAAGCTAAGAGAATTCAGCACCACTGTACCAGCTTTACAACAAATGCTAAAGGAACTTCTCTAGTCAGGAAACATAAGAGAAGGAAAAGACCTACATTAACAAACCCAAAACCTTTAAGAAAATGGCCCTAGGAACACACATATCAATAATTACCTCAAATGTGAATGGACTAAATGCTCCAACCAAAAGACATAGACTGGCTGAATGGATAAAAAATAAGACCCAGATATATGCTGTCTTCAAGAGACCCACTTCAGACCTAGGGACACATACAGACTGAAAGTGAGGGAATGGAAAAAGATATTGCATGCAAATGAAATCAAAAGAAAGCTGGAGTAGCAATTCTCATATCAGACAAAATAGACTTTAAAACAAAGAGTGTTACAAGAATATAAAGAAGGACACTACATAATGATCAAGGGATCAATCCAAGAAGAAGATATAACAGTTGTAAATGTTTATAAACCCAACATAGGAGTACCTCAATACATAAGGCAAATACTAACAGCCATATAAAGGGAAAGAGACAGCAACACAATCATAGTAGCAGACTCTTAACACCCCGCTTTGACCAATGGACAGATCATCCAAAATGAAAATAAATAAGGAAACACGAGCTTTAAATGATACATTAAAAAAGATGGACTTAATTGATACTTATAGGACATTCCATCCAAAAACAACAGAATACACTTTCTTCTCAAGTGCTCATGGAACTTTCTCCAGGATAGATCATATCTTGGGTCACAAACCAAGCCTTGGTAAATTTAACAGAATTGAATTTGTATCAAGTATCTTTTCCAACCACAATGCTGTGAGTCTGGACATCAATTACAGGAAAAAATCTGTAAAAAACAAACAAACAAACAAACAAAAACACATGGAGGCTAAACAATACACTACTTAATAACCAAGAGATCACTGAAGAAATCAAAGAGGAAATGAAAAAAATACATAGAAAAAAATGACAATGAAATTATGACGACCCAAAACCAATGGGATGCAGCAAAAGCAGTTATAAGAGGGAAGTTTACAGCAATATAATCCTACCTTAAGAAACAAGAAATATCTCAAATAAACAACCTAACTTTACACCTAAAACAATTAGAGAAAGAACGAAAAAAAACCCCAAAGTTAGCAGAAGGAAAGAAATCATAAAAATCATAGCAGAAATAAATGAAAAAGAAATGAAGGAAACAATAGAAAAGATCAATAAAGCCAAAAGCTAGAACTAGCTTTTAGCTTGAAAAGTTAAACAAAATTGATAAACCATTAGTCAGACACATCAAGAAAAAAAAAAAGAGAAGACTCAAATCAATAGATTTAGAAAGAATATGTAACAAGACTGAGACTGCAGAAATACAAAGGATCATGAGAGATTACTACAAACAACTATATGCCAATAAAATGGACAGCCTGGAAGAAATGGACAAATTCTTAGAAATGCACAACATTCTGAGACTGAACCAGGAAGAAATAGAAAATATAAACAGACCAATCACAAGCACTGAAATTGAGACTGTGATTAGTAATCTTCCAACAAACAAAAGCCCAGGACCAGCTTGATTCACAGGTGAATTCTATCCAACATTTAGAGAAGAGCTAACATGTATCCTTCTCAAACTCTTCCAAAATATAGCAGAGGGAGTAACATTCCCAAACACATTCTACAAGGACACCATCACCCTGATAACAAAACCAGATAAAGATGTCACAAAGAAAGAAACTACAGACCAATAACACTGATGAAGATAGATGCAAAAATTCTCAACAAAATACTATCAAACAGAATCCAATAGCACATTAAAAGGATCATACACCATGATCAGGTGGGGTTTATCCCAGGAATGCCAGGATTCTTCAGCATATGCAAATCAAACTATGTGATACATCATATTAAAAAAATGAAGAATAAAAACCATATGGTCATCTCAATATATGCAGAATAAGGTTTTGACAAAATTCAACACCCAGTTATGATTAAAAAAAAAAAAAAAAAAAACAGAAAGTAGGCATAGAAGGAAATTTCCACAACATAATAAAGGCCATATATGACAAACCCACAGCCAACATTATCCTCAATGGTGAAAAACTGAAAACATTTCCACATTAATTAGGAACAAAACAAGGTTGCCCACTCTCACCATTATTATTCAACATTGTTTTGGAAGTTTTAGCCACAGCAATCAGAGAAGACAAAGAAATAAAAGGAATCCAAATTGGAAAAGAAGAAGTAAAGCTGTCACTGTTGGCTGATGACATGATACTATACATAGAGAATCCTAAAGATGCTACCAGAAAACTACTAGAGCTAAACAATGAATGTGGTAAAGTAGCAGGTCACAAAATTAATGCATAGAAATCTCTTGCATTCCTCTACACTAATGATGAAAAATCTGGAAGTGAAATTAAAGAAACACTCCATTTACCATTGCAATAAAAAGAATAAAATACCTAGGAATAAACCTACCTAAGAAGACAAAAGTCCTGTACGCAGAAAACTATAAGACACTGACAAAAGAAATTAAACAGGATGCAAACAGATGGAGAGATATACCATGTTCTTGGATTGGAAGAATCAACACTGTGAAAATAACTATACTACCCAAAGCAATCTACAGATTCAATGCAATCCCTGTCAAGCTACCACTGTCATTTTTCACAGAACTAGAACAAAAATTTTCACAATTTGTATGGAAACACAAAAGACCCCAAATAGCCAAAGCAATCTTTAGAAAGAAAAACGGAGCTGGAGGAATCAGACTTCCTGACTTCAGACTATACTATGAAGCTAAAGTAATCAAGACAGTATGGTAGTGGCACAAAAACAGAAATACAGATCAATGGAACAGGATAGAAAGCCCAGAGATAAACCCACACACATATGGTCACCTTATCTTTGATAAAGGAGGCAGGAATATACAGTGAACAAAAGACAGCCTCTTCAATAAGTGCTGCTGGGAAAACTGGACAGCCACATGTAAAAAGCAAAATTAGAACACTCCGTAACACTATACACAAAAATAAACTCAAAATGTATTAAAGACCAAAATGTAAGGCCAGACACTATCAAACTCTTAGAGGAGAACATAGGCAGAACACTCTATGACATAAATCACAGCAAGATCCTTTTTGACCCACCTCTTAGAGAAATGGAAATAAAAACAAAAATAAACAAATGGTACCTAATGAAACATCAAAGCTTTTGCACAGCAAAGGAAACCATAAACAAGACGAAAAGACAACCCTTAGAATGGGAAGAAATATTTGCAAATGAAGCAACTGACAAAGGATTAATTTCCAAAATTTACAAGCAGCTCATGCAGCTCAACAACAACAACAACAACAACAAAAACACAAATAAATAACCCAATACAAAAAAGGGCTGAAGACCTAAATAGCCATTTCTCCAAAGAAGATATACAGATTCCCAACAAACATATGAAAGAATGCTCAACATTGGGCTTCCCTGGTGGTGCAGTGGTTGGGAGTCCGCCTGCCGATGCAGGCGTGTTCGTGCCCCAGTCTGGGAAGATCCCACATGCCATGGAGCGGCTGGGACTGTGAGCCATGGCCACTGAGCCTGCACGTCCAGAGCCTGTGCTCTGCCATGGGAAGAGGCCACAACATTGAGAGGCCTGCATACCGCAAAAAAAAAAGAAAAAAAAAAGAATGCTCAACATCATTCATCATTAGAGAAATGCAATCAAAACTACAATGAGATATCATCTCATAACAGTCAGAATGCCATTATCAAAAAATCTACAAGCAATAAATGCTGGAGAAGGTGTGGAGAAAAGGGAACCCTCTTGCACTGTTGGTGAGAATGTAAGTTCATAAAGCCACTATGGAGAACAGTATGGAGGTTCCTTAAAAAAACGAAAATAGAACTACCATATTACCCAGCAATCCCACTACTGGGCATATACCCTTAGAAAACCATAATTCAAAATGAGTCATGTACCAAAATGTTCATTGCAGCTCTATTTACAATTGCCAGGACATGGAAGCAACCTAAGTGTCCATCAACAAATGAATGGATAAAGAAGATGTGGCACATATATACAATGGAATATTACTCAGCCATAAAAAGAAACAAAATTGATTTATTTGTAGCGAGGTGGATGGACCTAGAGTCTGCCATACAGAGTGAAGTAAGTTAGAAAGAGAGAAAAAAAAATACTGTATGGTAACACATATAAATGGAATTGAAAAAAAAGAAAAGGTCATGAAGAACCTAGCAACAGGATGGGAATAATGACGCAGACCTACTAGAGAATGGACTTGAGGACATGGCGGGGGGAAGGGTAAGCTGGGACAAAGTGAGAAAGTGGCATGGACATATATACACTACCAAATGTAGAATAGATAGCTAATGGGATGCAGCCACGTAGCACAGGGAGATCAACTTTGTGCTTTCTGACCACTTAGAGTGGTGCGATAGTGAGGGTGGGAGGGATGTAGATGCAAGAGGGAAGAGATATGGGGATATATGTATATGTATAGCTGATTTATTTTGTTATAAAGCAGGAACTAACACACCATTGTAAAGCGATTATACTTCAATAAAGATGTTAAAAAAAATCAGTATGACTATATAATCCCTAAACAACCCTGTCAACTAATCAGTTAACATAACAGAACACTCCATCCACAACAGCTAAATACCCATTTTAAAATATGCTCACCTGGAACAGTCACTAATGGAAGGTTTTTCTGAGTCATAAAACAAAACTTAGCAAATTGAAAAAATTAAGTTATACAAAGTTTTTTTTTTCCAGATTACAACAGATTAAACTATATATCAATAATAGAAAAAATTGTGGAAAATCTCTAATATTTTAAATTAAACAACACATCTCTAATTACCCCATTGTTCAAAAAGGAAATCACAAGAGAAATTAGAATATATTTTGAGTTGGATATAAATGAAGACACAAAGGACACAGCATGTCTTTATTCTGTGAAGTCACCATTATTGAAAAGTTATAACATTACAGGAGTATGTTACAAAATACCACAGGTCTCAGTTCATTGATCTAAGCTTCTGCATTAAGAAACTTGAAAAAGAGGAGCAAATTAGACTCAAGGCAAGAATAAGGAAGGAAATAATAAATAGAAGAACAGAAACTTTTGAAATTAAGAACAGAAAACAATAAAGAATATTAATTAATCAAAACTGCCCCTTTGAAAAATAATTAATGAAATTGATAAACCTCTTACCACACTGACCAAGAGAAAAAAAAGAAAGCAGAGATTACAAATATTAAAAATAAAATTGAATCTATCACTACCATAAAGAGAGTAAAAAGAGAATTAAGGAATACTACAAGTAACTCTATACCCATTAATTTGATAATTTTTATAAAACAGAAAATTCTCAGAAGACAGAGTGCCATATTTCACAATAAAAATAGATACATGAATACTGTATATTGAAGAAATTGTGTTGATACTTAAATTGTCACAAAGAAAATTCTTGGATTTGATGGAAAATTCTACCTAATCTTACAAAATATTTAAAGAGGAAATAATACCAATTCTACAAAAACTATGAACACAGATGAGGAGGGGACAATTCTCAACTGTCCTTAATTAGGTCAGAAGTTCTCTGATAACAGAACCACACAAAGGCATTATAGCAAAATAAAAATAGACCAATATTTGTCATGAACACAGATACCTATACCTTAAACAAATTATTAGAATTTCAAAACAAACAATATGACCAAGTGCAGTTTATCTAGGGAATGCAAATTTTTTATTATTTAAATTTAAATCTTTCACTAAATTTGGGAAGATTTTGCCTGATATTCTTTAAATATTTTATTTGACCAATTTTCTCTCTTCTTCTGAGACAATGTTTATAATTATACTTTATATATAAGTATAATGCATGTAACTGACATAATGGAAAATCATACATAGTGTCAAACTTTTCATACTGTCCTGAGAGGATCCCTGAATACTGGATCAAATTTTTCATTTCTTTTTAAATCTCTTTTTTTTCAGGTAGAATAATTTCTGTTAAACTATCTTCAAGTTCACTAAGTTTTTCATTACCATTCTGCTATAAAGTATATCCAGTGAATATTTTTACCTCAAATATTATGTATCAATTCTAATTCTTTAATTTGATTATATCTTATACAATCAATTTATCTGCTGAGATATTCTTTTATTTATTACAATATTCCCAAGCATATTACGTGTAACTTTCGGGTATACTGGGTGAAAATCCTTAGGATCAACAACATCTTGTGGAAAAACACCTTGATCTGGAATTTGTAGCAATAGCAAGCTCCTTCTTGCGCTCTCTCCTAAAAGCACATTCTTTGATTTTTATAAGTTCATGTTTAATGGTAATGAATGATGTATGAAGGGGGTCTCGACAATGATATGTTATGAACAGGTAGATATATGTGTGCACTATTTTCAAATTTTACACACTTACTGCAGCTTGAGGCATTGATTTCCCTGCTCTTATACAGCTGGCAGCCATCATGAGATCAAGAAAGTTCCCAAGATTTTGCGAACAAATAAGTTTCCTTATTTTTAAAGTTAATCTAGCATCCCTAGGAAGCCATGACTAATAATGGGGCACTGGTAGTGTTAACACAATCTATATCAGCATTTTCAGATAATCCTTCACTATTCTGAGTGAAACTGTTGCCTGTCTAGTTCCCTAAAATTAGCTTCAACAGAAATACCCTTCCTCCCATTTCTTATTCATAATGTCAGCTACTTTTATAACAGCTGCATTTTGAATATATTCATCTTGTCATAAAAAGCAAATCTACCATCAATTGCTGAATGTAAGGCAGCAAGGAAGTTGGATGGTATTCATAGAGCATATCATGCTTCTTTTGAGATGTCTTTGCCATCAGAAAATAATGTGAATAGTTTGAAAAATTCACTGACAAACCTCTAGTCTGCTACTGAAATGTAGTTTATCTCTGCACTCATATTGATTTTCATAAAGAGAGCTGAAATTTCAAATATACTTAATACTTAGATTTTGTACTTCTATAAAAACTATAAATATGTTACACATTCTGAAAAGGTATTATCATGAATTGTAAGTATGGTTTTGAAAATAATTCAGGAAAATTATATCTTAAATATGCTTTTTCTATGTATAGCATTTTTACAGTGAGAATAATGAATACAAAATTATATGAAATAAAGTTTCATTCTTTAACTCACCTAAAAGGCAGTTTTCAGTCAATCAAAATAATAGACAAGGGGAAAGCTTTTAGAGTTGATGTCTTAGATGTACTTCCCAAGGTATAATTATATAAAAGGTAATCTTTTCTTTATCTTGCTTATTTTATTCAGCAGATTACTGAATAAAAGAAGCTAATATATAAAACTTTAAATAAAAGTTATATATTGGTCAATTTATGGCTATCAATATAAAAGTGCTTCAAAATAACATGTGGTTTATCTGTGGACTATCTTTTCCTATGCACATTCTAAGGAGTGAAGAACTTGTCTCTTATAGGATCCTTTTAACCCATGATACAGCATAATGTTATAAAAATTAAATTTATTATAATAGAATATCTCTTTTTATAAAGTTCAAGATATTAATAGATCTCCCATTCTGGGTTCCAATCATCTTTGTGCATTTATTAAGACACAGAAAAATTGTAAAACGACATAAAATAATTAAAGTAGATTGGGAAGAAATCAAAATTCGTATTATGTGTCACAAATCAAACAAATCTCTACGTTTTGGAATTTTTAGAAACATAGGTGTATTATGTCAAATGGGAAATAATTTTATAGGGATTTTAAAGGAAGGGGTAATATCATAAATATTTTGAAGTTTCTATACAAATTGACATATTAGAATATTTGTAACCACAAATGGCTAGTAGCTATCCAAGATAATCATCAAGAAAAATAAGTCCAAAATGTGACTGTGGAATAAACAAAGCTGTTTACTACTGTCAAACATTAAGTCATTACTAAGAGATTAGCTAGATTGGCCCTTAGCCATCTTTGTTCATTGCTGCAACAAACCTCAGGAATCAGGTGATTTTCCTAGTTCTTCTAACAGGAAGTTATTAACTTTATAAGCTTTTCAAGTTTTAGTCTCAATTTTTTGTCTTTTCTGATTCCCAAAGCAGTATAATAAGCATAATTTAAAAGGCACACAATCATTAAACCTTAACCCTTCTGAACTCTGCTTGTCAAGGTGGCATTTACTATCACAAAAGAAATGTTTTAGAGCTATTGCAAACCATTTTAATTTAGACCATAATGAGGAAGGGACACTTCGTTCTAAATATCTCTTTTATTAATACATTTGACTCTATCTTAGCCATCACCACAATAATGTGAGATACCATAAACTCTCCATTCATCTAATGAAATAACAGTCTAGTTGGTCTCCCTCTATCTACATAAATATCTACACACTTTTTGGATCATAAATTCTTTTCTAGAAAGTTATTTCTGAGCAGCATCTTAATATATGCCCTTTGATTCATTATTTTTAAAAGTATACAAAATAAAAATTTTAAATAATGAGATTACCTAAATAGTGGCTTCTTTTTTCTTTCCTTCTAATAAACAGCTTATATACCTTATTTTGTAGACCACTGCTGCAAAGTGGACTCCACTGTTAGCAGAGTATTTTATTTTTAAAATAGTGATGTTGTTTACTTAGTTGAAATATTTTAATGCTATCCTACTTTCTTAGAATAAAAACTTAAGTCTTAAACATGACTATAAAGCCCTGTGTTATTTGATCTGATCCAACCTCTTCAGCATTCTCTTTTATCACTCTCCATCTCTCAGTGTGTTCTACCAGTGGCTTCTACCAGTTTCTTGTCCCTTTCATGTTGTCATCCATCACAGGGTCTTCGTCCATTCTACATTGGGGAATCACATTCTTTTGCAGACTGTAGAATGTATTGAGAAGAAGCTTTAGTGGAGACCAGGAAACTGTTTAGGGGATGTTGTCACAATGCTGCACAGAAATGGTATTGCCTTGAACTGCAGCAGCTGAGGTGAATGCAGACCTGGTAGATTTGGGAAATGTTTAGGATATATAGGTGTCAGAACTAGGTAAGTAGTTGAATATGGGAAGTGAAGTGTGTGCTGATTTAAGAATGATTTTCTAGTTTGGGGCTTAGGGCCTTTTACTTAGGTAGGGAACCTAGAAAGATAAACAGATTTGGAGAGGAAAGATCATGATAAATTTTAAACATGCTGATTTTATGATTTTTATGGCAATAATCAGTTGTGTGTGATAGACAGAGGAGATGCTGGTTTAGATATTTGGATTTTTAAAATAATTAATAGATAATTGGAACTAAACAAATAGATGTGATTTTTTCACTTGGATATTTCACATGGCAAAGGACGAAGGGAAAGGACATTGACATTTAACAGATAAGAATACAAAGATCTCACAAGTGAGACTGTGGGAGTGTCTAAGAGATAGAAGAAAAAGTGTGACAATCCTGAAAAGTATGGTGCGTGAAAGCCAAAGGAAGTGTCTTTTACAAAGGTTTGGTGTTAAGGTGATACGTAAATGTTAGTAAGAGGTCAGGTAACTCTAAAATTGGGAACATATGTATTAAATTAAAAGAACTTTGCTGTGACATGACTGGCCAATGGGCAACATTGTAATGGCAAAGGCTTCTGTAATCTGGTATGTGTTTGTGAATAATTTTTATCTAAATATAGTTGAATATATGTAATTAAACAGATAAACACTTATCTAGTTGAAAAGGTGAAAAATTAGGAAAAATCCAAATAAATGTAGAAAAATAAGATAAAGCTGGTTCACCTTAGTACACAAAAATTTGTGAATTTTTCTTTTGATAACATGGGCTAGAAATTTGGCACTGAGTTTCTAAAAACAGCAACTAAAAAAACTCCCAAACAAAAAATATGATGAAGTATAATATGTAATGAGTCCATTAGTTAAAAACATAAAAGTGGCCCAAAGGATGTACATAGAAATAAATAATATATACATATATAAATAATATAATTATTTAAATATAGATAAATTTATATTTTATATATTTATAGAAAATGTATAATAAAACACATTATTTAATTTATTTTTTCCATAGACTTCCAGAGATGTATGCATTACAGCATAATGAGCCATGGCAAAAATAGTACTTACAATATTCCTCACTATTAAACATAAACTGAAAAAGCAATTTTATAACAGGCCAGATACCTTAGTGCAGGTTTGCAACATTCTTAGCCTGACTCTTCCTAAAGGTAAAATTCATAATGTATAGTTAAATGAATGTACCTCCTGCATTTTGAGCAATCTTCTTTAACATTTTCTGTCTCTCCTGAGACTTCCATGAGAGATGGGTGGCTGAAATTGCAGATTATATTCTCTGTCAAGAATCTGGAGTGCAGTTATGCAAAGTTTCTGATTAAGGGTACAATCATGCAACTTAGTGGTAAATAGAAAGTGGGGAAGAGGCTGGCTTATTCCTGTACAAACTCAGGAGGCTAATCAGTCCTAAATGACTGACCAATATGATTCAGTGTAGAATTGGATCCAAACAACATCTGTGGACAGAGTCATCTTCAGAAATAATTATGGATGATTGAGATTGCAACAATCTATGTCATAAAATTTACCCATACTAATTATAGTCTAGAGGTTTTTTTCGCAGCTGATATTCTCAATTGCTCTTCAAGGGTACACAAATCATGCAATTCCTTACTAAAAGTAAGTAGATACATTTCTTAAAAAGTGTTCATCTAAGTAAGCTTAGGATTTAAGCTGTTTTAAAGAGCTATATAATTTAAGTCAATAACTTTTGAAGTAATGTTTGTCAAAAATGTTGATATTATTGTCATCTATTCGTGGTTCTTTAGATAGTTAGCCAATTGACCAATGAAGTCATTCTTGTATGTAACAAAAAAGTTATGTCATAAGCTTGGAGAAAATGTGTTTATTCTTAATGACAGGCTGGAATGCATCCAGCTCATCCAAAATAAATTTTGAGTAATAAAAGTAAAAATTAAACACAGAGGGGTTTCCAAACAAATAATCTTTCACACCACTTAACATTGTTATCTGATTTGCCAAAACACTATACCTGTGGACATTGACACTCAGGTGATGCTAAAGCACACGTCTTATAAAAGCACCATTAACCAGCATTGTAAAAATGGCTCATAGACTTTAGGCATAACCAGTTCTATTTATGCAGTTATAATGTGTAAAATTCAATAAAATTTTCAGAAATCTTATATTTTTTCCAACATATGTCTTGGTGAAGGAGAAAGTAACAGGAATACCCATGCTGAAAGCCTGCTGACTCTTCATGGAAAACATAGGCGTCAGCCACTTTAAATTATATTTATTGAACAGCCATATGTTTCAAGCAAATGGAACAGATTCATGACAAGGAATCAATCAGAATCCCATGTAATTTTATTACCATTTTCAGCAAACAGCTCATTTGGACAAGACACTGCATTCGTTCATTCATTCATTCATTCATTCTCTAAATAGCTACTGAGTTTCTCCTTGGTTCCAGTGACTCAGCTGGGTGAAAGTCTGGGGATACAGTAGTTAGAAAATGTTTTCTTAGCTCTAATGGAGCTCACAGTCTAATAAATCATTTAAGCTCATGATTTTTGAGTGATTTTTATGTGATTGGCATTGTGTTAAATGTTTTACATAAATTACTTTATAATTATCTTGGTAAATCTTTGAATGGTTATTATGTCTTATGCATAATTTTCTTGGTTGGCATATGGAGGTGCAGAGAATTTAAGTACAAGTTGTCTAAATTCACATAGCTAGCAAGTGTCAGGGCTGGGATTTAAAGCTGAGAAGTCAAACTCCAGAGCGTTCACATTTTGTCAGCTGCTATCTACATGATTTGAGGGCAAATCAGAAAGAGCTTTCAACTCTGAAATATTCTCCTAAACCACTTTTGTGTGAATATGATGTAACAACATATTCTAGAATTTGAGAAAGATGATTCAAGATTTTACCTCTGAATCTGACAGTTTTCAGCACTGCAACTTTAAGGATATTGTTAATCTTTGGGGGTTTTAATCTAATTTCCTATTAAAATTAGCATTAATAAAGTAACATATGTGACACTGGGTTCCAAATAAATGACAAATTAATTCTAATTTGATATTTTAAGAGAAACTGGGTTCTAACTAGTGTCTCCTTGAGAAAAAGCCATATTGGAAAGGGGTCTGTGGAGGAGTGGACACTTGGATGAAAAATTAATAATAATAATAACATTAAAAGAGGAAATTGGAAGCTACCTAAGACAAACTTCTAACTTTTTATTTTGCTTTAGGATGGACTTGCAAATGATGGTTAAATAATACAGGCCATTCTGTTGCAGATATCTGCAGAACTCAAATTTTAATTGAAATAGTCTTCAGTCCAGCTTAGGTCTGATCTTTGGATTTTTCTCCTGGGGTATATTTCTATGTTTTTTTGATATTTAGAGTGAATTTCTCATTGGGATGATGTAATATCAGTCTTCTATGAAGTTCAGAGATCTATAACATAGCTTAAAGCATTTTTCACCCTGCAGGACCAAATTAAAGATGAAAGGGGATGAAGGGAGAAATGTTCATTGAAATATAAATATTTAATCTTTATTAATTCTTAAAGCAGGTAAGATGGAGTTTTTAAAAAGGTGAATTGTGTTATATAAAATCTTGGTATTTATGATAAGAATATATTTCCTACAGTTGGTGACTTCTGAAGTTAAAAAAAAGTCTACACTGGAAAATTTGTCAATTATGTTCTGAATCTTAACTGAGATGATCAGTTTGGGATAACTTTTTAATTAGTTTAATGCAGTTAGGATTATCTCATATGGGAAAGCTTCTGCAAGAAAGTATCTTTGAACAATTAACTTTGCAGAAACATACTGAAAATGTTTACTGGAAACAATAAAGCACTAATATACATTCCCAGTACTCTATTCCTTTATCTTCCTCCAATTGCTTATTCTCTTTTTATTACTAAAATTCTATTGAAGACCTGACAATAACTGCAACAAAAACACAAATTCTCACAACACTGAACTATAAAACTGATAATCAACATAATTTGAAAAATTGGAATGATGCTCTAATAAAAGCACCTGGTTCAAAAAGAGAAAAACAAAACATAACAAAACAAAACAAATGTGTGTCTCATCTCAGAAGCTGCCCAGAAATCTCCTCTTGAAACTGTCATCATCCTACAAGGATACTGTAAATCACATTTTCCATATGCAGACTCAGAAACCTGGGTTCTGTAGCTCTAGAAAATGGAACAGCGAGCATGGTGGAGGGTTGGTGCTCCCTCTTCCTCCTGCTGTCATCTTTTTATTAGATACTCAATTCTCAGAAAACAACTCAGCAGGGCACAGGCACCAAGTAGGTGCTGAGTTTAAGTTTTCCTTTTGACATGTAGCTCTTAGAAATAGTAGGTTTTACTGTAGGCAAGAGGGAGCAAGAATCTGTATTATTTTATGTGTAGAAATGTAGATTTCCAGGTAGTATAAATATGTTTAGAGCACCCTTTTCAAGCTTTTTGAACATTCCATTACTAAAAAGTGACTATACATCTTTCCTACTAGTATATTAATTTCTGAATCTTATAGGTATGACTATTGCAATATATCATTTACATTATGAAGAGTGGGCAACATGTAAGTTCAAGATCTAAATAAAGTTTAAAAAATATCTATTATATTGTCCAATGGCATAATACTCTTCAATACTTTAAGTGAGAGAAATTTGATTACATTTAATTTGTAATTTCAAACTATCGATTGGATGTTTTGTGATGCAATGGCTCCTATGTGTGGTTCGAAGTTAATTTCTCTACATGGCTTTATTATCTGTCATAACTGAAAATGATAGTCCATAAAGGGATATACATCTAAATGAAAATAAGACTTCAGTGATACTACTTAATAAATTTATTTATTTTGTATTCTTTTCTACCTATAATGCAAAGTTTTATGTAAAAATGTGTTTGGAAAGCTTCTGTGATGATACCAAGAAGCTTTTCTTACAAAGCAAGTGAAACATATTGCATTTATGTGCTTTTAAGAACTAAGTTTAAAAACCACAGTAAAATTTCACAGGAAGGACCTTCACTGGATGATTTTGAGTAGATTAGAATCTTTTGCTTGTTAAGTGTGTACATTTGACTTTTCATAGATGATATTGTTGTTTAGTTTGGGTAAAAAACATTTAAATTGAAAAGAATATCAAGCATTTGCAAACTCCCCATAGAATGTGTTTCCTTTATAAAAGAGCTACTTTCTCACTTGCAGTAAAAATGCAACTTTCAACTTAAAAGAACAGATGAGATGTGAGATTTTTTTTTTGCAATTATATCTTCTAGTAATTAAGAAGTGCTGGAAAAAATAGGCCTGAGTCAAAAGGACACAGAAGCCAACCTTAATGAATTGACTGAGCTGTATGAACCAAAGTTGGAACAATTTTAGCAACAAAATAAATAATGACAATATTGGATTATAATGCATAGAATAAACCAATATCTATGCATTCATACTGATATAAATAAATAATTAAATAAATAAATTTTAAAAAGAGAGACAAGGGACAGGTCTTCCTTACAGAAGAATTTTAATTAATAATACAAAAAAGATGAAGGAAATTCGAAATCATCATTATGGATACAACATGGTGATAATTGGTGCAAGAAAGATCCTCTGATGAATGCCAAAATCAGTAGGCAAAAACAGGAGGAGAAAATGTATATCTGCAGTCTCAAAGTAAATAATTAAAGTGATATTTATTATTTATAAAGAGAAAAATTGTAACATTACAGTGGAGAAACATGGTAGATACCACCTTAACTACGTGGTCAAAATACACATCAGCAGTAAAAAGACACATCAGTAGTATGTGCCCCTGATATACTGCACTGAGGACATAACTTCTGTTGTATTCTTGATAAAAATTCATATCATTCTGATCACCAGGCAGCATAAGGCTAGCCCAAACTGACTACTATTTATTAAAAGCATCAAGATCACGAACAGCAGGGAAAAACTGAATAACTGTCATGGATTGGAGGAGACTAAGGAGACATGAAAACTAAATACAATGTGAGATCCTGGATTGGATGCTGGAACAAAAAATGGTGAAATGGGAAAATTAGTGAAATTCAAATAAGTCCTATACTTTAGTTAATACTATTGTACCAGTGTTTATTTCACTGTTTTTATAATTATATTATGGTTATGTAAAATGTTAACAGTAGGTGAAGCTGGGTGAAGGGTACACGTAAACTCTCTGTACTATGTTTTCAACTTTTATGTGAGTCCAAAATGATTTCCAAATGAATATTAAAAAATATCCTTCTAGAATATAGCTAGATTCTTTCAACACAGAAAATAACAACAAATTTGGAACATGAGTCTTTGTTGAAAATAAAAAAAACAGTACAATTCACTTTACCAGTGCTTTATGGACTTTGCCATGAGACTGGTGAGCTTTGTGCTATACAAAAGATTTTCATACTACTCTCACCTCATTTCATGGTACTATGGAGATTATCATATTTAGAAAGCTTTATTTTTATAAGCATAACTATTTTCTGTGATAACCTCTAATACTTTGTACCTTTCTGATTTCATCTGTATTCCTGTAACATGGCTTGACTACTAATACATTTCACATACATTGCAGTCTCTGTATTGTTAGCCCAGGTTATTTCTGTTAGTTTCTTCAATGCACCTTGTTTACACCCAGTTTTTATCATAACATTTTTTATCATTAATGAAGCAATTTACTGTTGAGAATATATTTACACTGTTAATCTTCTCTTTAGTGTTTACAAAATGTAGTTCTTTATGAAGTTTATTATTGATATTTATGAACTGAATACCTTAAGCAGAGTTATGTTAAAAGCCTCTGTATTTCCATTCAACTATTGAGAAAATCTTACACAATTTATAGTTACACTTGTTTATTCTAGTCTTTAGCTGTTTTTTCTATGATTCTTTTAACAGTATTTGCCAAAAAATAATGCACCATCATTTTTCACCATATTGCTTTCTGTGTATTATTTCAGGCACGATCACAATGACAAAAAGATCAAGGGTTTACCCAAATACATAAGCATTTTTGTCTTTTGCTATTATGTAAGAAATTGTAGGAGAAACTTTGTCATGTTTTATCCAGTTGAGTATCATATGACTTAGAAAGTGTTGACTTAATTGCAGAGCTTAGTATCTGTGAGCTGGTTGGGTGGTTGATAGATCCCAACTACACCAACTGCTTCACATAGCCATTAACACCTATCTCCAGCCGTGATATATGCTCAGGACTCAGAGGTTTGATCATCTTCTTTTCAGAATAATTATGTTGTCATTGTTGTTTCCTAGTAATAAGGCTGAGGTAGAACTCATATTGGGAGTAGAAGTGTCAGCTTCGTCCTTTTCCCCTCAGTCTCTCCTACTTGTAGGATTAATACTCTCTTCACTCAATATTTTCTTTGATACTTATCTGGCAGGGGAGATACCATCATCAGGAAGGTAGTATTCTCTTGGTGAGGGTCCTTGCACTCCAGAAGTACTGACCTCTGCAATTTTCCCAAAAGTGGGAAACTCAACTGCATTACTTGTGGTAGTGGGGGGCTGTGTTTAAATTTTCACCTGGAGTGGGGGGAAGGTTTTTTTGAAGGAAAGTTTGAAAGCCACCTCTCAATTTTGTGAGGTTTGGTCTTAAAAAAATAATAAGCTTACACAATCTGTAAATTCTTTTGGCCAGGCATACATTCCTCTATGAGTCTCATTATTAAACCCTTTGGTGGTGAGAAACTTCCATTCAGAACACCTTTGTCTTTGCACTCCTTGCCTGATTGATTTAGAGTGTGAGTAGTCCAAGTAGGCAGGGTAGTCTATGATGCTACATATTTGGCAGTAGAAAGAGGATATTTAAATATGTGTAGAAGAAATTAGCTTACAATAGGCTGGAGATCTAGACTTATTAAATAGAACTTCAACAGTATTTGTGAGGATTGATAAACATAGAGCCCTCTTAGAAGGCTTACTATGTGGCAGGCACTCTTCTACACACATTATATGTATTAATTCACTTAAGCCTCTTATTTAAGGTATATATAACTCATTTAACTCTCCATACAACTAAGGTGTGGAGGGATACTATAGATCAGGGTTCCATCTCTGGACAAGGTATTGAGAATATAACTTGAATCTGTGACCTGTGTTCAGAGCTGTTGCTGGTAACATTATATTTGGCTGCCTCTGGAACATTTTTATTACTCTGATAGAAAGCAATCAGAGTAAACTAGACTAAATTTGAACAGATGTTTCCCTATTTGAGGAAGTGAAAAAAAAAGATAACTGAAGAAAATATCCTAAAAGACAACAACAACAAAAAGTTAATGATGAGTATTTCTGGAAGAGAAGTCAATGATTGGGGAATGGAAGGAGTGAGAATTTATTTCTTACCTTCCATACAGTTTGATATGTTTAACTGAATGTCTACATTTCTTTAATTTTGAGAAAATAAATTTGAGAGAAACAAATAAAATTAGCTTCTAACAAAACATTTACTATAAATCTCTTCTTATTTAACAGTTTTTGAAGTGTTAAGTAGAAAAATAACACATTCAGAAAACAAAAGTAACAATATTTAAGAAAATATTTCTTATTTGTTGTTTATATAATTGCTTATCTTGAACCACTAAAACAGACATGAAAAATTAGAAATGATAACTCACTGGCATAACTAATTAAAAATATTTTTTTCTAAATAGTTATCTTTCCTATATGTCAGTGATAATCAGTTATGAAATATGAAGGAAAATTCTCATTCACAATAACCAAGAAAATAGAGGGGGAACAATTATGAATACATTCAGCTGGAAATTTGTAGAAATATTTGACAAACAGAAGAAAACTTGACTCAATTAGGGCCATAAAACAAAGCTGAAAATATGGAGAAACAGACATGCAAAGTTTGTTTGTTTTTCTTCCAGTTTTATAGAGCTATAATTGAGATACAGAACTATATTTGTACACCTCAAGCACTTGTAAGCTTAAGGTGCACAGCATAATGATTTGACTTAGCTACTTCATGATATAATTACCACAATAAGTTTAAGGAACAAAGCTTCTGACATTATTGAAATCAGTCTATACATTTAGCACAATCCATTTCGTATTTGTCTTCTTGCTGTTTTTGTTTTCTACTCTTCCATTGTTTCCTATTGTGTGCTTTTTATGTTTACTAACAGAATGAGTACATACTCAATTGTTTCTTGTTGGTAAAGCTTTATCATTTTTACAGCAAGAACAATAGATGGTTTAGAAAGATATTCATTTCATTGAATTATATTTTTCAAGACAACTAAGATGTAGGATTATACTTGATTATATAATACATAATGATACATTGTGCTATTCCAAGTTGTTAAGAGACATTTTTTTTGGAAATAAATAATGATTTGACAAACTAGCTAAAGAGTCCTTGATATTTTATAAATAAGACAATTTAGAAAATGACGCCCACATGAATTTAAAAAAAAAAACACACACAAAAATTGCCACCATCACTTGAAATCTGCTGCTTATTTTATGAATGGATATTAGAAATACACTTATGTTGTCATTTATAGTTTACAAATGCACCAAGCTGAATTGATCAGATACAGCCCAAAATAGGAGTAGGCAGTATGTAGAACACTTGAATAGGTACAAAACTATGTCTAAAAGGGATAAGATTCAAGTAAATTGGCAACTGTATAAAGTGCAGTTTATAACTGAGTACAAGCTGTGTTTAGACAAGTATCAAAAGAGACCATGACCATAGAACCCTCAAATTATACTCGGGTTGATTCCAGGCACAATTACTCTACTGTATCTGCCAAATAATTCTCTGCTATGTAAGCATTCTTTCAGGATAAAGGGCTTAATAACTACTCCTGGTTGTTAAGTGGCTTATGTTTTATTGTTCTGGGACCAGTAATTAATTCAAAATATCTTCACCTTTCTTCTCTTAAAGGTCTTTGCTCCTCAAGGAGCAGTGCTCATCTTAGAAGCTTACTCAGATAAGAACAATATTTCAACTGTGACCAGGACAATTATGTTCCCAAACACATTCCTCTTCCTTTATTTATCCTTCACTGCTATGCAGAACCTTCAGGATGGCAGTGGGATGAAACCCCGAGAATATCTTGATTTTGCAAAATGGTGGACTATTCATGTTGCAGAGGGAGTTTGAGGATATAGTTTAAATCCCTCATTTTAAATTAAAAGTCCCTGCAGCATTTATATGATACACTTTAGGTGATCAGTAACAGATTTCCTGTACTGATTGAGTCACTAGATTTTGATTAACACTACTAGCCCTTTTCCCAGAAAACAAATTCCCTTTCGACTCCATTGTTACATTTACCATTCTATTACTTTCTTTTCTCCTTCCCCATGTTATGTCACACAGTGTTCCTTAGGACAGGAATTCTTATAGTGTGGTGCCATTTCAGGAAGCCTATGAGGTCAAAGCTACTTTGTCAATAATAGTAAGATATCTATTTCACTCCTTCACTTATGGGTGTACAGGGAGTTATCCAGAAGCTGCATAGTGTGATATATTGAAACACAGTGAATGCAGAAGCAGATATGAGAATCCAGAGAATCCAGAAACCTCACATCAAAGAAATTTATAGAAATACAAAGCAATGTCACTCTTTTCAAAATTATTGTTTTGTAAAATATTGGCATTTTCACTAAAATATGTTCTTTTTTAGCATATAATGATTATAGTGTTATTTTTAAATGAGTTTCTAAGTAGGTATTTTTTAAACATCTGCTGTAATGCTTAATGTGGTAAGTATAAATATATATACATATAAACAAAAGCTCCTTGGAGTCCTCAATACATTTAAGAATATTAAAGAGCCATCAGATTAAGAATTTGAGAATAATTGCCTTAGGTGGTTATTTTCCCTTACCCTAAGGATGAGGGGAAAACACAGGGAAATGTGTCCTAATCATAGAAGAAATATAGTAGCTAATTTAAAAGAATTTATTGGGCTTCCCTGGTGGCTCAGTGGTTGACAGTCCGCCTGCTGATACAGGGGACATGGGTTCGTGCCCTGGTCTGGGAAGATCCCACATGCCGCAGAGCGGCTGGGCCTGTGAGCTTTGGCTGCTGAGCCTGTGCGTCTGGAGCCTGTGCTTTGCAACGGGAGAGGCCACAACAGTGAGAGGCCCATGTACCACAAAAAAAAAAGAAAGAATTTATTAATAAAGCTTCTAATATCTATCTCACCCACTCCAGTTAAGATCTGTGAAGAGAGTCACCTTGTATTATTTTTCACTACTATATCCCCAGCAGTGCACAGTATTTGTTACTTTGGGCAAGTTGTTTCATATATATATTCCTCTGTAAACCAGGAATAACCATATTAACTTCAAATATTTTTAATAGTTATTAAATAAAATAATGAATGTAAAATAAAGCTTCTCATATAAACCTTAGAGATAATAAATGTTCAAAATGAAACTGGATGATGGGGTAGTGGTCAGACAGAATAGTAATAGTGAGGGTAATAATGGAGATAGAGTAGTAGTAGTACTATCATTATTGTTGTTATTGTTTTTATTTTTTAATTGAGGAGTAATTTACATAACTTAAAGTGCACACATCTTAGATGTTCACCTCAAAGATGTAAATACCTTTTACATATGTATTTACCCATTTTATCATCACCCAGGTTAAGATATATTTTGTTGTTTTTTTTGTGTGTGTTTTTATTGCAAAGTGTTGCAGCAGTATCAAAATACTTGTATGATGAAGGAAATCACAGTGCTTAATTTAGTCAATAATTATAAAGAAAACAGCAAAATACATAATATGTAGCAATGCTGAATAAGTATTAATTAGGTATTATCTGTGAAACTAACTTATTCAATTCCACAAGATCTTGATTCAAAAGTTAGTTTTATATTAAAAGTTAGCTTATTTCCTGGTCAAAAACTGTAAAATTTTAATTCTTGCTTTTATAACACTCTTCCCTTTTTTGTTTCTCTTCTGCATTTAAAACTAATGTATTCTGTAATTGATTTATCTGTCTTGCTTATCATGTGTATTCCCCACCAGAATGCAAGTTGGATAAGGACAGAGTGGTTTACTCATGGTTTTATGCTCAGTACCTAGAAGATGATGTGGCATAGTAATTGCCTATTAGATATTTGTTAATTAAGTGTTCAAAGAAAGATAGGTTTTAAAAACATGTTTAATGAAACTGGAAAATTATGACCACATTACCATTATAAGTATTCAAGTATGAACAGTGATGCAATATAAAGAAAATAAAAACAAAACTTGTTTGGAAGTTTTCTTTGTTTTCATATTTTTGTTTGTTCTAGACTTTCTAATGTAATTTATTTAGTAAATTGAAATTAGAGGAAAGCAATAATGAAAACACAAGAGGGAAGGCACACAACGTGATTTATCTCAGTTGCTATATGACTTCGAATGACCAGTGACTAAAAGCCAACTTGTTAATTAATCCATAATGATTTGTCCAGTTCTAGAAGTTTGGTAATACTTTAATCTCTCCATGATTCAAATGCCAATACATTTCAAGTGACCTTTTGGAATTTTTTTTTTTTTTTTTGGATCTACAAGCAAGTAAATATCTAATGACAAGAACTTCCCAACTTAAGACCAGTAGAGATGGAATTGTTGCAGAATTCTCTTATAGTCTATGTGAAAGCACAGAATATGCTATGTCAGGAATTTCAATAAATGAACAGAGGACAAACAGATAAATAAGTAAAATAGAACTGCTCTAAGATGATGAATAATGACTCATATGAGGCTTTGACATACATTAGTAATCTATTCAACAATAGGAAATGGATAAATCATAGTGAACAAAAACACATGTGACTTATCTTAAGGAATCAATATTGTTATACAACTCCATCTGCACATTTCCCTGTAGGATGCAAACCCACAGTCCTCTTATCCTATAGTATTGTTTTCCAGAGAAGATAGAAACTTCTAATTTAATGTGAAATCTTCAAATTTCTAATACTGAACATTTAATTTAAATGTAAAACCATGTGTAGATCAACAATTTGCAGAGGGAATAATATGGTCATGGCTACTAGTTTATCAGTCCCATTTATCAGTGTTTACTCATAACCTCATGTACATATTAAAACTTAAAGCACCCCATTCTATACAGTTGCATTAAGTTATTGAGTAATAAATACATTCATAGACTTAAACTATAATTTCAGTGGAGATTTTTTTTTTTACTTTCTCCATTTAATTGCTCTTCACTTGGAAGGAGTTCCTAAAGAATTCATTTTCACTGCCTCTAGTGTCTTTGTTAAGCAGCAAATGATATATTTGCTTTTGAAAGAAATACTATTTTTTAATGAAGAAAGTGAGTATCAATTTTATTCTGATGTCCAACTTTCATGTCTGGTTTTAAAAATTAGTGTATACTCACAATTTTGAATCACTTTAATCCCATTTTTCTGTGTCTATCCTTAGAGGGTACCAAGAAAAGTGTAATTATATACTTTATGGATACATTTAAATTCTACTTGAATACACATATTTCCATCACTCAGTCTATCTGATTCTTTCTCTCTTAATAACAGAGCCAATTTCCCAGCATCTTAATCATTTTCACTGCTTCTTCCTGGGTAGTTTCCAAATTATCTGCATCCTTGAACTTGTAGAACTTGTGGAGGAGCATAATCTATAGAGATAATTCAAGCAAGAATTAAGTATTGCTAAGTTCTCTTTTGACAGTGATGGTGAAAGTCCCTATTCCATAAAAGTGATATAAAATGCAGTAATTTTTCACACTCCCACACACTTTCTCTCTACCTTTACAGTTACTATCTATTTAAAATAATTTGATAATTTGGAATAGCAGAAGTTCAGGATGTAGAGTTAATGAGATAAAAATGGTGAGGAAAGAGAAATGATTAAGGAAGCATTGTGGGATGACATCTTTGTCTTTAATAATCAAAGAACCCTCATGAAACAGAGGAAATCAGCTCCATTCACATGTTGATACTTTTATTCTTGCTTCAGCGTCTTTCATGTGTGATTACTCAGACATTTATTACACACATTCACTGATGAAATCTTATTGCTTCTCAAAGCACTCCTCTCTTTTAAATTAATTGGAGGTATCAGAAAGTTGTTCCTTAATATGTATCCTAATCTTTCTTCTTGCAAACTACACCCAGCAAGGAGCAGAGTTACGATTTGAACCTAGGGCTTCACTCTAGAACCTACTGTTCTTACCACTAAGGATTACTGTATTATATGAAAATGCCATTCTTCCTCAGATATGTTCATTACATCCCACAATAGACATGCCAGATATTAAATAGCTCACATAATCCCCGGGAGAGTTCTTTCATACTTGAGCTTTATATTAATATTGGGAAATTTTCCAGTTTCTGGCCTAATCTTGAAAGCATGTCAAGTGTACACAAGAGTCAGAGAACTACTTGAGAAGTCATAGAGTAGTAATCTGGAGACAACTTATAGGCATATTGAATATATCTAATTAAAAAGAGGAACTTTTAAAAATCATCCTTAGATTAATCAATTGGATGCTTAATGAAATCAATAAAATCAAAAAATTTTGAGGGTATAAACTGTTCATTAATTTTGTTCCTTCCTGTCAAAATCATTTGGTAAGTCAGAAGTCATAAAATAAGGGTAGAGTTGAAAGCATAATATTTAATTTGCTTAAATTTACTTCTACACTATATGCTATAGGAACAAAGTGTTTTATCAATACACATATTTTATAGATTATGAATATTTCTCTTTTATTTTTTTAACATCTTTATTGGAGTATAATTGCTTTACAATGGTGTGTTAGTTTCTGCTTTATAACAAAGTGAATCAGTTATATATACACATATGTTCCCATATCTCTTCCCTCTTACATCTCCCTCCCTCCTAACCTCCCTATCCCACCACTCTGGGTGGTCACACAGCACTGAGCTGATCTCCCTGTGCTATGCGGCTGCTTCCCACTAGCAATCTGTTTTACGTTTGGTGGTGTATATATGTCCATGCCACTCTCTGACAGCCTACCCTTCCCCCTACCCACATCCTCAAGTCCATTCTCTAGTAGATCTGTGTCTCCATTCCTGTCTTAACCTTTTATTTCCCTTAGATTCCACATATAAGTGTTAGCATACAGTATTTGTTTTTCTCTTTTTGACTTACTTCACTCTGTATGACAGACTCTAGGTCCATCCACCTCACTACAAATAACTCAATTTTGTTTATTTTTATGGCTGAGTAATATTCCATTCTATATATGTGCCACATCTGCTTTATCCATTCATCTGATGATGGACACTTAGGTTGGTTCCATCTCCGGGCTATTGAAAATAGAGCCACAATGAACATTTTGATATATGACCCTTTTTGAATTATGGTTTTCTCTGGGTATATGCCCAGTAGTGGGATTGCTGGGTCGTATGGTAGTTCTATTTGTAGTTTTTTAAGGAACCTCCATACTGTTCTCCATCGTGGCTGTATCAATTCACATTCCCACCAGCAGTGCAAGAGTGTTCCCTTTTCTCCCCACCCTCTCCAGCATTTATTGTTTCTAGATTTTTTGATGAATAGCCATTCTGACTGGTGTGAGATGATATCTCATTGTAGTTTTGATTTGCATTTCTCTAATGATTAATGATATTGAGCATTCTTTCATGTGTTTGTTGGCAATCTGTATATCTTCTTTGGAGAAATGTCTATTTAGGTCTTCTGCCCATTTTTGGATTGGGTTGTTTGTTTTTTTGTAATTGAGCTGCATGAGCTGCTTGTAAATTTTGGAGATTAATCGTTTGTCAGTTGCTTCATTTGCAAATACTTTCTCCCATTCTGAGGGTTGTCTTTAGGTCTTGTTTATGGTTTCCTTTGCTGTGCAAAAGCTTTGAAGTTTCATTAGGTCCCATTTGTTTATTTTTGTTTTTATTTCCATTTCTCTAGGAGGTGGGTCAAAAAGGATCTTGCTGTGATTTATGCCACAGAGTGTTCTGCCTATGATTTCCTCTAGGAGTTTGATAGTTTCTGACCTTAAAATTAGATCTTTAATCCATTTTGAGCTTATTTTTGTGTATGGTGTTAGGGAGTGATCTAATCTCATACTTTTACATGTACCAGTCCAGCTTTCCCAGCACCACTTATTGAAGAGACTGTCCTTTCTCCACTGTACATTCCTACCTACTTTACCAAAGATAAGGTGACCGTATATGCGTGGGTTTATCTCTGGGCTTTCTATCCTGTTCCATTCATCTATATTTCTGTTTTTGTGTCAGTACCATACTCTCTTGATTACTGTAGCTTTGTAGTATAGTCTGAAGTCAGGGAGCCTGATTCCTTCAGCTCCGTTTTTCGTTCTCAAGATTGCTTTGGCTATTTGGGGTCTTTTGTGTTTCCATACAAATTGTGAAAATTTTTGTTCTAGTTCTGTGAAAAATGCCAGTGGTAGTTTGATAGGGATTGCATTGAATCTGTAGATTGCTTTGGGTAGTAGAGTCATTTTCACAATGTTGATTCTTCCAATCCAAGAATATGGTATATCTCTCCATCTATTTGTATCATCTTTAATTTCTTTCATCAGTGTCTTATAATTTTCTGCATACAGGTCTTTTGTCTCCTTAGGTAGGTTTATTCCTAGATATTTTATTCTTTTTGTTGCAGTGGTAAATGGGAGTGTTTTCTTAATTTCACTTTCAGATTATTCGTCAGTGTTGTATAGGAATGCCAGATATTTCTGTGCATTAATTTTGTATCCTGCTACTTTACCAAATTCATTGATTAGCTCTAGTAGTTTTCTGGTAGCATCTTTAGGATTCTCTATGTATAGTATCATGTCATCTGCAGACAGTGACAGCTTTACTTCTTCTTTTATGATTTGGGTTCCTTTTATTTATTTTTCTTCTCTGATTGCTGTGGCTAAAACTTCCAAAATTATGTTGAATAAGAGTGGTAAGAGTGAGCAACCTTGTCTTGTTCCTGATCTTAGTGGAAATGGTTTCAGTGTTTCACTATTGAGGACGATGTTGGCTGTGGGTTTGTCATAGAGGGAAAGTTCCCTCTATGCCTATTTTCTGCAGGGTTTTTATCATAAATGGGTGTTGAAATTTGTTGAAAGCTTTCTCTACATCTATTGAGATGATCATATGGTTTTTCTCCTTCAATTTGTTAATTTGGTGTATCACATTGATTGGTTTGTGTATATTTAAGAATCATTGAATTCCTGGAATAAACCCCACTTGATCATGGTGTATGATCCTTTTAATGTGCTGTTGGATTCTGTTTGCTTGTATTTTGTTGAGAATTCTTGAAAATATGTTCATCAGTGATATTGGCCTGTTGTTTTCATTTTTTGTGACATCTTTGTCTGGTTTTGGTATCAGGGTGATGGTGAAAACGTTGAATGAGTTTGGGAATGTTCCTCCCTCTGCTATATTTTGCAAGAGTTTGAGAAGGACAGATGTTAGCTCTTCTCTAAATATTTGACAGAATCCTCATGTGAAGCCATCTGGTTCTAGGCTTTTGTTTGTTGGAAGATTTTTAATTACAGTTTCAATTTCAGTGCTTGTGATTGGTCTGTTCATATTTTCTATTTCTTCCTGATTCAGTCTTGGCAGGTTGTGCATTTCTAAGAATTTGTCCATTTCTTCTAGGTTGTCCCTTTTATTGGCATAGAGTTGCTTGTAGTAATCTCTCATGATGTTTTGCATTTCTGCAGTGTTAGTTGTTACTTCTACTTTTTCGTTTCTAATTATATTGATTTGAGTCTTCTCCCATTTTTTCTTGATGAGTCCGGCTAATGGTTTATCAAGTTTGTTTATCTTCTCAGAGAATGAGCTTTTAGTTTTATGGATCTTTGATATTGGTTCCTTCATTTCTTTTTATATATTTCTGATCTGATCTTTATGATTTCTTTCCTTTTGCTAACTTTTTTTTTTCTTCTTTCTCTAATTGCTTTATGTGCAAGGTTAGGTTGTTTATTTGAGGTGTTTCCTGTTTCTTAAGGTAGGATTGTATTGCTATAATCGTCCCTCTTAGAACTGGTTTTGCTGCATCCCATAGGTTTTGGTTCATCATGTCTCCATTGTCATTTGTGTCTAGGTATTTTTTGATTTCCTCTTTGATTTCAGTGATCACTTCATTATGAAGTAGTGTATTGTTTAGCCTCCATGTGTTGGTATTTTTTACAGATCTTTTCCTGTAATTGATATCTAGTCTCAGAGCATTGTGGTCAGAAAAGATACTTGATATGATTTCGATTTTCTGAAATTTACCAAGGCTTGTTTTGTGACCCAAGATATCATCTATCCTGGAGAATGTTCCATGAGCACTTGAGAAAAATGTGTATTCTGTTGTTTTTGGATGGAATGTCCTATAAATATCAATTAAGTCCATTTTGTTTAATGTATCATTTAAAGCTTGTGTTTCCTTATTTATTTTCATTTTGGACAATGTGTCCATTGGTGAAAGTGGAGTGTTAAAGTCCCCTACTATGAATATGTTACTGTCGATTTCCCCTTTTATGGCTGTTAGTATTTGCCTTATGTATTGAGGTGCTCCTATATTGGGTACATAAATATTTACAATTGTTATATGTTCTTCTTCAATCGACCCCTTGATCATTATGTAGTGTCCTTCTTTGTCTCTTCTAATAGCCTTTATTTTAAACTCTATTTTGTCTGATATGAGAATTGCTACTCCAGCTTTATTTTGGTTTCCATTTGCATGGAATATCTTTTTCCATCCCCTTACTTTCAGTCTGTATGTGTCTCTAGGTCTGAAGTGGGTCTCTTGTAGACAGCATATATATGGGTCTTGTTTCTGTATCCATTCAGCCATTCTGTGTCTTTTGGTGGGAGATTTAGTCAATTTACAATTATGGTAATTATCGATATGTATGTTCCTATTCCCATTTTCTTAATTGTTTTGAGTTTGTTATTGTAGGTATTTCCTTCTCTTGTGTCTCTTGCCTAGAGAAGTTCCTTTAGTATTTGTTGTAAAGCTGGTTTGGTGGTGCTGAACTCTCTCAGCTTTTGCTTGTCTGTAAAGGTTTTAATTTCTCCATCAAATCTGAATGAGATCCTTGCTGGGTAGAGTAGTCTTGGTTTCAGGTTTTTCTCCTTAATCACTTTAAATATGTCCTGCCAATCCCTTCTGGCTTGCAGAGTTTCTGCTGAAAGATCAGCTGTTAACCTTATGGGGATTCCCTTGTGTGTTATTTGTTGTTTTTCCCTTGCTGCTTTTAATATGTTTACTTTGTATTTAATTTTTGACAGTTGGATTAATATGTGTCTTTGTGTGTTTCTTCTTGCATTTTTTCTATATGGGACTGTGTATGCTTCCTGTACTTGATTAACTATTTCCTTTCTCATATTAGGGAAGTTTTCAACTATAATCTCTTCAAATATTTTCTCAGTCCCTTTCTTTTCCTCTTCTTCTTCTGGAACCCCTATAATTCGAATGTTGGTGTGTTTAATGTTGCCCCAGTGGTCTCTGAGACTGTCCTCAGTTCTTTTCATGCTTTTTTCTTTATTCTGCTCTGCAGTAGTTATTTCCACTATTTTACCTTCCAGGTCACTTATCTGTTCTTCTGCCTCAGTTTCTCTGCTATTGATCCCATCTAGAGTATTTTTAATGTCATTTATTGTGTTGTTCATCATTGTTTGTTTCATCTTTAGTTCTTCTACGTCCTTGTTAAATGTTTCTTGCATTTTGTGTATTCTGTTTCCAAGATTTTGGATCATCTTTAGTATCATTATTCTGAATTCTTTTTCAGGTAGACTGTCTATTTCCTCTTCATTTGTTAGGTCCGGTGGGTTTTTATCTTGCTCCTTCATCTGCTGTGTGTTTTTCTGTCTTCTCATTTTGCTTATCTTACTATGTTTGGGTTCTCCTTTTTGTAGGCTACAGGTTTGTAGTTCCCGTTGTTTTTGGTGTCTGTCCCCAGTGGCTAAAGTTGGTTCAGTGGGTTGTGTAGGCTTCCTGGTGGAGAAGACTAGTGCCTGTGTTCTGGTGGATGAGGCTGTATCTTGCCTTTCTGGTGCACAGGTCCACGTCTGCTGGTGTGTTTTGGTGTGTCTGTGGCCTTACTATGATTTTAGGCAGCCTCTCTGCTAATGGGTGGGGTTTTGTTCCTGTCTTGATAGTTGTTTGGCATAGGGTGTCCAGCACTGTAGCTTGCTGGTTGTTGAATGAAGCTGAGTGCTGGTTTTGAGATGGAGATCTCTGGGAGATTTTTGCCATTTGATATTATGTTGAGCTGGGAGGTCTCTTGTGGACCAGTGTCCTGAAGTTGGCTCTCCCACCTCAGAGTTACAGCACTGACTCCTGGCTGCCCCGCCAAGAAACTTTCATCCACATGGCTCAGAATAAAAGGGAGAAAATGGAGACAGAAAGAAAGAAAGAAAGAAAGAAAGAAAGAAAGAAAGAAAGAAAGAAAGAAAGAAAGAAAGAAAGAAAGAAAGAAAAAAGAAGAGAGGGAAGGAGGGAGGGAGGGAGGAAGGAAGGAAGGAAGTAGGGAAGGAAGGAAAGATAGAAAGAAAGGAAGGAAGAAAGAAAGAAGATAAAATAAAATAAAGTAAAGTAAGATAAAATAAAATAGTTATTAAAATAAAAAATAATTATTAAGAAAAAAAATTTTTAAGAAGAAAATAGAAAACAAACAAACAAAAAATGAGCGGATAGAACCCTAGGACAAATGGTGGAAGCAAAGCTATACAGACAAAATCTCACACAGAAGCATACACATACACACTCACAAAAAGAGGAAAGGGGGAAAGTATAATAAATCTTGCTCTCAATGTCCACCTCCTCAATTTGGGGTGAATCGTTGTCTATTCATATATTCCACAGATGCAGGGTACATCAAGTTGATTGTGGAGCTTTAATCCACTGCTTCTGAGGCTTCTGGGAGAGATTTCCCTTTCTCTTCTTTATTTTCACAGGTCCCCGGGATCAGCTTTGGATTTGGTCCCACCTCTGCGTGTAGGTCATCAGAGGGCATCTGTTCTTCACTCAGACAGGATGGGGTTAAAGGAGCAGCTGCTTTGGGGACTGTGGCTCACTCAGGCCGTGGGGAGGGAGGGTTATGGAGTGCGGGGCGAGCCTGCAGTGGCAGAGGCCGGTGTGACATTGCACCAGCCTGAGGCACACCATGCGTTCTTCCAGGGAAGTTGTCCCTGGATCTCGGGAGCCTGGCACTGGCGGGCTGCACAGGCTCCCCAGATGGGGCGTGTGGTTAGTGACCTGTGCTCGCACACAGGCTTCTTGGTGGCGGCAGCAGCAGCCTTAGTGTCTCATGCCCGTCTCTGGGGTCCACACTTTTATCCACGGCTTGCGCCCATCTCTGGAGCTCCTATAAACCGCGGTCTTAATCCCCTCTCTTCACGCACCTGGAAACAAAGAGGGAAGAAAAAGTCTCTTGCCTCTTCAGCAGGTCCAGACTTTTCCTTGGACTCTCTCCCGGCTAGCCGTGGTGCACTAACCCCCTGCAGGCTGTGTTCATGCCGCCAACCTCAGTCCTCTCCCTGCGCTCTGACTGAAGCCCAAGCCTCAGCTCCCAGGCCCGCCTGTCCTGGCGGGTGAGCAGACAAGCCTCTCGGGCTGGTGAGTTGCCAGTCGGCACCGATCCTCTGTGCAAGTATTTCTCCACTTTGCCCTCTGCACCCCTGTTGCTGTGCTCTCCTCCGCGGCTCCGAAGTTTCCCCGTCCACCACCCGCAATCTCCGCCTGCAAAGGGGCTTCCTAGTGTGTAGAAACCTTTCCTCCTTCACAGTTCCCTTCCACTGGTGCAGGTCCCGTCCCTATCCTTTTGTTTCTGTTTATTATTTTTTCTTTTGCCCTACCCAGGTACTTGCGGATTTTCTTGCCTTTTGGGTGGTCTGATGTCTTCTGCCAGTGTTCAGTAGGTGTTCTGTAGGAGTTGTTCCACATGTAGATGTATTTCTAGTGTATCTGTGTGAGGAAGGTAATCTCCGCATCTTACTCTTCTGCCATCTTCCCCCTAAATCAGTCCTGTATTCTTAATAGTACAACAAACTGTTTCCTAACATTTACTTTTGGATTCTGCAGTGTATTATTTTGTGATAAATACAACAGATCCTCAAAATAATGATACTTCCCCTAATTGTTTTAGTTTTTAGTTTTCTATAGTCTTTATAAAATTATGTGGACAATTCATTTGATCAGATCAATGGCTTGAGGTTGAAATGGTGCGTTCTAACATTGAATGTAGTCCAGTCCTAGTTGATCCTAGCAGGTATTCTTCTGGTATAGCTTTGTTGAGGTGCCATCTTGTTTACCTTTCTTTACTTGACTCAGAGTCTAAACAAACAAGGCACATGGAAACAGATGTTTCTCAGGCTGTATTATGAGCAAGGATGTTTTCTCACTCTTTCTAGTTCTGTTTGCAACTCCAAATCATAAAAACATATCAACCTCTTTCTTTACAGAGTTTGATCACTAATCTATGAATGAAGAGCCTCTTTCTCATAGAATTTAAGCTCTGTGTCCATAACTACACAGGTAGTTAGTGTAAAATCCAGTATACTGCACAGGAAAGAGCACTGATTTTGGGAATATGAAATTTATGTTTACATTTTTGCTTTACCGTTTTTGAGTCATAGGTCAAATTGATACCGACCAGGGTTCTTGGCCTTCCCCAATCAATATAAATTGATGAGGACAGACAAGAGACTCAGGCAACACTTTACTGGGGCTCCTGTGACTGCAGGAGGGAGTGAAAACAAGTAACATATTCACTTGCTTACTCCCTGAGGGGTAAGTGGTTCCTTATACAGGGTGAGGGTAAAGATGTGTCAGGTCTAAGGGTGGCTTAGATGGTTTGCTCACCCCCTTAGGTGGTGTTGAGTGCAGGGGGCATGCTCAGTGTCCTGTTTTTGCTCCGGGCTCTTCAGAAGTGGCAGTTGGGTTTTTTGGTCTTTTTGTATCTTTTTTACCCATAATTTGCCCCAACTGTGCATTCATGCAGTTACTTGTAGTCCCTTATAGTTTCTTTGTAATTTGTAGCTTCGGGAGACCTTTGTCCAGGTACAAGCATTGCAGCACTGCAGCAAGGGTCCCAGGTCGTCTCAAAATGATCTAGTAGTCCTCTCTGTAGCTCAGTTTTTGAAATTGAAAATAAGAAAAAATATATATACTTACCATAAAATGTTGTGGTGTGAATTAGTGAACCAATGTACATAGAAACTTGCATAAATGTCAACCTACTGATGCCCAGCACATGCTTTTCTGCCTCATCATACTGCTTTCTCTTGTCTTTATATATAAACTTTAATTACTACCAGTCTTAAGAGAATAATTACTTAATATTAATACTAATTCAATCATTACTATTCAATATGTTACCCATATTAATACCTAGCTTATGGAATAATTAATCAGACAAGGTGATTGATAGTTTGATACACTTATACCTTTTTATTTTTAAAAAATAAAGATCTGTTTCAGTAAAATTCCAGTTAAGTTCCAGATTATTGGAAAAATTTTGTTTCCCTCACTTTCTCATTGAATGAAAATGTTCTGTTTGTAAGTTTATTTGAATTAATCTTGCTGTAATCTGAAATATTTATTTTCAAAAACTACATTTGAAAAAATACATATTTTTATTATTGATTTTACCAAACACATAGTGATTCTTTATGGAAAAAGTGTAAATTGTTAGTCTTTCAAAAGAATATAGCATAGACACAAAAATGTTATTTTATTTTCATTTGAACTTGATGATATAAAATGAAGTCAAAGCAGAAACTAACACACCATTGTAAAGCAATTATACTCCAATAAAGATGTTAAAAAAATAAAAAAGTAAAATGAAGTGAGTATCATCAACTGCACCCTTTTAAAACTGCCTCAGGGAAATATGTTAATTGATAAATATTAATTAAAATGGAAGGTAAAAGTCCTTAAGCAGAATTATATCCCAAGTCTTATTATGGGGTGTAAATAGATGGAAATTTAACTTTATAATGTTTTTGAGGGATTGCCATTTTAATCAATGTGACATATCTGGGGTTGACACTTTCCCTGGAGCCTATAGTTTCTTATTTTCATTTATTCATTAGACATACTGATTGCCTCTGAAAAACAGGAACACAGGCGAGTTCTTTTTTTCATTCTTCATATTTTTTATAGGGATGAAGATAAATTATTAGGAAATATTCAGACTTAAGAAGGAAATTACTAGGAAAAATGAAGGTCTAATTAATGAAGCAAATTTATGGCTCTATTAAAGGTGAGAAGAAGAATATAGAGTGAGGTCCCATTTTAAAATAACTCCCTTATTTTTCCCACTTTTAGCACTGAGGGAGAGCATTTTCACTTTGTTTCTTTAGTTTATGAAGTCAGGAATCACTCTCAGATTTTGATTAAACAACATATAATTTAAATGTGCAATGACACAAAAGCCTGGATAGACAGTCAGGATGCAAGATACCAGTTAATTACATTACTTTGGAACTCAAGGCCACTCAACACTCTTAAGCCCAAGCATGAGTTCAAGGCCTTCTGCTCATTCAAGTTGGAAGGAGAAATGGTATGGTCCCTGATTTTTTTTTTTGAAATTTTCATTCTTCTTGATATTTTAAAGCAGAAAGTGATTTACATGGAAAAAGAATATTTGCAAAATCCTGGACATGAAGAAAAGGAAGAAGATCTAGAATGGACTTCCAAGAATCACTTCCAGATTAATATCTACAGAGTGGCTTCCTAAGACCTCTAGAAGGGGACATAGGAGAACTACCAGTACTGACTTCAAGAACATACTATCACAGCCATTGCTGCTGCTACTGCTTTCGCTGACACCACCAATGCTGCTAAAAATTGCCCTTCTACTCCCACAAAGTAAGTGACTGGAATTCTGCTGCAACAATACCCAGTGCCTTCAAAACTCTGCTTTTGGAGAGCAGCAGCCAAACCAGTCACAAGATAGCCTCTCAGGCACTTCTGACTTCACATGAGTGTAACTAATTTGTAGAACCAAAATCCCGGTCAGAGCTGCAGCTCTAAGGGAATCTGGGAAATATTTACTTTAGCTTTTAAGACTCTGAAATACAGGGAGGTACTCTAAAAGGAGATTGAAATGGGCTCTTTGTGTTAATTTCTCTTATTAAGCTTGTCTTTTATGTTCAACATGGTGTCTTTTCAAAGTTTCCTCAATAGCTTCAAAGCACTCCTAGGGAATTCAAGGATGACATCAACACCACTGGCCAAAAGTCAGTATTATTTATAAATTTTCCATTCCCAGTTTTGTTGTGACTGCCACCTCATAGTCTTCTGTGGAAGATCCCTCTACTTTAGACACTGGACATTATGATTTTAAGCATAATGTTGAAACACATCCAGAGAAGTTAATCTTTGTGTTACTTCCTTGAAATGATTTCCCCCATGTTCTGTTTCACAAATGATTTTCTATTTTTCCAAGAAAATATGCCCTCATAGAAGTCTTTTAATTGTTTTAGTTCGAGTTTTTATTTTATGTTCAAGTACCCATCACATGAAAGAAAGTACAATGACCACTGTAGGTACAGCTGCACATTTTATATCTTGTAAACTCATAGATTCTGACCTTATGGAAAATTGATGTAAATTTCATCTGTAGCTTCTTTGATTTTCCCCTCATTTTATGTGCTGGGATCACATCTCTGTGAATGTGAGATAATTCCAGAAAAGACAGAAATTTTTGAGGATTTTATTTTTTCTGGGCAAAATGGAGCAATTACGGTCAGATCTACAGGACATTGAAGTACAAGGGATTTCTTTACTTAGTATTTATAGTTACAACAGTAAGTGCTGAGTCCACCACAACTTGTCCTGGAAAGTACAGGCTCTTCTCTGGTATCCTCTCCACACAAGTCATTGACTTTCAGCTATTTCACAAAGTCATCTGCTATTCTTTTGTAGATTGCATTCCTGATCATTTTCCAAAATAGACATCTATGAAGAAAATTATCCAACACAGAATAATTATATTAAGAAAATGAGAAATATTGGGGAGGATGGATTTTCCTAAGGATGCTGGCAAATGGAAGAGAACAGAAAAATTATTTATATTATATATATGATTAAATGTTATGAGAATGATATGAATATTGGCACATCTTCCCATTATTATTTCCAAGGGCAAAGAGATTATTCTGGGAGTCAGGAGAAACTGGGAAATTAATTTTAGTCCTAGCTCTGCTACTGCATCTCAATTCCTGGCACCTCCATCTCTCCACTTGTACGTGCCAGAAACCACAGTGTTATCCTTGAATTCTTTACAACTCACATTCAATCCACCAAGAAATCTTTTTGGCTGTACCTTCAAATTAGATCCAGAATCTGATCATTTTTGAACTTCAACCATGGTCTGAGTCCTTAAGATTTCTGCTGGTATTAATGTAAGAGCTTGTTAACTAGTCATTCTTCCATTCTTGCCTCTCCCACCTAACATAATAGCCAGATGATCCTTGTAAAACTTAAGAAGGGTCATTTCACTCCTTTGCTCAATGTTTACTGTATGGTTCTGCTAGGGCTGTTATAACAAAGTACCATAAACTGGGTGGCTTAAATAATATATATTTACGTTCCCACAGTTCTGGAGGCTACAAGGCCAAGATCAAAATGTTAGCAGGTCAGTTCCTTCTGCAGGCTGTGAGATAAAATCTGTCCCATGCCCCTCTCCTAGAGTTTGATGGTTTGCTGGCAATATTTGATATTTACCTGCTTGAGAAGCATTGTCCCAATTTTTATATTCATCTTCATATGACAATCTCCCTGTGTGTGTTTCTGTTTCCAAATTTCCCCTTTTTATAAGGACACTGGTCATATCAGATTAGTGCTCATCCTAATCTCATCTGCAATGATCTTATTTCTAAATAAGGTCATGTTCTGAGGTACTGGGGGTTAGGACTTCAACATATGAATTTTGAGGGGATACAATTTAACCCATAACACTTATCAAGGCTTGTCCTCTCCCATAAAGTAAGTGCCAACATCCTTACAGTGGCTTTAGTATGACATTTTATGACCTGAATCTCCACTGCCTCTCCAACCTTACTCTCCAAGTTAGCCACTTTTCTCTAGTCACCCTCACAGCTTACAACCATTGCACTGGCTGTTCCCTCTGCTGGCAGCAGTCTTCACACAGATGACATATGTCCAATGTCCTTGTTTTCTTCAGTTTTTGCTTAAATGTTGTTTTGGCAATAAACCTACCCTGACCACCTGAAATAAAGCTGAAGCTGCCCTTCCTATCCATGAACTTCTAATACATTTTACCCTATTCTACTTTGACAGGTATAACTAATTTCTAGCAAACTTTATTAATTATAATTTACTTTAAAAATATTGTTTATTTTTTCCCTTCAATAAAAAGGTAGAATTGTGTTCATTAATCTACCCTAAATATTGATTACAGTGCCTGACACATAGAAAGGGATCAATATAAATGAACTGAAAGTTGTACCAATGGTCCTTTTTGAAATAAACAGTAAGTATTATGTCAGAATCTGATCCAGACTGAAGTACTGTGGAACTACCATTTGTACATGGAGTCTGTATGTGGACAAGAGTGGTCACCTGGCATCAAATCTGGATTTGGCATCCAGACATCATTTCGAATTGTTTCCCTTTATAGAGATAGAACGAATGTTTGCGGCAGTATCTGTGAGTGGATCCTATTAAGTAAGGGTATCTTTAAATGTAGGAAAAGAAATGCATGTGACGAGCAGTAAAATGTAGAGTTTAATAGAAAGTTCACGGCTTGAAGGATTGGTTCACAGTGATTTTCTCTTTTATGGAAATGGATATCAATTCAAACAAGCTCCCAATAATTAACAATTGATACAAAGTCACCTGAAAAACTAGAACAGATGGAAAAAGTGAATGAGAATTGTGGAGCTAAGTCATACTGATGGTAGGGTCATGGACACAAAAATCATGACTCTTGCTGCTGCAGTATCTGGAAATGTTGTTTCCTTCCATCCCATGTTTTATAGAACTGCTCCATGACCTACCCAAGTAGCTTTCAATAAATTGGCCTTCCCTTTCTTTTTAAGTTTAAGGTAATCAGAAGTTTTTTTTTTTTTGCTTTTTGAAAATTAAAGTTTTAATTTTATATTAAAGATTTTAAACACATAGAAAATAACATAACTTCTTACATTCCACTGTTTCATCTTGGATTCACCTTTATTCTTAAAAATGAATATATATATAATTTATAAATACAATTTATCTATAATTTACATATATAATTCAGAATTTGAAGTTGATTGTTTTCCATAAGCACTTTGATGATCTTACTCCACTGTAATTCTGGTCTCTATTGTTATCAGAAGCCTGTGATCAGTCTTATATTTGTTTTTAGATAAAATGTCTTGACTTTCTTGTCACTGTTAAGATTTTTCAATCTCATTAGGATTCTATTGGGCTGGCCAAAATGTTCATTCGGTTTTTTCCATAAGATGGCTCTAGTAGCACTTACTTATCTTTAATTTCATTCAAAACAATTTTATTAGATTGTATGTGACAGCTGTCATATCAGTGTGCATTTAAAAGAAAGACATCAAAATTGGCGAATTTTTGTATAGCCATTCAAGATGGAAGAGAAAAGCAACATTTTTGGCATAATATGCTTTATTATTTCAAGAAAGGTAAAAATGCAACTGAAATGCCAAAAAAAAAAAAATGATTTGTGCAGTGTATGGAGAAGATGCAGTGAACTGATTCAATGCATCAAAAGTGGATTGCGAAGTTTCGTGCTGGAGATTTCTCGCTGGATGATGCTCTACCATCGCGGTAGACCAGATGAAGTTGATAGCCATCAAATTGAGAAATTAATTGAGAACAATCAATGTTATACCACGTGGGAGATAGCTGACATACTCAAAATATCCAAATCAAGTGTTGAAAATAATTTGCCCCAGCTTAGTTATGTTAATTGCTTTGATGTTTGTGTTCCACATAAGTTAAGCAAGAAAAACCTTCTTGACCCTATTTCTGCATGTGATTCTCTACTGGAATGTAATGAAAATGTTCCGTTTTTAAAACAAATTGTGATGGGCGATGAAAAGTGGATACTGTACAATAATGTAGAATGGAAGAGATCATGAGGCAAACGACATGAACCATCACCAACCACACCAAAGGCCGGTCTTCATCCAAAGAAGGTGATGTTGTGTTCGTGTTGGGATTGGAAGGGAGTCCTCTATTATGAGCTCCTTCCAGAAAACCAAATGATTAATTCCAATAAGTACTGCTCCAAATTAGACCCGCTGAACGCAGCACTCAACGAAAAACATCCAGAATTAGTCAACAGAAAACGTATAATCTTCCACCAGGGAAGTGGTGCAAGACCGCATGTTTCTTTGATGACCAAGGAAATAGCTGTTACAGCTTGGCTGGGAAGTTCTGATTCATCTGCTGTATTCATTAGACATTGCACCTTTGGGTTTCCATTTATTTAGGTCTTTACAAAATTCTCTTAATGGAAAAAAATGCCAATTCCCTGGAAGACTCTAAAAGGCACCTGGAACAGTTCTTTGCTCAAAAAGATAAAAAGCTTTGGGAAGACAGAATAATTAAGTTGCCTGAAAAATGGCAGAAGGTAGTGGAACAAAAGGGTGAATACATTGTTCAACAAAGTTCTTGGTGAAAATGAAAAATGTGTCTTTTATTTTTCCTTAAAAACTGAAGGCACTTTTTGGCCAACACAATAGATATTCTAGATCTCTCAGATATGTTAGCTTCATTTATGCTGCTGAGAAAATGGTGCATATAGAATTTTTGAATTTATGTTTGTAATCAATTCTGGAAAATTTTTAGCAATTGTGTCTTTAAAGATCTTTTAACCTATTCTTTCTCATTCTAATGCCAATTGTATACTCCGTGTCTCATAACCTGTCCTCTTTTCTATATTACCTTTCCATTTATTTTTCATTTTCAGTGACTATATTCCCTTTTTTAAAACTATTATCTGTTACTTTTTCATATATCTCCACTGTTTTTTTCCTCAACATGTAGTTATTTTTCTGAGGGTATCAGTTACATTTTAAAGTTCTTTTATAAGTTTTCATATTCATATCTTATGCTTTTATGAGTGCCACTTTATTATTTGAAGACCTTAGAGCTCTGATCCTGCAATCTGTTATGCCTGAGTCTCAATCATAGCAAATTATTTACTCATATCTTTTGTGATTCTGTGCTGTGACCTTATGCTTTAGAGAGTAGTAGAAGATGAGTATCCCATCTGGATTGATTTCCTGAAGCATCTCTCCTTAGGTGTTATAAGTTTGCTTCCTAAAAATCATCCTGGTAATATTATCTGCCTCTAACTAATCATTATGTTAATTTCTCATCTTTAAGGTTCTGTATCTGTGTGGATATTGTAAAATCATTCCTAAACCCTATGGATGTACAAGCTGTGGAATTATATATTTTAGGAGAAACTTTCTTTTTTCCAATGAGAGTCCAGAAAGAGATTGACAAGCTTCCTTGTCGTCACCCTGCGATGGAGGATGAATTTCTTTCTATTTCCCCATTTCTGTCTGGGAACAATCCAGGTTTGTTCAGGTGTCTCAGTTCCAACTGTCTACCCAACACTTCTCAGTAAGCTGAAGGCCCTTGGGTTACTAAGACACATAATTCCCTCCATTCAACTTTTCAGGGCAGCCACAGAATAAGTATTTATAAATAGACATGAGACTTTTAGCCTTCAGCTCTTATTGTTGTTACTTTGCCTATAATTTCTCTTTCTTAAGATCATAGCTATACTATTAGACATTTTTACTGTACATTTTTCCAGAGTTTTTTATATGACCTTAGTTTTCTATCATACTAGTTTTCATCTTGAGAGCATACAGAACATAGCAACAATGTCTGGTTCTAGTGTAGAATATATTTACCCTTTCCTCTTCAAATTCTACCCAAGTAAATAATATTTTAGAGAGACAAAACTATCTAATGAATTGACTTTTCTTCTAAATATGGGAAAATAAACTAATTTAAAGTCTGAAACACAAACTGGAGTGGGCGTAATTTATGGCAAACCCCCACAAACATCCTTCTGTGCATGTGAGACTCTAGTTACAGCTTGGCTAACAACAGAAGGCATTATTTTAACAAAGGGAAATGCTGAGTGAGACACTGATGCCCTCTCAAGAAGAGTAACAGCCTGAGATTCTTGGCTTAAATGAGACCCTAGTGATTGGAATTCATAAACCTGGTCAGGAGAGAGACTTGTCCACTGCCAACTGCATAAAACACCTTTAATTACAGTTGCATTGCTAAAGGTTAAATAAGCCTCATGTAAGTAAAAATAAAAACAGAAAGATAAATATTTATGTTTTAAAAAATCTGTTTCATTACCACCATCTTTTGTCTCAAAAGTGTGAAAATCCTGAGGTAAAAAAAAAATACAGAAATAAATAATAGAAAATGCACTGAAGTTAAGAAAAAACAAAAACAGATTTTAACCACATTTAATTCTTTCAGTTAGTGCTTTCAGCTCTACCTTTAAAATCTGGCTCTGTCTTAATTCTCATTTCTTACCCTGATTTGATTCAAGACATGGCCATTTCTCACCATTACCATTGCAGTAGCCTCCCACTGGAATCTTTGCAAGCACCATTCTCTAGAGTCTATTTTCAGCATACAACTTTTTCTTTTTTTTTATTTTTAATTTCCAAACATACACAAAACAGACAGAAGAATGTAAAAAAACACCTCATGTCCATCACAAGCCTTCAACAACTACCAACATTTTGCCAGTTATGTTTCCACTAACCTATCCTTCCTCATTTTACAGTCCTCTAGTAATTCTTTTATGTATGTATGTATTTGTTTCAATTTTATTGGACTATAGTTGATATGCAGTGTTGTGTTGGTTTCAGGTGTACAGCAAAGTGATTCAACTATACATATACATATATTCATTCTTTTTCAGATTATTTTCCCATATAGGTTATTTAGATCAAGTTACTTTTCTGCTCACAACTTTCTAAAGGCTTCCAAACTCAGAAAAAGGAAGAAAACCCTAACACGTTAAATGACCCACATTGCTTCTATAATTTTCTATCACTGCCGTTCTACCATTGCACAATTCTACTCACCTTGCTCCAGCCACTGGCTTCCTTGTTGCTGCAGAACATCTTGGATTGCTTCTGCCTTAGAAGTTGGCACTTTTTGCTCATTCTGCTTAAAACCTCTCCTCTCCCACACCTTCCCTCTATATGGACAGATTGCTCTCTCAACTCTTTTTTTTTTTTTTTTTTTTTTTGCGGTACGCGGACCTCTCACTGCTGCGGCCTCTCCCGCCGTGGAGCACAGGCTCCGGACGCGCAGCCCCAGCGGCCATGGCCCATGGGCCCAGCCGCTCCACAGCATGTGGGATCCTCCCGGACCGGGGCACGAACCTGCGTCCCCTGCATTGGCAGGCGGACTCTCAACCACTGTGCCACCCCTCAACTCTTTTAAGCCTCTACTAGATGTAACTTTTAAGTGAGGAATTTTCTGGGGATTCTATTTAAAATTGTAATCCACCCCAAACCACATTCCAGCACTCTTTATCTCCCTTGCCTGCTTCACTTTTCATCGTAGCACTATTTTGTTCCCTAATGGAGCCTCTAGACTTGTATGTAATAAGCGTACTCCATAAATACTTTGAATGTTAACATTGACTATATATTGCAAAGTCTTGAATGAAGTTGAAATGCTAAGCATGTTTTAATCACTGACATAGATGCTATTTTTATATATTTTTAAAACTCTTTAAACAGGCAGCTGTGTTGCAATCTAAGAGGTAAGTCACGCCTTCCCTATTACTTTCAACCCCTACTATTGACAGTGCTATAGATGTCCTGAAGAAAATGACTTCTACAAGAGTGATATTTTGTTCCAGTTAATGTCACCAAAATTAAAGGTATGAGGAAAGTGTGATGTGTGATGGTAAATATTTAACAACCAGCTCTCTGGGGGAGAATAAAAGACCTGATTAGTAGCATTGCTAATTTCAATTTTAGAAGTATTTGTACATACCACCACCATGGCCAGCTTCAAGCTACCAACTTAAATACCCAGAATACGGATTTGAGAAGAGATGTATAACAGCATATCATTTCAGAACATATCCTTCATGTGTACATGATATATGCAAGGAATCTCAAGAATATAGAAGTGTCACTAAGTGATGGGCTATGGGCCAAATCTGGTTTGTTTTTTACTTTTGTAAATAATATTTATTCAACAATGCCACTACCATTCATTCATGAATTGTCTGTGTGACAGTTCTTATGCTACAAAGACAGAATTAAATAGTTGTGACAGAGATTGTATCGCCCACAAAGCCCAAAATATTTACTATCTGGCTCTTTACTGAAAATATTTGCCAACCACTGGACAAGATTATAGTAAAATATAGTAAAGTAATTAAGTATTGGTGAGTTTGCTTATTATCTTTGTTTTTAATACAGTTTGTTGAATTGGAAGTTTATATAATTTAATTTTTAGTAATGACTATGCTTAGCTCACAAAATTCCTGAAAATTTAATACTGGCTATTGAAAGTCAGTACTAGCCAGATCCAACACACAGCTGGGGAGAGAGACTTTTTAAACCCATTTCCTCTAACTATTCATATTTGCTAGCCCCATAATATTTTTGATAAACTCAGTACAATTATAAAAAATAAATTGCTTGGAAGACACATCTATGAATATATTAATTTGCTTATTTCACAATATATTTCTATTAAAATATTTTTAGATATCATTTAGCTAACTAAATGAATATTTAGTCATTGAATATTTTTGGACACCTCCTAAGGGATTTAGCAATGAATAACATAGACAGAAGCTAAGGAGGTGATATTTGGACTGAGAATGACTTTTGAGTGGAATAAGATATGTGAAAATGTGGGAATAGAGTAGTTCAATCAGAAGTAATGGCAAATGCAAAGGGCCTGAGGTAGCAACCAGTAAAATGTGTTCAAGTGACAGAAAAAAAAAAACATAGTGACGCAAATATGATAAGTGGTAAGACTGAGAAAAGCGATGAAATCTGAAGAATAAATGGAGGCCTTGCAGGCAATGAGTTTAAAACTTTTTCTTAGTATAATCAAAAATGGCTGAAAAGGTTTTAAGCTGGGCCGTAACATAATCTATAAATTATAAGTTTGATATAAGTTTTCCTGGCTGTGTGGAAAAGGGGAAATAAAGGGCAAAAGTGATGCCAGGGAGACTTGATATTAAGAAAACTGTTGACCTGATGAGGATGTCTTGGAGTAAAGCTGTTAAAGTGGAATAGGAAAGAAATGACCAGATTCAGGATACATACAGATATATTTTAAAAGTCAATTAAAAAGTCATATTTTTCCATTTTTTCACTATGAATTTGCTAATGGTCCCATTATTGTATTATTAAACAGTACCTTATTAATACTCAATTTTCCTCCAAATGGTCCACGGAGCAAAGAGCAGACTCAAACCTGCACAGTTTTAATCAGGTCTTGTCACTACTTTTTGTTCACCTAACTCACACCTTATCTCACATTCTTGGCAAATTCTTCCCTGACAATGTCTCCTCTTAGACCAATTCTAAGCAAAACCCAACAACACGAATTGTTTGCATGGAACACAAATATGTAACTGAAATTACACTACAGAGGAAAATCCCCAGCTTGTCTTTTGGGCTACAAGAACAAAGGGAAGGAAACTCTGCCTTTATTTATATAATTGCAATGCTAATTTTGGGAGGCAAATCTAATTTGTTGAAGGAATAATTAGAAGGCGAATATGTAGCATACATTTTTCTCTTTCCTCACAAAGAGGTTATTGTGTTATTATTCCTATCTTATGGCCTAAACTCAGGAAAACAGAGGATGGTTCTTTCTTTCTTTAATAGTCTTGGTTATTTCTATAACATTATGGTGCAACTGCAGTCATACAATTTATAAATGCTTCCTAGCCCTATCTCCCATCACTCAACTGCAGCAACCAAATTTTTGTGTGTTCACAGTGAACACTTTGCGAGTGTTACGAGTGGAGTGAATTTTAGTGTTTATCCTCCAAGGCCTTATCTACTCTCGTGTCTTCTCTTGCGAGTCATCACTGACCCACACTGCCCAACACCATGTCACAGTATTGATCGAGTTTATTTCAGTATGGTTAAGTGGTTTGACCTCTGGTCCTGGTGCTTTCTAGCTTTTTAAACTTGCTGCACTGCCATTACCTCATATCCCACTTCACAGGTTTGTCATGTACATTAAGTAAAATAAAGGTCAAATGGTACTAGATAAATAATAATTATGTGTAGATTTGTTTTTAGGTAAATAACATGGCAAAGTCAGAGGTTTCGTAGATCCTGTATAAAAATATGGCCAGGCTCAATATCTTCACAAAAGTGAGAAATGTAATTCATTCTGGGATAAAAGGGAATGAAAGAGTTAGAGTAAGATGTTCAGGGAGTGGGAAAAAGTTTAGTTCTTCCTGTAATAATTGCTCTTGACTATAATTCCCATTTCATCTCCACTCTACAAGTAAGCTTCGTTTCAATTTTTTTCAGCATAACGCCAGCAAGGGAAATGCCCCATGACTCTACTCAGTAGTGAAGATATTGGGTCCTTGGAGACCTTTTCTCTCTAATAGGGTAGCTACTCAACCACATGTAGCAACTGAGCACTTGTGGCTACTGAAACTGAAAGTCTGAATTTTTTCTCAAACATTTTTTTGAAGTATAAATGATACGCCAAGAACTGCACATATTTAATGTGTACAATTAGATAAATTTGTACATATGCAAACTAAAGGTCTGAGTTTTAAATTTTATCTAGTTTCAATTATTTTTAACTTAACTTTAAAAAATGCTATTCAATTCAGTAATTAGAAAATTTTAAGGTCAGAACAACTTGGGTATAAGAATCTACTTTTTAACTGTAAATTTATGAAATGTAAATGTACATCCTTCTTAGGCTTTGTTTTATTCATTTTAATTTTTATTCTTTATGCTCTTCTGACTATATAATTTCAAATTTTCTTCTTCAAGTTTACAAATTCTTTCTCCTGATCTAAAATAGTTAAAAATAATAGAAATAGGGGGTAGATTGGTTGTTGCCAGGGCCTGAGGGGAGGAGAAAATGGGAAGTTACTGTTCAGAGGGTAGAAAGTTTCAGTTAGGCGAGATGAATACGTTCTGAGATCTGCTTTACAACGTTAGGACTACAGTTAACAAAACTGTAAATTAAAATTTGTAAAGAGGGTACATGTCCTCTTACCTCAGTAAAAAATCTAAGTGTAGGTCAGGCATTACAATTTAAAAATAGTGTTTAAATTGAAGTGTTCTTTAAATGTAAAATACACATCAGATTTTGAAGACTCAGTACAAAAATTAATGTAAAAGAGCTCATAAGCAGTTTTTAACATATTATTTATGAAAATGATCACAGTTTGGATACTTTGGGATAAATCAAATGTATTAGTAAAATCAATTTGATCTGTTTCTTTTTCTTTTCTTAACATTGCTATTAGAAAAATAACATTGCATTGTGACTTATATTTCTAGTGGACGGCACTGTTCTAGCTCTTCTTAAGGGGATAAATAAGGGATTTTATCATCCATATGCTTTAATGGGGTGGAATTTTATGCCCTTTGTAATTGAACTCAGAAAGATAAACTTCTAGTTCAAGCTGGGATTATTGTCTATACATGTTTCATTGAATCAAACAGTCTTCAAATTTGAAGAAATGTGAAAATTGACTAATTCATCCTCTTATCTAATAAAGAAATCTACAGCAACATCAACAATATTCATTCCACCTTTATTGAAGTGAACCTACCAAGAAAAAAATAGATTTCAAAGGTTAACTCATTCCATTTTATATCATTAAAATGGTAATTTGGGGAAATCTCTTATTTTATAATAAAATATTTAACTTTTAATTATTGTTCTTTCAAACCTGGGCAAAACTGAGTTAATTCCTTTTTCAAATAACTTTTCTTTAATATAGCTATTATACTTCCCTTATCTAAATAATGTGTGTAGTGATATTACAGTATTCATTACAAGCAGCAACCTATTCTGTCATCAAGCATGGTACCTTCTCCCCAGACAAAGCTTACATGGGAATTTTGATCATTTGCCCTTGTAAAACTTTTGCAAAGCTTTCATTATTTGGAAAATCCCATTTCTGTATATCACCTTTTTTTTTTTTCTCATTTGTAAATAAGATCCTTCCTAACAATATGATATTTTATGAGCTTTTTCCTAAATGATTCATCTGACAATAATTGATGCATTTTGCATCTGAGCTGTATTGGTGATTTTCTCTGTCTGGTCTTGTGGTCTTTACCATGGTCATATGATTCTTCTTTATTTTCCAGAGATAGTCTCCAAAATTTTCTTAAACGTGCTTTCATTATCTTGGTATAGCACTGCTCTTCTCTTTTTTCCCTTAATATACACACCTGTTCTTTCTTTCTTTCTTTCCTTTTTCTACATTCTTGTTATTAATTTTTGGTGCTCTTTAAAATTTTGCCAATATTTGATAATCATTATTGAAAATGATAAAATACAATTAAGAAAATGAAATTAAAAAAATAATATTCCTACAATATGGATATAATAATTTTTAATATTTTAGATAGTAAAACATCAAGTAAAAATTTTGTTTATAGATACAATTTGCAAGTACATATTAATACATTTTGTGGTGCACGGACCTCTCACTGTTTTGGCCTCTCCCATTGTGGAGCACAGGCTCCGGACGCGCAGGCTCAGCGGCCATGGCTCACGGGCCCAGCCACTCCGTGGCATGTGGGATCTTCCTGAACCGGGGCACGAACCCGTGTCCCCTGCATTGGCAGGTGGACTCTCAACCACTGCGCCCCCAGGGAAGCCCCTATTTTAATACATTTTAAATGAGGTTTTGCCATCCATATAACTTGGTATCCAGTTTTATTTACTCATCAAATTAGCAAGAAACTGTAAAAACTGGTAAATGGACACCTACAGTATAATTTACTGGTTATAGAACACAATTATTTAATCTACTGTTCAAAATTTCTTGTTTATAAGTAACACTATGGCAAACATTAATTTTAACATATTTTGTGGACTTTTAAAACACTTGTTTTAAGATGAATCTGCAAGCATAAAATTAAAGAGATTTGGGAATTCTTCAGTCTTTTGATATTTACTGTCAAAATGCCCTCCAGAAAGGTTATCAATTTCTAATCCAACCTGTTGTGTATTGAGGTACAAAGAGCATATGCTATTATACTTTAAACTGTCTTTTAAATTTATTTTAATTGTTAAGTTATTACTTTATTTATTGAAATATAGTTGACTTGCAATATTATATTCATTTCAGGTGTACAATATAGTGATTCAATACTTTTATAAATGACAAACCATACAAAGTTATTATAAAATATTGAGTATATCCCCTGTGTTCGACATTATGTATTCCCTGTGACATAAAATATATATATATGTTATATTATTTGTTTTGCTTTTTAGATTCCACTTATAAGTGAAAATATACAATATTTTTCTTTCTCTGTCTGACTTATTTCACTAAGCATAACACCCTCCAGTCCACTCATGTTGTCCCAAATGGCAAGATTTCATTCTTTATTTTTTTATGGCTGAGAAACATTCCACTGAATATGTGCACCACATCTTTTAATGCATTAAAAGAATACATCACACATTTTGTTGAAGTGGGATTTACTCCAGGAATACAGGAATAGTTCAGTTTCTGCATATCAATCAATATGATACATCACATTAACAAAAAGAAAGGTAAAAATCACACAATCATCTCAATAGATACAGAAAAAGCATTTGACAAAATTCAACATCGATTTATGATAAAAATTCTCAACAAAGTTGTTATAAAGGAAACATAATAAACATAATAAAGGTCATTTATGACAGGCCCACAGCTGACATCTTACTCAATGATGAAAAGCTGAAAGTTTTTCCTCTAAGAGTAGGAACAAGACTAGAATTCTTACTCTTGCAAATTCTATTTAATAGTACTGGAAGTCTTAACTACAACAATCAGAGAAGAAAAAAAAAATTGCATCCAAATTGGAAGAGAAGAATTAGAACTGTCACTATTTACAGCTGGCATGATACTCTATATAAAAACCCTGAAGATTCCATCAAAACCTATTAGAACTAGTAAATGAATTCAGTGAAGTTAGAGGGTAAAACAATAATATACAGAAATTCATTGCATTTCCATACACTAATAATGAACTATCAGAAAAAGAAATTAAGAAAACAATCCCATGTTCAATTGAATCAAAATTTTTAAATGCCTAGGGATAAATATAACCAAGGAAATGAAAAAAAAAAACCTATAAGACATTGATGAAAAAATTAAAGATAACGCAAATAAATGGAAAGATATACCACGCTTATGGATTGGAAGAATTAATATTGTTAAACTGTCCATACTGCTCAAAGCAATCTACAGCTTCAATGCAATACTTATCAAAATACCCATGTCATTTTTCACAGAACTGTAACAAATAATCCTAAAATTTGTGAACCACAATAGATGTTGAATAGCCAAAGCAATATTGAGAAAGAAGAAAGCTGAAGAAAGAACAAAGCAATCTTGAGAAAGAACAAATATCATGCTCCCTGACTTCAGACTATACTACAAAGCTATGGTAATCAAAACAGTATGGTATTGGCACAAAAACAAACACATAGACCAATGGAACAGAACAGAGAGCCTGGGAATAAATCCACACACTTATGGTCAATTAATCTAAGGCAATAATATACAACAGGGAAAAGACATTCTTTTAAATCTTTACAAATCTGATAGGCAAATAATAATGCTACCTTGATACTGTTTGTTATTAACTATATCAAATATTTTTGGTGAAAACTTTGGCCATGTGAAAGTCTGTTTAGAAAGTAATTGTTTTATAACTGACTGCACATTTTAATTCAGGTGTTTGTCTTCATAGATTTTATTGATTAACTCTTTGATTGTAAATACTTTTATCTATGGTAGTTCAAATCCATATGCCATTTGTTAATTTAATATTTTGTTATTGTTAAAGTTTCATAATTTATTTGGTTAGATATTTCTTCTCTCTCTTTTATATATCCATTTTAGAACTTTTAGAACTTATTTTCTAATCTTTATGAAAGTTTGAGATAATTGGTAAAGAATCACTATAGAGTTAAATTTAATATCCCAAATAAGAAAAGAAAGGCATAAAGATACATACAGTGATCATATTTTTATTACACAATCATCCTTTGCTTGATACCTTCACTTTAAACTTGAATAAGGAATGATATTAAGTAAACATTATAAAAATCTTTTGTAGTATTTTTATCTCCTCATATGCTTTTATTAAAATTAGAGTTGCAGTCTAAGTATTTAACCATTTTAAAATTACTTTTATTCACTTATGATCTTATAAAATTCATAGTACAGTTTTGGTTAAACTATTTCATAATAGTTTATAATAGTTTAGACAGTCAAATATTCCCTATTGGGATGAAATCTGCATTAGCTACACATAACCATTTATAGGCACTGATGTTTGAAGATTGTGTTTAAAGTAACCAATATGTTTCTGCTGTAATTACAGGAACCAAGTGTCTTTGGTTATACATATATTTTGTTCATGAAGGTCACATGCAATAAATAAAATACCAATGAAATATAGGATTTATCATTTCTTCTCTGGATTATATTCTTGCTTACAATGCAAAAGAAATTAATGTCTCTATAAAAATGTAAGTTTGAACACATGCAACAGAATGGCTCTTGTTTAATATTTTATAATATAAAAAACAATTGTGAAGTTTGAAATATTTTAAAAAATCAAAGGTCAATATTCTTGCAAATTTTATTTTAGAGCTTTCAATTGCTCTTGGACATAATGCAATTAATTTCCACCAGTCATTTACTAGATTCTCATAAATAACCTTTTGTTATTTGTCCTTTCTGTTATTTAATATTCCTATTATTGTTATGGTTGTTAAGTTCTTTTTTCTTATCTTTGTTATTAAAAGAAACATTGAATGGAAGTGAGAAATAGCATGCTGAGATATATGGTGAGAACTAAGCAAGAGTTGTTTATGGACTCCACCATAGAAGATTTGTATTAAGGAAAAGTGGATAAAAATATTGAATTTCATTATAAGGTCACAAAAAAGTAAACACTAGAAAGGCCTCCTCTGGATCTAAGACTTTGATCACTGGTCTTCTTGAATCTAGTATCGGTCACAACTTTCACACTGTTACGAGGATAATCTTTTAACAATACAAATTAGATTACATTATGCATCCCCCTTCCATTAGTTAATAAACTCTCCAATAGTTTTCCATCTCCTCTAAGACAATGTTCAAATTCTTTAGCTTTACAAATAATGAAATCCTTCACTTGCTCATCTCTCCAACATTATTTATCAGCACTTGTAAGTAATATGTTTTCTTCCAGTGCTTTCAGAACTATGTACAACTCCCTAATTGTATTACTCACCTGTTAATACCAATGTTTCCTCCTCATTCTAGTCTGCTTTAAAAATTCATCCTTCAAACCATACTTGAGAGGATCTTTATCTACAAAGCATTCCCTGTTATCCTCAGGCCCTAACAGAGTTAATCACACTTTTATTCTCTTTCTGCTACCACTTTCTACCCTCATCCCTCTAATTACACTGTATTTGTCATTCTTTAGTTATATTTGCCATTATAATAGACAGCAAACTCTTTGAGAGCATCAACTGTGACATTAATCTTTGTACCTACAACGTTGAGCATGATGCCTGGCATATAGTAAGCATCTAATAAATATTTGTTGAATGAATCAAAAATAAATGAATGAATAAATAAATAAATGACAAAATAACTGCTCTTAAAGACCTTAGGAAATAAAATGACTTTTGAAATAATGCAAGTTATATGAATAGCACACACAATTTGATCTTCAATGTTCCTTTGCCACAAAATTAGATTTAATGTCAGTGAGGAAAGTATCTATGGTGGATTATTTCTTTGACTACGCATTTTTGGGGCCAAAAGAAAGCAAATATGACCATTTAGTAGGGTATTTATCTTACAAAGGGCATTAAGGCTGTAGAAAAAAGGCTATGAAATCACTCTTTTCAAAGAACACAGAAGTGAATTGACGAGGAGTTTAGTAAGTGGCAATTTTGTAGCTGGCTGTGTTTCTCCAGTTTGTCATTGTCACTGGAAAGGTTGCCAAACAACAGCTCTATCCCAGGATGAAATTAAATATGATTTGGTTAACTGAAAATACTCAAATTCATAAATGCATAGAGACACTTATTATAGCTATAGCCCAAGTTAAAACACAAGGTCAATTGCATTCCAATCATAAATTGACAAATATTATTAGTTAGTTGCTCCAGTAAAATAGAATTTACATCATGTTGCATACTAAGCAGTACTCTCTAAAGATAATAAAGTCTAAAGATAATAAAGTATTCTTTTTCTTTTGCTCTAACACTATCATCAACAAAAAAATTAGAGAAGAAGTATAGTATACACAAAACTTTTTAAAACAATATTGGTACTATAAAACCAGGTGTTAATTATGTGAAGAATTACCATCAGTATAGAAATATTCTGAGACATGGATGAAGGCTTTTGAGTCTGTTCTCGCTCCATCTTTTTATCATTCCTAACTAGTTTACTAACTAGTATTCTTAACTAGAATCAATGAAGAACTAAAATGTAGTAAATGCTGAATCCCTTGGTTTATCAACTTGTTTTATTTTTCTCTTGGTTAAAGCTTTGTGATAGACAAAAAGTCTCAGCAAACTGCATTTTTCCTTTCTTATGAATAAGTTCAGGTAAAAGAATGTTGCATGTTCTTGAGATTTCTTGCTGCCTCTTTTCTAGGAAAAGAAGGAATAACAATTCTACCTATCAATATGATAAATTGCAATGTGGAAAAATAATTTACTGAAACATTAATGTGTATGTATTTTTTCGCACAGTTCTCTTCCTATCAAAAAGATCAATGGACACTTTTGGCAGCATTGCCTGTGAGCGTGGTTGTGTCTGACAGGGCTCAGGGATTATGCTTACAGAGGGAAAGAAAGAGAATAGAAACATAATAGTTGGATATTTCAGTAGGAAATGATGTCTTCAAATCCTGTAAACAAAGAGGTCTATATGCCAGGTCCAGGACTCTGATGAGAAAGCACAACTTGGGAAGTGTGAGAAAATTTGTGATACGCCCTGGATGTGGCAACATAATTTTTTGCTTAAGCTCATCATGGAAGCAGCATAGCTTCTTAAACAAGGAATATCTCTTTGATTATGCTGTTTTAGACAAGGAAGATATCAGTAGCAGCTCTGGTGAGTTAGGGGCATATACAGAACTTCAGGAAGGAAGAAATATTTCTAAAAGTTATTGAGCATAGACAACCCATTGGAATGAAGTGCTAGTGTCAGATTTATCTGATTTGAGTGAAATAATGTGACGTTTATTTGTTACCACCAAGTTTGTGGAATGAGATTCATCCCTGATAAATGAATTAAATAAGACTGTTCATGTATCAGGGATACTATATATTGAGAAGTCATATGACTGAGGTATTAGTGAGTACTGCTGGGCAGTTTGTAATGTGTCAGAGTAAAAGAAAGTTAAATTTTTACATTAGGGTTGATGAAGATGGCAGAATGCCAAGGGAGATTTTGACTCAGGGTATTCTCCCTTTCCTATACCATATTTCCTATATCCTATTTCAAAACTCTGTGTATCTGTTCTCTGTGATTTTATACCCTCCTGGATTTTTGGAATCACAGCATTTCCTTCCAACATGTTACCCTGTGTCACACCAAATGACTCTGTAAACAATTTAAAAATATGTTAGAAGAAAGCCCCAGGAACTATATCCAGGCATCTTGTTGTAGAACTGTCCGTAGGAGGCATGTTGTCTTCTTACCTAACCCAGAACTTTGGAATATGGGTGGGCAAAATTTTCACTCTGTCCATGGGCACATAAATATGCATGAATTCATTTAAGTAGTTAAAAATATTGCAAATATGCTTATGTGGTTGTGCCTGTGAGTTGTCATGCACTGAGAAACCACAATGTATACAAATATTAAATGATAATTATGTTGATATTTTTATTATTAGTCTTATGATTTGTTCGTTTAACTGTTTATAATGATACCTGACACACTAAACTAGTATAAGGAAAACCAAACTTTAAGGCCAAAAATGTAGCATCCCCAAAACTATAGATTTTAATAAGACCATATTATTTATTTAGGTCATTTTTATCTGGCTGTGTCCATTTGGAGAACCAGAACCTCAGAACTAAAATAATCAGGATTTATTTTGCTTAGGCATCAATATTTTTTGAATGCCTCAAGAGTGACTTTCTATTTTAGAGAATGACAAAATTTCATTGTGAGGATAATTAAATTCATATTTGGTAAACTTAATTTCATTCAACATATATTTGTGCACAATTTACTATATTCTAGGTGCTAAACTCAATGCTGGGGATTCAGTAGTTAAACTCACAGATCATCTGACATGGAGATGAAAGTTTAACAAGAATTATAAATGTGTCTATAATCATAAATTTAATCATAATTATAAATACACAGCAATTATAACTGTAATTATGACTATAAATATTCTTATAATTAGAGCATTTACTATTTAAAATTATTTACAGCTACTAATAAAGGATATACAGAAGATTCTAGTGTCTGTTATCTCTCACCAGGAATTAGAGATAACTCTTAATAAGTGGATAAGGGCATATTCTAGTTAGGAAGAATTCTGTTTGAAAGGGTTTTTCTCTGAAAAGTGGGGAGTCCTCTTCTATATCCTTCATCATCTTGTCCCATGCATCTGTGAGGGAATATTGGCTTCTAGCTTCAGAGCCCTCATTGCCAAGCATGGATGACTTTTAGGCCTTGTTTGTTTAACTCCATGAGTAACTCCATGATCTACTATATGATGATCTCAGATCAGGATATTTTATATCTAAGGTATCTATGGTAATAACCATGTACTTTCAGTGGGATCAATGTTAACTACTTCCTGTGTGATGAGAGGAATATAAAAAACTCCTTTAAGAAGAAGAGACATGTCCTGACCAAAGGCAGAACTGAAAACTAATTATTTCCTTGAATAGCAGAGATACCTCCTGTGTAGAACTAATAAAAGTCATTTAGTAGTATTAATTTGTATGGTATTTTCAATAATGCCTTCTTTCCAAATATTACTGAGGGTCACATGTACAGATTAGCTTTATTTTAGGCTTCATAAACACAATTTGACATGCTTACAACCTCTGATAAACATGACAAGCTTCAGGTAAATTAACAAAACATTAGTTCATGTATGTTGAAAGTAGACTTTTGATTATCACAGAAGTATACATATTGAAAATATATTTGCTTCCAACACAAAACAGCAAATAAGAGGCAGATATATGTAACAATTGAAAGTCAAGATTTGACAGTGATTAAAGTTAGAAAGAGAAAAAGAATCAAAATAATGATTTACAGTTTAAAGATGTTTTTACATAACATGCCCTTTAATGCAAAGAGCAAGAGAATCTATGAAAAGTGTCAAGAAAAAAACATTATAGAAACATAAGAGAGAGATAACACTGGATGGAGATGGTCAGGAAAACTGAAATAAGTTTAGACGGAAGAACATATCAAGCAAAAGAGAAATGTGAACAAAACCTGAGGCAGGAAATCAAAACTCTGTATGGCAGCAATGAATAGTGCAGTTTACATAGGATTTTATAGAGTATATAAACAATAGGATTCTGCCATTAAAAGAGATAACCAGTAAAATATAAGCCAGGAGCATTTACTTCAGATTATTTCTAGCCATGAGTGCCTGACTAAAGAATTTGGTTGTTTCTCTCTTCGTTAATGGTTTTTAAACTTGTATTTTGTTATTCTTGCTATGTTTTCTTGTAGTTCCAAAAGAAGAAAGTGTAAGTAGAGCCACAAACCATGGGAGAGAAAGAGGTGGAGGAGAGAGAGAGAGAGAGAGGGAGAGAGAAAGGGGGGATAGAGAGAGAGAGAGAGAGAGAGACTGATTAAAGCAACATCAGAAGATAGAGTCCTGCCTTCTTAGCCTCTCCTCGAGTGGCCCTAAGTCACACCAATGGAACTCTAAGACTGCACAGAACAGTTTGAAAATCACTCCTCTAGGTAATCTGAAGTTTTTGCATGGAGGCATGTGCAAGGAAATTTACCTCAATTAATGAAATTAAAATATAGATGTTCTAAGGTCAGTAAAGAAAGGAGAAATTCCCAGTAAACTTCAAAACTTCCTTTCCTATGGATTAATTGCACCTGTTAATGGGCCAGCCACTTCTCTGATAGCTGCTCTTTAAAGTCACAGCAATGGCACAAGCTCTTTCCCTGAGAACTTGATACTTAGTTTTACTGAGGAAGAGAGTACAACTCAAGATAAACAAATACAAATAAAATCTGTATGCTTTGGTTTACAAGATGACTCTAATTCTGTTCAGGTTGTGATTTATTACAAGGGACTTTTCTTTCCTGGCTCCACTCAGCCTTGCAGTGGATTCCACTTTATACCCTTACAAGATGGCACCCATCTGAATATCTGTCTCTCTCAAGCACAGAGAGCTCCAAGAGACAGTGAAAGCTCCAGAGAATGAGAAAGTACACTACTCTTACTGCATACTGCCCACCTTCTCAGTTTCCATTTCTATTTTCTCTGAGACATTAATACTGAGAATTAATTTCACAACTGCAGAAAACTGCAGTCTTTAGTAAAAGCTATTCCTGGCAACATCTTAAAAGTCTCTCACAGACTAACCATCATCTCAATATGATGAAACATTCCAAAAATTCATTCAGCACACAAAATGCACATAAACTAGAAAATCGTCTTCTTATTATATAGAGGCAGCAGAAGGTAATGAAACATTACTACAGAAAAAGGCAGTAGTCCAGAGAGTTAGGAGTCTTAACTAGGGTTGTTGTAACAGATGTGGGAAGAAGAGGTTGGGTAGACCAAGGAAGATTAGAAAGATTTAGTGACTGATGTGACATGGGTAGAGAAGGTGAAAGAGGCTTTGAGACTCTGAGAGTTGGCTCTGAGACTTCCAAGCCTAATGGATGGAAGATAGTGATGTCACCTTGGCAAATGATAAATTCAGGAGGGCAAAAGAGTTGGTATGAAAGGTGAGTTTAGTTCTAAACATGTATGTGACTTTGAGGTGTTGATGAGCAGTCCAAGCAGATATGTCTTTCAAAAAATGGGAAATATATAATTAGATTTCTTAAGTTAAAGTAAAGATGGAGATTTAGTTCCTGAGAATTTCATTTCAGGAAAGACATTGAATGATCTCCATCTGGATCCTCTAAGGACTCTATAACTCATGGTTTTAATCCACTTATATTGCCTAATTCATAATTTTCATATCTACTTTCCTTACTAAAACATTCAAATCATTGCTTTGAACATAGAAAGAACAAGTTTTAATTTAGTGCTTGGAAAGAACAACGTGCATTGACCATTGAAGTCTATCTAAAAAGAGCTATAAGAACAGAGGAATTGCATGCTTTGGGGATACTAGAGAAAATTGATTTTTTACTTGCTAAGGTGAAGTGCACATTTTTGCTGGAAACACCCATCACCTTAGAAGCACAGTGGTAACAAATGCTTTACTTAGACTCCCAGCACTTTAACATCCATCAGCCCTGACAGCAAATTTTCAGGAATTTCCTAGATCCTTTCCAATTCACTTCCCCACTTTAATCAAGTGTTTCTATTCCTCTCCTTTTGCGGATTCAGGACTTCTGACTCTTTAATACTAAATCTTGGAAATGGTAGGGAACAAGTAGTCTCTAATTTAGAAGGCTTTTGTGCTGTCATCAAGCTTCATTCGTATCCTGGTACTGATTTTTAGATGGATTCCTGCCCCATACTTTGATGAAAATCTGAACACAGTAACTGGTCATTTGTCTCTTGCTTGCCTGTTAGATTACTGATATCTGTAATTCATCTTTGACATATTGAATTCTTATAATAGTGACTCCTTAATTCTGCCTTCTTCACAATTTTGAAAAAATAAGATTAAATAAAATTAGAGATTCTATTTTGTTTCTTTAGCAGGCACATATATATTTCTGAGCCCTTTACAGAGACTTGGGCAGGCTTCCGGATCACCCTGAGAAAGGCATTGGAAATACCCTGGATCTACTCTGGAGCAATGCTTCTCAAATTTCTGTGGTAAGGGATCAGTTTTATTTACTTTCCAACCTATCACAAATGGATACTTTTACAAAATACTCTGTCCAACAAGACATGTCCATTAATCACATGTTTGAATGACATGGCAAGGTCAGGTTGCTGTATACATTTCTAAAAATTATTCTCAATTTCTATAGTTACTTCATTATGTATCAGTAACAAACACTTCTTTGGACTGCACCAGTCCATGGGCCAACATTTGAATCACACTGCACTTAGAATATATACAAATGTGTTGAAGTTACATCAATCTTTGGGGTGATTTATTTAAAGAGTAAAAATAATAAATAACATCTAAGATCACTCAAAGCTATAAAGGTCAACCATAGGATTAAATGTCATTGTTTAGCCACTCCACTCTTCTTTGTAAACCTAATCCTTAGTATCTTTGAATAAAATAAAATAATGAACAATAATTACAACTCACACTATTTATTGCATGCTTACCAGGCATCAAGGAGCAAGATAAGCAATTTAAGACACTATTGTATTTAATTCTCCCATCAACCTCATGAAGTAAGTAATTTACAGATGAGGACTTGAAGTGCAGTGAGGTTAATTATCTTTTCAAAGTCACATAATCTCACCACTAAATGGTAAAATCAGCCAAAACATCTGCATCCCCTCAAATAAAAATTAATTAGATTACAACCTTGTCTATTTTCCAGCCTTGAGAATATATTCTGGGTATTGTGCTGGATTCATAGTTCCTAATTCTCCTGTAACAAATTATTACAGACTCAAATTCCAACCTGTAGGCCATCATACCATATCCCTCTACATACTGATTATAGGTGGTAGGCTGGTACTGACTCCACAACCCAGCCAAATGCACAAGACTGCAGAAGATGCAAGGGCCCCATGTGCTCATATCAGTCATGAACAATCAAGAAGCAAAGAAGAAAAAGAAATAAGATTAATCTCACTCAAATTATTTACATAATTTCCCTTAGGTTGACAGAAGCAGATAATGAAGTATTTTATGGTAGTCTTACATTTTGACTGTGTCCTCATCTCCTCAAAATGTGGTGAGAAGGATTACTCCTTTTAATAGTTGCTAAAGAATGGGACTGTTAATTTGGTGAACTTCCCATCACAGGAAACATTCAATATAGTGAGAATGAGACTGCTTTTTGTTCTGCCTCACACATCTCTAATTATGGAATAAAACTCGGCAATAATCTGGACACCTATGGTAAATTACGAAGTTTTAGCAGTGAAGTGAAAACGATGAAAATATTTCACTCCCCAAATTCTGTCAGGGAACACTGGGAGGATATTCACAACTAACAAAAAATGTGCATATTTGTCAAGGTTGACATTATTCTGCTTGTGTTTTCATAGACTCATAAAAGCACATCATTTTTAACTTGATGATACTGGTTGTCTAGTCTCCTGCAAATATTTAATAAAAACAAAGCATTTGAAAGCAGCAATGTGTTCAGGAAATTCTACACATTACATTTGTGTTTGTTGAGGGTTTCACAGGGCAATTTCAGACTTAAGGTTCATCAAACAAACCATGTGTATTTTAAATATTTTACAGGTTGATGGCCTCCTGTATATATAATAGTCATTGGCAAACTTGCAGTTCACAACAGATGTGGGTGATAAGTGTTATGCTGACACATGCAATCAATCTATGAAACTGGTGCAAGGACAAAGGGACATGCAGTAAGTGGTTGGCAATCATGGAAAACATATTTTGTCTTTTGTATTTTTTCACTTCCTTCTGGTGTGCAGATAAATTGGAGAATAATGATGTGTATGGGATGGTCACTAACTCTCATTGAAATCCAGTTACCAGGAATCAGGGTAGGAGTTGAGGTAGTATGCTAATGTGTACAATTACATGTGCATATATTATTATGATTATTAATATGGACTCCTCCCTTTCCTCTGCCCTACTTTCAAGCTTCTCCTCAGTCTTCTCCTCTGTGCCAATATTTTCTTTTTTAGTGTGCTTGACATCCTTTCTGGTGTGGGGCATCACAGTTGCATTTAGATTTCTAACTACCTCTCATAACAATGCAAACTATCTTCTTTAAAAAGTGCTTAATATAATATATGTGTATATACACATTTACGTATAATACAATGTGAGTCACACTTGGGAAGATTTGTGATCCTATTATGGTTATTTAAAAATATATCCACAGATTCTTTGATACTCTCCTTTGTAAGCACTCTTCATAATTCCCGTCCCCTTGAATGTAGACTATATTTAGTGTCTCTCTCTTAAAAAATAGAATGCAGCAGAAGAGAGAATGTGTGATTTCCAAGTTTATTACATAAAAGACACAATGTCTTTCTCCTCACTTTCTTTCTTAGATGCCAGCTTCCATGTCATGAGGACACTCAAGCAGGTCTATGGAGAAGTACAAGAACAAACAGCCTATGGAAGGTACTGAGCAAGGCACTGAGGCCTCAAGCTAACAGCTATGTGGATTACCGTCTTGGAAGCAAATCCTCCAGCACTTGTCAAACTTCAGATGATAGCATCCTTGTCCAACCAGGAGAGATCCTGAGTTTCACCCAGCCAGGCCACTCTTGGATTCTTGACTCTTAGAAAATGTGTGAGAAAATAAGCATTTGTTGTTTTAAGCTGAGGTAATTAATTCTGAGGGAATTTGTCTTGCAGTAATAAATAATTAGTGTGACGATGCTTCCTTATATAATTGTATTAGACAGTGCCTTCGTCTATTTCATCCAGGGTGGCTAAACCATTAGAATGCACTTAACAAAACAACAAGGAGAGATGCAGAGTGATGGCAAGTGCCCCTGACACTAAAACTTGCCCAGACATATGTCCCAGGTTCTGCCTTCAGTGGCAATTTATTTTTGTAAATTATTCTATACTTAGTGGCATTCAATGCCTGAGTATAAATACTAGGAAATATGTCATTCTTTAATGTAGCTATTTTGTCTTGAACTTCTCCTATGTGCCAGTATCTATTCTAGATATTATTGATCAAAAGACAAATATAACTGTGCCCCTGCTTAGAAAGATGGTTTAGTTAAGGGATATGTAAATCCAGCCACAGTATTTCTGTTTAGAAAATACAAAATATATTTAGTATAGAATATACAATAAATACTTAAATTGACAGAAAAATTGAAAAAATTAATAAAAACTGTATCTGCCTATGTCTCTGTGCATGTATGTGTATGGGTGTTTGTGTGTACAGAATCATTTATGTTCAGGAATCATCTACTTGTTTTGTAATTTCCTATTTCCTGTGGGTGTGATATTGGAATGGCTCCAATACAGAAGCAAGAATGATGAAGCAACGTGAACAAAAGACTAGAGGTCATACATCCCAGCTATTCTCCAATTCTGTCCTCGACTAGTTATATGTTTTTGGGAGAGTCACGAGTGTTTCTAGTAAACCTTTATGCAATAATGCTGTAGTCCTTTTCTCTCTCTCTTTCTTTCTCAAATTGTTATTGCTGAGCAGGGAAGGGTACCATTACTCATAATTCCACCTAGCATTCTGATTTCAGGGCTCTTTGCTTACTTTAAAGTAAGGTGCAGGGACTTCCCTGGTGGTACAGTGGTTGAGACTTTGCCTTCCAATGTGGTGTAGTGAGGGTTCGATCCCTGGTTGAGGAGATGGGATCTCACATGCCTTGTGACCCAGAAACTAAAGCATAGAACAGAGGCAATATTGTAACAAATTCAACAGAGACTTTAAAAGTGGTCCACATCGAAAAAAATCTTTAAAAAAAGTAAGATGCACTTTTCTATAAATCTATGTTTTAAAGTGTGTCTCTTGCTTGTCTCTTGTGTCTATACTGCCTCCATATTTTCTGTTTATATTGGTGTGTACAGTTACTCCCCTCTACTTTTCTCCACTCTCAGTAAGAATCACATGGGGTGGAAAAGTTAATTGAATTGTGCAGATGTGCCATTCTCCATGACCTTACCCAATAGCACAAAAGATGTTGATATTAATCATAAACTGAAATCCTCATCTTCAGTTTTCCATCTTTAAAATGGGGTCATGTCCCCTGTGAGTCAATCAATCATTACTAAAATTAAATATTCACTGTGAGTTGTCCTTTTTCCTAAAACTGTCTGTGATATTATGGAAAATCCTATCTGTCGTCTGTGCAATTATGTCTTTATTTGAGAAATGTGAGTAGTACTCTTGGTGTCCATCATTTTAGTAGATGTGTTCCTGAAAACTGTACTCAGATTTGCATATCATGTTTACTAGTTACACACACTTATACATATTTTTGCATGCCATCATAATAAAAAGATTTTGCACAAGGTTATATATCATATTTTCCTCATAGTCCATGTAGTCTTAATTATGTTTTTGTTAGTTGAATAAAATTTCTGTGTTTCACATGAAATAAATAACACTTCACAGTCTAGAGACCCAATTCTCAAGAATAAAAAATCATGGGTAAAAATATAATGAGGCATAATAAGCTGCAAATAATGAATCATAAAGTTTATAACAAAAAATGACTACTATGCTTTCTCTATAAAAGAAACTAACAGTCTCAAAAGAAATCTTCAATGCAAATAATTATCTGCATGGTAGTTAAGTAAGGGAATAACAGAGGCCAGGCTGAAGTTATTGTTCTATTCTATCGGGCAGGTAGAGACTGAGGGAGTAGTCAGTGTACAATGGGTAGGAACCAACAAGTTCATAAATTATGCCTGAATGCCTCACATGCCAGTTTCTTCCAAGACATGACACATACTCATTGCTGAGTTAATTTTTACAGTGGAGAAATCATTCATTTGCTTGACATTACTCTCCCACAAAGGGGGTCTTCTATTGTTTCACCTTTGTAATTTAAAAATTTACAGTGAAATTAAATTCTATTACATTATTGTGGATGTGTACCAACTTAAACTGCCATTAATCACAAAGACAGAGAATACAAAGGAATGGTTTCAATACTGCATCTTTTAGGGATTGAAAAGAAGCAGGAAAGCAAATGCACAACTGGAAAGAATAGGGACCAGACAATGGCAAGAACAGAAGAACAATGTATTCTGAGACCTTTTATGTTAAAAGTTTAATAAATTACCCTGTAATTCAGAGCATATGTATTGAATTTGTAAAATATTATTTTGGGTAACAAAGGCACAACTTGATTATGCAATGCTGTGTTAGTTCTACAGCTGACACGATTGTTGGCAAATTTTTTTTAACTTAATAAGAAAAATGCTCCAATTGGACTTATTACTAAGTGGTGTTCTCATTTAAAGTTTTCACTTTATCTTTAGGTCTCACTTGATGACACTGAAATGGAGAAATGCTTGGCTTGGAAGAGCCTAGGATTATTAAAGACCTGGGGTTTGCCACCTGCTCTCTGTATGTTACATGTACTTTCTGTTACACTTTTAAAATATGTCCATAATTCTTTTATACTCCTCACATCAAGTAGAGGGATTTACATCCCCTCCCCTTGAAAATGGGTACTTTTGTGATGGTTTTGAGCACTAGAGAAAGGCAATGCAGTTTCTTTGTTTTTTGCTTGAATACTCACCCTCAACGGTTTTAGCTGCCAGGTAGGCAGTTTGATTGTATTGCCATGTTGACATGTTGTGAGGCAGCCTAAATTAGCCCACCTTAAGAGACTGACTGAAGAAATCACAAGTAGAGACTCTAAGATTGCGTAAGGAGAAATTGGTGCCTGGACATGCTCTGCTGTGTGAAGATCCCATCATTTTAGCTTTAGCCATTTTTTAGTAGCAATTGAATGAGAGAACCAAGCTGTAACCATCTAGAGAGCTCTCTAAACTCTCAAATCACAGAATTTAAAGAAAGAATAAAGTGACTATCTTTTTAAGCCACTAAGTTTTGGGGTGATTTGTTATGTAGCAATAGATAACCAGAACATTCTCTGAAATTCCGTAAAACAAAGATGTTTCCTGTACTGCACGGAGGGTGAGAGTTGCAGATATGTGTATATCATCTGACACAAAGCAGGTGCTCATTAAATTAGAGCAATTACACTAGCAACTTTTTAAGCTATATGAAATCTTGATAAATACAGGAAAACATTCTGTCAAAATTCTATTCTCCTAGTGTAACAAGCATGAAATTCTCCACAATTGAGTTATTTAAATTGAATTTGATTTGTCTAAATCAAATTAAATCTGTCTCAAACCATAAATGTCTGGATTGGGAAAGTAGTTCCATCTCAGTCAATCAGGGCTTTCTCGCTACCTTGGATAATCCCAGAACCACAGAGAGAGTACCTTGTTCTGAAAGGAGTTCTCCATCTTTATCAGGAAAGGCCCTGAACATTGTTGCCTTGCTCCTGGATGTTATATCTCTTCTTGTGATTTCCTGTCTCTGTCTAATGGAGCTATGTTTGCAATGGAGGAAGTTTACACTTACTTACAGTGCTCCTTCCCATTCTCTATGGGTCCTCCTTCCCTAGAGTGGTTACACTGAAGTAGGCTTTCTGTGGAACATATCATCTTGGTTACCTTCTCCATAGTGGCAACTAATATATTTTTACTCAAAGCACTAAATATTCACATCATTCTTTCCTCCCATGGTGTCCACTGAGAGGGATCAGCTGGGAGGGTTATGGCTAACTCTATGGTCAAGTCTTAGAATACAGAAAAATGATAGAGCCCCTTTCCAGTAGAAGCAATCCAAGTACCATACCTTTTGGTATAATATAAATTCACTTAATATTTAGTAATAACCATTTCATATTTTACATTGGTCTCAAAATTAAAATTAATTCTACTCTTGCATTATAAAATAATTTCATATATTTTTAAATATATTTGTTTTTATATTTTAATATAGATAGTTACAAAATCTGGATGAGTCTATAGAATGTTTTGGGGTATATTTTGTTGAAAAAGGCAAAAATAAAATATAATTGTGATTCTATGGTTTTGATCAAATTACCTAGCTATCATTATTCTTCATTCTGTATGCAAACATACATATTTATATGCCTAAGTATATTTTATGTGTACGTGTATATGTATCTAAATAACACATATATTTGTGTATGAATACAAATTCAGCATGCTGTATGTTACTGACACTGCACAAATTACAATGAATGACCTCAAAAGATCATAACTTTCCAGTGAATCTAAGACAGTAGGAAATAATGTTATATTTTATTAATCAGTTTCTCAGTTCCTGGGACAAATTAATTTGGATTTCAATGTTGTGCCATGTGACAGTTTTACTGCTAAACACCTATTAACAACAGCTTTAAAATCTTGCAGAGATTTATCAATTCATCAAGAAATAATCTCTTGTCATTAAAGACTCAAAATCCATTATTTCCCAAAAGCAATATAAAAATCTAAGACCTCGTTATGATTTATTGATTGTTAATTTATTCTGTTTTCTGTGTCAGCCACTGGAGAAAGCTATGGAAACAATTGCTATTTACTATTCTTATTCAAATTTGATATATGTTTATTTAATATGGTTTCAAGCAAAAAGAAGAGACAATAAAATGGACAATTCTGTTCTCAGAGTCCCATTGGAAATCAGTCATTCACATAAAATACCATTTCTAGACTTAGGAAAAGAAGCCTTTCTTATTTTCCTCAAGTTCCGCATTATGCACAAAGTACTTGCTTAGAGTTATAGAATTTATGGAAATGCTGGCTTAAAATTCCACCCTGGCAATAACAGCCTGCAAATAATTTTGTTTGCCATTCCTCTCAATGTCATACATATCCAGTCTCAATTATATGCAGTGGTTATTTTCACCATGACCATGACCTATTGGTTTCCAGTTAGAATAAAAGAGGAAAGGAGTAGTAACACAAACTTCTTTTTTTTTTTTTTTTTTTTTTTTTGCGGTACGCGGGTCTCTCACTGTTGTGGCCTCTCCCGTTGCGGAGCACAGGCTCCGGACGCGCAGGCTCAGCGGCCATGGCTCACGGGCCCAGCTGCTCCGCGGCATGTGGGATCTTCCCAGACCGGGGCACAAATCCGTGTCCCCTGCATCGGCAGGCGGACTCTCAGCCACTGCACCACCAGGGAAGCCCACAAACTTCTTTTGTTAGCACATTATATTTGAATATAACATTTTGTTGTGCCTGTCTTCTCACACTGATAAGTTCCTCAGTCCCATAGAATCATATGAGTGTTGGCATCCTTTGAATTTATATATTTTTAAAATAATATCTGCATTTTTCTTGACTTTTCCCCTGGATAATGCCCCTATCTTTCACTCGTGTAAATAATGAACCTTATAAATAATGAAATAATGTGGCTGCTTTGTGGAATCATAGAATCATGGAGATGGTATAATATAACTTCTTATTTTATTAGGAGGCAGAAAAATTGTAACTCACTCACAGGCAAAAGGCTAGTTGGTAGCCAAGCCAGATTTTGAAATTCAGAGTTCTTTTTACCACAAGATACTACCTTTTCCATAATATTGGTAATAAATAGGGAAGCTGTCACATATTTGGCAAAGCATATTAAATTAAAAAAAAAAGAAAAAACACCTTCTTACCTACTTGAAGTATTCGTTTGGTATTTCGTAGTGATACAAGAAACTGAAGAATTAGCAAGTGGGGAGATTGGTTGTAGTACTCAGATAATGACTGAAATGTAGAAATGGCCATAGGAAGGAAGCAATGCAACTTTCTCAGGTTGTAATTCCACAAAATGATGCATTTGCTATACTGTGATATCAAGGTTAATCCAGCCTATAAGATAAGCGGAGACATTGCTTCTTTGTTTCATGCAGTAAAACACATTAAGAACCACAGATAGTATTTGCTTCTTTTTTTTTCTTCTTTTCTTTTTTTTAGCTCTTAATGTTTTATTTAGTTCAGAGGGAGTATACATTCCTTTGGTTGTATGATAGTTTCTGTTTCTTGATGTTATCTTAATACTTAACTCATAAAATATTCTGAATGGACCCACTACTCTTAAGGTTGCTTTAAGACAAGCCTAAAGTTTATTCTTAGGGATATTTGTTTATTAGAGCTTTTAAAATAAATTTTGAGTTAATTTTGGATACACATTTAATCAAAATTTTAAATGTGACAGTATAAATCCATTAGGCCTTTCTTTCACACTTATCTCAATTTTGCTGGTTTAATCATAGTTTTTCCCTTACTCTCATTTTCAGCTGCACTAGGTTATATTTTTTAAATTTCTATTCTATTAGAATTTTGTTATAATGTCAGTTCTTTGCTTTCTTATGCTTCTATTTTTCTGTTTTAAAATTAATTTCTGCTTTTCTCTTTATTAATTGTTTATTTCCTTACCTATACTCAGGTTATTTGTAATTTTCTAGCCTCTTTTAATATTTATTGAATTTATATTCTTTGTAAAAACAGAAACATTTAAAATCATAAATTTCCATTTTATAGTGATTTTTTAAATTATCCATAATATTATGTGAACACACACACACACCCCTATATGCTGTATCACAGATGAGTATGTATTGATGGAAATATATGTTCAATGGTAAGTAATTTATAGAATTAAATTGTGGTATGTGCAATTTGTATAGATGGATTGTTTTTAAACTTAACTTTTATTTTTTAAATTGTTCTATATTTAAGCTGAATTTTCCTTTTATTAACAAATACAATGGCACTTCCTGTGGGATTTTTAGTTCCAGGAGGGAATAAGCTGTATTTCTTTCTTAAGCATCCTGTCCTCAAGGGCTAGTACTGTACTTGCCACATAGTTATTTCTCAAATATTTGGAGCATCAAATTGAATTCTCATACTGTTAAATACTCAGTACACAAGACTATTGATGTTTTTGAGAGCTGTATTTCAGAGCTGTATACTCCATCAATATCTCCATATATTATGGATAATGCCAATTTGACATGTTCTTACATATTTTCCTTATAGACTCATAAACATTAGCCCATACAGGAGTCCAGAATTCCTGGCCACATGACCAAGAGTGATTCCACATGGCAAGTCCAGGGGATTCTGAATACATTTCCTAACAGATCCCTCTGGTAACCAAACATCCTTTGATTGGCTAATTTTGTGAAAATTACACTGGGATGACATGGGAGTTGAGATTGCTACAAGAGTTGACAAAAATTGTACAAATTCTGAAAGCCTCTGAAACTTTTGATTCAGCATAGAAGATGGGCTATGACACTGGGTGCTTTGGCTCACAGCTTGTGCTATTAACCATTACATTTTATTGGCTCCTGATATAAAATATAAGCAGAAATCTAACCAATTATCCTCCAAAGAGAAGCACAAATTTCAAAATAAATAAAGAGCAGGAATTTTGCCCAGGCTTCTGCTTTGGCAATTGAGTAGGCACTCATGCTAGTTAATAAGATAAAACTCTGGAAGAGATGTATGGATGTTTTTTTCAGATTAGGAAGAGGTTTAAGTGTTTTATTCTGTAGCTTTAAGTCACAAAATTGAAATAATAACAATAATAATGCTTAATGCTCATAAACATTTTATCATAGTAAATTTGCAGTTTTTATTATAGCAAATATCAGTGTAATCTAGGAGTTAATTATCATAGCTATTATTGCAGCACTATTTATAACATTACAGATATGAAAAATTTTTAGTGGAGACTCTTTAAGGAGGGGCCAATAATCATTATATCCAGAGTATTTGATAAGAAGAGGGATACAGGGCTCAAAGGAATAATCATTCTACTGACATATTTAGTGAATAATCACATTTCCATTTTTTAGGTTAATTATGTTAGATTCCATTGCACCACCTTTTTTGTCCTACACAATGTCGAGAATACAGTAACTGTTAAAAAATGTAAACAAATAAATTAATTCTACTCTATATTTATTTAAACTAAAATAAGTAGATACTAGAAACCAGATTTTCTGGTTTCTGTTTTGATCTCTCTCTCTCTTTATTGACAGTTTCTTGAAACAGATGAAATATAGCAGTGTTTTGCTTAAAAACAGGCATCTGTACCATCACTGAATTAAGCATGTTTCTGAATTATTAGCGACTCTTGTGTGCTATGTATTTAATCTTCTGTCAAGTCATTGACAATTTGCAAGTAATACTTTTCAAAACGATTAAGTAACTTTTGAGAAATTCAAAGATGCAAGGCTTTTATATCTCTATATATGTATAGATACACACACATTTATACATACACTCAAACCTTTATTCTCTTAACATTTTAAAATGTCATTTTTATATGTTAAATACTATTATGCAAGTATAAGAAATCTTTTTTGTTTGTTTATTAAATATATTTACTTCAAGAAGCCTGATTGAAATTTTTGTCTGAAAATGCTTAAAATGAACCAAATACAATTAAAGTACCTTGAAACAAGCAGGAAGTATGACAGAAAATTTCTATGATTCTAATGTACTACTTTTGAAAAAAAATTGATTATGTTTTCATTGCACAGAGGATGGGAAACATACATTTTTAAGAAGAAAGCATGTAGACTATTATATTACAACTACATTAGTCTTGTTTTCATAAACATTGGGAAGACAATGTGATCCAAGCTTAAACAACCTGAATGAAAACCAGGTGGTATTATGATTTTCAAATTTTTGAGCATTGCCTATATGGTTTGAAATTATTGAAATATTATTTGATTGGTGATTAAGTCATTCCCTCTCTTCATTCCTGGTGTTTCTATCTTGAGTAAATAGTCTAAAATATTTAGATATTTCAGAAGTCAGTTTCCTTTCCACAGTTTTCAGAGATTTTCATTTCTCCCTTACCCAAATAAAAGCAAATCAAAGATTATTTTAATATATATTTTTCTTTGATTAAGGGGATAATTCAAAATATTTCCCTACTTTACAAACATGGACTAAAGTATTTATGCAAGTAACTAAGAAATATGATTCTTCACATGGGACATATCACAAAGACTGTCAGTCCAAAGTTTCTTTCTCCCACTAGTGATGGCCCATTGCCTACAGAGCTGCCCACAAAATGAAGGAGAGTGATAATGTTTTGGGGTTTATGTTCTTTAAAACAGTCCATGTATGACAAATAAATGTATGTCTATTAGGATTGGTACCCATACAGTAATCTGGAGTAAGCAAGAGAAAAATATTGATAGTGAAAATACAATGATCAATAATCACTTTCTGGAAAATAGAACATGCTAAAATTAAAACAAAAGCTGTGTCACTCACTGCTTAGTGTGTGTGTGTGTGTGTTTTTTTTTTAATAATCTATATTTTAGCTTTGAGGTCTTATTATGGTCTTAGCTCATAAAGTTCTAGTTATCATAACATGTGTCTTCTGTGGTCTTCTGGTCTCTTCAACTAGGACTTTGTGCAAGTTGAATTCCTCCCCACCTACTACTTAGCTCTCAAACATACACAGTCACTGAAGGACTCATTCTATTTATTATTCAATGCACCTGTTGACTGAATCACCAGGAGAACTGTTAATAATTCAAAGATGATTGACCTTATCTCTCCCCCTCCCCACCAAACACTTTGCCTACAAAGACTGTGAACAGAATCCTATTTTTTCATCTTCTCCCTGCAATAAGGAGGTCACATTCTTCCTTGGCAGAGTCTGTGGGTGGAGGTTTTTCTTCCATCTCTGCCATATAATAATGAGGTGGTGTCCCTCACACTCCTCATTTTACAGTGGCCATGAAGACTGCCTGGTGAATCCCTAACAATCATCCACACTTCACACAAACAAGAGCAGAGGTCCCTTCCCCCCATCAACTTACTGCTTCAGGAACTGTGTGTGTGTGTAGCTTTGTTCTTGGTAACATACAAGCAGGGTGGACTAGATTAGCACTACAAATGTTTTATATACCTAAATTGACAATTGAACCACAGTCTACAAAAATTGGTCAGGAAATGCAATTTGATCTTAAATAGGCTGACTACCTTCTAAATTAGAATATTTAAGTAGGAACAAATGTTTCAAAATATAATTGTCTAAGCACCTAAGATACAGACCCAAATCATTTATCAAATCAAACCATAAAAAATCCCAAGTTGAATGATAAAAGATAATTAAGAGACACCAACATTGAGATAACAATCATGTTGGAACAAACAGGCAAGAGTTTTAAAGCATCTATAATAAAAATTATCTAACATGCAATTATAAACACTTTTAAAACAAATTAAAATACAGAAAATCTCAGAAAACAAACAGATAATATAAATATGTGTCAAATCAAAATTTTAAAACTGAAAAAAATACATCAACAAAATAAAATTCTCACAGAAGAAGCTCACTAGCAGAATGGAGATGACAGAGGAAAGAATCAGTGAACTTGAAGATAGATCAATTAAAAACTATCTCATTTAAACAACAGAGAAAACATAGGTTGAAAAGCGAATAGAACTCAGGGACCTGTGAAACAATAACAAAAGACCTAACATTTGTGTCATCAGAGTTCCAGAAAAAGCAGAAAAATAAGGTGGGTCTAAATATATATTTGAAGAAATAATGGCTGAAAATTTCTCAAATGTAGCAAAAATTATAAACACACAAATTCAAAAACCTGAAAAAAAAGAGAACCCTAACAATTTCATGTCCAGACGCAACATAATCAAACTGCTGAAAACTAAACATAATATAAAAACCATCTGTAAATTAGAGGTATCTCTGTGGGTAAATAAATCAAATACGCTATTGCTCAAGGTAACGTAACAATAGTTTCACACCCTACAGATACAAAAATTGATTTGATTTGAAATTAGAAAAGAAACAAAAATGTAATTCTGACCATATTTCTGGGCAAACAAGCTAGTGAAGACATCAATGACAAAACTGTGTAAATTCACAGTCATTTAAGTTTTTGGTAGCAATGCCTAATCAACTCCTGAATTTGGTTTAATTTGACAGGTGTGAGGATTCACACAGGGAAGACAATTTCCAATCTCCAACTGTTAGATTCACTTGCTGAAAAATAGAAGACTTTGTATATTATATAAACCAAATCATACAGCAGTTGCCTAATAAATCCACAGTGGATGAACAAAAGCATGAGTGAATCAATAAATACATGAATGAAATTCATAAAGGCTTCAATTCAATGAAGCAGAGCAAGTGCAACCCTTAAAAAGCAGAGCCTCAGTGCACATGTGGTTTTGCTACTTTCCTTAGGAAAGCAGGCCAATAAAAGGAAAAGAAATATATTCAATTCTTACTAAAATAAACAAACAAGCAAACAAAAACAGAACCAATCAAAACTGGAAAACCACCCTCTGACATGAACAAGTTTAGAAATACACAGTTAATAAAAACTTTTATTTTTCTTTTACTTACACAGTATATTCAGTTTAGCTGGTCAAATAAGGAGTTTAATTAAACTCAATGGATTTGTACTCCATTAAAATAGTCCACTAATTTAAAAGTAATACATATTAGTTGAGAAGAATACATTTGAGTTTGATATGTGTCTTTTCAGTCATTTTTCCCCATTTGGAATATACAATTGGATTATGCATGATGATCATTTCTCTAATGGTTAAATATTTATATTTAATATATTTTTGTAAATATGGTTTTAGTGATCATAGACTAAAAGTTTGCATAAGAAAATAAAAATATCTTTTGGGGGCATTTATGACACTTAAACTTGACACTTCCATACAATTTCTGTGAATATCCTTCACACTAGTGTTTTTGAATTTTCACAAAGAGTACACACCTATGTCACCACCACCCAGATGAAGAAAGAGAATGCTACCATATTCAAAACAACCACTATGCCATCTCTTGTTACTACATACTTCTTTGTCAAAAATAACCACTATTCATAGTTCTGCTTCCATAGAATAATTTTGCCTATTTGTCTATTTATTTAAATGAAATTACTTTGTGTTTAGATCCTTTGGTTCAAGATTATATTTATGAGATTCAGAATATTTCTGTTGCCTATAGCAATAATCATGTTCTTGCCACTTGTATAGTGTTATATACAGAACATACATACTGTTGGAGGACGTCATTAATGTGACCACAGTTTGACCCATGGACTGGACCTGAACAATGAGAAACCCCTTCCCTCCTTCCCTTGTCCTTGAAATGTATGTTCAGCCACCATTCCCACACTAGGAACTATTTCAAGGACAAAGCCTTGAGAGAGGAAGGTGTTGTTGAGACCATCTGAATTGGAAATATGACTGAACTGAATTAAGTCTTCTATACAAACTTTAAAGATTCTGGCAGGAGAGTATGGAGATTTATTCTTCTTGTGGCCACCCCAGACAGAGTTTGTAAGTAAATCGCCTTGCTTGTTAAACCTGCTTCCTACCAGTCTGCCTCTTTCTTCCTTCTCTCCTTGCCCTCTGTGCATGGGGATCAGTTTCAAATTTCACCCTTGGGACTTCCAAGGTTTCAAACCAACACGTACATACATAATGTATTTTTCCATTTTTTAATTAATATACATGTTGGTTGTTTAGACATAGAATTGTTTGACCATAAGATCAGAACATACTAGGCTTTAATAGAAATTGCCAAAGGAGTTTTTGCCGAGTGGTCAAATCAATTTATATTGCCATTAACAGTGCATATTCATTTACTTCATTTCCTTGCCAGTACTTGTTATTATCAGTTTTGTTTGGTATTTTTTGTTAAACATAGACATTATATTGGGTGTATAGTGGTTTATCCTGGTGATTTTAATTTAAATTTCCTTGTGATTCAGTGTTGCTGAGCAATTTTTAATACATATATATTGGCCATTTGAGTACACTATTTTGTGAAATGACTATTAAAGTCTTTTGCATATTTTTTCTATTGGATTGCATTTCTATTTTTTGTTGAAATTTTTAATGTAAATGACTATGAACCCCTTATTAAGTAAATATATTGTACATATATTCTCTCAAACTGTCTTGCCCTTTCATTCTTCCAGTGCTAACTTCATTTTAATGCAATCTAAATTACCATTTTTTAAACTGTGTAGTTTGAAAGATCCTTACAGTGAAGAAAGCCAGCAGGAACATCTAAATCAATAAGACCTATTAGGCACACTCTAATATGACTCACTGAATAGGAAAAATCCTTCTGTGGTATTCTTAAGGAAAACATGTTACACAATTTCATTATGAGAAAATATCAAGTGAACCCAGATTGAGGAGCATTATGCAAAGTAAATTACAAGTACTTTTCTTGTAATTTAAAGTGCCAAAGTCATGAAAGAAAAGGAAAAACTGAGAAATTGTTTAGGTGGTTTATGCTGGTTCTCTTCACAATAAAGTTACTCCTTTTCCATTTGTATTTAATAACTATTTTGAAGAAGATACTTTAAGATGATGCAAACATGATGTGCTTTCACTATCATTTTAACATCCATTATTGGATCTTGTCTGAAAAAAATATTACTGTCTTTTAAAGGGACTTTTTATTTTTCTTATTTCTTCTACAATTACTAATCATTTATGATAGTGCTTTGGGGGACCACATTTAAAAAATTATTTGCCATTCCCAAGCTCGTGAATATGTTACGTAACCTTTGTCATCTTCAATAAACCTGATTGTCTCACATTTTATAGGCCATTTATACAAACGTTTAATTAATTTCTGTTTACGGTGTGAGATACGGGTAAGAATTATTCTTATTTACAGTTGGAAATCCAAGTGACCCAACACTGTTTATTAATAAGTCTATCATTCCCCCTTGGATTGCAGTGTCATCTTTGTCATCAGTTATGTGCTAGTGTATATGCAGGCTTATTTCTGGTCTCTGTTCTTTACCCTTTATATATTAGTGTTGAGGTATTTTACATATTTAAATATATTGATTCCTTGTTATGTAATAATTTTGATGCTATTGAAAATAGTATCACCTTTATAATTTCATATTCTAATTATTTGTTGCTGGTTTACATATTATATATAATTTCTATATAAATTTCTATAAATTATAATATAATATCAAAAAATTTAATAATACAATGAAATATAATATAATAAAGTATAATATATATAAAATTTATGTACTATATAATATACATAATATCTATGTTTTATATATTATATTATATTAATATATATTTATATACATATATAATACATATTACATATGTATTATATATGTATATAATATAAATGTATATAATACATATATAATATATATTATTATGTTATATATTATATTTATATTACATGTAATGTTATATATTATATATCATATACCATCTATTATATATTATATACAAAATATAATAGATATATAATATATATTTATATATATAATTATACATATATTTATATATAATTTCACAAAACTATCTAAATTATAATATTGTAATATAATATAATAAATTATAATAAATTTAATGAAATTAATTATATATAATTTTTTAATATATAAATTATTGATATATGATTATTTATAAATTTATATATAACTAAATATAAATATATAAATTATAATATTAGGATATAATATAAAAATTAGAATAATATAATATAATGTATAAATTATATATAATACTATATATGTTATATGTAAGTATAATTTACATGATATACAGTATAAAATATATATATATAACACAATATATAGCTTATATAGTATATGATAATGTAATATGTTTTATGATTATATAGAATCATATAATATAATCATATAATATACATTATATATATTATATAAATTTATATATCTAGCAACTTCCCTAATTCAATTTTAATAGATATTCTGTAGATATTTCTACATTTTCTTCAGTTTTATTTTTGTGTATAAATCTTGTACATGTTTTTTCTTTCAGTTTTGCTTTTCTTAAATTCTCCCAAAAAATATACTAGATGTAGTGACATGAATTTTGCCTCATTCCAATATGCAGAGGAAATCTTGAACCCTTTCCCTAATAAGTATGTCCTTTGCTGCAAAGAATTTGCTTGTTGGAATTACATATCTTTTTCTCCTTAAGTGATATTCATTCTTTTCTAGTTTTCTTAGAGAAGTTTTTTTTTCATAAATGAGTGTTAAACCATATACATTCTGCTTAGTAATCATCTATTGTTCTGTGTATTTTTTTCCTTTTATGAGAATTTGAAAAATTACATTGGTAATTTTTAAATGTTCACTCACATTTTTGGATTAAATCTAATTTTGTTCTTATGTATGTTTTCTAAATAATTTTTTATTTGCTAACATTTTTGCATATTTTATATCCACGTTGATGAGCAAGATGCCTGTATTTTTTTCTTTTAGCGTCCTTGAAAACTTTTGATAGCATGATTTTACTTGTATCATAGAGTGAGTTGGATAATGTTTCCTCATTTTCCACTGTTTGGAAAATATATGTTGATTAATTTACATTCTCACGAACAGTGTATGTGGGTTTCCTTTTCTTCACAACCTCTCCAGCATTTATTATTTGTAGAATTTTTGATGATGGCCATTCTGACTGGTGTGAGATGATACCTCTTAGTAGTTTTGATTTGCATTTCTGTAATCATTAGTGATGTTGAGCATATTTTCATGTGTTTGCTGACCATCTGTCTGTCTTCTTTGGAAAGATGTCGATTTAGATCTCCTGCCCATTTTTGGATTGGGTTGTTTGCTTTTTTCATATTGAGCTGCATGAGCTGTTTGTATATTTTGGAGGTTAATCCCTTATCGGTCCCTGTTTTTGCAAATACTTTCTCCCATACCATGGCTTGTCTTTTCATTTTGTTTATGGTTTCATTTGCTGTGCCAAATCTTTTAAGTTTAACTAGGTCCCATTTGTTTATTTTTATTTTCATTATTCTTGGAGGTGGATCTAAAAAGATATTGCTATGATTTATGTCAGAGAGTGTTCTCTCTCTGTTTGCCTCTAAGTTATTTATAATATCCGCTATGGAGAACAGTATGGAGTTTCCTTACAAACTAAAAATAGAGCTACCATATGATCCAGAAATCCCACTCCTGGGAATATATCTAGAGAAAACTATAATTCTAAAAGATACATGTACCCCAATGCCTTTGCAACACTATTTACAATAGCCAAGACATGGAAGCAACCTAAATGTCCATCAACAGATGAATAGATAAAGAAGATGTGGTATATACATACAATGGAATATAACTCAGCCATAGAAAAGGAATGAAATAATGCCATTTGCAGCAACATGTATGTACCTACAGAGTATCATACTAAGTAAAGTAAGTCAGACAAACACAAATATCATATGATATCACTTGTATATGGAATCTAAAAAAAATACAAATGAACTTATTTACAAAACAGAAACAAACTCACAGACTTAGAAAACAAACTTATGCTTGCCAAAGGGTTAAGGTGGGAGGGGGGAGGGATAAATTGGGAGTTTAAGATTGACATGTGCACACTACCATAAATAAAATAGATAATCAACAAGGACCTACTGTGTAGCACAGGGTACTCTACTCAACACTCTGTAATAAGCTAAATGGAAAATAATCTGAAAAAGAATGGATATATGTATATGTATAACTGAATCACTTTATTACACACCTGAAACTAACACAATATTGTAAATCAGCTATACTGCAATATATAATAAAAATTAAAAATAAATAAATAAATAAAAGAAAAAAAGAAAATATATGTAAGATTAGTATTATTTCTTCCTTAAATATATGGGAAGATTCACTCACCAATTATGTACATTTAATCGAAAGACAGCTTTTTGGAAATATTTTAGTTGTAGACTCAACTTTCTAATTAAATATGAAATTATTAAGATTTTTCATTTCATTTTGAATTAATTAGGATATTTAATTATAATGTCTTCAAAATCTATAATGTCATATCTATATCATTATTAATATCAGTAGAATAATATACTTAATTAGTACTTAATTAGTACTTAATTATATTTATACTTAATTAGTACTCACAGAGTCAATATATTAGTATTTCCATAAATAAACATTTGGTTATTATATATTTGATTTCTATTGCAGTGAGTCACTGATCTTTGTTTATTTCATTTGAAAAGTCAGTTGCCATACTCGTTGTACCACTGAAGATAAGGTCTTTAAGATTTTCCTTGTCTATGATTTTTAGTTTTTCTATGATGTGCCTTGTTATTTTTTAGAACTTATCTTAGTTGAGGCTTATTATTCTTGATATCTTTCATCAACTTCAAGAACATCGTAGCCTCTTTCTTTTCAAATATGGATCTGTCCAATTCTCTCCCTTTTCTCCCTTTGAGACTCCAATTTTATATCCATACATATACAAATTTATATATAACAGTGACACATATGTAAAAGTGATATATATACTGCATATATATATATATATATCACTTATGCTCTTTTGTTTTACTTTGTTTTCATCTGTATTTTTCCTCATACTTCAGTTTGTGTATATCCAACAACATTAGTTTACAGTTAACCAAAACTTTTCTCAGCAATGTCTAATTAGGTATTGAATTATTAAATTCAGTACTGTATTTTCTCTTTCTAGAATTTCAATTAGATTTTTTTCACAATTAATTTTAGTTCTTTAGTGAAATGCTCAATCTCATCATCTATTTTCTTGCATGTATTAACCATTTTAGTTTTAAACAAACCAGTGTATTATATTCATAACAAACCATCATTACTCTGGTTGTCGATTGATGTGGTAATAAATCATGCACCACTATTGCTCTGATTATGTCTGTTATGCATTATTGTAGGGCATTTCCAATAGGCTGAAATACGTTGTACTTAATATTTTGAATAATTATAAAGTTTGTAAGGGAGGTAAAATGTAAAATATTAAAAAAAACTAATGGGTTACTAAATATATAAGGGTTGGGGTTCATCTAACTTTTATCTCATTTATGAAATTATGAGTTTTTTGAAGTGAAGATAGAGCTAGTAAAAAAAATATTATAGTAGTAATAGCTATAAATTGCTTTTATGGGATTTATATCATACTCAAGTGATTAAAGCATGTTAATTTCAGATTTTGTAATTCTCCAAGTCATTTGGAACTGACAGTATTATTGAGTGAAAATAAATACAACTTAGTCATTAAAATTAGACAAGCAGCATCAACATTAAACCCAGACAGAGAAATAAAATTATGTGTGATTTGAATGGTACCAGTCACAGGTCTATAGTTTATTACAAAAAAAGAAAAAAAAATGTTTATTACCTCCCTATTGCTACAAATGGTAGTGTTGAGCAATTTTTTTTTTTTGAGCAATTTGATTATACTTTATTTAGAAGAAGACAGAACTTTTAATTACATGATTAGAAACAGGGAAATAAGTTCTAGGAGCTATGAAAGTGACTTTAAATTTACGGTGAAATAACTGACATCAGACCCATATTTAAAAGCAGATTGCAATCTAACATGTAATATGACAAGACTTTAATAGATAAACTTCTTTTCATAATCTTTCTATGCTAAGTAATTCCTCTACTAAGGTTTTGTTTTTTAATATTTTGTATCTAGTTTTACTGCATATTTTATCAACCTTGTTAAAAAGAAACTTACTATAGAGAAACCTAATATCAATTCTCACCAACTACTATAATAGCTGACACATTTTGGTTATCTGGAGTAAGAAACAGCAACAAAAAGATGAAATTAAATAAATCTAAAATAAATAAGCTGTTACAGTTCTTTTTTTTAAACATATTTATTGGAGTATAATTGTTTTACAATGTTGTGTTAGTTTTTGCTGTATAAAAAAGTGAATCAGCTATATGCATACATACATCCCCATAACCCCTCCCTATCCCACTCCTCTAGATGGTCACTAAACACCAAGCTGATCTCCTGTGCTATGCAGCTACTTCCCACTAGCTATCTATTTTATATTTGGTAGTGTATGTATGTCAATGCTCCTCTCTCACTTCATCCCAGCTTACCCTTCCCCTCCCTAAGTCCTCAGGTCCATTCTCTACGTCTGTGTCTTTATTCTTACCCTGTCCCTAGGTTTATCAGAACAAATTTTTTTTTAAGATTCCATATATATGTGTTAGCATATGGTATTTGTTTTTCTCTTTCTGACTTACTTCATTCTGTATGACAGTCTCTAGGTTCATCCACCTCACTACAAATAACTCAATTTCATTTCTTTTTATAGCTGAGTAATATTCCATCATATACATGTGCCATATCTACTTTATCCATTCATCTGTCAATGGACACTTAGGATGCTTCAAAGTCCTGCCATTGTAAATAGTGCTGCAATGAAAATTGTGGTACATGACTCTTTTTTAATTATGGTTTTCTCAGGGTATATGGCCAGTAGTGGGATTTCTGGGTCATATAGTAGTTCTAATTTTAGTTTTCTAAGGAAGCTCCATGCTGTTCTCCGTAGTGGCTGTATCAATTTACATTCCCACCAACAGTGCAAGAGGATTCCCTTTCCTCCACACCTTCTCCAGTAGTTACTGTCTGTAGGTTTCTTAATGATGAACATTCTGACCAGTGTGAGGTGATACCTCATTGTGGTTTTGATTTGCATTTCTCTGATGATTAGTGATGTTGAGTTGAGCATCCTTTCATGTGTTTGTTGGCAATCTGTATGTCTTCTTTGGAGAAATGTCTATTTCTTTGGCCTATTTTTGGATTGGGTTGCTTGTTTTTTTACTATTGAGTAGCATGAGCTGCTTGTATATTTTGGAGGATAATCCTTTATCAGTTGCTTTGTTTGCAAATATTTTCTCCCATTCTGAGGGTTGTCTTTTCATCTTGTTTATAGTTTCTTTTACTTTGTAAAAGATTCTAAGTTTCATTAGGTTCCATTTGTTTATTTTTGTTTTTATTTCCATTTCTCTAGGAGGTGGGTCAAAAAGGATCTTGCTGTGATTTATGTCATAGAGTGCTCTGCCTATGTTTTCCTCCTAGAGTTTTATAGTGTCTGGCTTTACATTTAGGTTTTTAATCCATTTTGAGTTTATTTTTGTGTATGGTGTTAGGGAGTGTTGTAAATTCATTCTTTTACAGATAGCTGTCCAGTTTTCCCAGCATCAATTATTGAAGAGACTGTCTTTTCTCCATTGTATATTCTTGCTTCCTTAGCCAAAGAAAAGGTAACCATATTGTGAGGGTTTATCTCTGGGCTTTCTATCTTGTTCCATTGATCTATATTTCTGTTTTTGTGCCAATACAATACTGTCTTGATTACTGTAGCTTTGTAGGATAGTCTGAAGTCAGGGAGCCTGATTCCTCCAGCTCCATTTTTTGTTCTCAAGATTGCTTTGGCTATTCGGGGTCTTTTGTGTTACCATACAAATGGTGACATTTTTGTTCTAGTTCTAGTTCACACCCATCTATAGAGCTTGCTTAGGCGGTGCTCTGCCTTCCATGGGCACACAGATCAGGAATCCTCTCTCCTCACACACCCAGAAACAATGGTCTCTTGCTTCTTTGGCAGTTCTAGACTTTTTCCCTAACTCCCTCCTGGCTAGCTAGCTGAGCCCCATTCAGGATGTGTTCACGCAGCCAACCCCAGTCATCTCCCTGGGATCTGATCTCTGAAGCCTGAGCCTCAGCTTCCAGCCCCCATCCATCCTGGTGGGTGAGCAGATAAGCATTTCAGGTTGGTAAGTGCTAGTCAGCACCAATTCTCTGTGCAGAAATCTCTCTGTTTCGCCCTCTGCACCCTGTTGCTGCACTCTCCTCTGTGGCTCTGAAGCTTCCCCCCGACCCACCCTCCGTCCCTGTCAGTGAAGGGGCTTCCTAGCATGTGGAAACTTTTCCTCCTTCACAGATCCCTCCCAGAGGTGCACGTCCCATCCGTATTCTTTTGTCTCTGTTTTTTCTTTTGCTCTACCCAAGTACGTGGGGATTTTCTTGCCTTTTGGGAAGTCTGAGGTCTTCTGCCAGCATTCAGTAGGTGTTCTGTAGCAGTTGTTCCACATGTAGATGTATTTTTGATGTATTTGTGGGGAGGAAGGTGATCTCCACGTCTTACTCCTCTGCCATCTTGAAGGTCTCCCCACTATTCGGTCTTAAATTCAGTTTAGATGTGTGTGTTCTATTCTTAGGAAACAATATAAAGGACACTGAAAATTTCTTTCCAAGTATTAGCAACACACAGAGCAAGTTTGTGAGCAAGGGCAAGGTCTTAGTCAAGTTTGTGAGCAAGAGCAAGGTCTTAGTCCTTGCCTGGCTATATTAATAGTACTCAATATTTATCAGAGCTTGACATTAACCAAATAGTACTTATACAACCTCTATTCCTACTTTATATACATATTTTAGTCTCAATGTTCAAAAACGTATGATCATCTTCTCTCTAATATGTTCTGTTTTTCTGTGTTATTCTTGCATAATTAATTTGCATTTCCAACTTACCAAATAGGATTAGTAAGTTAGCTTGGAATGACATACTCTGACATCTAGAGCTCTTTTAGTTATCAGTATGGAAATTAACTTTCAGGAATTCATTTAATGCCACTTGTTGATAATAAAAACCAAGTGGGATGAGTGATATATATATTTTTAATGTCATTAAAAATGAGTATATTCAGTTGATGTAATTCTTTTGAATCTCATTTATTTGGTGCCTCCTAAGTGTTTTTTTTTTTTTTTTTTACATATTTTGACCCTTATGTGACTGTTCCTTATGGTATTTGATAGGAAAGAATAAGAGAATATAGAATGCAATAAATGCAATTTCTCATCTCTTTGAAAGGCAACTTTATCACTTACCAGGGAATTTTAAGGTTTAGTTTTGTTTTGTTTGGGTTTATTCCTCTAAGAGGAATGAAAAAAAGATATGGACTGGAGCAAAATATACTTTGCCTTTTTTCAGATTCTTTTATTATTAAATATAATATGAATCTTTCTTAATACCATGTACTTTAAAATACCAATTTCAAGTGTCAGTTTTCTACTTGGACACACACATATTTTGTAAATATATTTTTAATATGTATTCAAGGCATTTGCCATATTCTGGTTACATAGTCATCCCTTCCCTCTAACTAGAATGGATATTCATACTTTCCCAATCTATTGAAGCAATGCATAATTTTAATGGGTCATTCATCTTTAAATTGTGCAATGCCAATTTTAAATGCAAATATGCATTTAATCCATATGCAGAATCACCAACACAACACTACACATTTGTGTTCTGTAGGTTACACATGCATAAACACTTTTTCTTTCCAATCTGTTTAACAAATATTACTAAGTAGTGCTCATTTCATTTCTTGATAACACACATTCTACGAACACACTCTATCTTTGGCTTACTGATCAGTATGGAAGGCCTTACTGATGTATTTTTGAAGAGAGAAGGAGCTATCACTCAACTAATTATCCCTTTCCTTCTATATCTTCATTTTCAGCATAGTGGTTGGATAATATAGGGCAGTAACATAAGAAATAAATGATATAATAGGGTTTTGTTTTTTCTCTTTTCTTAGAATGTCACTGCCTTGTTCTGGTTCTCATTCAAACAGAAAGCATTGTTTCTCAGCACTGTCAGCATCTCTGCTTACTCATGGAGATTTTACAGACTTATCTTGTGCCCACTTGAGTCTTGCTGAACACCGACACTTTACTGATCCAAAGGAATTGTGTACTCATGGGGCATCACAAATACTATGAGATAGGGAGAAAGGGCAAGCTCTAGTAAACTTGCATACTGCACACATCTCTTCTGTGCACATGCATGCTCCATTGTCCCAGTGGACTTGACTTACAAAACTTAAGTTTAAAATAAAATTATTAATTTATGCATAATACCTCCCAACCCTTACCCCATATTGCCTCCCACCACAAGCTATTATGTGTAAAGTAAGCTGTGAGATGTATTGTGCAGTGCAGGTAATGTACCCTGTGTTTTATGATGACGGTAGATGGAGTATAACCCTTGAAGATTATGAGTCTCTATGCTGTATACCTGTAACTTGTATGGTGTTGTGAATCAACTATACTTCAATAAAACATAATAATAAATAAATAAAATTATTAAACATTTCAAGATATTGATATGAGGGCATTCAGACAACATAAGACTCTTCTGAGCAGGGGACCATGTGCAAATGCATAGGTCACATGCTTATGGGTTGCCCTTGTCTACATCACAGCTCGGATCTCTCTTGGTACTTATAGATTATACAGACAGTCCTTTAGCAATTTACATTTTTTCTCTCTTCCTTCCTTTCTCTAACCATTCCTCTCTTCTCTCTTCCTTTCTGTAATTATGTAGTAAGTACAAGCTCTCTTCATTACTTAAATATATTTCCTTCACCCTCTTTGCTCCTGACTCCTCTAGTCTTTCCTCATATTTTATAGGTTTCTGTTTATCTTTCTAACCTTCCTTTAACCTCCAAATCTGGTGCCACAGCTTATGTTACTCTTCTAATCACATCACATTTTATACAGTACTGTATTTCAATTTTTTTCTGGAAGCCCACAAGTGTGTCCACTTCTGAAGAAGTCACTTGACCTATTCTGTACACCATTGATTTTTCGGCACTTAACAAATTGTGTGGCATACTGTAAGTTTTTTATAAAACTTGATGAATGAATGACTTTACTTTGTGCCCTCATTTTTTTTTTTTTTTTTGCGGTACACGGGCCTCTCACTCTTGTGGCCTCTCCCATTGTGGAGCACAGGCTCCGGACGCACAGGCTCAGCGGCCATGGCTCACGGGCCCAGCCGCTCCGCAGCATGTGGGATCTTCCCGGACCTGGGCACAAACCCGTGTCCCCTGCATCGGCAGGCGGACTGTCAACCACTGCACCACCAGGGAAGCCCCTGTGCCCTCACTTTTTAAATAGAATATCTGGAAATGTTATTTCAGGGAAAACTAACAATATAATTTGAAAGGGGAAAGCATTGTACTAATTTAGATATTCATAGATCTGTCTTTTCTCTTGAAACTATGCATGTGCTTTTAAACAACTCTTTGCTGTTCAAAATGTTTTGTTTGTGTTTTGGAACATATTTGTAGTATTGAACTCTCAGAAGATTATTTTCAGGATGGATAATTCTTATTATATTATTTTTATTATTGATCATGTATGTTTGACATTTTACCTTATAAGCAATAGCTTTAATCTATCAACACATTGTTTCTTCATTTAGAAGACATGGAAAATAGTATTTAACACTTTACTTCTACATATTGCACTCTATAAAAAGGTACACATTATCAAAGGAAAGACTGTTTATATTTTTAAAAGATGTACCATGGGAAAACTGGCAGTATGCTTTGATAGTTGCATAATAAAAATTTCCAGCTAAGTTCTTTATAATTTTGTATAACAGAAGTTTTGAAAGAGTACAAGTAGATTTTTTTGATAGTCTCTATTTGTTAGAGCAGTTTTAGGTTCACAATAAAATTGAGCAGTAGCTCAACTTTTTTTGCTCAATTTTTAAAATTTTATTCATTAAATCTGCCCTTTTTTTCTAAAATTGATGATTGTATTTATTTCAATAAAGTAAAATCTGGAGGTGGGAGAACATATACTTGTAAAATTGAAGAGAACTTTCAAAAGTAGTTATGATTTGAACTTATTTTAAGTTTTTAAAATTTACTACTATATTTAAAAAGTAGTTATTTAAAGTAGTTCCAACATTGATACTATCCTTTATTCTCATTAATTGGAGTTTGAAATGACACAGAATTTTATTTATTATTTATTTATTATTTATTGATATAAATTTAGAAATCTAAATTTATATCAATTTAGATTTCAGCCACTTTATTCCAACTTGGAAGCTCATAGGGTAGTCTGCCTAAATCCTATTAACAATGTATACTTTGGCATTTAAAATTGACATTATTTGACATTATTTCAGCAGCTTGGAAATTTTAATATGCTTTATATGAAGTGGTATATAAAATTTTCTTGTACTTCAAAATATAGATGAGTTAATAGTGTTTAATTAACATTAATTTAATTGCTTTAAGAGGCAGAACATACTTTTTCTTTGATTTATTTGTATTAGAACAGATGGGTAGCAAATGGGCATTCAACATATAATTTTTTTAACATTTAATTACATTTAATTACCAAGATCATACTGGACAAAAACTAGGCATACTAGGGAAAATAGCAGTCATCTATCATATTTCTGATCTTCTTATCTCTCTTTAGCCTTTCTCCACAAGTTCTCCCCACCTTTGCACTTTCAAAGGAAGAAAACCTTCAATTGTACGTACTGTATGATCCAGCAATCATACTCCTTGTTGTTTACCCAAAGGAGCTAAAAACTTATGTCCACACAAAAACCAGCAAGTGGATGTTTTGAGCAGTTTTATTGATAGTTGCTAAAACATGGAACAAACCAGTGTCCTTCAATAGGTGAATGGATAAACTGTGGTGCATCCAAACAATGGAATGTTATTCAGTGTTAAAAAGGAAATGATGTATTAAGACATAAAAAGAAATAAAGGAAACCTAAATACATATTACTAAGTGAAAGAAGACAATCTTTAAAGGCTACAGACTGTAAGATTCCAAGTACAATTGGCCTTTTAACAGCACAGGAGTCATGGGTTCCCACCTTCAACTCAGTCAAAAATCCGTGTATGATATATAGTACTTGTGATTCCTCCATATCTATAGTTCTACATCCACTGATTCAACCAACTACAAATCTTGTAGTGTAGTACTGTAGTATTTACCACTGGAAAAAAAGGCACATATAAGTGGACACTTGCAGTTCAAATTCGTGCTAATCAAGGGTCAACTCTATATGACATTCTAGAAAAGGCAAAACCATGGAGAGAGTAAAAAGATTAATGGTTGCTAGGGGTCAAGGGGGAGGAAGGGAAAAATTGGTGGAGCACAGGTTTTAGGGCAGTGAAACTACTCTGTATGATACTATTATTGTGGATGCATGTCATTGTACATTTCTCCAAACCTATTGAACTTAAAACATGAGGACTAAGTCCTAGTAAATTATGGTCTTTGGGTGATAATAATGTAGGTTTGATGTAGGTTTATTAGTTGTAACAAATGTATAATTCTGGTGGAGCATATTGATAATGGGGGAGGCAATGTATGTGTGGTGCCTGGGTGTATATGGGAAATCTCTCTTAATTTTTCTGTGAAAGTATAACTGCTCTAAAAATTAAAGTCTATTTTTTTTTAAAATAGTGACTTGGAGTTAATCCAGTCCCTTTCCATCTTTTTGTCATTGTAAGGGGGGAGTAATGTTCCTTCCAGCTCTCTGCAACCTGGGATGGAAGATAGGAGTCTCTTACAAAACAAATTTCTCTTTAAAAGTTTCCCAACTGATGTTTTAAAAACTGAATTATTCAGTCTCACTTATTTTACTTTATTTTAAAGAACTTTTTAAGATAATTGTAGTTTCATGTAGAGTTAATAATATAAGGTGATCCTGTATACCCTTCAACAACTTTCCCACTGTGGCAATATCTTGCATAACCATAATACAACATTTCAATCAGGAAATTTTCCTTAATAAATACACTGATTTTCAGCAGTTTTACATGCACTTATTTCTCTCTGTGTGTGTATTTTGTTCTATGCAATTTTATCACTTGTGTAGATTCATGTGACCACCAAAGTCAAGATACAGAAAAGACAATTTCATCACAAGAATCCCACATGCTACACTTTTTTTTTTTTTTTGCGGTACGCGGGCCTCCCACTGCTGTGGACTCTCCCACCACAGAGCACAGGCTCCGGACGTGCAGGCCCAGCAGCCATGGCCCACGGGTCCAGCTGCCCCGCGACACGTGGGATCCTCCCGGACCGGGGCACGAACCCGTGTCCCCTGCATCTGCAGGCGGACGCTCAACCACTGTGCCACCAGGGAAGCCTACATGCTACACTTTTATAGAAACAACTACCTCTTTTCCATCATCCCTCGCCCAAAATTATTTCTCTAATTTTGTAAATTCAAGAATGTTTTTTAAATTGGATCAGAAAGTATATAACTTTGTGATTAGATTTTTTTTTTTTTTACTCAGCCCAATTCTTTTGAGATACATTTAAGTTATTTTGTGTATCAATAATTTATTTATTTTTACTATTGTTAAGTATCCTATGGAATAGATGTACCAGAGATTGTTTAACCACTAACCTTACAATGAACGTTTTGGTTGTATTCACATTTTCCAGTGTGGCTGTGAGATTTTACATTCTCACCAGCAAAGTATGAGTAATTCGGTTGCTTCATATCTTCATCACATTTAGTGTTACCATTATTTTAAATTTATTTTTAATTATTTTTTTTTTATTTTTTTATTTTTTTTGCTGTACGCGGGCCTCTCACTGTTGTGGCCTCTCCCATTGCGGGGCACAGGCTCCGGACGCGCAGGCCCAGCGGCCATGGCCCACGGGCCCAGCCGCTCCGCAGCACGTGGGATCCTCCCGGACCGGGGCACGAACCCATATCCCCTGCATTGGCAGGCGGACTCCCAACCACTGCGCCACCAGGGAAGCCCCTATTTTTAATTATTTTTATCTTAACTATTGTGATATATGTGATATACCAATATTTCATTTTGGTTATGATTTGCATTTCTTTGATGTTAATAGTGTTGAACATCTTTTCATCTGTTATTTACCATCATTTACATTCCTCAACGAAATGCCTGTTTCTGTCTTTTGCTTATTTCTTTTTAATAAATTTATTTATTTATTTATTTATGGCTGCATTGGGTCTTTGTTGTGCATGAGGGCTTTTCTCTAGTTGCAGCGAGTGGGGGCTGCTCTTCTTTGCGGTGAGCAAGCTTCTCATTGCGGTGGCTTCTGTTGCTGCAGAGCATGAGCTCTAGGCACACGGGCTTCAGTAGTTGTGGCTTGTGGGCTCTAGAGTGCAGGCTAAGTAGTTGTGGCACACGGGCTTAGTTGCTCCACGGCATGTGGGATCTTCCCAGACTAGGGCTCAAACCCGTGTCCCCAGCATTGGCAGGCGGATTCTCAACCTCTGCGCCACCAGGGAAGCCCTTTTGACCATTTTAAAATCAGACTATGTTGTAATTGCTGAGATTTGACAGCTTTTTATATATTCTATAGACAAGTACTATGTTGGATATGTAAGTGTGCAAATATTTTCACCCAGTCTGTACCTTAACTTTTCAACTTCTTCACAGCAACTTTTGCAGAGGTAATGGCCTTAATTTTTATGAGATTATTAAATTTTCCTTTTATCGATCATGCTTTTGGTGTCATGTCTAAGAAATCTTTGCCTAATCTTAGGCCCCAAAGTTTTCTCCTATTTTTTTCCTAAAACTTTACAATTTTACATTTCGCGTTTAACATCACGACCCATTTTGAGTTAATTTTTGTATCAGGTATAAGGTTTAGATTGAGTTTAATGTTTTTTTTTTTCTTGTAGTTGGCCAATTGCCTTTGTTGAAAAGGCAACCCTTCTTATATTGAACTGGTTTTTGCCCCTTTGTAAAAATTCAGTTGGGCATATTTGTGGGGATTTATTTATTGGTTTTCCATTCTGTTCCACTGATTTCTGTCTGTCTCCCTCTACCAATAAGACACTGCCTTGATTAGAGTAGCTAGATATATAGTAAGCCTTATCATTTGGTTGTGTGAGTCTTCCCAACATATTATTATTTATTAAAATTGTTTTAGTTATTCCAGATCATTCCATATAAATTTTAGAATACCTTGTCTATGTCTACCTAAGATTTTGATAAGAATTACATTGAACCTACACATCAATTTGAAGACAATTGAAATTTTTACTATACTGAATCTTCTAATCCATAAACACAATATGTTTCTCAATTTATTTAGGTCTTTCACTTCTTTCATCGGTATGTTATAATCTTTAGAACAAAGATACTATATATATTTTTTAAGTTTAAATGTAATTATTTCATTTGTTGAAGCAATTATAAATGGCATTATTTTTTCAATTTTGTTTTCCACATGGTCGTTGTTAGTATATAGAAATGCTACAAAATTTTATATGCTAAGCTGTGACCTTGCTGAATTTATTTATTGGTTCTAGAAGTAGATTTCTACAGATTCTTGAGATTTTCTATCCAGAAAATTACATAATCTGTAAATAGAGACAATTTTATTTCTTCCTTACCAATCTGTATTCCTTTAATTTCTTATTCTTACATTATTAACATGGCTAGAACTTCCAGTACTATGTTGAATAGGAATAATGATAGTGGATTTTCTTGTCTTGTTCCTGATCTTAGAGGGAAAGCATCCATTTTTTTTAAACTATTAAATATAATGTTAGCTGTGTATTTTGTTAGGTGTTTTTCATTATAACGTAGATATTCCCCTCTATTTCTAGTTTGCTGGAAAGTTGTTTGTTTGTTTTTTTAAATCATGGATAGATATTGAATTTTGTCAAATCTCTTTCTAATTTACCTTGCCATGGAGTGGCAAGCCTCATAGTCAACTATCTTAGGTGAAAAATGTATCTTCATATCATTATGGGAAAACTCTCTGTCTTCTGTCATTCAGCCTTCTTTCTTGATTTGAAACAGAAGAACCTAAAGGAATTTAGAAAATCCTTTCTCAGTCAGATGCTCATATTGCCAGGCTCTAGTCTTGCTGCAAAATTGTATGTTAAGTTCTTTGTAGCAAAATTTTATGTTAAATATTTAGTCAGAAATTCAAATTTATTCTTTCATTCTCACATTTCTTTATGAACATTTTATAATTTTTCAGATTAATGCCTTGAGCCAAATGGGAAGCAGGTTATACACTGAGAAAAGCTAAAGAGAAGAATGTATTAATATTTTCCAAAATATTAATACTTTTATATTCAGATAGATACTTTAGGGAGATTAAGTTGTGAGTTAAGGTCATGAGAGATTACATGAAAGTTTATATCTTTCTTAAGGTCCTTTGATATTTGGATTTCAAGTAGGCATTGAAGGGAACTGATTCTACGCACGTAGATTCCTCTCTGCATTTTTCTCAGTATAATCTATTACTCAAGAAACACAAGAACAACAAGAAACACTTGAACTGTTTCTAGAAATGCCTTGTGGGTATAGTGATGTAAAAAACAAGGTTCTCTGAATAAGTACCTTCACCCTCCTTTTCAGGGAGATCTTTGGAAATTTGGATGCAATTTAGAAAAAGTCAAGTTTCTAAAACTGAATTTTCCTATTGGATAAATTTTATAAGTATCATAAGTGACTAAAACCTACCCATAAATATTTTTAGTTATTAAAATAAAGAAAGATGGGGCTTCCCTGGTGGCACAGTGGTTGAGAGTCCGCCTGCCGGTGCAGGGGACACGTGTTAGTGCCCTGGTCCGGGAAGATCCCACATGCCGCGGAGTGGCTGGGACCATGAGTCATGGCCACTGAGCCTGCGCATCCAGAGCCTGTGCTCCACAACGGGAGAGGCCACAACAGTGAGAGGCCCATGTACCAAAAAAAAAAAAAAAAGAAAGAAAATATTAAGGCATTCTATTTGAAAGCTTACTTTTTTCTCTATTATCTATTTCTAAAAAGGAGTTATAATAGATAATTTTAAGAATGTATCTATTAGCTAATTTTGAAAGGAGTTATAAAAATGTAGATTGTCAGTAACTGGAAGGACAGTAGAGATCATCTAGTGCAGGGGTCAGTAAACCACAGCCTGTGTTGTAAACTTTTTTTGTAAATAAAGTTTTATTGGAATACAGATACACTTACTCATTTATATATTGCCTATGGCTGCTTTCACTACACAGCAGCAGAGCTGAGTAGTAGAGACAAAACCATAGGCCTCATAAAAACAAAACAAAAAATTTACCACCTGGCCTTTGTCAATGTTTGCCAGCCTTTGATCTAGTTGAAACTTTTATTTTTATAGATGAGAATTGGCCCTAAAAAATTAATTTTCACAACATAAAATTAGTGTATTGCTGAGTTTAAAATATAGTGTAAGATACCCATATTTATATTTCTATATATAGTGCAATAGTAGAGTTACTGGATTTTTTGATGCTTTTTAAAAAACATAGTTTAAATTATATATTATAGCATATATATACATTATATATAAATTATATATATATAATTATATGCATACTTATATGTATTACATACATATAAACTTTGGTTGTATGGTGAATGCTGTGATGCTCCACCCAAACTATCTTTCAAAAATGAAAGAGAGATAAGACTGATTTTTCCAGCTTCTGGATGCTTTATCAGCAGAAAACCCTCATCTGTCAGATACCTAAAGGAACTAACTGAGCTGAACAGAGTTACCTTGTCCAAGATCAAGCCTGCTTCCTGGGGGCCACCATCCAGGGTAGAAGGAGTGTAAAAATCTGGTTCCATTAATCCAACTCAGGAAAATGCTGAAGGGATATTCCTGCTTCCCAGCTCCTCACCAAGTGGGGTTGAATATGGAGGCTTTCACTGAGGGAGCATTGCAGCTCAGTTTTTCCCAGGGCCCAATTTTGCTTCCTTCCTTCCTTCTTCTTCCCTTCCATAAGTGTTGATAAGAAGCACATTCCTTAATAAGCCTCCTGCTGGCTAATTTCTATCTCAGAGCCTAGTTCCCTGGGAGCTCATCCTGCTGAATTGCTATTAACAAAATAAAGAATAAGAGCGTTTCCACATCGGTTTCTGAGTTTCAACTCTCAGGTCATTAATTCAACAACACCTATATTTTTCCTATTTCTTTGCAAAATGGTTTCATCAGTTGATTTGGTCGAGCTCATTTTCTGATGTAAATTAGCGATGCAATTATTGGAGTTCATGTCTTTGGAAGGTGAATTCTAGGATGCTAAAAATTGTTCAGTTTCCCTCTGCCTCTTATACTGGCAAACAAGGAAGATGCCTTGGCACTTTTAACTACCAGGTTTCTAACAACACAGTGATTAAAGAAAACTGAGAACAGATAATGGTAATGATGGGGAAGGAGTTCAATAACATCCCACCGCCCACCAGCATGCAATTTCTCCTTTGTATCTTTTGCCTTTTCTATTTTAAGTCTTACCCATACAGAGAGAAAAAAGTAGATGATTAGTTTAAATTCAATTTAAATTATGGTTTTACTTAGATATTAATGATTACTGCATTTAATTTAACTAAGAATTGAAGTGTTTGAGCTACTGAAGTGTGCAATAGAAATGGGAAGGCTGCTTGGGAGAAAAAACACAGTTATAATTTTTATTTCTGCTATCTTCTGACATTTTTAGTAGTGTATGCCAACTGAATGGCTTTACAAAGTAAAACTAAACAAATAAAAGTGAATGGGGATATAGAAAGAAATGCTTAAGTGACCCTGTCAAAGATAGAGTAACAAAGTATTGTAAATATTTGGTATGTTCTGTAAATATGTGGCACTCAGTCAAAAGCCATTTAAACTTTGAAAGGACAAGGAGCATAATAAACTTGAATGGAAATACTTCAGTTTTATCTGTTTTCTTAAAATGCTCTATTGTACTTTTTTTTTTTTTTGACTTGGATTTTTAACTTCTAAATTCACATTTAAGCATTAAATTTTAAAAGTGTCATCAAAATTTGTGCCACCAGCACACACACAAAGAGATTTAATAGTTAGTATTCAGATTTCTGTCTTGGCTCATACAACTAACACTGAAAGCTTCTTGGTAAATCACTGCTCTTTCTTATTACCATAAATAAGTGGAAATTCTCTACAATTTACTGATTGAGGTTAAATTATGTTTCTTAAATATATAAGCAACAATCTTAGAAAACTAACAATGTAATGAAATGCACAGGCAGATTGGTGTCATCAAATGTTCAGGTTTATGGTACTACTTGTTAATTTTTATACAAGTTTTAATGAAACATGTCCACTCAAAGTCAGAAAGGTAAACTCTGAAAGAAACTGCTGAGATTTGTTGAGACAAAAGCAGTCTTACATGAAGGTAGTAGATGACCAGGTTGTGATATTCCTACTAATCTTTTTTAACAGATGAAGTTTCAGGAAATAGCTCAGGAATAGTTGTCTGTCATAATAACTGCCACTGGATGATTAGACCAACATTATTAGAATAGCTAATGCAGAAACAAGAGGTTGAATGACTTCAGGCATGAATGACTGAGAAAATGGAAAGCATCCCATTTAATATGCTTACACATTTTATTTAAAAACACAAATATATGTGCCTATTAGGCTAATAATAGCCCACCATGATATCCTTAGCCCAGTTTTATATTCTAGCAGCCAATTTATTTTCAGTTGCAGGTGTGACATGAGGAAAAGTGAAAAGCTTCCAGGACAGCATTTCTCAAAGTATGGTTTCTATAGAACAGTTGTATCAATGATTCTGTAGTTGGCTAAAAATGCAGATTATTGAACTGTACTTCAGACTGCTGCATAAGAAGCTCTGGGGGTGAGGACCTGAAAAGTGCATTTCCTTGGAATTAGCCTGTTAAAATTACCTATTCCCAGTATTATGTGCTACAGCCTGGTGTAAATGACAATGGGACTAAAAGGGGAATTATTTGCTCTATTGTAGTCTGTGGTTTCTAAATACCAATATGTGGCTTCCAAAAGTACTGGGAACAGTGGATGAGGAGGGGAGTGTTGGGCATTGTGCCTGAGTGCCAAGCACTCATCACTGATGCCAGGGCATAGGTGACCATGCCCTTTCCAGTCCTAGGAAGGACTGGAAGGTATGACACATGGGAAAGGATAAATAGATCCTTTTTAATCCTGTCTATAACCATCAGAAATTTCCAATATATGGCTTATGGTAGATTCCCAGAATGTTTTGCATTGAATGAACTGAATTCATTCTATTCCCTGCTGGCCACTGACACTCTTAACAAGGTACTTCACTTCTCTGAACCTCATTTTCTTCATCTCTAGCATGAGATTGATAATAATACCAGTCTCATGATTTTTTCTAAAGTAAAACAATATAATATATGTGAACTCTCTCTGGAAATGAAAAATATCCAAACAATTTTAAGAGTGAAAGATCAGAATTGTATATGTATGTAACTTATTTTTTCATAGGTTCAAATATTAATATTTTACAAATAAAAAGTGGTGCCAATTTTCTCACTGACATAGTTTTAATCAATAAAGTAGATAATCTTGATTAGAGAAATATTTTTATAGGAATCAATCCCTCTCTTATTTTAATCTAGCCTGTGAATATTAAGTATTTTAACATTTTTCTCATAAAAAAGCACATATGCTGTGAAGTGGTCATATGTCCTTATACATTTTGGATCTTGCTTACCTCTCCAGATTTAAATGCATTGACTCATGTGGTTATTCACTCAAATACTATTAAATTCTAACATTTTCATTGAGTACATTTTTTAATTAAAGTACAGTTGATTTACAATATTACATTAGTTTCAGGTACACAGCATAATGATTCAATATTTTTATAGATTAGATTGTACTGCATTTAAAGTTATTACAGAATAATGGCTGAATTTCCCTGTGCTGTGCAATATATACTTGTTGCTTACCAATTTTATACACAGTAGTTTGTATCTCTTAATCCCATACTCCTTTCTTGCTGCACTCCCCACTTCCCTCTCCCCACTGGTATCCACTAGTTTGTTTTCTATATCTGTAAGTCTTTTTCTGTTTTGTTATATATGTTTGTTTTATTTTTTAGATTCTACATATAAGTGATAACAGTATTTGTCGCTCTTTCTGACATTTCACTAAGTGTAACACTCTGTAGGTCTATTTACATTGCTGCAAATAGAATTTCATTCGTTTTTATGGCTAAGTAGTATTCCATGGTGTATATATACCATGTCTTCTTTATTCATTCCTCTGTTGATGGACAATTGGGTAGTTTCCATATCTTGACTATTGCAAATAATGCTGCTATGAACATTGGGTGCATGTTCAAATTAGGGTTTTCATTTTTTTCCCAGTGTATACCCAGGAGTAGAATTGCTCGATCACATGATAGTTCTACTTTTAGTTTTTTGAGGAAACTCCATATTGTGTTCCATAGTGATTGTACCAACTTACATTCCCCAAAATAATGTACTAAGATTCCCTTTTCTCCACATCTTCACCAACATTTGTTATTTGTAAACTTTTTGATGATAGCCATTCTGTCAGGTGTGAAGTGTATTTCATCACGTTTTTGATTTGCATTTCTCTAATAATTACGTATGTTGAACCACTTTTCATGTGCCTGTTAGCTATTTGTGTGTCTTCTTTGGAAAAATGTCTATTCCTGTCTTCTGCCCATTTATTAATTGAGTTATTTGTTTGTTTGTTGGATATTGAGTTGTATGAGCTGCTTATATATTAACCCTTTATCAGTCACATCATTTTCAAATACTTTCTCCCATTCAGTAGGTTGTCTTTCCATCTTGTTGATAGTTTTTTCTGCTGTGCAAAAGCTTTTAAAATTTTATGTCTCATTTGTTTTCTTTTTCTTTTATTTCTTTTGCCTCAGGAAATAGATCCAAAAAAATATTGCTACAGTTTATGTCACAGAGTGTTCTGCCTATATTCTCTTCCAGGAATTTTATGGTTTCAGGTCTTACACTCAGGTCTTTAATCCATTTTGAGTTTATTTTTGTACATGGTGTAAGGAAATGTCCTAATCTTATTCTTTTACTTTTGCCATGCAGTGTTCCCAGCACCATTTATTGAAAGGGTGATATTTTCTCCATTGTATATTCTTGTGTCCTCTGACATAGGTTGATTGACTGTAGGTGCGTGGGCTTATTTTTGGGCTTTCTCTTCTGTTCCATCGAACCATGTGTCTCTTTTTGTGCCAATACTGTGCTGTTTTGATTACTGTAGCTTTGTAGTATAGTCTGAAGTCAGGGAGCATGTAACCTCCAACTTTGTTCTTTTTTCTGAAGGTTGCCTTGGCAATTCAGGGTGTGTTAAAAATTTATAGATACAATTTTCTGCTTGAATTTTCACTAAGATGTCATTGATAGATTCTAAACTTATGAAAATAAGTATATAAATATTTATATTAAAGTAAATAAATAACTAAAATATTTCAATTTCTATATGGGGAAAACCCATATACAAATACCTCTATATCTCCCATTCTTCCTTTCTGCAGAGTATTATTCCATTGTATAAATGTACCAGAGTTTGTTTTTCCATTTACCAAATTAAGTACATTTGTGTTGCTTCTGGTTTTTAGCAATCAAGGGGAAAAAAAAGTAATAAATAAATAAATAAAATAAAATAAAACAGGATAAGCATCTGCATAAACACTTTTTTGTGAAGATTAGTTATTCTTGTCAAATAAAGGAAAATAAATAAATGTCTTAGATTTCTTTCCTGGATATTTGGAAGAGTTCATCAATAGTTTCTACTGTACTGTCTGAATTTTGACATTGTGCATTAATTTTTTAATTAAAATCTTTTTAAATGGCCAATAACTTATGTCAGTACATGACTGGTGAAGTCTTCCTCTCTAATATCACATTTATTCTCAGCTTCTCTGCATCTCATCTTCCTAATAGTTCTCTAGATGTTGAAAGACCCTTCATACATGTTCTTCAGTCTATTTGAAAACATATTCTCTGAGCCTGCTCCTTCCCTTTGACCTGACTCATTCTTACACACCTTTCACATCTCAGCTTAGATATTACTTCTTGTAGGTAACTACTCTTCCTTGAATCTTCAGGCCAGATTGAGGTTACTGACCACACATTCTCATCACAGCTGTGACATTTGCTTAGCAGCGGTAATGGGTTATTAAGAAAACTTCCTGCTATAAGTGGAAAACCCAATTCAGTAAGGAAAAAAGAGAATCGAGTGTCCTCTGTAATAGATGAGTCCAAGTTTGGGGTCTGATTCAGGTATAGCTGCATTCAGAAACATGTTTCCAGTAGGACTCTGCCTTCTGGTTTTTGTATTCATTCTCAGATTTCACATGGCAACCTTCAGCAGTCCTAGTTCTCCATCCTCCCAAATTCAAATCTAGTGGTAATAAAGCATGCCTCTCTTCATACATGCAGTAAAAGTCTCACTAAGACTCATTGAGTCTAATCATGCCACATGCTCACCTCAAAATTAATCAGTGGAATCAGGAGGGTGCAATAACATGAGAAGGCTCACCTGAAAGTAGTATTTAATACACAGTTGTAACAAGAGCTAGGAAACTTTCCTGCAAAGCAAGGCAATGGACAGACTTTTCATCATTTGGGCTTGTGAGTACTCCTTTAGTAAGCTGCTCCAGGGAAAGTATGAGTAGACTTAGAACCAATATATTACTGAGAGAGCTCACTCACTAAGTAAAGTAGAAAGTCTTAGTAATTGTAGCAGTGAAATGCAGAAAAAAGCAGGAATTATAGAAACATGAAGACTTTATATTCTAGCATGACTTTTTAAAGAATGGATCATCAGTGTAAATTAGGAGAGGCAAGCTGACCCTGGAACAAAGACCTTATATACCTACAAAGTCTGGAACATTGAGAGAAAACCTTTTATTGAAAAATAAAAGCAAAATTTACCTTACATAATATGTTAATTCTAGTATAACTTAATAAACTCTTAATGCAGTTTAGTTATTTGTTCTATGGTAAACAACAAGTAGCAAACTCGATATTCCCAGGAAAAAATGAAGAAGTCCAATAATTGGATTCTTGAGAAAGCAATTTATAGATATCTACAACTAAATGCAGGCTTGAGAAGAATATGGTTATTCTTAGAAAAGCTTTCCCTGTCAAACCTTTATGCACCATACTAAATTCAAAATTGGTGGCTGAAGCTAATGTTTCACGGAGATTCATTAATAACTTTAAAAGAAAACATTAAGCCAAAGCTCAAAAATATATTTAATTTTCGTAAACCTTAATATCTGTCACTTATCAGTATCACATTTATAGATTAATAATAGATAGTTTTTATATGACTACTAATTATTTACACATCATTGCCTGCAGTAGCTACATGAAAACAACTGGTCTTGAAGAAGCATAGGTAAGTGTTTCCAATAGCAAAATATATACAAACTTATAAATTAATCTGATATGGCCTGGAAGAAATTCCAGTCTGTCTCCCTTACATCTAAGATAAAGTGAGCATGCCATTCCTAGTATATGCTTGGGTGATTTTAATGAGAAAATCAAGATGCCAGAAGAGTTTTTTATGTCTGGAGCTACCACTGTGCATGAAATTGTCAATATGTTGAGCTTGCCAGTGTGTGAGAAATGAACATGTCTGAAGTTAGACTGTGTGTCTGTAATAATTTGTGTCCAGAGATTTCTGTAGGTTTAGAATGGTCCATTTGTCTGGAGTACTCATTTTTTTGAAAATGGTGTTCATCTGGCACAACTGTGTACTTGGACAGCTAAATCTGTCTAGGTTATTAGTATTTATAGAGTGGTGTATTTGTTTGGACTCATTTTGGTGTTGTCCATAGAATTACCACCACTTTCCACATCCTCAGAAATTTCAAACAAGGTCTGTTCTTCCAGATGGTAATGTAACTCACAGCAGATATAGTGGTGGGTCTTGCAGGTATGCAGTAACACAACGTTCCAGTGTGATCCCTGGTTCAGATATTAAGCCCATCAGAAGCATCTCAGATCCATAAGATGGTGAGTCCATAAACACCTGTCATAACTATACCCTACCTGCCACAATTCTGAATCACATATTCAGTATTCCCATAAGGAAAGACAGCTATTAATTCTGCCCTTGAGAGTCTCGCTTTCCCTAGACTCATCTTCTCATAACACCTCTACCAAAGACTGAAGGTTTCCAAACATCTGTGATTTGAATGCTCCCCTCTACAAATACTGAGAGCCTGTATGAGGCTGAAAACTGGCTTATCTAGAGGAAGCATGGACATCAGCATTAGAGAATTTTGACTTCAGCCCAGGCTTTAACATCCAAAGGCCATCTGACCTAAAAAGAGCCATTTAACCTCTCTGAATTCTAGGGATAATAATAATTATTATAATAATACTAACCAACAGGGTTTTGTGAAGACTCAATTCATCCTGAGTTCAATTCAATTAGTAACAATGCACAGTTCCTGGAATACAGTAAGAATAAAAAAATGATAGCTATTACTTTAGTCATATTTCTCTAAATTTCAGTCGCATGTATTCTCAAGCAAATGATGGAAAATTATGTTGACATTAATTGGCTAAACAGTTATAGTAGGCAAAATTCTAAGATGACTCCAAAGTCCTGCCTCTAGAATGAATATGTCTTGAATATTATTATAATAATATTCACTATTATATAAAATAATATAATATAATAATGAGTTATTGTAAAATAATATTATATAATTATCTGACTCAGTGAACATGCCTTGAATAATCCTCTTCCCTTGTATGTGAGTGGGATTTGTAATTATGATGAAATTTTATTTCCTTGATCATGTTAACTTTTACGGCAAAAGAGATTTTACAGATATAATTAAACTCCTGAATCAGTTGACTTGGATTTAAGCAAAAAGGAGACTATCCTGGATGTGCATGATAATCAGCTAACCAAATGATTTCTTCAAAATTCTCAGAAGTCAAAGAGATTAGGAGTCATAGAAACATTCTCCTGCTGTTCTGAGCAGAAGCAAACTGATGTTTTGGAGATGGCCACTTGGCAGGGAATGGCAAGCAGCCTCTAGGAGTTGAATACCTCAGTCCTACAGATGCAAGGAACTAAAGTCTGCCAAAAACTAGTGGGCTTAAAATAAATTCCGAGCCCTTAGACAAGATTACAGCCCTGGCCAACACCTTGAGTTCAGCCTGGTCAGACCCAGAGTAGAGGATACAGCTAATCTATACCCAGATACCTGACCCATGGAAACTGTGAATTCATGATAAGTATTGTTTTAAGCTACTAAGTTTTCAATAATTTGTTATGCAGAAATAGGAAACTAATTTAAGAGACTGTATGAAGACTTTGCTGAGCTGAATTTTATCTATATGTATAGATAAAATTATTTCAATACAAATAATACTGAAACCTACTGATTTTAATTGGAGAAGGAAGTAAAAAGAGAAAAAAATGTACCATATATAAGAAGAAAAGCCCAATATTTATTGTATTTCCTGTAATAATTGCTAAGGTTTAATTAGCCACTGAGATATTTGTAGCTGCTATTTCAAAAAGAGAAGCTGTTTTGTGATGCAAAGTCAACCACAAGGTATTTCCTACTGTTTTTCCAGGGTCAAATATATGTTAAGAACCGATTTGCAGTTGTTATAAAGAAGAGAATTTACAAAACATTTAGCTGTTGCTATCGCTTTATTGTTTAGGACATCATAGGGAAAAGGATATAAAATGGGAGTATTTTCATTCTGTCTATAATCCTTTTCTTATATGGAAAAGTCATCACTGTGTCTATTCTTATAGTTAAATCTTAGAGGCATTACTGAAAATTGAAGAGCAATAAAAGCAGATGGTAGTTTTACTTGAGAAATGTTTATCTTAGCTCCACTTCTCAGATTGTGTAGACATATATGGGCATAAAATAACCTAAGGCAGTACTGAATTGCTTTACTTCATTTAAATGGTGGCACTCCTGGGGAAAAAAGATGGCTGTGTACACAATCAACATCACGATTTGCACCCATTTATTTAATTTCCCATTCTGGTCAAATTTTTATTTAAATATCAAAAATATATATAAATGGTTAAGAAACATTTGTATCATCAGTTCAGGAGAGTAAAAGTTAGCATCCATAGGAGAGAAAACTAAAAAAAAAAATATTCAAGATATAATAGCAGAGAAGGAAATGAAGGATGGAGGGAAGCATTTTTTTTGACTCCTGATTTGTGAAAAATAAACATTACTGGATTTATGCAGATGGAATTTCCAATATATTCTTATTATTAGTGAACCTGGGACTGCAGAGATCACATAGGCTAGTCAAGAGGGGGTAAACTTCAGTGCTGGGAATACTTTTAAGAAAGAAAATAAAAGTGTGCTTGTGGAAATCCAGCTTGCCCTTGCTTGAGACAGATTTCTAAATAAAGCGGCCACTTTGTGACAGTTCTAGTGAGATCGATGGTACCTGCTGCAGACTGGAGCCCTGGATAAATTTAGTCTATCCCAACAAACACAGAAAAGTTAACTTTTAGTAGCAAAGTAGCAAAGTTTCTGGCCACAAAACCACCTATTAGAACAAACATATAATAAACAAATATTAACAAATATATTCCAAAACTCTAGTAAAAGAATTACTGAAAATGACCAGTTAAGATATCTTATTGCAATGGTTATTTCCAAAGTATAGGTCCTCAACACAACTTATTTCACCAAAGGCAAGATTGTAACTAGCAAAACTGAGATACCTACACACTGGATGTTTTACCTGGTTTCAAGTCTTTGCCTCCAAAATAAAGCAGGAATTGTAGAGATATCTAACTGACCATATTACCAATGCTCTGAATTCTTGTCTCAACTTTAGCATGGACCATGAAAATGTATATGAAAATTTTACTTTAGTGTTTATGTGAAAAATTGTAAGCTTTGATGAAATTGTTGCAATTCTTTTAGACAGATAAACACATAATATCTGATTATGGAGTCTTTAAAAAGACTGTTTTATGAAAAGTCTTGGTCTAAACCATCCTGGTCTCTTTGACAAATCTCCCAAGGAGAAGAAGGAGCCTACAAGGTCCCCTCGGTTCTTGGGTAGAGTGACCAGTATCATTTCCAATTTAAAACTATATGGTTGCAAAATTCTGGACACTGTCATGAAAAGAAAAGAACAGGGACATGATTAATGTCAGAAGCAATCAACATATGTCCACTAAAAAAATTAGTTTGAGTTCTTATTTAACTTTATTTGTTGCAAATCTGGAACATATTCTCTTTACCATCGTTATATTGACCCCAAATCATCAATCATATTTTACAAGAAAGATTATTTGAAAAACATAACATTTATATTAAAAAAGCAAGGAAATAAAGTATTTAATCAACTCAAGGATTTAAAATTAAATAACATACTAAGCTAACTAAGAAAAACTAATGGGAAGGAAAAAATTTTACTTGAGACCAAACTTAGATGATTATTTTAATAAGAACCATACAATACCAAAATGGACTCAAAAGCCAAAATTGATTAAAATTATGGAAATAACCAGAGAGTTTTAAAACATTTTCAAACTGTTTTAAATAAAAAGAGATAATTAACACAGTTCTATAGGTAGGATAATTAAAACCTTTAAGTAAAAATCATTTCAAAACTGTATTTCCATTTGAGGGAGAAAACAGCATGATTATAGAAAAAAGATCCTACAACCACACCAAAATCCCCAAATCCAGTGTTGTAGTACCAAAAATGTATTTGCACTTGGTACATAGGTACTCTTACCCATGGATATTGGTTTAGGATGGTGATGGCTGGGATATCTAAGTTTTACTTACATTGTGATAAGTTTAGGTTCATCAGGGAATGTAATCAGTCTCTTCCTGTAAAAACTGAGTCACTGTTGGGTACAATGTTGTCTTTTCACATTCTGCTCTCCTCTCCTTCCTCTCCAATTCTCTCCTCCAAGGCTTTGACTATGTATTTAGAGAGGTCTTGTGACCTTGAATCAAGAGAGGAAGACTTGAAATATTTGTATTAACAAGGTGTCCTCTACAGACTTGCTGGACCCTGTTCTGCGGTGCTGGGTTTAGGCTCCTCCTGAACTGATATCTTCTGGAGTAAGACATCATAAAACCTGGCTTTTGGGGAGCATGATGTTCTGGCACCCACTGCTAGAATCCTTAATCCTGGCCATTTAGCTCTGGACTCAAAGTCTTCACACCTCACACACACCCTTCATTTTAATCCCATGCCTCTGCTGGCCCACAGACTTTCTTAATACTTCTCTGTTTCCTTTTATGGTCATTGGACAATTCTGGGTCTTTTTCTCACAATTCTCAGCACATAGAGATCCAGACTGGCTTCTAGCTAACCCTTCTAGTTTTTATTGCCGATGCTGCTGCATGGTTACCATGTACTTTTGAGGAAAGTGACCGTGGATCATTAGAGACCTGAATGTGTGCCAATATCTCTGGAAGCTCTCAAGTTCCTCAAATAACTAATGATTCCTACCCTTGTCCCTATGTTCATCCTTCTGGGAAAGTTTGGAATCATAACTCATGTGTGTCTGACTCCTTAGAGCTACCTGAATCTTCCTTCTCCTCCCCCAATCTAGTGGAACCAAAAGGTTTAAGCTTTCCCCAAAGCCGTTCAGTCTGGGAAGGACTCCTCCCCACTTTTGTAATATTCTATAGTTACATTAACCAAAGGCTAACTCTTTTTTATGCTGTAAGATGGAACAAAGCATTTCAGAAAATTCTTTTTCTCTGTACTACTCTCTGCCTTCACAAATATGGTCTTGCTAAAGAGGTCATGTGAGTCAGCTTTAAGACTCAAAGCTGATTGATGGACTCTTTCTTCGAGGAAATAAGTAAAGATTTCAGAACATATAGATTTTCTGTGAAGATTAAATGATAAAAAACAGGCCAAGTCCTTAGCACAGTGTTCACCATATAGTGACCATTCAGTGCCTGTTGGCTGCAATGGTTGTTGTGGTTATTCCCCCAATGTCAAGGTGGAAATTCCCAATTGTTTCCTAAAAATCAATTTCTCTGTTCAGAGAATACCTTTGAATATTATTCTGGATATAGTCTTCCTTGGCAATGTTTTGTGCAATGTTTTCTCTCAGACCTTTCCTTTTTCTTCTCTATAAAATCTCTGGATTCCAATGAATCCTTGTGCATATTTCCTCTGCACAATCCTCCTCAATACTCTCCCTTCATACTTTCTCTGCATCTTCCCCTGCCTCCCACCAACCCCTCTGCACAGACTCACTGAATAGTCCCCCTGCATGCTTTTCCTCCTTTCCAAAACTTTCCTAACCTGAACGATCAGAAACAAATTCCACTATACTATTTCGGATAAATCTTTTTTCCTCCTTCACTCAATTCTAACATCATCTGTAAGAGTTAAACTTTTCTCTTAATAAGTGCTCCTAATTCTTTAGCTCCTTGTGTGTTCCTAGTATGATTTCTGCCACCTTTAAAGTTATTTTTTTCACTTAAAATATTTCATGGTCCCTCCATCTGCTTTTTCCATGAATTCTGTTGCAATTTGATTCTCACACACAAAGAAGTCTGGGTGACAGATTTCTTCTAATGTTATTTTCCTTTGTATTTGAAATTGTTTTTCTTAGATATGGCAAAAACTGTGAGGTTGGGAGGTATGTCTCTAAGTCAAGTCCCACAGGTGACCACTGAGTCTCTTCTTTTACATTTTAGACAATTTCAATCTGCTAACTTTCAGAAATCATTGTTTACTAAAGATATAAACCATGGGAAATGAGAATAAGAATTCCCTCAAGGAAATCCAGATACTCCAAATGAATTTTTTCTGTCAAATGGACCTACCGACCACTCTTAAGTTACTTTTAAAACAAAAGTGAGGGGCTTCCCTGGTGGCGCAGTGGTTGAGAGTCCGCCTGCCGATGCAGGGGACATGGGTTCATTCCCCGGTCCGGGGGGATCCCACATGCCACGGAGCGGCTGGGCCCGTGAGCGATGGCCGCTAAGCCTGCGCGTCCGGAGCCTGTGCTCCACAACGGGAGAGGCCACAGCAGTGAGAGGCCCGCGTACCACAAAAAAAAAAAAAGAAAAAAAAAAAAAAAAAAAAAACAACAAAAAACAAAAGTGAAATATCAGCATTGGGAGAGAGTTGCCTGTTATGAGATGAGACTTTCCTCATTCAAGGAGTAAACACTCACCATGACAAATGGTTTTGCTGTAGGACATGGGCCTTCAATATTCTTCCAACATGGAAGTAGCAGTACTTTTTGGGTATATGTGACAGTATATACATGAGATGGGTGAAACCTCAGGAGAAACAAGGCACTGTGTCCCGAAGCATCAATTTGTTCTATGGTGTCATTCAAAATGCCTTTTAAAAAATAGTGAAACAGGGCTTCCCTGGTGGTGCAGTGGTTGAGAGTCCGCCTGCCGATGCAGGGGACACGGGTTTGTGCCCCGGTCCGGGAAGATCCCACATGCTGCGGAGCAGCTGGGCCCGTGAGCCATGGCTGCTGAGCCTGCGCGTCCAGAGCCTGTGCTCCGCAACGGGAGAGGCCACGACAGTGAGAGGCCCACATACCGCAAAAAAAAAAAAAAAAAAAAAAAAAAAAAAAAAAAAGTGAAACTAACCACATTATTGTAGATTCAATCAAAAGTATACCAGAAGACTTGGAGGCAAAATACAAAAATCTAGAGGGATCTTTTCCTTTCCTTTGAGAGGCATTGGACCTCACTCTAAGATCACTGAGATTTGTGCTCTCCTGCCCACCCTTTACTTAAAGTGTTAAGTATGCTTAGTAGAGAATTTTTAGGAATTAATGGATTTAAGAGTATTTAGCAAGCTAAGAATTCAGAGACCTGATGCTAGACTGGATACCATTAATTAAATGAGGGCTTACTATTCAGTAGATTTAGAATAAACTCCAAAAGCCAGAGGAAGTTTAAACCACTTCTCCTCTTTTCTCTGCTGGTTATGTGGCATTATGATTTTAAGTAAAATATTTCTTCAAAGTCCTTATATTTGTAAAATAAATTTTATACAATTCTTCAATACTAAGAGCTGAAGGATACTGCCATTCAATTCTAAGAAATGATTTGCCTTTGTCCAGCCATAGCCATCAGATGCACAAGGTTATAAATTACTACATAAAAATAATGCTGTTTGCATAGCACAGGGAGATCAGCTTGGTGCTTTGTGACCACCTAGAGGGGTGGGATATGGAGGGTGGGAGGGAGACACAAGAGGGAGGTGATATGGGGATATATGTATATATATATAGCTGATTCACTTTGTTATAAAGCAGAAACTAACACACCATTGTAAAGAAATTATACTCCAATAAATATGTTTAAAAAATGCTGTTTTTCCTATTTATTTTGTACAACCTAGTCATTTTATATGGTGACCTTGTGGCAGGGCTCTAAATGTGATAGAATGGGCCATATTTCCCATCTATCTTCTCTAAGAGAAGTAAATCAGGTAATGCCCAACTTCCATGTCATGGTTGTTGTGGTATCAATAGAGTCCTAAATTCTGAGGCTCAGTTATTCTCAGTGTCCTTTTATCACATCCAAGACACCAAGGCTCATGAGTAACATGCTTGGGAATGGGAAATGGATCAAGTTGCTCTTTATAATTTGACATAATATATCAGGATTGGACAAAAAAATGGAATGCAATTTGACTGATAAAAAATTAACCTGCTGAAATAAGTAACATTAGAGGTGGCTGTGGTTATGGCTTACAAGTGAGTGTGTGGTATCTGGTCCCAGTGAGTATGGAAGTTATTTTTTTGGAATGTAAATGACTTCAGCTAATGAAGTTGCTGATCATGGACAGGGTTAAAGAAATTCAGGTTGAACTTATAAAAAGTCAAGAAACTTCTAATGCAGTATTCTCTGATGCTGTCATGTGTTCTCAACACAAGTATGAAGTGTTGGCCTTGGAGAGGTAGAGAAATAGAGCATGAACATTGGGAAGGTGTAGTATGAAAAATAATATACTTGGGTTTTGTCCCATAAAGTCTCAGAACTTCAAAAACTCTAGGAATTTCCTGAGTGAGAAGAGTTGCATTGTTATGGCAAAGAAGAGGTGGTTCATGCTGGGTTCATTAATAGTTTCTGGATGGGAACTGGTCACCAGAATAACCAAGAAGGGGATTAGAGGGTTGAGACTTTCAACTGCCAGACCTCAGGGGAAGGGACAGGGCTAGAGACTGAGTTTAATCCTGTGACTAATGATTTAATTAATCATGCCTACTAATAAAACTTCACTAAAAACTCTGGACACTAAAGCTTAATAGAGCTTCCTGGCTGGTGAACACATTCACCTGGTTGGTAAATATTGATGTACCAAGAGGGCGAAATGTCTTGACTCTGTGGGGTGATGGCACAGAAGCTTTGTGTTTGGAACCCTCTCAGACCTTTCCCTATGTGTATTATGTGTATTCTTTATGATAACAGTCTAATCTTAAGCGTAGCACTTTCAGTGAGCTCTGTGAGTTGTTCTAGTGAATTATCAAAACTGTGGGGATTGCAGAACATTGAAATTTTTAGCTAGTCAGTCAGACACTAACTCTGCCTGGTGATTAGCAGCAGAATTCTATTTTAGTACCTCCATTTGCTGTTACTCAAGTTGGAATGGAAACATAATGGAAGAGAAGCTCTGATACACTGATAATTGAATTTTGCATTAGGATACATAGAGACGATGTCTTGAATATAAGTAGATATTTCTCATGTTTATATTCTGGCAAAGCCACACTTCCCAGTATAGTTAAGAGGGACTTATTTTGGAATTATTTTTCAATGTGAGGTGTGGACAACTTGGTAACATGTTTTTCTGAAAGCTGACAAAGTCTGCAGTGAAGGAGGTTGTGTTGTTGGGATGGAATTTGAAAGTCTTCACTTGTGAGTAGAAATAAAGCCTGAAGTATTAAATAAGACCTTTCCTCTGAGATCAGTTGGACACCACTGAGTGACTTTGAACAGGGAAGCAACATTTTTAAAGGCTCACTCCTGCTGCTGAGTTGAGAAAGGTAAAGAAGAGGAATAGCAAAAGTGAATGTAGCAAGAGTGCAGAAGTTGTTGAAATAATCCAGGAAGGAGATGATTGGACTAGGGAGGTGACAGTTGCTAAAGTTTCTAAAGTAAAAGCAAAGGTTCAAATGTAGTATGCAAAGTTTTAAATAAAACTGTTCAATAACTGTGCATATAAGAAAATGCAATCCTATAGTAAAAGACAAAGAATAATAAAGACAGTATTTGGAAAGAATATGTAAGTTAATAGAATTAGGCCAAACCTACTTCTTATCAATTAATGTAAACAGAATAAATATAATTATTAAAAGAAATAGAGTTACAAGTTCTAACAAAGAAGCTTACACCAAGTTTACCAGAAAATATGTAACTAAAATGAAAATGACACACACGTGTCACTCAGATTTTTAAAGTATGCAAAAATGCTGGGGACTTCCCTGGCAGTCCAGTGGTTCAGACTCTGTGCTTCCACTGCAGGGACCACATGCTTGACTCCTTGTTGAAGAATTTAGATCCTGCATGCCGCATGGCCAAAAAAATAATGCTTACCAGACAGCTGCTAATAAAGAGTTTAAAGAAGCTATGATATTACTTTCAAGCACTTTGTAATAAAGTTAAAAGTATTTTCTGAGAAAAAGATGAACTTTAAATTATAGAAGGTAAATACACAATAAGGTTTAACAATCATATATTTTTACATATCAAATAAAACAGCTGATAAAAGTAAGAGAGAGAGAGGGTGAGGGAAAAAGAGGAGGAAGGAACAAAAGAAGAGAGGAAAAGAGGAGGGGAGGGTAGAATACATAAAAGTATAAAATAAAATACACAAAGCACAATAAACAGGATGAGCAAAGAGAATTGTATAAGATACAACAGAAATTGAGAAATTGAACTTGTATCTTTCAGATCTTCCTAATCAAATATCCTAAAGTTAATAATGAAATAGGCAATGTGATCAGGCAATCTATGAGCTTAAACAAAAGAACTCATGCGAAACTTTGCTTTTTTTTTTTACAAGAAATAGCATTTTTAACATACACACAAACACATATGTTGTCTAAAATTCTCTCATCTCCCCAAACACTGAATCCATTGTTCAATTCAATGTTCAAAGTGGAATAATATAGACCATTTTCTCTGAATAACACTAGAAATTGAGAGAGAGAGGAAATGAGAGAAAGACAGAGAGAGAGAGAAGGAAAGAAAACTCCAGAAAATTAAATATTTACCTCATAAATAACTCTTGGACAAAAGGAAAATATAAAATAGGAGATTGCAAAATAACAAGAAAATAATGGTCGTGAAAACACAACATATCAAAATTAATGATCTATGACTAAAATGAGGCTGAGAAAAAATAATAGACAATTGTTCACATACATAAACACATAATGATCAACCTCAAAAATATTTTTAAAAACTTAGAACAGAATTTTTGACAACACTTCGCAAATTGCTTACTGTCTTTATTTCCTTTAACTATTCTTCTATATTAAGTCTGTGGGCCTTTGGTTTGAGATGGTCCAAGTTTAACACTTTCTATTTTTCACTGTTGCCCTCAGTGGGGAGTTGTCCTTTCTTTTCCTCTCTTTTTCTCCTTTTCTTTCAGATGTGAGAAGGGCGGTTTGTGGGTAGCTTCCAGGACACTTATGTTACATACCATGAACCAAAGAATTCTTAAAGCACAGCATAGGACAAAAATTGGCAAAAATATTGGTTTTCTTATAAATTTCATACACTAATAAAAGATAGAAAATGTGAGTTTTTATAACAAAAGAAAATGAGAGCCTATTTGGGGAATCATTAGTTAGAATGTAAAGATTTAAAGTTACAGTTTCCTAATATAAGTCATAAGGAGCTCTAATATGTAAAAGGTTGTAATAAACTCAGCTGGGAAAGAAATTTTCAATCCCTTCTCATCTGAATTCGGCTAGTTATAATAGCTACTTTGATTAATAGTGGGCATCTTTTCTTTTTTTTTTTTTTTTTCCCCTCAGAATTACTGTGAAGATATCTCTGTGAAAATCTTGAAATATGTTTGTATGAGGCAGCCTCTGTCTGTGGGGGAAGGTGAAGAAAGCATACTTTTTTTTTATCTAACATGTACAATGTAGGTAGTTAAGGATTTTTGATGTATGCTAGTGACATTTAGATATATATGTCCATGGTCTATTAGGATTATAAAGAAATAAGACAATGTCACAGAAAAGATAAAATAATAAGACTCTCACTGTGTCCCATTTCTTATGAAGATGACTTGAAACATGTTTTTAATATTGGAGCTGTAACACCTTTAGCAAATGATTTTCAGTATTAAGAATTAACCAGGTCATTGACTGACTCAATGTATGAACAATGCTGAGGGACCAAGATAAACTCCCACATATCTGTAGCCAATTGAGGGTTTTGTTATTTCATGATATCCTGGACCCCTATCCAAAGCAACACACTATGACTAGAATAAGTTTCCTTTTTGGTCCCATTATCAAGTGTTCTTTGATGGATATTTATTTCCAAATGTATTTTATGTTGTTTTGTAAGTAGAGATGCATACATGAAAATGATTTCTTGGTGTATAATTCTGACTATGCTTTGGTACCACTGACAAAAAGCAGGTGAACAAGAGTTAAGGAAAGAAATTAAGTGCTTGCCTCCAAAGAAGCCAAAACATACTCTTCCCACTAAAACACCCATAAATAATGTGGTATAGCTGTGTTTCTGACTATTCCTTAATAGCATATACTACTGTAAACCATAAGACCATAAAAAAAGGGCAAATATTTAAAGGATTTATATAATATTTGGGTAATTAGATATTTTACATTTTGCTGGAGAGATGTTTTCTGTAGATAAATATATGAATTTTTACCTATATATTTCTTTCTGGCTTTTTGGTTGAGATTAGCCAAATCTAATTGCCCAAATATTATATATTCATGTAAGTATTTAAACAAGGATAAATTGCTTTATTTTAAAGGAAACTACTAGCTAACTTCCTGTTCAAAATTCTCATAAAGGTGAATGAGGAAAGGACTAACATCTAAATAGTAAATTAGTCAAAACATAGTCAGAAATATTTTTCCAGATATCTCATTGTATGTATCTCAGTTTCTAATACAATATTGAATAACTGCAAGATTATCCATCAACAGAGAATGGTTAAATGAATATCTAAAAATGAAATGTTATGGAGCTAATAAATGGACACTGTGGATCTTTTGCTCTCTTGTTGTCAAACTCAAATTCATGTTCCTGCTGCACAATGAGTCAAACAAACTGAAAGTTCAGAGTTTAGAGTAGAAAAGGTTTATAGCAAGGGCCATGCAAGAAGTACACACAGCTTGTGCTCAAAAGACTTGAACTCCTGGTGCTCTTCAGGGAAGAGTTTTTATAGACAGATTTTTTTGGTAGGGCTGCAGACTGCAGAACTGTCTTCTGATTGGTTGGTGGTGAGGTGACAGAGTGGTGATTAAGGAATCTCAATCATCAGCCTTCTGGTTCCAACCAGTCTGTGATCTATGTGCTTGTGCTCAGCCTGAAGTTACAATCCTCCGCCTGGGTATTTCCTGTAGAAGAACTCAAAGATATGTATCAGCTTGATCACTACACTACATGTTTCTTGAATGCTTTTCCTTTGTTTCTGCATTCCCTCACTTCCCTAATTAGTAACTATTTGAATCTGCCCTTTGGAACTCAGAGAAGGCCTACAAGCAAGAAGCTAGGGACAAAGAAAGGCTTTTGTACCCAGGAGAGCCTCACAGGTTCCTGCATGATTTCACTCTCACTCTTTTGTCCTTTAATGCTCATTAAAATGTCATTTTCTAAAGGTTGGATTTAAGAATATACATATTTCACTAATTTTTAGTTGTTTACTGATATATCTGTTACAAAGTTATTTTAATTTGTAAACAAAAATCTTTGAAATTAACTATATTAATCTCATTATAAGATCTCCCAGTTTCTATATTTATGCTTTTCCATAACTTATGTGAGGTAGATAAAAATATTATAGTATTTACAGTAAATGTATTATTTTGTGTTTGTAGCTATTTGATGTTCCTACTGTTAAATAAAATTCATATTTTATGGCAAGACAAGAAAAAATTAAACATGAAAAACTTTTCTCTGCCCTTTGGCCTCCTCTCTGCCCCCTACTGTTCATTGTGTATCTGCATTATGCATCAACCACACCTCCGCCATTGACAGAAATACCTGATCAACCATAAAGAGCAACATTCTTCTAGCATCCACAAGATAAATCTTTAAAAGATAACATTCTTTCTTGATTTTGTAAGGGGCAACGATGATACTTAGATCTGGATTATGTAAACTGTCAATAATATATCAATTAATGTAAACCTTCTGTTTAAAAACTTATATAACTGTGCCTTGACTTCTAATGGACAAAACAGTTCTCAGAGCTTTTTGATGTGTTCTTCTCAATTTATAATCTTCAAATTTGGCTTGAATAAAATTTTCCACCTGTTTCATAGACTGACTGATTAACTTTTCATCAACACTACTTACCTTACTCTTATTTATATAACTTAAATTTACAGATGAAAGTTACCTTCATATGGACCATAGAATATCAAAATATCTTTAAAAAATGATTTCTTAAAATTAGTGTCCTCTTTTAGGAAGCATATAAAGACATTTTAATGGGATGCATATTAAAGCAAATATTGTTCTTAAACCTAAATTGTTGATAAAAATCAGTCCTCTGACCTAATCAAAACATTGTTTTTATTTGTACCACAAAATTAACCAGAATTCAATGACAGTGTTTAAAGTTATTTTTTGTTGTTGTTGCAGTTAACAGGTAGAGGTGTGTTTCATATATGAATTCAAATGTCAATTTTTATAATACTACCAGAGATTGAAGTCTCTGTCTTATATACTTCTCTATAGGTCAAGTAGTTTCAATTTATTCATACTTCTAGTCAATGTTTATGACTTTCTCTATAAGAGTAAAACTGATTCTTTTCCCAGAGGCTAGAAAATTTTACAATGATGACTTTCTGGGGATAAGAATCCTGAAGCCCATTTTCTGCTGGGGAGCAAACTTCTCAGCTACATGGAGACTGCCACAAGCCAAATTGTATTATGTTATTTTGTGAGAAAGCATTCATTTTTGAACATTTGCAGCTGTTTGGAATCTTTCATTTTCCAAGAGCATGTATTCTTTATAGTTCCATTTTAGCTATTAATTTTCTAAACCTTTGCTTTTCCAGTCTTTTTCTTGTATCATTAGAAATATTTAACAAAATATTTTTTGGGTAAAAATTCCGCTTTTTGTGAATTTGTTTTGTATATTTTCTGAGGATTTGAATCTTTGGCTTTAGAGCCTATAATTTGTCTATTAAGAGACAATGGACACAAACATAGATGTAATGATCAATTGCCATGGAGATAAGCATATCACCATAGCAACTTGTATCATGTATATGTGTGTGAAAAATCCTGAGGGATGGGGAAGCAAGATGTTGGATATATGTGTGTATGTATTTTAATATTTTTGAAGGCTGAAGGATAATTTATCTTCTCTTAATTAGTGACTATCTTTCCAATTCATTGAAGAAATAGATGTAGAGTTACCTTGCCGATTCTGGTCTTTTGCTTTGTATCTAACACATACTCATTCTATGTATATGGAAAATTAGTTATTCTCTTGTTGATCCACTTATGGGTTCATAAATAGCATTTCAATTATTTGAACAAAGGGTCAGCTTAATTAATAATAATAATAAACCTGCATGGCATTCAGAACACTGTAGGACACAAAGAGAAGATGGTAGAGAATAGGCATTTAAGTTACTGAGATAAAATAGAGTCAGGGACAGTGATATGGATAAATATAAACCAAAAAAAAAAATCAAACTTTGCATTCTATTTTACTGGTAAAATAAATTGAGCTATATTAAGAAATCCAAAAGTGATTATTTTATTATTGTTCACAATTAATAAATGCCCTCCTTCCCTGTAAGAGGATTGATTATACACCCCTACCAACAACCATGTGACTTCATTGCAGAGAAACGTACATCCCACCACTTTGACTTTGGGCTAGATTCTATAGCCTGCTTTGACCAGTGGAATGTGAGAAGAGTTCACCCAACTGTGTGCAAGCAAGAGCTTTAAGAAACACTGTGAATCTCTGTGACTCTTTTGTTCTCTTCTCCTTTACACAAAATAACGTGTCTGAAACAGAGTCTTCTCCTTAGCCTGAGTCCTGGAAGGAGAGGATATGTGGATCAGAGCAGCTACAGCTCGCACTCAGGTATCGTTATGTAACGTAAGCCAATGACTTTTTTCTAATCTTTGCAAATCTGCAAGTATGCAAATTAAAATGAACTTTTGTTTGTTTGTTTGTTTTTGGTTATTTATTCATCAGTCATCCCTCCCCATTCTTTTTTAAATCATTTTAATTCTTTTTATTCTAGTAAGAACAAAGCATGAGATCTATCCTCAACAAATTTTTAAGTGCACACAACAGTTAACAACACTATAGTATTGTTAACCATAGGCACAATGCTGTACAGCAAATCTCTGGAATTTATTAATCTTGCATAATTAAAACTGTATACCCATTGAACAGCAATTTTCTGTCTTCCCTCCCCTCAGCCCCTGAAACCACATTCTACTCTCTCTTCCTGAGTTTGACTTTTTTAGATTCTACATGTAAGTGGAACCATGAATATTTGTCCTTCTATGACTGGCTAATATTAATCAGCATAATGCCCTCAAAGTTCATTAATGCTTCTGCATATGGCAAGGTTTTCTTCTTCCTCTAAGGCTAAATAATATTATATTGCATGGATCTACCACATTTTATTTATCCATTCATCTGTCAATGGACACTTAGTTTGTTTCTTTGTCATGGGTATTATGAATAATGCTTCAATGAACATGGGAGTGAATATACCTCTTCATGATGATTTAAATGATTTTGAACATATACCAAAAGTGGGATTTGGAGATAATACAATAATTCTATTTTTATTTTTTAAGGAACCTCCCCATTCTTAATATGTGTTTAGTAGAGCTGAGTCTACCCCAGCATTTTGGCTTTTGCTGGTTCAACCAGAGTATGGTTTTCATCATGTGGTACACTAAGATTAAGGATTGCACTTAACATTTTTGGAAGAGAAGCATCACATCCCCCTACCCCAACCTGGGGGACTGACCTTGGCAGAACACAAGCTGGTCTTGCTGCAGCAATGCATCAATAAGGAGAGAGTCAACCCAGAAGGGCTCTTCAATAAGCAGCAACAGAACCTATTAACTGTCAGTGAGGTGAAATATACATTTCCAATTATGTAACCTGTTCATTTGGTGTTTGGGTCACCTTGCTATAGAAAATCAGTAACAATTATAATTTCCCCAAATTTCTATTGTTTATTTAAGAGTTTTAGTAAATATATATACTAATGCTCTAAATTGACACAAGAATATTAATGACTCAATCTTTATGTGGCTTTAGATTTTATCATAATAAAATACTTTTAGTGTTGCTACCTTATTTAAAATCATTTTACTTAGGAGGAAGCTGCTGACTGAAGTGACTGAAGACCTGCTGTGTGAGAAAAGGCAACATCTTGAGCACCAGCATCCAAGCAGGAGGTAGAACTGTGCCCCTGGATGATTTTCAGTGGCTCCTAGCAGGGCTGCCCTTCAAGCCCTACAACTTCTGGGCCCCCAGCCTGTCCTCCACCACAGCGTACACCTGCACGCCCTGCTCAAGTCCACACCCAGGTCTGGCAGATCTATCTGGAGTTGTGGTTCACGGGGATGGCAATGGTCAACCTCCTGGAGTGCTCCTTCTGGTACTTTTGACACCCTCTTCTAGTCCCAGCAGCACCAAGGACACAACCAGCATGACACCTTCCTGAGATATCCAGCCAAAGCCTTGCAGCTCCTAATAGATTATGTCCAACAGGTCAAGCCAACCCACTCTCAGAGTGGCCAGGGCTCACAGGTGAACAAATGGGACTGCAGGGGGCAGAAGGAGGTGGGGAAAGTCCGCTGCATGTGCACGCACACCATGTCAGCCACCACTCTCTGCCACCCTGCCTGAGCAAGCCCTTCATGCTCGCAAAGTACCTCACCTTCTACCATGTGTTCTGGAAGGAGACCCTGCATGCCTCACATTTGGCCGAGTTCCACCAGATCCATGGCCTTGTGGTTGACCACTGCCTCACCCCAGTCATCTCGTGGGCATCATGCCATGGTTCTTCACCAAGCTAGTATCTCCCAACTCACTTCAAGGTGGCCTACAGTCCTACACAGAGCCCAGCATGGAGGTGATGGCTACCACCAAGTCCCGAAGAAGTGGATGGAGGCTGGGAGCTCTGGGCTCTTCTGCCTCAGATGCTGATGCCCATGGGGCTCCCTGGGAACTGGTCAGTTGTTGCCTGAGGCCTCTCCCTGGAGAATCTGACCATGATCAAATGTGGCATCAAAATACCTGGGAGCTGGTGGGCCTAGGATGAATCTGCTTATGGGGTAATACAGCCCGTTGCACTGCCTGAACGCCAAACCAATTCAGGTATAAATAATATAACTTGTGAGATGGGGGGTTGAGGGGTACTTGGTGGGGCAGAGGGAAAATGGGAAAGAAAAAAGGGGGTAAGGAGAGGCATCCAGTGTATTGCTTTATAACTTTGTTAAAAAATTCAGTTGCCTAAATTTGGGGGAATATTTTGTAGTCTAATTCCATTCACTTAGTCTATGGATCTGTCCTTTCACCAATACCACGGCTGTATTGATTAATGTAGCTTTCAAGTAAACATTTAAATTGAAATGTATGAATCTTCCAAATTTGCTCCGCAGCTTTAAAGTCATTTTTGTCAATTCAGGTTTCTTTGCCTTTCCATATAAACTTTACACTTGGCCTTCAGATATCTACAAAAATCTTCCTGGAATTTTAATTAGGATTGCACTGAATCTACAGATCTAATTGAGGATAATATATTTCCTAACAATGTTGAGTCTTCCAGTCTAAGAAGATGGTATATCTCTTCATTTATTTGTTGTTTAATTACTTTCATTTGTGTTTTATAGTTTTCAACATATGGATCCTGAACATATTTTTGTTAGGGTTTTACCTAATATTTCAATTTTATTTATTGCTATGGTAAATGAAATTTATTTTTTTTAATTCCATTTGTTCATTGCTAGTAGGTAGGAATAAAATTGAAATTTTTATGTCCACTTTGCATCCTAAGAGTTGATAAACTGTATTAATTCTAGAAAAATTTCTGAGTTTTTCAGATTTTCCACATAGAAAATCATTTCATCTGTGATTAAAAATTGCTTATTAAAAATTGCTTAAGTGGGTGCTGGCTGAGGCTTTTCCCATGGTGCACTGGGGGCCACTGCCTTGGTGGGAGGGCTGGAGCTGGAGCTTGTTGTGGACTGGGGGCTGTGTTGAGGAGGTCTTGGTAGTCTGGACTAGAACACCAGACACTTTTCAATCTGCTACTTCTGTGGTAGGACTCAGAGCAAGTGAGTTTGTGTGCAAGTCCTTTGAGATTGGGATCTCAGTTCCCCACAGATCTTTGGCTCTTCTGAACTTAAGCCTTGCTCATTTTCAAAGCTGGTTATGGGGGCTTATCTTCCTGGTTGGTGCTGGTCCCCAGGGATGGGGTGCCTAATGTGGGGCTCAAACCACCCTCACTCCTTAGGGACGACCTCTGAGGTTGTGATACCCACTTCCAGTGGTGGGTTTCCATGGCAGGGTTGTGGGCCCTGAGTAGATCAGAAATCTGCCCCTCTTACTCATCTTGATGTGTTTTTCTCTTTATATCCTTAACTGTAGAAAAGCTTTTCTGTTATTCTTTAGGTCAGTCTCAGAGAGAGTTGTTCTATATGTAGTGTAATTTTGATGTGTCTGTGGGAGGAGATCAACTCAGACCTACTTACTCTGCCATCTTGATCCTGCCTCCAAATCTCTTCCTTGTTTCTGATGCGAAGTCAACTGTTGATCTTGTTTCCCTTGTATGTGAGAGTTGTTTTTCACTTTCTTCTTTCAAGATACTCTTTACCTTTACCTTACAGCCTTTTTAACCATTAAGTGTCTGGATGTCGACCTTTTTGCCTTTATCTTACCTGGAGTTCTTTGTGTTTCTTGTATATTTCAATTATGTTTTAATGTTTTTCAACCAATTAGGAAATTTTTCAGTTATTAATTCTTCGAATATTTTTTTCTGTTTGTGTCCCTCATGGTGACATATGGCAGCCCTTAATTGGAAGCTAAGGGGAAAGGGAGCCCCCTATTTCTAGCCACATCCACCCATATTGGAGCTTCTGCTAAGCTGAGCTGAAGGGATGGGAGGGAGTAAGTGTTGTACTCAAATGCTAAAGGTTATAGCTATTTTTACTGAGTTGGTAGACTTTCTTGAATAAATGTTTATTTGCTATATACCCTAAGGACAATTTCCAGAGACTCTAAATAATATTTTTGTAGTTTTTGCTAGTGTCACTTGTTTTGCTGTGGAGTTAGTCTGTGGAGCTCTTCATGCTACCATCCTACAAGTTTGTTTCAGTAGCCAACTCTTAGAATAATAATGGGTTTATATTTAGTGATGAACCATTTTCATTACTTTATTCATGCCCTCACCATGTATTCATGGCAACTACCAAGTGCCAGGTACTATTTTAAGGGTTATAGTAGACCAAGAGAGCAGAATACTTGCCTCTGTGTGTACATTATACTCTAACTTTCATGCTGTTTGTGTATATATATACACACACACACATACTTATATGCATTCTGTCTTACATGCTATCATAAAATAATTTTATCAGGTCAGTGAACTCTAAAGATTGTCATTATTTCCACATCACCTGCAGGATGAAATTCAAAACTACCTTCCATACCAAGATTCTCTACACTCAGGTTCCAAGCTGCCTTTTCAGGTAAACTTTGTTCTTCTCCTTTACATGAGGCTTTCATAATAAACTCTTTGTAATTCAAATCACTTTTTCTTAATAACAGCCAGAGTAATCTCATTTGGCCATGTTTATATATGCCATCTCTTTGCAGGAACACACTGTTATCATAATTTAATCATCCTCATCTTCCAAGAAGCAGCTCACCGACAAATTCCTCAGGAAATACAGTCTACTCTAAAGAGATCATCTCTGTCTCATAGAGTATTCTTCAAGAATTCTTTAGAGAATCACTCCTTTGATACCTCTCCAGAGCATTCTCACATTGTTAGTCATTCCATTTTCATATCTACATATCAGTTTTTAAAAGTTTTGTTGACTAATTACCTGATTAGATGTCATTGATACACAAAATTCTTCCATTCTTGATTTTTACCCAAATAGTTACATATTTTCTTTTACCCAGATAAAAAGAGATCGCGCACTGTTAACACCAAATCTTCATGGTTTATAGGCTTGCATAGGTTACAAGGAAGGTTACAAGGAAGGTTACACTATTGTCTAATTTCTGAAATTAGGATATAAAGTATTAGAAATAATTTTAATTTGTATCAAAAGGCAATACATCATTTTGGAGATATATATTTAGAAGGAGTCATGTTGGAATTTTCATAACTCAAGAGTGAATATGGGGCTTCCCTGGTGGCGCAGTGGTTGAGAGTCTGCCTGCCGATGCAGGGGACACGGGTTCATGCCCCAGCCTGGGAGGATCCCACATGCCACAGAGCGGCTGGGCCCATGAGCCATGGCCACTGGGCCTGCGCATCCGGACCCTGTGTTCCGTGGTGGGAGAGGCCACGGCAGTGAGAGGCCCACATAAACAAACAAACAAAAAAGAGTGAATATGAACATCCAATAAAAATATACACTCTCTAAGAAAACTAGGAATAGATGTTCAAAATGTCTAGAGAACCTTCCCACTTTTCCCCCTTCCTGAAATAATCAGATATTAATATTAGATTGGTATTATAGAAAGTCAGTTTCATTTACAGTTACTTTTTGCTGAATGAAATATTTGCTACTCAATTTATTTTATGTATGTTTTACCAATATTAAATGACATTTTAAAATATCAATAAGATGCAGGCTTCAGGCAAATTTAATTTTAATTTATACTTCAATTCAGAAGAACATTTTTTTAAGTACAGTAAGCCAAGATTATTTTTTATTTTTATTTTTTTAAACAACAAATAAAAAGATTACATCTATGAAATGTATAAAACAAAAAAAATTAATATTTGGTATTAGATGTAATGTGTCATATATAGATTAATACCTAGATAAGCACATCTTAAAATAATAATGATAATAAAATCAGCAAAGAAATAAATATGTAGCTCTTAAAAAGCTACATATTTAAAATAAACCTTTTTCAAACACCCAGTAAATGATCACACATACACAAACTCATTCTCTCTCTCTCTGTCTCATACACACACACACACACACACACACACACACACACACACACACAAACACACACACACACACACACACACAAACACACAAAATCATCTATATCAGAATTACAAAATAGGAGTGCTAATCACTAACAGGCCAGAAAATTTGAAGAATCAATGTGAGGGTACTGTAAGCAGGACTGAGTTGATTAAGTACTAGTCAAGTTAGTATTGAAAACATGCAAATAAAAAATTAATTTTTTTTGGAATTCACAAGATCCTTTGGCAAATACTGTAAACCTCTTCACCTTGAAGAGAAAATGATTGGAGCTCCGCTATGTCAGGACATTGAGTAACAGGTTGCAATTCACAGTTGATGCCCACCATGAGCCAATTTCATATGTGTAAGAAAGAAGAGAGATTAACATGACTGATTCTGAAAAGGAGGACACTAACTATGAGAAGGGCAGGCTAGCTAAGCTGTAGACATCACAATTCCTACAGGGAGATACAACTCTGGGCTTAAACTAATACTTTCAAGCTCATTAAGTCATGGAACAGAGAGGAGAACCAGGTGTGCTGTAACCAGTGCTAGTGGAGATGAGGGTTAAACTGAAGTCCATAAGTGAATTCACATTGTTGCCAATGAAATTACTAACATTTACATTCACTAGAGCATATCATATAGCAGGGACCACAGGCTAGCTCAAGCAGAATATATCAAAATTGGTGATCGATGCTTGGTGTTTCCTCAGCTAATTTCAGTCTTAAACAATCAAGATAAGAAAGAAATCTTGTATCTGGTAGAGTCCTTTCTACCCTTAAACATTAATATAATACATATTTTAATAATAAATAAAAATGGAATATATGTATGTATGCATGCATGTCTTGCTAAAATATCTGAAAATTAACCACAAAATTTTAATCTCTATCAATTCCTAGTGACAGGCAAACTGTGATGTCCATCTGAAATTATAGCAAGAAATGAAAAGTGTTAATAGAATTGAAAAAGATAAGAGTTCTTAAAAGTAGAGAACCCTTATAGGATCATTTTCATATAAAAGATTAAATCTAAGATTTATAAAAGGTATTGGGTTATATGATATTATTATTGTAATTTGATGTTTGAATATTAGTTTTCTATTACCATAAATGTGGTGGGTTAAAAAATACCCATTTATTATCTCAGTTCTGTATGTGAGAAATCCAGGCAGGCTTGACTTGGTTCTCTGTTCATAGTTTCACAAGGCTGAAGTCAAGGTCTTGGCTGGGCTGGGCTATTATCTGGAGGTTCTGGAGAATAATAGTTTCTAAGGTCATCTGAGTGTTGTAAGGATTCAGATCTTTAACTCTGTAAGTCTGAGTTTCAGTTTTCCTTGATGGCTGTCACATGGGGCCACTCTGCTCTTAGTGCCTGCTTGCATTCCTTCTGATGTGGCTTCCTCCATGTTTAAAGACTGCAGTAGCCCATCCAGTCATTCTCATGCTTTGAATCTCTCTCACTTTTCCTTTGTCTCCAGGCAGAGGAAACTCTGCTTTTAAAGGGCTCCTGTGATTAGCTTGTGACCATTTGTTAACCTTCCTCTGCTCACAAACATGCAACATTGAACTTCAGTTACACGTGAAGTTAAAGTAGTAAAGTAAAATTATTAAGAGTATAAAGAAGGTGAAAGGAGAACACTAGACCAACCACAAGACCCTTCTGTTTATGGGGTCCTATGCAACTGCACAGGCTGCACTCCCATGAAGCTGGAATTAAGTAGGAGAAACAGAATATCTTTCTCTAGATTTATGTGAGAATATTGAATATTTTAAGGTGACCAGCAAAATTATAGGACATTGAGGTATAAATTTCAAACTGTTCCAGTAAAAAGGAGCTGGAAGTGTAAATAGAACTACTTTGAAATAATGTTGAGGCAGTATTTGACTTAAATAATTTACTTCACATTCATGGTAATGGTTATCTTTAGGGAGGTTCAAGGGCAGAGTTGATGACTCAGTCATAAAAAGGTCAATTTAAAATTTGCCATTTTTTTCTTTAATTTAAAAATATCTGCACAAAAAGTAATAAAATAAAAATGTCTATTAACATAGTTGGGTGGATACTTGCATATAAACAGTAGTTCCTATAACTGTATATAACTGTGTGAGTGTTAAAATAAATAAAACAACTCCAAATCTCTAGTGACGTTCATTAAAAATAATGAGAAAGATCTCAAATGTGGAACTGCTATACCAAAATCAAACAATAATGTCAATTAATTTTACAACTAATACATAAATACATAATATCAAGATCTTGAAACATTGCAAATAAATAAATATTTATTTATTTAATAAAATAAATCCTGGAAGTTCATATTCATAATGCAGAAAATAATGTAATATTGGTTTATTAAACCCTACATTTTTCAACATTTCTAATCTAATAGCCCTGGCATACTAAATGTCTTCCCTCATGATTATGACAGTTTTGATAAAATTTAAATATTATATAGGATTAAAAAATAAATACTGGCAGAACAGAAAGAAAGAAACATTTTTCCAGCTTTAATGGGATATAATTAACATATAACACTATGTAAGTTGGTACACTTATATACTGCAAAATAATTACTAGTGTAGGATTAGTTAATACCTATATCACTTCACATAATTACCAGGGTTTTTTTGTTTGTTTGCTTGTTTTGCATTTTTTGTTTTTTTTTTAGGGTGAGAACATTTAAGATCTACTCTCTTAGCAACTTCCAATTATGTAATACAGTATTGTTAACAATAATCACTGTGCTGTATATTAGATTCCCAGAATTTATTCATCCTGTAACTGCAAGTTTTTATAGTTTAAACATCTCCCCATTTCAGTGACCCCCTGCCACGCCAGGCCCTGACAATCACCATTCTGCTCTATTTCTATGAGTTCAACTTCTTTAGATTATTAATATAAGTGAGACTGTAGTATTTGTCTTTCTATATCTGACTTATTTCACTTAGCATAGTGCCCTCAGGATCCACCCATGCTGGTGACAGTGGCAGATTTATTATTTTTAATGGCTTAATAATATTCCATTATATAGCTGTATCTTCTTTTAGATTCATCTTTAGATGGACACTCAGGGTGTTTCCATATCTTGGCTATTGGAAATAATGTTGCAGTGAACATAAGAGTGTGATATCTCTTTGAGATAATTGATGCATTTCCTTTGGATATTTGCCCAGAAGTGGGATTTTTGGATCATATGATAGCTCTATTTTTAATTTTTTGAGGAACATTCATACCATTTTCCATAGTGGCTGTACCAGTTTACAGTCCCACAAACAGTGCACAGGAGTTCCTTTTTCTCCACGTCCTTGCCAACACTTGTTATTTCTTGTCTTTTTGATAATAACCATTATAACAGGTGTGAGGTAATATCTCATTGTGGTTTTGAATTGCATTTCCCTGAAGATAACTGTTATTGAGCATCTTTTCAGATACGTGATTCCCATTTTTATGTATGCTTTGGGAAAAGTCCATTCCTCTGCCCATTTGTTAAATTGCAACGTGTGTTTTTTTTTGATATTGAGTTGTATGAGGCCCTTGTATATTTTAAATGTTAACCCTTATCAAATATATGTTTTACAAATAATTTATCCCATTCTGTACATTGTCATTTTGTTTTGTTAATTGTTACCTTTGCTGTGCAGAAGCTTTTTAGTTTGATTTAGTACCACTTACTAATCTTTGGATTTTTTTTGTTTGTTCATTTGTCATAGGCAAGGAATCATTGCCAAGACTCCAAATGTCAAGGATTTTTTTCCATATGTTTTCTTCTAGGAGTTTTATAGTTTGAATTCTTATGTTACGTTTTTTGATTATATAGGCTATTTTTAAATTTATTTATTTATTTATTTTTGGCTGTGTTGGGTCTCCATTTCTGTGCAAGGGCTTTCTCTAGTTGTGGCAAGTGGGAGCCACTCTTCATTGTGATGATTTTATAGGATTTTTTAAGGTAGGGGTTCAGTTTTATTCTTTTGTATACTATTATTCATTTTCCTCAATGCCATTTGTGATTTTTGTATTGTTTATTTCTCTCTTCAGATCTGTCGTATTTGCTTAATATATTTAAGTGCTCTGAAGTGTGGGTATATATATATATATATATATATATATATATATATATATATATATATGTATATATATATATGTATATATTTGTGATTATTATATCCTCTTAATAAATTGACCCCTTTATCATTATATAATAACCTTCTTTGTCTGTTGTTACCTTTTTGAGTTAAAGTCAATTTTGTCTGATATAAGTATGGTTACCGCTACTCTCTTTTGGTTTCTGATTGCATGGGGTATCTTTTTCCATCCTGTCTCTTTGAGTCCATGTATGTCCCTACATACATAGCTTATATGAGTCTCTTGTAGGCAGCACATATTGGGTTTTTTATTTTAATCCATCCATCTCTATTTGATTGGAGAATTTAATCCATTTACAATGAGTAATAATTGATAGGTTGAGACTTACTAATACAGTCTCAGTTATTTTCTGGCTGTTTTGTGGTTCCCTTTTATTTTCTCCCTCTGTTGCTGCCGTCCTTTGTGAATTGATTATTTTCCACAGTGGTATGCTTTGAATCGGTATTCTTTATCTTTTGTGTATTTACTGTAGGCTTTTGCATTGTGATTATCATGAGACTTACATAAATCAACTTATAGATATAATGGTCTATTTTACACTAACAACTGAACTTAAATTGGATACAGAAACTCTACCCTTTTACTCCCCCCATTTTTGATTTTGATATCACAGTTTTCCTCTTTTTATATTGTGCATTCATTAACAAATGATTTTGGGTATAGTTATTTTTAATACTCATTGTCTTTAAATTTTAATAGAGTTAAGTTGTTAATATATCACTATGTTACAGCATTGGAGTATTCTGAGTTTGACTCTGTATTTACCTTTACCAGTGTGTTATTTATTTTCATACATTTTCATGTTACCAATTAGAGTCCTTTCATTTCAGCTTGAAGAATTATTTTCAGTATTTCTCTTAGGGTAGGCCTAGGGTTGATGAAATCCCTGAGCTTTTATTTGTCTGGAAAAATCTTTATTTTATTAAGGATAATCAACCAGATAGACTAGTTTTGATTGTCAGGGTTTCCTCCCACCCCACTTTTTTATCTCTTTGTATATATCATCCCACTTTCTCCTGCTACCCTGTAAGGTTATGGCTGAGAAATCCAATGATAGCTTTATGGGGGGAGGGGTCACTTGTAAGTTAATAAGCTTCTTTTCTCTTGCTGTTTTTAAGATTCTCTTTTATTTTTGATATATATATATTTTATTGTATGTCTTGGAGAAGATCTCTTTAAATTGAATTATTTTTGTAAAGTATGAACTTAATGAACTTGGAAATCCACATCTCTCTCCATATGTGGGAAGTCTTCAGCTGTTACATAAGGTTTCTACCATCTTCTCCCTCTCTTCTCTTCTGGATTCCAATAATTCACAGATTGATTCTTTTGATAGTATTCCAGAGATCACATAGGCTTTCTTCACTCATTTTTATTCTTTTTCCTTTGTTCTTCTCTGACTGGATAATTTCAAATTTCTGTTTTCTGATTCACAGATTCTTATGCTCATTCAAGTCTGTAGTTGGTGCTTTCTACTGCATTTTTCATTTAACTTATTGTATTCTTCAGCTCCAGAATTTCTGTTTGATCCTTTTTTATGATTTCTACCTCTTTGTTAAACTTTTCATTTTATTTATATATTGTTTTCCTGATTTTGTAAATTGTCTTTCTGTGTTTTCTTGTAGCTCTTTAAGTTTCTTTAAACCAGCTATTTGGATTCTTTACCAGGTAAATCACAGAGTTCCATGTATTTTGGGTCAGTTACTGAAAGATTATTGTGATATTTTGGTAGTGTCTTGTTTCCTTATTTTTCATGTTCCTCGAAGTCTTCCATTGCACCCTTTGCATCAGAAGTAGCACTCACTTCTCCAGTTTTACTAATTGTCTTTGGAAGAGAAATACCTTCTGTTAGTCCTGCTAGGTATTGTAAGGCTTTCTTAGACCTTCTATGGACATGTCAGTTTTATACTTCTTGTTCTCTTTTGTGGAAGAATTGTTAAGTTTGTATGCCTTCTCTTGATCTTACAGCACACTGGGCCAGGTGTTGACAGTCTTTCTTTTGCTTTCCAAAGGCAGAGCTAAAGGTTAAGTTTGTGATCTCTCTCTGGTCTGCAGATTTGGGCCATATTTCTGAGTATGATCACCAGCTGTCTGCCATAGCTTGCTGTCATCATTGTCAGGAGCATGGAGGGTGTAGGGCCACGTGATAGGTGTGTGTGTGTGAGTGAAATGTGCAGAGCACCAGGGGCATCCATGTGTTATTTGGGGGATTCACAGGTGAGGCAACACCAGCAGTTCCTGCATAAGCTTCTTGATGGAGTCTGCAACACAGTAGGATCCATATCCCTTTAGTGCTTCCAAGAATCTTATCTGTGGCTCTTCCAGACTCTTCCCACTTCTGAGTTATTCAGGTCATGACTTAGTTCCCTGGGTGGGGAGGGAGAAATGGTTACTCTTTGACAAGGACCCAAACAGCTGGGGAAGCCAGGTCCTCACTCACATGCTCTATTTTCCTCTATGGGAAAATTTTTGGACTAAGAAGGTCTCTGCTGGCATTGAGACGTGCTGTCTTGAGGAAGAGATAATTTAGATAAAGTCAAATTGTTCTTCGTATCCTCTCTCCAGTACATCCAATCTAAGGTTCAGTCTAAGATTTGTTTGTTTGTTTTGCTGTAATGATGTGCTGGAACTTCTCTGCTGGAAACCTGGACTTCCACAAAGGCACTTATGTATGTGGTGACTGTCAGTGTTCTGCAGGGGCTCCAAGACTGTAGCCAAGAGGACTTGGGGTTGGTTCATGGTCTACTGCAGGGTCAACAGCTGGTACCAAGTTCTGAATGCCTGTTGTCCAATGAGTTTGCAAGATTTCTCCTGGGTCCCTTCGTGTGCATTACTGGATCCCACAGCTCCCACACAGGCACTTTTTCTGTAGATGGATGCCAAATTGTTGTTGATGGGACATAATGAGGGACATCTTATTCAGCCATGTGCTGACATTATTTTGAGGGAAACTTTCTTGTTAACTTTTATGCACTTAACGAATGGTGTACATGAGAACAAATCTTAGGATTAGAACAATAGAATGGCACCTACTATCATCACTTTGACTTAGTATATGGTCTTTCTTTAAGAAAAAAAAGTGAAATAAACGTCAGAATTGAAAAAGAAAAAAAGCTGCCATTATTTTTATTTAATGTGCTTATCTTCTAGAAAAAAAAAATAGAATCAACAAATCATTAACACTTATACAAGATTTTAGTTTACAGATAAAAGATATGTTTTTAAAAATAAATTGTAACAAACAAACCCAATTGAAAATAAAGATATTTGTAATAGCAACAAAAACTTTTTAAATAATAAAAACTTTTAAATAATACAGAAGACTTCTTTGAATAATAAACATACAAGCAGTTCTGAAACAAAATTAATAATTTTATACTTTTATGAGATGAATTAATATTGTAAAAAGCATTTTATTTCAAATTTTAAAAAGGAGAACTTAATTAAAAGGTGAGGAGTTTGCCTACCAGTTAGTAAGGATTACAAAACCAGTAATAGACAAATGCATGCATTACATTTTGGCTTATAATGAAGCTGAGAAAGAGAAAGAGAGAGAAAATATCTGTGGGGAAACATGAATAATTCAGCAGAATATTATATTTATCTTCCAAAGATGGCCTCAATAATATCTCCCATCCCACAAGTTCTTCCACAATGTGACCTGTGAATGAACAGGTAATTAAAAGAGAGAAACCCCAAAGGGCCTTGAGGCACATGAAAAGATGTTCAAACTCATTGGTAATTAGAATCAAGTAAATTAAAATAATAATGAAGTATCACATTGTACTTATCAGATGGGCCTTGAATGAAAAGTTGCACATCACCAGTTGGTGGGGCTGTAGGCATAGAGGAGCCCTCATGCAGATTGGGAGGCTGGTGTATCCAGTGAATATGGCAGTCCAGAATCAAATTAAATGTACTGACACTCCGTGATCCAATAATTTCACCCGTGCATAGAGGTCCAAAAAGAAGCATTTACGAAGATGTTTATTGCAGTTTTGTTTGTAGAAATGGGAATTTGGAGGCAGTTGGTGGATCATCATTAGGGCCAGATTAAGTAAAATATGGAGGATGTATGCTATAGAATATTATGTTGCGGTTAGATCCATGGTGATGTGAAGAGATCTAAAAACAATTCAACAAATGTTTTTAAGAAACAGAGTGGAATTTTAGGCAGATAACATTCATGTAAAGTAAAAATCCATGCATACAAAGCTGTAATATATATTTTAAAAGGCCCATTCTATAATTAATTATGTTAAATAGATTAGGATATTTGCACAGGGGCATTGGAGCCGGCAATAAGGATATTGATAATAAATAAAACATGAATGATATAATTGTGATATGAGGTGAGAGAACAGATTAAAAAGAAATTTATATATTTTCTCAAGGACAAACACAAATATTAATTGACAGAGAAGATACACACTCAAGTCTTTCTGTTGTGCCTCACTTTCCTGTTGCAGTCACTAACTCAGGGGAAAGTATATCTGTGTTTGAGATCACAGGTCTAAAGTTACCTAACACTGTGTGCCAGGTGCTGGTCCAGGCAAATCTTTACAGATTTCTGTTACCCAGGCCATGCCTTATTTCTTAGGTGCTTTTGTCCTCTAAATCTAGAAATTGCATTTGGCCTAGCACCTAGAGCAGAATGGAACCGTTGTTCTTGTTCATTATTTTGTTTCACCTCTCATGTTATTTTTAAGGATGAGAATGTCATTAGCATTCTAGGAAAATTAATTCTAGTCCCCTTCATAGAATGCTTAAGTTGGAAGAACGATCACTGAACATCAAATACAGAGCCAAAGCTTTTCAAGCTGTAGCTCAGTAGACAGAACAGGGAATTCAGGAACCCTCTTACCTCAGCTGTGTGTAAGTCCAGGGCTATAGATTTTCACATCAGGCTCTTTATACCACTCAGTTCTTGTTATTAATAAACACACCAATATTCTCATAGGTCTTCTAACAAACTGATCAGAATTTTTAAAAATAGAAAGAGAAAGAGGGAGAGAAGTAGAGAAGGAGGGAGGAAGGGAGGAAGGAAGGAAGAGAAGGAAGGAGAGGAAAGAAAGAAAGCCAACATTTTTAAATGCCCACCTCATTTTAGTTACCATCTAAGACCCATGTTGTTACCTCTTTTTAAACAAATGAGGAAATCTTTGAGGCTGTCAGGGGTTCAGCAACTTTCTTAGAGTTACAAAGCATGTGAGTAGAACAATGAGTTTCAAAGCTACTCATAACACAGCTCATGGGCCAGCTCATCATTATCTGGGAGGTTGTTAGAAATGAGAAATTTCAGGCCTCACCTCTAACCACTTGAATCAGAATCTGTGGTGTTTGGGTCCCAAAAGTGTGTGTTTTAACAAGCTTTCCAGATGATTCTTACACACATTAAATTTTGAGATCCTCTCCTATGCCTGTGTGCTTTCTCCATTATACTAAGAAAATATTCTATAAACCTTCTTTGTGCTCTTTCTAGCATATTTAAAACTTTCTGTCCTGTGAAGCAATATGAGGAAACAACAGAACAAGAAAGACTAGAAATATTTCATATAGTATTATTTTTGTCTTTCTAAAGGGGGAAAAAAGTGCTGCTTGAATAACTTTATTATGCAGGCAAACTCCAATGCATATTTGTATTAGAAAGCATAGAAAATTATATATTTTAAATGATTGCCATTTAAGGAGAAATATCTTGAATCCACTGAAGCCAAAGTTAGGATTGAAAATGAAGTATGATTCTCATATGAACTGATGTGGTTGCCCATCTCTCATTAGTCCATTAGTTCAAAGATTAATTATGCCTTTAACTTATCTGCTAAGTAATGAATGTTTAATGTTTGGCTGCATGGGAAGTGTGTGAAATGTAAGTTCATTTACAGCATTTGCCAGTGTAATGTCAGTCTTCTTGTTCATGAATTGCCCTTCAGCTAGGGTCATATTTTCAGTCTGGCACATTGAATTTTCATCTGCTTATATAGGATTCAGAAATCCTTAATAGCAGATTACTAAGAATTTGCTATAAGTGATTGCAAGTCACACAGTGGCTTCAAATTAGTGAGGCTGAGCTGCCAGTAAATTTGGGAGGCTGATTAAGATTTGTTAAAGACTCTCTCGAGGTAGATACACAAAAGAGAAGGTATTGCAATTTGAAACCATTGAAGATGGCAACTTAGTATGGCATGAATACTTCTTTCTTCTTTTAATCAGCTGTTGGATTAAATTTCTAGTTCCCTGAAAAGTCTTAGTTCAATTTTTCCATTGTACCACTCCTTTTCTCTGTTAATGAATTTGAAATATAGTAGTCTTCAGAAAATATTTATTCTCCAATATGGAAGACTTAGAATTCTCTCCTCCAATAAATTCTTTCTAACGTGGAGACAATTAGTCTTCTCTCCAGCATGCCTCAATGCATGATTATACAGCACCTCCAACATACTGACTTGTATTCCATTGAGGTTGACCCAGTCCACAAATCATTATTATCAAGTTTTAATTATGCTGAGATGTTACAGTCATTAAAATCTTAGTGAGTGATTTTATATATATATAATATCTATCTATCTATATATACATATATACACATATTTATATAATTTATTTGTATACTTTAAATATCAAAGTCAAGTTCCATGGATTAAAGAAAAAGTCAAGTTCCAGAGTACACTTCATAGCCTCTGAATGTTTCTGTAGTAATATATTTATATGATTCCATTAAAAAAATAAAACTCTGCTTTGATTGAGAAAAATACATATGCAATTAAATTTATATATAAAATTATGCATATATATATATTCCTATAGAAAAAGGCAGATGTTATGTTTTGATTTTTATTTCTCATTACTTAGCTGTAGAGGTTGGAGTTAAAAATATAGAATTTGTAGTAGTCTGTCCACTTGTTTTTTTTTTTTCTTTTTTTTAAATAAGATGATGCTAATTGTATTTCTCCCCTTTAAAAAAAATTCAGAATAAGGTTTAAGTGTTTAGAGTTTCACACAGTGTGAAAAATTTCATTAAAAATAAATAATGAGTTGAAAGATATATTTGAGTCAATATTACTTAGAATATGTTATGACTTATAGTAGTCTGTCTATGACACTTTCATGGAGTAAGTTGTAACTAGACCCTCTCCTTTTCCCATTGTATAGTAAATAAAAGATAATTCTCTACTTCTCATGTCTCATCACTGGAAGAGAAAGACTAATGAGAAACTGTGTATGTGTGCTGAATGGATAACATTTGGAAGTAAGGTACTTTAAGTTTTCTGTGTTCTTATAAACTTATACAGCACATTTTACATTATCATAAATCCATTAACGTGATATTCTGAACCTCATACCTATTTCTTCAGCTCTCCCTGCAGTCCAATGTGTAAAACTCACAGATCCATGCTGGGGTTCAGAGGGAGTAATTAACACAGTATCCAGCATCAGCCCTATCAATCAAAGAGGAAAATGGCCAGATCTGGGAAGATATTGTATGCTGAGACCAAGTATGCACATAGGGAGGAGTATAGGCAGGCAGGACTGGCTGACTGGTGCCACAGATGTATTTTCCTTCTTGTGAACATCAATAAATTAGCTCCCTATAGTGTTTAGTATAAGTGAGTATTTACTTTGTTTACACAGTGTGAATCATCTAGGATAGCGGCTGGCAAACCTTCCATAAAAGTCCAAAGAGTAAATATTTTTGGTCTCTCAGCCTTTCAGTCTCTGTAGCAACTATTCAGCTCTGCATTTAGGCATGAAGTAGCCATAGACAAAACATAAATGAACAGATGTGGCTGTATTTCAATACTACTTTATTTGTGGCCACTGAGATTTTAATTTCATATAGTTTTCTAGTGCCATGAAACATACTCCTTTTGATTTTTTCAATTATTTAAAAATGAAAACACCATTCTTAGCTCACAGACCATATAAAACAGCACTTAAATAAGCTTAAATATATAAAATTTGGGTTTTAGTCTAAAGGATATATTCTGACAGAAACACAAAACAATCTTTAAAAGCAACTTATGTCTTAGACTTAAATAAAGGAATGTGTATCCAAAAGGTATAATATGTATGGTATGGGTATAATATAGAAGATATATATAGAAGAATGTTTATTAATGAAAAGTTTACTGATGCAGACTATGAGGGGAGACAATACAAGGTAAAATCTCAATTTTATCTTGTGGTTTTCAATTTGTTGGCTGAAGATAAGCAATAAACATTAACACAAGAACCAATGTGATACTTACAAAAGATGTACACATTATTTTAAAATATAAGGAAGACATTATGGATTAATTTTATTGGCTATTTAAGGCAATGTTTTAAAGAGAAAGTAGTATGTTATATAAATTTTTACAAATATGTAGAATTTCAAAGTAAAAAAATATTTCAGGCAGATGGAATAAGAGAAACAAAAGCTCTGAGGTATTTAAAGTATATGGGTATTGCAAGTTGAATGTAGTTGAATGTTGCTTGGAGTCTAATGTGGGAATTAAAGACTAGTCAGTATAAAGTAATCTGAAATGAGGAGCCATTGGCATTTATGAATTAAAAATTAGATGTAGACATAGATAATTGGTACGTGCATGAAAAATAAATTGGGAAGAATGTGATATCTAAGAAATAGACAAATTAGAAAAATATTCACTCAGACTTGGCAAGAGATACATGCTTATATTAAGGCAGTGTCAGAAGAAATGGATGGGTCGGCCCAAAGAAATGTTTTAGACCTACTGTTTATTCCATAGAAATATGAAGAAGAGAAGGGAGTTAAAGTTAAACCGACTTGCAGCATCAATCACAGGAGACACTAACAACATTAATACCTGGTGTCTTGTACTTTGCAGGTCAAATGCACTTTCATAAGTTATCTCATTTAAACTCTAATTGATTCAGCAGATGAAGCAAATCAAGTATTAATATTTCCCTTTCTTGTAAGAAAATTCGTTTAGTTAATTAAGATTTTAGATGCATGGTACCATAAAGACAGATAATTAAAAGCATTCTGTCTGAGTCTAATTCCACTATCCTTTTCACTATTTCAATTCTTTCTAACTGTATAGACTTCAGGCAAGTTGAGCATAGCAGGTTAGAGAGACATCCTTCAGTCTAGGAAATATGGAAAATGTGAGATACAAATTTTAATGGATGTTATCACAGAGGTAGTAGCAGAAGTAGGGAGAAGGAATGAAATTTCCCTTGGGCAAAATGTTTAAAGTTATAAGAATACAAAAAACTTTATTTTTTTTTTCCAGTGGTGTTTGTGATGTGGAGTAAAAGATGAATGCATAAATATAGAGTTGTGAGTGCCAAGGCAGTAGTAGCCTGCTTTTTGGCTTTGGGACACTGCATGATAAAATCCCTAATGAATATTACATTATCAAAGGAGCATGTATATGATCAGATGAGATAGGCACAAGCAAGCAGGAGCCTAAGAAGAAACAACCACAAGCAAAAACAACTTAGAGCAATTTTCTACTGTTTTAGGAAACTGGAGAGGGCAGGAGCAAGGCAGTCAAACTTGCATGCTACCATCAGCAGTAAGGGAAGGTCTCAAAGAAAGCTGTGTGTCTCAGGCAAAGATAAAAACAGTGTTGAGGGCTTCCCTGGTGGCGCAGTTGTTGAGGGTCCGCCTGCCGATGCAGGGGAACGGGTTCATGCCTCGGTCCAGGAAGATCCCACATGCTGTGGAGTCGCTGGCCCGTGAGCCATGGCCGCTGAGCCTGCGCATCCAGAGCCTGTGCTCCGCAACGGGAGAGGCCACAAGAGTGAGAGGCCCGTGTACGGAAAAAAAACAAAGTTAACAACAACAACAAAAAAACCCCCACAGTGTTGAATACTATAAATACTTGTATTTTATCAAATAGATATTATCTGTTGTGAGATGACCACAATTCTTATAAACCAGTAATACAAAAAACCTGCTGCTAATTAAATGTTAACATATTATTCACAAAAAAATTTATTTTATACTTCCCATTCATATTCTGACCTACTGAGTCATGTTTCAACTAGAATCATTATTTATGGAAATAACATTTTCTATACTCTTACAAAAGTTGGTGATGCAGCATTTCATTGAAAACTGTTTCTTTTTTGTCTCTGAGATTTTCTTCAAAGTTGTTGAATAGTGTAGCATATAGGATATGATGTATATATGACATACCCTCAAATGGTTCAGAAAAAAACTGGATAGGTAATAAAGAGATGATACATAGAGAGATAGATGATGAATGAGAGATAATACATAGAATTATAAAACAATTGGGCATAAAGTTACCAATAGGTGAATCTGGATAAAGGATATTTGGAAGGTCTTTACACTATACTAGCACCTTTTTTATATGTTTGAAAGTATACTTTTTGAATAATGGAATGAGTTCAGATTTAGCAGAATTTGGGGCAGTAGTCTAGGTCCTGAGTTTCATCATATCTTACAAACAGGAGAGTAAACAATTAGGAAAGACAACAAAAAAACACATGGATCAACACATGGATCTTCAACAAAAAAATATAAGATATGCCTATGAACCACAAAATATAAATGGATGTTGCCAAGCCACCAGCAACTAATGGACAGTCCTAAATCATCACTATATGGACTGAGTGGAGGGAAAAAAAGAGAGGGGGGCAGTGAGAACTGACATGGCTATAAGAAGTAGAGGCTAGAAATCACCAACAAATACTCAATTCTCAAAGGAGCAGAAAAAGAGGAGGAGATGTTGGTGTGTAGATATGAGAACAATTGGTAAGCTTGGGAGGAAATTTTTGTTGTCTCTAAGTTGTGGATGACTAATCAATCACAATTCCCAATAGTCCAAAAGGTCATAAAAAGTGTTGTGTTATTCAGATTACTTGAGCTCCAGAAACATCTAAAAAAAATAAATAAATAAAACCCTTTTCTTCTAGAAGTACAAAATATCACCCTGAGGAAACATTTCTGAAAGATTATCTGTATTGATCAAGGTGAGAAAAGTGAGGTCAACGGAGTCAAAGGAGAGAGGTGAAAAGTCAAAAGTGAGGTCAAAGGAGTGTGAAGGACAGGAGAGAAAGGGACAAGTTAAATGATACCATCAATAACAAATATATATCACTGTTACTATGTGTGTTTGAAATATATCACATTTTTAAAATTTTTAAAATAAGGAGTAAAGTCCCCCATTTTTTGGAAATTCATTAACCAACATATTTTCAAGTACAGATTATATTTAGATAAAATAATATCTTTGTATTTCATATGTTTGAAGAAATGAGAGAGAGAAATAAAAAACTGAAGAGAAAAAGAAATACTATGACCAAGGTCCATGCAGAGTTGTAAAAGAATGAAGAAATGAAAACTATGGTGATTTAAATGAAAAACTCAGTAGTTTAAACAGCACCTAAAGAAAATAGTGAGAGGATGAGAAAGCCAAAGAATGTTGATAATGGATGCAGGCAAACAAAAAAATAGTAATATGAAAGAAAAGTCAAATGATATAAAAGCTAAAAGGAAAAGATTTACAATCAACTTAATAGGAATTCTAGAAGAGACAAGATGAGAGGGGAAGAAAAGGAAGAGACAAGATGAGAGGGGAAGAAAAAGGTGAAACAAACACCAAAGGCAAGAGAAGATAGGAAATAAAATTTGCTTTTAAAGGAATAAATACTAGACTGACAATTCAATATGCAACTGCAACTAGGAGAGCAAGATATTGGAACAGTATCCTCGAATCATAGAGAAAAGTAACTTAAAATGAAAATTATACAGTTACCCAAGTAACCAATTAAAAATGTGATAAAATAAATAAATATATTATCAGACAAAACAAAGCAAACAAACCTTAAAGAGTTTAGTATTGATAAATTCTTAATAAAAGAACAATGTTTGATCCAAATTAATTAATTATAATATTGTAATATGCATCAGTACTTTTATGTTGATTATGAAAGAGAAAATCTGTCTGCTAATCTGTGACATGTAAACAATTGCAAGATTGATTATGATATAAATATTAAAAATATATATCAGGATATAAATAAAATACAGTAGATTTTCTTTTCCATTATGTCTTATTATAAGATATTAAGTATAGTTCAATATCTTCAATAAGATATCTATAGGACCTTGTTGTTTATCTATTTTCTACATAGTAGTTTTAAAGAAAAACCATCTCTGAAGATTTGAGATACAAAAAAGAATGGTGCCTATTTAAAAAATAAAATGTTATTTACCTAGCATTATGCATGTAGTATTATTCCATTTTTGATGTTACAGATGTATGTCAATATATATACAAATATATATACATTTAAAGAGGGAAGATAAAAATATATACATGTGTATACAGTTATAGGGGGAAATTGTAACTATTTGAAATACTACAAAAATATCGTGTTTCTTTCAAGTAATATTCAAAACGATTTTAAGTAATTTAAAAATTATAGAATAGTTTCAGATTTACAGACATGGGGAGTTAATTTTCAAATATCCCACACTAGTACTCTCTATTGTCAACATCTTACATCAGTATAATACATTTGTCATAAATAAGAGTACAAATGAAACCAATTTTGACATATTATTGTTAACCCACCTATATCTTTATATATTCTAAGATTTTGCCTAATGCTCTTTTTTGCTGTTGTTGTTGTTACCACATTATATTTAGTCCCCTCAGGCTATTACTAGACTTTCCTTGTTTTGATGACCTTGACAGTTTTGAGGAATACTGGTCAAATATTTTTATAGAATGTCCCTTAATTTGGGCTTGTCTGATTTTTTTTTTTCCATGATTAGATGACTGAGGTTAGGAAAGGATTTTGAAAGGAAGACCACAGAGGTAAAGTGCAATTCTCATTACATCATAACCTGGATACATGCAAACAGTATGACTCATCACTGTTAATGACCTTGATTACCTGGCTGAGGTAGTGTTTGTCAGATTTCTGTGTAACGTTGTAAAATTTTCCTTCACCCTCCTTGCATACTGTGTACTCTTTGGAGGAAAGTCATTGTGAAGATCAAACTGCTTAAGTGGGAGTTTTTTCTATCTCTTCTAGGACAGATTATCTTCATAAATTATACAGAGTTCTTCAGAATGAGAATTTTGTCCAGGCTTTTTCTTTATTTATTCATGCATTGTTTTTATCAGTTTGGATTCCTGGGTATTTATTTTATCATTTAGATTATAATCAAATGCTACTTTATTATTATTTTTTGCTTAAATTTTTCCAGCTTTCATTTGAATCTAGTTGTTTCTTTGACACACCCCCTTTGAACTGCGCCCTGTGGGGCACTCCCAAGTACAAAGGCCCCTCCATGTCCCCTGCCTCTTGTTTATAGAAATGCTGAAGTCTCACAGGCCTCCCTTGAGTTATAAAAGTACAGGCTCAAACAGTTAATGATTAGGACAGCAGAGTCACAGAATCTTTAGTTTCTCCCTAAAGGACATAGATAACAGTGCCTGATGCACATTCCTGAGTTGTTTTATGGATACTATAACTGCCACCAGAGGGAAGAAAACTAACTGCATGATGACCAGATTGTAGCATGGAATAAGCTTCTCCATCTTGAGCAGTTCCGAATCTATGGCTAGCACAATTCCAAGAACGGACCTAAAGAGAATGAGATTAACACTATTGCTCATAATTTCTGTACCCAGGTGGGTATCAACATAATTGTGGCTTATTCTGCCTATATATGTAAGCAAGCAACTAAAATTATCAGCAAAGGGATGCTACAGAGCCATGTCAACATCGTCCACTCTAAGACCTCAACGCCCCTTCTTAGCATAAAGCAGTTACAGAGGACAGACTTTTGCCCCTAATCCCATAAAAATGGAATGATGTCTGACAGTGGAGATTTGTAAGCAGCTCTTTGCAGGAAGCAGCTTTTTGCAGAAAGCAGCTCTTTGCAGAGAGCAGCTCTTTGCAGGAGACCCTTTGTCTTGTCACTTGAGCAGCTATATACATAATTTTTTAATGAAACCAAGGACAAATACATATATGTATGGGTATAATTGAACAAGATACTGTAAACCTACAACAAAGACAACATTTTTTTTTTAAATGAATTTATTTATTTTTGCCTGCATTGGGTCTTTGTTGCTGTGCACAGGCTTTCTCTAGTGGCGACAAGAGGACCTCTAATTGTGGTGACTTCTCTTGTTGCAGAGCACGGGCTCTATGCAGGCGGGCTTCAGTAGTTGTGGCTCGCAAACTCTAGAGCACAGGCTCAGTACTTGTGGCGCACAGGCTTAGCTGCTCCACGGCATGTGAGATCTTCCCGGACCAGGGATCGAACCCATGTCCACTGCATTGGCAGGCAGATTCTTAACCACTGTGTCACCACGGAAGTCCTTAAGCAGTTATATTTTAACTTAACCTTTACAACAGGTGTCCCTATGCTTCACTAACCTCCAGACCAAGCACACCTTTCAAATCTTTTGATCACACGATGCCTTGCCTAACCTGTTGACCTCTTAGATTAAAGAAGTAGAAATGAAGACTAAAGAATTAATGGATGACTAGATTTGTTTCCTCAGCTTCCCTGTTCTGTGAGCAAACTGTGTGAACAAGATAGCATCTAAAGAAAGATCACAAGGAGTCACTGAGTCTGCACACAGTGAAAGTTGAAGACTCTGACCCATCCCCAGATGTTTATCTGAGACTAGCTTCCCCTTTTTCCTTTTAAAAGCTTTCATGGCTAAGCAGAGTCTTTGGATTTGGTTCTAGCACATGAGTCTGCCTTCTCCCCCTGGTTGCTGGCTCCTGAATAAAGCAACTTTTCCTTTTCCAACAAACAGTTGTCTCTCAAGAACTGGCTTTTGAGTGGTGAGCAGCTGAACCTGCGTTCAGTAGCACCTTTGTTGTTGTTGTTGTTGATGGTGGTGGTAGTGGTGGTATGTGTGTGTGTGTGTTTTGTTTTGTTAGTTTCTATATTTATTTGTTTTGCACTTTTTTGCTGGCAATATAAGATACTTCAGGCTCATCTTGTATATTTCCTGTACAAACCTTAGAAACAGTTATTTCTCCAAGGTATCCTATTTCCCTTTATTGGAAAATGGTATTAGAAACTAAGATCTGGGCAAAGGACATGCTTATTGCTTGGGGGAATCTTTTCATAATTCATTTACACACATAATACGTGTCATTTTTTCTTCTTTAATTTTTTCACTCTTGAGACCATTCTCCCAATTACTTCAAAATTCAATTTATAATTAGACTTATTTTTCTTCTACCTTACGATGTCTAGGCTGAATATATAGGGTATATTTGTATTGATCATATTGAAATGTTTGTCCACTTATGTACATGGATTTGATTTTTTTCCTCCAGTCCAAAGTTGTTTTGAGTATATGTATACTAAATGTTCCATCAGAATCCAAAGCCTAGGGGAAAAATTATTTCTTCACTTGAATATTTCTACAATGTAGTGTAAATCTGTGCTCCAAACCAGCATGAGTTAAGGAAGTAGGTTTTCCATTTCTCATAGCAGATGTAGCCACCATCCTTTATTACTTTTATCTCTGATCTTAATTCCTAGAATCACTGAATTGGCTCCTCATTTAATTTTCCCTCTTATCATTTCATCTCTAAATTTTCCCTATTTCAGATTAAGACCAAATCTAATAATTTACAGATTCTCATTGTAATTCAGTAAATTTATGTTTCTGCTAGTGACAGAGAATAAGAAAACATCCATTTCAAATAATATCATATAAAAAACTAAAATAACTGTGAATTACTTTGGGCTCAGAAATTCTACAGACTGAAGAATATGTACTTTTGTTGTTGTTCCATATAAGCCATCTAATGTATCCAGTTACCACTTATTGACTTGATTAGGATGTCTTTAGTTTTTATTTAGATACAGAGAAAATGTAGTAAAATATACATCTCATAGAATACAATTCCATGTTTAATTATAAATCAGTTAATTTTCACATCTAGATAATTTTTAAAGTGAAAGGGGGACAGTATAAATGATTAAAATTTTAGAAGTATGTTTATATGTTAAATAAATTTTATATTTGTGTATTTATATATATGCACACTAATGTGTATATTTGTGTATATATGTGTGTATGTATATATTTATATTTATTTATTGACTGAAAATGTTTTATTATATTTGTGGGCCAATAAAATCTTCTTATAAAAATATTTTCAAGAATTTACTTTACTTTTTTTCCCAAAACATGCATTAAGAGGCTGAGGGGAAATAGCTTCTCTTATTATTTCCATCATAACTGATACCTGGTATAACTTATCTTGCCCTAGCAACTGTGTCTTCGCTCACTCTGTTTTACCAAGTACTCAGTGGACTGGCTTTGAAAAAGATATCTTAGTAACACAGTCTGGAAAGTATCAGAAAAGGAATAAAAATGTTATTTCTGGTTGTCTTTTTCATTTAAGTATACATTAAAGTAAGAACTTAGTTCACTGCTTAGGTGTTTCACATTCAAATAAGACCACAGCAGAAGTGTGAAGCATCCAGAGGAGGTTAATCAACCAGTGATGGCTTATCTAATGTATCTAGTAGTAATAATATGTGTTTAACATGTAAAAATCTAACCAAATATTAAACTACATGGAATATTAGAGCAATGGGCCTAAATGGACCAGTTTTTTTTTAATTTAATTTAATTTATTTTTTTATACAGCAGAACCTTATTAGTTATCCATTTTATACATATTAGTGTATACATGTCAATCCCAATCTCCCAATTCATGACACCACCACTCCACACCGCCACTTTCACCCATTGGAGTCCATACGTTTGTCCTCTATATCTGTGCCTCTATTTCTGCCCTGCAAACCACTTCATCTGTACCATTTTTCTAGGTTCCACACATATGTGTTAGTATACGATATTTGTTTTTCTCTTTCTGACTTACTTCACTCTGTATGACAGTCTCTAGATCCAACCATGTCTCTACAAATGACCCAATTTCATTCCTTTTTATGGATGAGTAATATTCCATTATACATATGTACCACATCTCCTGTATCCATTTGTCTGTCGATGGGCATTTAGGTTGTTTCCATGACCTGGCTATTGTAAATAGTGCTGCAATGAACATTGGGGTGCATGTGTTTTTTTGAATTATGGTTTTCTCCGGGTATATGCCCAGTAGTGGGATTTCTGGGTCATATGGTAATTCTATTTTTAGTTTTTTAAGGAAGCTCTATACTGTTCTCTATAGTGGCTGTAACAATTTACATTCCCACCAACAGTGCAAGAGGGTTCCCTTTTCTCCACACCCTCTCCAGCATTTGTAGTTTGTAGATTTTCTGATGCTGCCCATTTTAACTGGTGTGAGGTGATACCTCATTGTAGTTTTGATTTGCATTTCTCAAATAATTAATAATGTTGAGCAGCTTTTCATGTGCTTCTTGGCCATCTTTATGTCTTCTTTGGAGAAATGTCTATTTAGATCTTCTGCCCATTTTTGGATTGGGTTGTTGGTTTTTTTTTTAATATTGAGCTGTCTGAGCTGTTTATATCCTTTGGAGATTAATCCTTTTTCCTTTGATTAGTTTGCAAATATTTCTTCCCATTCTGAGGATTGTCTTTTCATCTTGTTTATGGTTTCCTTTGCTGTGCAAATGCATTTAAGTTTCATTAGGTCCCATTTGTTTATTTTTGTTTTTATTTCCATTACTCTAGGAGGTGGATCATAAAGGATCTTTCTGTGATTTATGTCATAGAATGTTCTTCCTATGTTTTCCTCTAAGAGTTTTATAGGGACCAGTCTTACATTTAGGTCTATTTTACAGTTTATTTTTGTGTATCGTGTTAGGGAGTGTTCTAATTTCATTCTTTTACATGTAACTGTCCAGTTTTCCCAGCACCACTTATTGAAGAGACTGTCTTTTCTCCATTGTATATCCTTGCCTCTTTTGTCATAGGTTAGTTGATGATAGGTGTGTAGGTTTATCTCTGGGCTTTCTATCCTTTTCCATTGATCTATATTTCTGTTTTTGTGCCAGTGTAGGAACAGAGAAATATGCTCATATTAATTATGTTTTGTACTTCTGTTATTATTTCTGTACTTTATGATCTGTTCCTTTCCTTAATTAGTTTACTCTCTTACAAATTTAGGAACAGTTATATTTTATCAAAGGAAAAATCTTTCCTATGAAATGTATGTTGGCTTTTATTTTTAACTTTGTGTCTTAAACTTATACGTGAAAAAATTGTTTTGATTAGTATTTGACTTTTTGTGAAAGGGGAATTCATTTGTAATGTTAATATTTATATTTTAAAAATATTCTTCATTCATGCTTGGATTTTCAGGGTTTTGGGTATTAATAATATTTTTCTTAAAAATTACTCAATAACCTTGTTCACCTGATGATGGAGAGATAACTGCATTGGGTCAATAGTAGAAGCAAATCACATTTATGATGTTTCAACTGATTTGACAAGAAAAAAAAAAAAGCATTACCTACTAAGGTTTTTCAAAAAACATAACTTTATTGTGAGATATTATTGTAAATATCCAAAAACACTAACTAGAGCCAGTAAATTGTATGATAGGACTTGGGGACACATTAGAGGTAATCTTTCATTCCAAGTGGAAACTTTTTTTTTTTCCACATGTATATATGTTTTTTTTATTCTTCTGAATTCCTTTGTTTTAAATGTGTTTTCAGCAAAAAAATTTATATGTATGAACACATAAAAATATGTTTGCACACTTTATCTTCACCCAATATCTGAGTTTAATAGGTCTAGGGCATTTAAATCATTTACACTATTGTGATAAATTATATTTTGGATTTTATATATCTTATTTTATATAATAATTACAATGGTTTGCTGTATAGTTTGTTACATTTTAATATACAGACTGTTCCTACAGCATTTTTTCTTCTAATGCATTAAAACAATATCCTTAAATTAATTGATGCTGAAGGTGTTAGAAAAATTTAAATGGACATTTCTGATAAAAACAAATAGGACTGAATTATCAGAATATAAATAATAGATATCTTTAGAAGCCCCAAACAGCAAATATTTATTGTAAGACTTTTAAAAATGAAGATTTCTCCAGTAAACTGAATAAAACAAGAGAATTCATAAATTGCTTAGAATCGTTTTGAAAGATCTACCTAAAGCTAGAAAATAATTTTAAAAGTGGAATAGATTGCTGTTTAGGAAAAGAGTAAGTTATCATAGGTGTGCATAAGGATGGGCACACATTCATTTTGTAGAGAGACTAATGCAGCCAGTATTGGAGAGAATGTTGAAACACTTTATAATAAGCCATTTTTGGAGGTCTGTGAGCTGGAGATTTAGCTAGACCAAACCAAAGATGATCTCTATGTCTACTTCATATGGAGTAGGGAATATTTACCTATAATAAGGTTTCTCAAATGTGCTTCTGTATTTGTAAACATTTAATTAAAATTTTCAAATATAATTACTTGAACCTGTGTTTAAAATATAGGACACACTAAAATATTTTAACACCAAAGTATATCAGAGACTTCAAATCAATTAATAAATTTCCTGTCTGGTTAAATTTTGTTGCCTTGATTTTGGTATAAACTGTCTGCTACTATCTCATGACATTTGCTCAGATTCTGTTGATTAGATATTTATTAGGAAGGTTGTAGTTGTCTACAGAAATTTTTCTAAACATCATTTCTGCTTATATTCATACATAGAAAATAATGCAAGTAGTTATAAAACATATAGTCCATGTGTGCACGGCACAAATCTAAGCATCCTGGGGTTGTTGGGATATTTGTCTATTAATACAGCTCATCAGCTTCTAGAATACTATTCAGTAAATATTTGTGCTCATGAAATATTTGTTGAAAAAGAATGAAGTATTGGGCAAAACTCAAGTTTATATGCTGAAGATATAGATCTTCTTCTAGTATAATAAGGTGTAATAAGAGGATTCATAATGCAGTTAACAGTGATAATACCAAAATATATATTTTAAGGACTTGTCATAACATTTGTTGCTTCTGGCAAAACTCCTACGTTTACAAAATCTATGATTTTCTGGTGCACTAAATGATTACTTAAAAATTTGGAGAAGGATAACCCAGTATAAAATTTTAAAAGAAATTAAAAAATGAAATCTGAATATTTGAAGTACAGCTTAATCAGGCTTAAGATAAAAATGGCAAGTCAGATTCTATCAATATTATTTCTTCAACTAGTTTAGATCTCCCTGATAATGTCTTAAAAATTAAAAACAATGTATCAAAACTTCTCACACAAAAAGACTGAAAATTACTATGATGAGTATAATGGTGGCAGCTAATTGGTCTTTATTATTGTGAATATGTTCCTCAGCCATTACAGTTCCTCAGTTGAATTTAGAATTTAACCTCAGAGTCCGAAGTGGTAAAGAGGAATAAATGCAGAAACAAAACTCCAGTATGAGTCAGGGAATTTTATACATTAATTATGAATTAAATGACTTTAGGTTTTGAATTTCTCCATGTTTGTTATGTTGGTCTTTCTCCCAGGAGTGATGTTATGGGTCTTTAAGATTAGCACTGAAAGGGTGATCAGAGGCAAAAGCAGTCACCTCTATCTCTAGGCTTCAGTGGTAGAGTGGATTGCTGCAATTTCCAATGGATAAAGCAATTTCTTAGCCTTGCTTTAGGAGCCCACATCAAGGAAGAATATAGAAGAACATGGGGAGTCAGGCTGGCCTGAATAAAGTGAATTCTATTGAATTATAGTGTTATGAGAAATTTTTTTAATTAAAATAATTTCAAGACAATTCAATAATTTTAAAGAAATTCTATATTCATGATACATTACTTGGGAATTTCCAAGTACTGTATAAAAGGAAGAAATTTCAATTGTTCTAAAGGCAGTCAACATATTTTAAATGTATTTCAAATTATCTGCACAGAGAATTTGCCCTCTTTCAGATGACTTTATGATTATCAGAGCCAAACATGACACACTCAACAGAAATGCTGATTTTTTTTTAATTAACTACAGGTAGTTATATTAGTAAGCACTTTTCTCAGTTTATCATTCGTGCCTTGAGAACTTTTTGTATCTTTAGATGACTTATAATTGAAGTTTTGTATTCCATGGGGACAATTATATTTCTTCATACCAAGTTTCCCTTTTCCAATTTCTAACAAAATCACTATCAAAGACAATAATGGGTTATTATCTTCTCTTTTCAAACTAGTTATGGGACTTTAATAGCTTCCACTCCTTTGACATTATCATTTTTGTTTCCCTAACGAGGAAATTAATCAATTATTTGTGGAGACATCTTTCTTTCTCTCTCTCTCTCTCTCTCTCTCTTTTTTTTTGTAAGTTTTCTATTTAGAATGTCCTCTAAATTTAAAGGACAATCTTCTTCAAGTTTGGATTGGTTCTCAAAATCGATTTATTTCCCTGCTCCCCTGCTTTTATTATTGCTCTCATTCCCTGAGCTCAAGAATTCTTTATAAATGTTTTCATTTTAATTGCTTTAAAAAATCAAGTGTAAAGAGTGGTGCTTCTGGGAGGAGACAGTTGACTCCCTTGGATATCTAAATTTCACTTTGAAATAATATAAAAAGGAGTCTATATCATCACTGGAAACTAGAAAATGTCCTTTCAGCTGTCTGAAATTTAAAGAAATATTTTTCAAAAGAAAAAATGCAGAATGAATTGAGAAAAATGGAGCATAAACCAATATATTTCACTGGGAACCAAAGGGAAGTCCAGTGGGTTAGTAAGTGAAAGCTTCCCATCTTCTCTCAAAGCCCGACTATCCACCTGCATTCTATCAGAGCAGAAGCCAGAGATAAGGACAGATTGCAGAGTGCTCAGTAGGGAGGAGCAGATCTTACCACTGTCAGAACCTACAACCTACTCTACAGACCTGACTGTAGCAAGTAGACATCCCAACAATCTGCTCACAGTTTGTTATTCCCTGCTCTACATGACACTGTGCCCTGTCATTTTCCTACATCACATCACCCCTGTCTGGAAAATATGGTTTCTTCCTTCTTCTTCCTCAAAGCTCACACTTACTATAGATCAAATCCTCTGTCATGTGGTCTCAGAGCTGTTCTATCTCCTCTTTGCAATATTGCTGAGTGTTATTCTGTTTGTTTGCATAATTTTGTGGTTAAGGTCTGTCTCTTGCAGTTGAACGAAACTTCATGAAAGTAGGGTCCTCATGTGCTTTCACTCACCACTTTATAGCTAACAGAGGTTGGGTATAAAGTAGTGATCAATAAATACATATTGAAGGAAATATTTATCAGGTTGGCCAAAAATTTCATTTGTTTTTTTTTTTCCATAAGATGGCTCTAGTAGCACTTTGTTGTCTTTAACTTCATTCAAAACAATTTTGTTAGATTGTATGTGACAGCTGTCATATCAGTGTGCATTTAAAAAAAGACATCAAAATTGCTAAATTTTTGTATAGCCATTTTAATATTGAAGATGGAAGAAAAAAGCAACATTTTTGGCATATTATGCTTTATTATTTCAAGAAAGGTACAAATGCAACCAAAATGCAAAAAAAAAAAAATGTGTGCAGTGTATGGAGAAGGTGCTGTGACTGTTTGAACGTGTCAAAAGTGATTTGTGAAGTTTTGTGCTGGAGATTCCTTGCTGGATGATGCTCCATGGTCAGGTAGACCAGTTGAAGTTGATAGCAATCATATTGAGACATTAATTGAAAAAAATCAACATTATACCACGCGGGAGAGAGCCGGCATATTCAAAATATCCAAATTAAGTGTTGAAAATCATTTGCACCAGCTTGGTTATTTGAATTGCTTTGATGTTTGGGTGCCACGTAAGTTAAGTGAAAAAAACCTTCTTGACCGTATTTCTGCATGCAATTCTCTACTGAAACGTAATGAAAAAGTTCCATTTTTAAAACAAATTGTGACGGGTGATGAAAAGTGGATACTGTGCAATAACGTGGAATGGAAGAGATCGTGGGGCAGGTGAAATGAACCACCACCACCCACACCAAAGGTTGGTCTTCCTCCAAAGAAGGTGATGTGTATATGGTGGGATTGTAAGGGAGTCTTCTATTATGAGCTTCTGCCAGAAAACCAAATGATTAATTCCATCAAGTACTGCTCCCAGTTAGAATAACTGAAAGCAGCACTCAACGAAAAGCATCCAGAATTAATCAACAGAAAATGCATAATCTTCCATCAGGATAGTGCAAGACCACATGTTTCTTTGATGATCAGACAAAAACTGTTACAGCTTGGCTGGGAAGTTCTGCTTCATCCGCCATATTCACCAGACATCGAAACTTTGGATTTCCATTTATTTCTGTCTTTACAATATTCTCTTAATGGAAAAAAATTTCATTCCCTGGAAGACTGTAAAATGCACCTGGAACAGTTCTTTGCTCAAAAAGATGAAAAGTTTTGGGAAGATGGAATTATGAATTTGCCTGAAAAATGGCAGAAGGTAGTGGAACAAAAGGGTGAATATATTGTTCAATTAAGTTCTTAGTGAAAATGAAAGATGTGTCTGTTATTTTTACTTAAAACTCAAAGGCACTTTTTGGCCAACCGAATACCAGTTGATTTGAGATAACAGAGGTTGAATACACTGTAGCAAACAACTTGAAACTGAGTATTAAAACAACTGCAGTAAAGTCCATTAGTAATTCTTTGCCACAGGCAGTGTTTTCATTGTCTGTGTCATTCTTAGACCGCAGATTAACCCAAGCTAATTCATTTTCTTTTTCCAGTGCTACCTCAGATTTTAGTCTACCAAATCCTATTCTTGTTCTTTGTAGAGTAAATAATTGAGGTTTGTTTTACATTTTTTCTTTATTTTTTGCTTTTGCATATTCTTATTATGACTTGCCTGTTAGATGAGGAATGTTTCCCATTTACACTCACAGGCATCACAAAGGTATTTCCAAAATTTAGTTCCTCATTCCCCTGATATAAATCTGACAATATGTAAACTCAGAGCAATAAATATTTTTTTTCTAAATATAAATTTCCACATACACATATTTCTTAAATCGATATTCATATTTTATATAAAAACATATGTATGATATTAAGACCAGTTATCTCAGAATTGTGACTATTTTATTATTATAGATATCTGTAGTTTCTAAAATTCCTATGGTGTGATACTTATGTAATAACTAAAAATGTTACATCAAAAATGTTTTCAGAAAACCAAATTTTCATACTGATCTTTTTTCCCTCTTATTCCTTTTTTTTTCAGCAAAACAATCCAAGTATATCTAGTTTGATACAGATTTTTAAATGTGACCTTATATCAATTTTGTAATGTTAATGACTTACTCTGAAAATCAACTTACACTATTAAATTAAAATGCTTAAAACACAGCAGGATTTACATTATATCTATTTTCTCCCATCCAGATTTAATTTACTATCTCTCCACTGAACATACAATTAGAAAAAGCAAGACACTGATATTCCCATGCATATGTAATTTTTCTACTGAGGAAATCAAAACACTGAAGGGGGCAAGACAGAACTTTTCATCCTCAGATTATTCTGTTCTCCACTGATGAAGCCCTTCCATTTAAGTAAGGTCATGCTAACTGGAACCTCCATACCTCTGTCCTTTGCTGAGCTCCACTTCTGTGTTGCTCCATATCTAAAATAGGGAGGTCTTTTCCAGCATAGATCCTGTATAAAGCAATTGACTGTCCATTCTTTGCTATGTTATTCACTGAATGTTCACCAGAGCTTCTCTTTATTGCCTTGGCATTAACTAGACTTTTTAAATTCTCTGACAGACATTCCATGAAGGCTGGGGGGAGGGGAATAGGGGTATGCATTTCTGATTCAAAGATAGATTGTAATGAATAAAAATACCATGAGGTGAAAACCAGTGTTCTAAACTAGGTGTTATAAGCAACTAATTATATTTCCAATGTAATAAATTGAAATTCCTATGGTTCAGAGGGAAAATAACAGGAAAGAAAACTGAAGAAAATAGAAACCACAAACCAGAATAAAACACAGACCCTAAAGCTAGAGTCTTGAATTTGAATGACCATTAGGAAGAAAGAGACAGGGTTTGAGAGATAGGTATAGGTTTCAAACTTGTATTACCCACGTGGTCTGAAAATCCCCAAACTGAGACATTTAGTTTAGACCACTCCTGAGTAGTAATTCCCCAAGTTACACATTCAATACATATATGATAAAACTGTAAACAATGAATGTTTGGGAGTGATGAAAATCAAACACCAAATTCAGGAGTGTTTGGCTGCAAGGGAGAGAAATGCAATTGATAATATATTGGCAATATTTTATCACATAATCCACATAGAGTAGGCACATAGGTTTTTTCTTAGATCATTTTTTGAATCATTTTTTTGAGTATTTGTTAATAATTTAAATTTTAAACCAAAATCTAACAAGTTAAACAATTTACTTGTGTGGTGACATTCTAGATGCTTCAAAAAAGTAATACTTTTTAATTAATACTCAGGAAAAAATTAATACTTTCCATAAAAATATAAAATAATAGTTTGTATTTTAATTAAAAGGTAAATGAAAATCAGGATAATCTTTGTGCCACATAAGGAAACATAGTTAATACTCATGAATTTATTTTATTTTGCTTTTTATTTTATTATTTGTATTTAAATTCTGTTTTTTTTAAATCTGTAATACATTCAAAGATCAAAAAGTACAAAAGGAATAGTTATCTTAAAAGACCATGAAGAACATTACTCATTTATGAACCTGCCAATCATGAATGGAGAAAACATATGAATAAACAATTTGCAAAAGAATTATAATGGCTAATATATTCATAAAACTGTCATGCAGATTAGGCTTTAAATAGGTAAACATTTTACTTCTCTAATGAATTTAGAAATTTGTCATCATAATGAATTACAGAGTTTTGAACTTTTTTTTTTTTTTTTTTTTTTTGGCCGTACGCGGGCCTCTCACTGTTGTGGTCTCTTCCGTTGTGGAGCACGGGCTCCGTACGCGCAGGCTCAGCGGCCATGGGTCACGGGCCCAGCCACTCCGCGACATGTGGGATCCTCCCGGACCGGGGCACAAACCCCTGTCCCCTGCATCGGCAGGCGGACTCTCAACCACTGTGCCACCAGGGAAGCCCTGGAACAAATTTTTAATGTTCAGTTTCATATTCCTTTTTCAACATTATGAATTCAGGAGATGCCTGAATTTTTATTTAGCCAGGAGCAGCAAGACTTGTAGCTGTGGCCCTATCTAGTCCTCTTTGAACTCTGTCACATATTCTGTCCCAAAAGAGAAGTATTCATGTTTCGCATCACTCTTTGCTGCTCATTATTTGTTTGCAGGGTCTTTCAAGTCCTTTCCATTTTTACATTAGAGTTTGAAAACATATGTGAACATTCCTCTGGTACTGCAGAGGCTATTCTGGCAATTGCTTGAGGTTTCTTTTTTCTCTAGATTCTTGAATATTAGTGTACCTTATCTTTCCACGTTGAAGTAGATTTTCTCATTTTTCCTTTATTATGTTCTCCTTTGCTCAAATTTCATTTTGTGTGCTCTCTAAGAGACTCGTTCCCTGACTGCATGAGCAGGGAGCAGCAGGGGAAGAGCCCAGTGGGCGGAAGTGTGAATGCTGGGGCCAATTTGCTACAGATGAGCTCCATCTGTGTCTCCATGTCCTCACAAATAAAAAGCATATTAATTAACACTCACCTCATAGTGTGGTTTTCAGATTAAATTTTTTGCCCACATAAGAGTTGGCTAGTAACAGCAGCAGTAGTAAAAACTGTAGTAATAGTATTTTGTATGGGTGTAATAAACTCTTCAGATCTCCCTTCTGCCTCTTCTGATCAGTTTGCATAAACTAGTAATATGTTGCAATGATTGAGCTCTCATTGAACAAATCTCAAAATAAGAATGACACTTTCACCTATTTCAAATGAATCCTATTCATATTGAACTCAAAAGAAATATTGTTTTCTCATTTTAAATACAAAAACAAATAACCTTTGCTGAAAACAAAATTTGGGGATTACAAAAATTAAGTGTACTTTATTGTGGTTGATTTTAAAAAATGGTATGTTTTTAACTCAAGTGATTTTTTAAAAGATTAGCATGTTGAAGATTTTGATTACTAGGGATGTCCCAAAGTTTTATAGAATTTTGGAGAATCAACTATTAACATTTTTCATAACAAGTAATTTGTGGAACATTGTTTGGCAGATGTTTCTCCAGTTCACAGAATATTAAGCCTATTTATTACTTTTGTAAGAGTTCAGAAAATATTTAAACGATTAATATTAAAGTAATAGAAACATGTACAATCAGTTGATTTAAGGTCAAATGAAACAGCAAGATTTAGAATATAGGAAGTTGAACAAACATACACACACATGTTTCATTAATTCTCCATTATGAATAGCATATATATATTATTTTATTTATTTTATTTTACTTTACTTTATTTTATTTTATTTTATTTTATTTTTCAACCTCTATATTGGATTAAAATTGTGCCAAAATGGTGCATTAGCTTCTGCTGTATAACAAAGTGAATCAGCCATACATATACACACATCCCCATATCCACTCCCTCCTATGTCTCCCTCCCACACTCCCAATCCCACCCCTCTAGGTGGTCACAAAGCACCGAGCTGATCTCCCTGTGCTATGCAGCTGCTTCCCACCAGCCATCCATTCCATATTTGGTAGTGTATGTATGTCCATGCCAATCTCTCACTTTGTCCCAACCCATCCCTCCCCCTCCGCATGTCATCAAGTCCACTCTCCACGTCTGCATCTTTATTCCTGACATGGCTCTAGGTTCTTCAGAAGCTTTTTTTTTTTTTTTTTTAGATTCCATATATATGTGTTAGCATATGGTATTTGTTTTTCTCTTTCTGAATTACTTCACTCTGTATGACAGACTCTACGTCCATCCACCTCACTACAAATATTCCATTATATATATTGCCACATCTTTATTCATTCATCTTGTTCTATTTCTAGTTTTTTACAGAACCTCCATACTGTTTTCCATACAATTATAGAAATTTACATTCCTACCAACAGTGCAAGAGGGTTCCCTTTTCTTCACACACTCTCCAGCATTTATTGTTTGTACATGTTTTGATGATGGCCATTCTGACAAGTTTGAGGTGATACCTTATTGTAGTTTTGATTTACATTTCCTTAATGATTAGTGATGTTGAGCATATCTTCATGTGTTTGTTGGCAATCTGTATATCTTCTTTAGGGAAATGTCTATTTAGGTCTTCTGCCCATTTTTGGATTGGGTTGTTTGTTTTTTTGATATTGAGCTGCATGAGATACTTGATATTTTGGAGATTAATCTTTTGTCAATTGCTTCATTTGCAAATATTTTCCTGCATTCTGAGGGTTGTCTTTTTGTCTTGTTTATGGTTCCCTTTGCTGTGCAAAAGCTTTTAAGTTTCATTAGGTCCCATTTGTTTATTTTTGTTTTTATTTCCATTTCTCTATGAAGTGGGTCAAAAAGGATCTTGCTGTGATTTATGTCATAGAGTGTCCTGCCTCTTTTCCTCTAAGAGTTTTGTAGTGTCTGGCCTTACATTTAGGTCTTTAATCCATTTTGAGTTTATTTCTGTGTATGGTGTTAGGGAGTGTCCTAATTTCATTCCTTTACATGTAGCTGTCCAGTTTTCCCATCACCACTTATTCGAGAGGCTGTCTTTTCTCCATTGTATATTCTTGCCTCCTTTATCAAAGATAAGGTGACAATATGTACGTGGGTTTTTCTCTGGGCTTTCTATCCTCTCCCATTGATCTACATTTCTGTTTTTTTGCCAGTACCATACTCTCTTGATTACAGTAGCTTTGTAGTATAGCCTGAAGTCAGGGAGCCTGATTCCTCCAGCTCCATTTTTCTTTCTCAACATTGCTTTGGCTTTTCACGGTCTTTTGTATTCCCATACAAATTGAGAAATTTTTTGTTCTAGTTCTGTGAAAAATGCCATTGGTAGTTTGATAGGGATTGCATTGAATCTATAGATTGCTTTGGGTAGTAGAGCCATTTTCACAATGTTGATTCTTCCAATCCAAGAACATGGTATATCTATCCATCTGTTTGTATCATCTTTACTTTCTTTCATTAGTGTCTTATAGTTTTCTTAATACAGGTCTTTTGACTCCTTAGGTAGGTTTATACGTAGGTATTTTATTCTTAAGTTGCAGTGGTAAATGGGGGTGTTTTCTTAATTTCTCTTTCAGATTTTTCATCATCAGTGTATAGGAATGCAGCAGATTTCTGTTCATTAATTTTGCATCCTGCTACTTTACCAAATTCATTGATTAGCTCTAGTAGTTTTCTGGTACATCTTTACGATTCTCTGTGTATACTATCATGACATCTGCAAACATTGACAGTTTTACTTCCTTTCCGATTTTGATTCATTTTATTTCTTTTTCTTCTCTGATTGCTGTGGTTAAGACTTCCAAAACTATGCTGAATAATAGTGGTGAGAGGTGGAAACCTTATCTTTTTCCTGATCTTAGTAGAAAAGTTTCAATTTTTCACCATTGAGAATGATGTTGGCTGTGAGTTTGTCATATATGGCTTTTGTTATGTTGAGGTAAGTTCCCTCTAATTCCACTTTCTGGGGATATTTTATCATAAATTGGTATTGAATTTTGTCAAAAGCTTTTTCTGCATCTATTGAGATGATCATATGGTTTTTCTCCTTCAGTATGTTAATATGGTTTATCACATTGATTGATTTGCATATTTTGAAGAATCCTTGCATTTGTCAGATAAAACCCACTTAATCATAGTGTATGATCTTTTTAATGTGCTGTTGGATTCTGTTTCCTAGTATTTTGTTGAGGATTTTTGCATCTATGTTCATCAGTGTTATTGGCCTGTAGTTTTCTTTTTTTGTGACATATTTGCTGGTTTTGTTATCACGGTGATAGTGGCCTCATAGAATGAGTGTGGGAGTGTTCCTCCCTCTGCTATATCTTGGAAGAGTTTGAGAAGGACAGGTGTTAGCTCTTCTCTAAATGTTTGATAATATTCGCCTGTGAAGCCATCTATTCCTGGGTTTTTGTTTGTTGGAAGATTTTTAATCACAGTTTAAATTTTAGTGCTTGTGATTGGTCTGTTTATATTTTCTATTTCTTCCTGGTTCAGTCATGGAAGGTTGTGCTTTTCTATGAATTTGTCCATTTCTTCCAGGTTTCCCATTTTATTGGCATATAGTTTCTTGTAGTAATCTCTCATGATCTTTTGTATTTCTGCAGTGTCAGTTGTTACTTCTCCCTTTTCATTTCTAATTCTATTGATTTGAGTCTTCTCCTTTGTTTCTTGATGAGTCTGGCTAATGGTTTATCAATTTTGTTTATCTTATCAAAGAACTAGCTTTTAGTTTTATTGATCTTTGCTATTGTTTCCTTCATTTCTTTTTCATTTATTTCCGATCTGAACTTTATGATTCCCTTCCTTCTGCTAGCTTTGCTTTGTTGTTCTTCTTTCTAATTGCTTTTGGTGTAAGGTTAGATTGTTTATTTGAGACGTTTCTTGTTTCTTGAGGTAGGATTGTATTGCTATAAACTTCCCTCTTAGACTGCTTTTGCTGCATCTCACAGGTTTTGTGTCATCATGTTTTCATTGTCATTTGTTTTTAGGTATGTTTTGATTTCATCTTTGATTTCTTCAGTGATCTCTTGGTTATTTAGAATTGTATTGTTTAGCCTACACGTGTTTATAATTTTTATAGATTTTTTTCCTTTAATTTGTATCTAGTCTCATAGCATTTTCCTCAGAAATGTTCTTGATACAATTTCAGTTTTCTTAAATTTACCAAGGCTTGATTTGCGACCCAAGATATGATGTATCCTGAAGAATGTTACATGAGCACTTGAGAAGAAATTGTATTGTTATTTTTGGATGGAATGTCCTATAAATACCAAATAAGTCCATCTTGTTTAATGTATCATTTAAAGCTTGTGTTTCCTTATTTATTTTCATTTTGGATAATCTGTCCATTGGTGAGAGTTGGTTGTTAAAGTCCCCTACTATTATTGTGTTACTGTCAATTCCCCTCTTATGGCTGTTAACATTTGCCTTATGTATTGAGGTGCTCCTTTTTTGGGTGCATAAATATTTACAATTGTTATATCTTCTTCTTGGATTGATCCTTTGATCATTATGTAATGTCTTTCTTTGTCTCTTGTAATAGTCTTTAAAGTCTCATTTGTCTGATATGAGAATTGCTACTCCAGCTTTCTTTTGATTTCCATTTGCATGGAATATCATTTTCCATCCCCTCACTTTCAATCTGTATGTGTCCCAAGGTCTGAAGTGGGTCTCTTGTAGACAGCATATATATGGGTTTTGATTTTTATCCATTCAGCCAGTTTATATCTTTTGGTTGGAGCATTTAATCCATTTACATTTAAGGTAAATATCTATATATACGTTCCTATTACCATTTCTTAGTTGTTTTAGGTTTGTTTTTGTGGGTCTTTTCCTTCTCTTGTGTTTCCTGCCTAGAGAATTTCCTTTAGCATTTGCTGTAAAGCTGTTTTTTTGATGCTGAATTGTCTTAGCTTTTGCTTGTCTGTAAAGTTTTTAATTTCTCTGTTGACTCTGAATGACCTCCTTGATGGGTAATCTTGCTTGTAAGTTTTTCCCTTTTTCACTTTAAATATGTCCTGCCACACCGTTCTGCCTTGCAGAGTTTCTGCTGAATGTTCATCTGTTAACCTTATGGGGATTCCCTTGTACGTTATTTGTTGCTTTTCCTTTGCTGCTTTTAATATGTTTTCTTTGTATTTAACTCTTGATAGTTTGATTAATATGTGTCTTTTCATGTTCCTCCTTCGATTTATCCTGTATGGGACACTCTGGTCTTCCTGGACTTGGTTGACTATTTCCTTTCCCAAATTAAGGAAGTTTTCAACTGTAATCTCTTCAAATATTTTCTCAGTTCCTTTCTTTTTCTCTTCTTCTTCTGGGACCCCTATAATTCAAACATTGGTACCTTTAATATTGTTCCAGTGCTCTCTGACACTGTCCTCAATTCTTTTCATTCTTTTTTCTTTATTCTGCTCTGTGGTAGTTATTTCCACTATTTTATCTTCCAGGTCACTTAATCATTCTTCTGCCTCAGTTATTCTGCTATTGAATCCTTCTAGAGGATTTTAATTTCATTTATTGTATTGTTCATCATTGTTTGTTTGCTCTTTCATTCTTCTAGGTCCTTGTTGAACATTTTTTGTATTTTCTCCATTCTATTTCCAAGATTTTGGATGATCTTTACTATCATTATTCTGAATTTCTTTTCAGGTAGACTGACTATTTCCTCTTCATTTGTTTGGTCTGATGGTTTTTTACCTTGCTCCTTCATCTGCTATGTATTTCTCTGTCTTCTCATTTTCCTTAACTCTGTGTTTGTGGTCTCCTTTTCCCAGGCTGAAGGTTTATAATTCCCATTGTTTTTCATGTCTGACCCCAGTGGGTGATGTTGTTTCAGTGGGCTTCCTGTGGAGGGGACTGGTGCCTGTGTTCTGGTGCTTCCCTGTGGAGGGGACTGGTGCCTGTGTTCTGGTGGATGAGGCTGGATCTTGTCTTTCTGGTGGGCAGGACCACATTTGGTGGTGTGTTTTCAGGTGTCTGTGAACTTATTATGATTTTAGGCAGCCTTTCTTCTAATGGGTGGTGTTGTTTTCCTGTCTTGCTAGTTTTTTGGCATGGGGTGTACAGCACTGGATCTTGCTGGTCCTTGAGTGTAGCTAGGACTTAGCATTGAGACAGAGATCTCTGGGAGAGCTCTCACTGATTGATGTTCCGTGGGGCCGGCAGGTCTCTGTTGGACCAATGTCTTGAATTCAGCTCTCCCACCTCAGAGTTTCAGGCCTGACACCTGGCCAGAGCACCTAGACCCTGGGGAAGGTGGGCTATGAGTTGGGTGTCAGCCACTGCCCTGTTGTAGCTCTGTGTCAGCTGTCTCCAAAGTCATCCAGATATATTGAGTTATTCCATCATTCCTCGGAACTTGCACATGACAGTCTGGGATTTGTAGTTGTCTTCCTGATACTATTCATTGAAATACCTTGCATTCATGGTTGTGAGAGATATGCTAATAGTGTTGCTTCTCTTCAGTTCAGAGACTGGGACAGTCTGAGCCTTCATGTGGCCAAGTCAGTAGCAGCTAGCAAATGGTCTCAAAGTGATAACATGTCAGATTCCAAGGAGGCTTTCTGCAGTGGCTGAGCAGCAGTCCCAAGCAGCCACTTCACTCAGCTGCAACACTCTAACTGGGAATCTGTGGGACCCTCAAATGAGGATTTCCGCTGGCCCTAGAGCCTGACTTGCCCACCCAGGAAAGAAACTGAGGAGAACGCCTACTGGCCCCATCTCACCAGAGAAGCAGATACCTGGAAGCTGTGTGGCCAACAGCACAGGAGCTGACAGGTGGGTGGGCAGTGTTGATAACCTCCTGAGAAAAGCCAGAACTGCATGAAACATTCCCATGCTACCACCCAGGTTGGGGAATTAGTTCAGAGCTGAGGCTGAAGGTAGTTCCCAGCCCACCCTGTCTGGAAAGCCTGGTGTTACCCCACCCAGTCCTGCTAAGGCAAGTCTATACTTTTATTTTATATGTTAATGCATAAGAAAATAAACAGACTTAATTATATTATAGGTATCCATTATGTTTCCTAAAATTTATCATGTGGAAGATAATTGTTTATGTTTTGAAACACATAAAAGAGAAATACACTATGCTTCTTTCTTTAAGACATCTTATAAGATGAAGACGTTTTATTTCCATTTTCCCCATTTTTCTGATTCTTTGTGCTCAAGTTTTTTCTGATTAAAAACAAATTAAATCATAATTCCTTCCAGGAAACACCACATATGCACATAAACAAGCATGATTTGCATTACAATTAGAATTCTTCCTACTGTTATTTTATGAAAATGAGAGTCAAAAGATTTGCACACTTGGATAATATTTGAAATACAATTCAAAGTATAAATCAAGTTACCTAAAGAGTATTAAATATTCATTTTAAATATCAGCCCAAACTGTCATGTAATTAAGCTAACATTTTATTACATGGCATAATGATAGAGACCTCTGCATGCTGTTTTTCTGACCGTAATAAAATATCTTGACAGAATGTTTATTGAAAGTAATTGCCAGGAGAAGAAAAGTTAAAAAAAAATCCTATTAAAAAAAGAACTATCAAATTCACTAATAAACTTTTAAGCTTTAAAAAAATAACAAATTTGTTGTATGTGTGAAGCTGTTTAGTTTTGAAAATATTTTATAAGTATTAATTGATTTGATCAGTCCAGGGACCATATTAATAGCAATATGACCATCATTACTTCTAGGAAGGTAATAAGCAGATAATCAGATACTAATATCTAAAATAAATTAGATAAATTAAGTAGTGATATATAATAACACAACTGCAAAACAGGCAGTAAAAATGGAGCTCAATAATTCTGAGACCAAATTGTTTATCATGAGTCCTTTTTAATGTATAATGTAAGTTTCATTTCATTTGAAAGACTTTTAAGGTGCTGGTAGATAAAAAAGAAGTAAGCAGTCTTGCATTTGAAACTAACTTTATTTTTTTAATGGGTTAATATGTAGAAAATACTTAATCATTCTGAGCTCATTATCAGTGTGTATTTTAGATTTGCAGTGATTAAAAAACAACTCAAATTAGATTTCAAATAAATCTTAAAGGTGTGGGGAGATTTATTGGATTTTGGCATTTAGAAGGCCAAGGGAATGCTAATTTAAGATACAACCTGATTTGGACCTCAGTGACTCATCTAACCTGGGTCTCTCTCTTTGCCTCTTGATTTGTCTTCCCATAGTAAGTCCACTTCATTCCCAGAAAGATTCTTCTACATAAAGAATGTAGTCATCACTAGCACCTTATATCTTACAATAAAAAATAAAGTACTTTTTATAGTAGAGGATAACAATGTTCTCCCAATGATCCTTGGAAAATCACAAGAAGATTCTGCTTGGCACTGCTATGCTTTGATCACCTTTGAAGTAATTATTAGGCCACAGACTCAAATATTCTAATTGGTCAGCTTGAGACAAATCTTATTTCTATGTGGTCGCAGTGGCAGGCATTTCTGTATAATTGACAGCATTACCAAAACAAAATTTATTTCATTTACCTTATGGGCAGCAAAGTCAATATACTGACCCTGGGTTGTGGTGAAGGAAAGTATATTTATTTTAAGGCACGAGTAAAGGAGTACTGGCAGCTTATGTTCAAAACATAAGCTAACTCCCAAGTGGCTTTCAGGGAAAGCTTTTTAAAGACAGTGTGAAGGAGAGGGTCACAGGGTGTGTGATCAACTTGTGCACAATTATCTGATTGGTTGATGTTAAGGTAACAGGCTAATGTTTCAGGAATTTCAGTTATCAACTTTCTGGTTCCAATTGGTCTGAGGTATAGTGCTGATGACCAGCATGCAGTTTATTTTTCCACCTGGTGCAGCTTTATGTGTCTGTTAAACAACTCAAAGATATGGCTCAGGATATTACCTATACCTGTTGAGGTGGAACAAAAGTTCCTTAACTTTGTTTTATGGCTAAACTATTATTATTTTGTCTTGCTTGACTGTTTTCCTTTGTTTTTGTATTTTTTCACTTCTCTGATTAAATTTGTTCTTTGGACCATGGGGAAGGACTAGGAGACTAAACCATTTTTACGGACAAAATGCAGGGGACATGGGGGCCTATCCATGGGAAGACCTCATAGACTCCTGCTCAGTTTCAATAATTCCTTGAAATTATCATTGTGGAAGAGGATGAACCACATCAGACCCATTGCTTGACAAATATTTTCATGTACCACATTCTCATCCTGATTGCCAAGCAGCCATACACTTTTCTTTACATGTATATACCCCAAACTTTCCCTCCTATATATAATAATACTATGTACTCTCATGAAAAGAAGCTATCTTCAAGTTTTTCAAGTTACTTGATTCAATGTCAAGTCTAGGCTATCTGGATGATGTTAGTCTTGTCAATTTTGCTTTGCAAATAATAGTTAAGAGATAAATATCATCAGCCTTAACACACCCAATACAATGAACACAGTAGAAGAAAATCGAGGTTGTCCACTCTCACCACTATTATTTAACATAGTTTTGGAAGTCCTAGCCACGGCAATCAGAGAAGAAAATGAAATAAAAGGAATATGAATGGGAAAAGAAGAAGTAAAATTGTCACTGTTTACAGATGGCATGATACTATACATAGAAAATCCTAAAGGATGCCACCAGAAAACTACTAGAGCTAATCAATGAATTTGGTAAAGTTGCAGGATACAAAATTAATACACAGAAATCACTTACATTCCTATACACTAACAATGAAAAATCAGAAAGAAAAATTAAGGAAACAATCCCATTTACCATTGTAAGAAAAAGAATAAAATACTTAGGAATAAAACTACCTAAGGAGGAAAAAGTCCTATACTCAGAAAACTCTAAGATACTGAGGAAAGAAATCAAAGATGATGTAAACAGATGGAGAGATATACAAAGTTCTTGGATTGGAAGAATCAATATTTTGAAAATGACTATACAACTCAAAGCAATCTACAGATTCAATGTAATTCCTGTCAAATTACCAATGACAATTTTCACAGAATTAGAAGAAAAAAATTTACAATTTATATGGAAATACAAAAGACCCTGAATAGCCAAAGTAATCTTGATAAAGAAAAACGGAGCTGGAGGAATCAGGCTCTCTGATGTCAGACTATATTATAAAGCTACAGTAATCAAGACTGTATTGTACTGGCACAAAAACAGAATTGTAGACCAGTGAAACAGGATAGAAAGCCCAGAGATAAACCCATGCATCTATGGTTACCTAATGTGTGACAAAGGAGGCAAGAATATACACTGGAGAAAAGGCAGTCTCTTCAATAAGTCGTGCTGGGAAAACTGGACAGGTACATGTAAAAGAATGAAATTAGAACATTCCCTGACTCCATACACAAAAGTAAATTCAAAATGGATTAAAGACTTAAATGTAAGGCCAGACACAATAAAATTCTTAAAAGAAAACATAAAGCAGAACACTCTTTGACATAAATCACAGCAAGATATTTTTTGACCCACCTCCTAGAGTAATGAAAAAAAAAAAAAAAAAAACAGGACCTAATGAAACTTAAAAGCTTTTGCACAGCAAAGGAAACTAGAAATAAGATGAAAAGACAACCCTCAGAATGGGAAAAAATGTTTGCAAAAGAAGCAACTGACAAGGGATTGATCTCCAAAATATACCAACAGCTCATGCAGCTCAATATCAAAAAAACAAACAACCCAATCAAAAAATTGGGCAGGGGCTTCCCTGGTGGTGCAGTGGTTGAGAGTCCGCCTCCCGATGTTGGGGACATGGGTTCATGCCCCTGTCCAGGAAGATCCCACATGCCATGGAGCAGCTGGGCCCGTGAGCCATGGCCGCTGAGCCTGCGCATCCAGAGCCTGTGCTCCACAACAGGAGAGGCCACAACAGTGAGAGGCCCACATACCACAAAAAAAAAAAAAATTGGGCAGAAGACCTAAACAGACATTTCTTCAAAGAAGACATATAGATGGCCAACAAATACATGAAAAGATGCTCAACATCACTAATTATTAGAGAAATTCAAATCAAAACTACAATGAGGTATCACCTCACACAGGTCAGAATGGCCATCTTCAAAAAATCTACAAACAAATGCTGGAGAGGGTGTGGAGAAAAGGGAACAGTCCTACACTGTTGGTGGGAATGTAAATTGGTACAGCCACTATGGAAAATAGTATGGAGGTTACTCAAACTAAAAATAGAACTACCATATGACCCAGCCATCTCACTCCTGGGCGTAAACCTGGAGAAAACCATAATTCAAAAAGATATATGCACCCCAATGTTCATTGCAGTACTATTTACAATAGTCAGGACATGGAAAAAACCTAAATGTCCATCAACAGAGTAATGGATAAAGAAGATGTGGTACATATATATGAATGGAATTTTAGTAAAGATAGGAGAGTTTTAAAAAGGTGGGCATGTATGTTAATTTACAAATTTGGGGTGTAAGAAAATATCACATTCCTGTGTTTCTATAAATCAACTTAATTTTTATTTCAAACCTCCCAAATTGTAAGATATCCCACCTGCAGTCAGGTTTTCCCCTCTTCACCTTCTAGTGTGACATAAGCAGACTGCCAAATTATTGGAGATGAGGAAATGGAAGAGCTGGTTGTAGGAGAGACACCTCCATTGGTGATTATGGAGACATACAATGTTCTTTGCCTTCCCCCCCAAAAAAGTTACTAATTTGTCTTCTAACCATTCATTTTATCCCCCAAAGGGAGGTGCTGGTAACATTTTTTATATGCAGTGCAAACTTAATTTTTTTAATGGTAATTCCCCTAGGGTATCCAAATTGTAGTTACCTGGATCTGTACACAGATTACTTTGTGAAATGAAAGGTGAGAAATTTCTCATTTTTTGGAGAATTTTTTCTACTGTTTCTCGTGACTTATATTTCTGAGAGCTTTATTTCTTTATTACATTTTGAAAGGACTGTTTTAAGATAGGCTGATTTTCAACTTAGGTATATGAAGAATGCACAAACTACACTATTCCTTATAATTAATTTGAAATAAACTTTAATAATTATTCATGTTAAGACATATGTGCATTTTGGGGATTATACCTTGGTTTCACATTTCTTCCATTATTGCCCCCAAATTCTGAACCCTGTCTAATTTTAGAATTTTGCAACATTGAAACCATAAATTCTGCCTTCAATAGGACAGAAGTCAGTCCCTAATGTGTAGCGAGATGAGGAGTTAAGTCAGAAACCAAAAGACTTAGTTTAATATGAATGTGCTGCAAACTATAATTCTTCCTATAGAGTACTCTCCAATTCAGACTCTGTTTACAGAAGGTCAAATGAATTGCAAAACGATCTTGCTTTTAAGAACAACTAATTAGAATTTACATCCTATATTCTTATACTTGTTACATAAACTGTGAATAATTGCATACTTAATAATGTTCTTGTGAAGGATATGTTTCATCCAACATAAGCAGTTGAATTGTTATTTCTATCAAAGTCACCTTATCATACCCTTATCATACCCTTATCATACCCTTACCCATTATTTTTGCTTTATATTGAAGTCCCTGATGAACACCTGCTGCTTGGAGAAATAAAGTGACATTATTCTCCATTCCATTCATAGCATATACTACTTCATTATGACCATTGAAGGCAATTATTCAACTATCAGGGAATTTTTTGTAGATATTTAATAAAAATGCATGTTAGCTTTTTGGCAGAGTCAAGGAATGGGAACTACCTGGGAAAGATTTGTCACATGAGATTTATGTTTTCTAAACTATGTTTTGTTGATGATAATGGGAATTACACATAATTAGTCTTGGGAAATGAGAAATTAAAAGAAAGTTTCTTTCCTGTTGTAATTATCAAAGTTTTAGTATGCTAAGGTGCCACTTGAATCTCCTAGAGGAACAGATGGAATTCTATGAGTCTCAGACTATTTGACAATGAACTTTTTTTTTTTTTCTTGTGGTACGCAGGCCTCTCACTGTTATGGCATCTCCCGTTGTGGAGCACAGGCTCCGGACGCTCAGGCTCAGCGGCCATGGCTCACGGGCCCAGCCTCTCTGCGGCACGTGGGGTCTTCCTGGACCGGAGCACGAACCCGCGTCCCCTGCATCGGCAGGCGGACTCTCAACCACTGCGCCACCAGGGAAGCCCCAATGAACTATTTTTGATGACATACTTCATTGAACACTTTTTGGAAATTTTAATATAAATTTGTATTATATTAGAGTTGTAGGTATCCTCAAAAATTACCTGGGTGAACACATATATTTTATAGATGAGGAAATTGAGATACAGAAGAATCTTCTCTAAATGTTCCTAATTCTACTTAATGGTAAAATAAGGAATTTATATCTGTGTTTCAGGTTAGGCATTTTTTCCAATACATCACTTGTTTTAGGAGTTAATTTCACAGTGCTTAGAATATTCAAGTATTAACCTATAGTGAGTTTAATAAAAATTAACTTTGGTATCCAAGTTAGCATAACAAATGAAGCAAAACCTTGAAGACCCTATTGTCAAAAATTAGAGCCTGCATGTAGATTAGGAAATTATTACTAGGAAATTCAAACCTTGGAATAATTTCAGCAAAACATGTAGCAATTGAGACAAGGCTAGAGGACACTTCCTATACTGAACATGCCCTTCTGGTAACTAAGGGAATGGAACTTTAGCAGAACTCCAATAACGACAACAAGCAGAGGAGAAATCAAAGGTATACAAAGAGACAGTTTAAAAGGGAGCTGATTCGTCTAGATTTTGAATGATATATTACCAAAGAAAACATTCATTGCTGTTAAGGGGGAGAAATCCTGTCTTGGCTAATTCGTAATGAGGACCATCTTAACAATGGTAGTTTTAGTACTAGGTAAAAAACTATTTGGGATTTATGTCTTTGTTCTAGAAAGAATTTTCAGGAAATCTGGAATATAGAATCCAAAATCCCATCTCCCTGTAGCCACTTATCTCTGTGATATCACTGAGATATAGTACTGATGAGAAGTTAGATGTTTTAGTTTTTTGTTTTTGTTTTTGTATTTTTTAATGAAAGTGAGCATGGAGAAGAGGAAGTGTGGATTGACTACCTTCTTTTCTCTTTTTGACACAGTATGTTTGTTATTCAGGCCCAGAGTCTGACAGAGATATTTCTGTAATCTCTTGGTTCTTTCAGTAATTTCACGAGACACCTTCCCATATATGTGCCTGGTGTCAATTAAATGGGAAATTCAAGTCACTCAAGGCCATTTTGAAGTCTCTTTGATTTTTCCCTCAGAAACTTCTGAAATACATTACTTTAATTCTCTTCAATCCAAAGCCACACTACACACTAGGTCAACAAGCCACTCACCTTATTCTTTTTTCAGTTGCCAACCATGCTTAAAATGCACAACATGATTTGCTGTATATGAATTTACCACAATATCAGTGACAAAAATTTCCTAAATTTGTTGTCATCCTTTATAAAGGAAGTCCCTTGCTCCCACAGAAAATAGTCCTTTCCTCAAGTAAATCTGTCATGTATTTTCTCAAGGATAAATTACTGTTTTGTGTTTTTAAAAATCTCTTGCTCTTCCTTTTTTTTTCTCATTGTCTATCTCTCATTATATTTTCAGCCAGAAGTCCTTATTTGGATCTTTCATCAATGGGAGCTAATGGAAGTTCTTTGGTATATTTTTTTTTCTCCAAACCAAAGCATCCTACATTTCATGACTTGCAAAGTTCTAGAATATTAAGGTGACAACTAACAAAGTCACACTGCTAGTCCAACAGACACCCTCTTTAGAAAACACAAGCAAACCCTTAGCACCAAATGTGAATATCACAGCAGTTGACACTCTACATAACCTTACACAATAGCATTATCTTCAAAGCAAAGTTATGCCCTGAGCATCAATACTTAGTAAAGACCCACAACGCTCCTAATCTAGTTATGGTGTTATCTGGAGATAAAAAGAGAAGATAAAGATAAAATTCATATTTTCAGTTAATATATGCAAAGTACCCAAAGTCCTGCTAGTGAAAACATTCTTCAAGATGTTAGTTTCTCTAATTAACACTAATATTTCCTTATACTAGGCAAATTTTGTAATAATTATGCATTTTTTTCTGTCTGTAACCAAATCTCACACAATTTAGAAATTTGTAAAATGTCAGCAATAGTTTACCGAGTTTTCTTGACTCCCCTTTCTTTCTTCATTTATATTTAAATCTCTGAATATTCCTTTCATGTCCACATTGTGGAGCCCTCTTCCATTAATGAACTAAAAACTGTTCCCTTTCACTCAGATAGTCTAAGGCTTTGCTCTTTCTTCTGTGTTCCAACATTGCTAATTAAAAGTCTGATATTTATTCAAATCTTATTTTATCTCCTTTTTTCTTTATATGGTTCTATGATCTCCTACTTAACCCTGTTATTTTGTCCCTTACAAAGTTGTTCTTTTTTTATACATATTTCTTTAATAGAAGTATAGTTGATTTACAATGTGCCAATCTCTGCTGTACAGCACAGTGACTCAGTTATACACATGGAGACATTCTTTTTTTTAATATTATTTTCCATTATGGTTTATCACAGGATATTGAATATAGTTTCATGTGCTATATAGTAGGACTGTTTTTTATCCATCCTATATATAATAGCTTACATCTGCTAATCCCAGACTCCCAGTCCTTCCCTCCCCAATCTCCCTGTCTGTGAATCTGTTTTGTAGACAGGTTCATTTGTGCCATATTTTAGATTCCACCTGTATGTTTTATTTTTTGTGTATTCATGCATCTCCAATTTTTCTCTTTGTTTATTTAGGTATTTCTTTTCCATGATTTAGGCTTTTCAGAAAAATATAACAATTCACAGTTTTCCACTCATTTTTTAAAAAAATGTGAAAGAAGAAATCTGCCTTATATTTTACCTGGAATTTTCATGTCTGTAGGCAAAAATCCTCTGTTTCCTTTTCTGCCTGAAACTTTACATTTTCATATGCTGTATATCACATTTTAAAATAGTTTCTTCTATTATTTTCATCTAACATGGATTTTAGGTTTCTTGTTTTTTCCTCTTTTAGTCTCTGCAGTTCTCTATCTCTTTGTGCCTCTGGCACAAACACACTTAGCTCTTGTATTTGACACAGGCACTATGTGTTTTCTCTCCATTCCACTATGGTTAATGTGTTTAACTATATCACAAACTTACATTTATTCTATTATGGAGTAAGTGATTTCTATTTCTTTGCCTCCTTTTGAGGTTCACTATAGTGACTGGGTGTTATAGAATCTACTGTTTCATTGCCTGAATTAATATGGATTGTGAGTGGGAAAGTTCAGCTGTGAATGATGGATCTGAACTATGATCGTCCCTGTGGATTTTTACTGAAACTCCCATAGTCGAGTTCATTCCACCTTGGTGGGAGGTATTCTATGGAATACAATCTTATTTTGAACTATTCTCAGGAAATAGTTAATATTTCACAACTTACTTGCCTTTACTTAAAATCTGTTCCCATTTGTTCCTCTGTTGGAGAAAAAATAAGAAATTTCTTTTTTGGAGTGTAGGGTAGAGTAGACTCTGACATCATTAATGGAAAGGTATAAATGGCATTATAAACAAGTAAGGGAAGAATTTATTTTGGGGTTCCATCTTTGCCTTTTTCACACATATACCAAGATTTCATTAAATCTTAATTTGTGTACATTTTGCCATTAGTTAAGTTAATTTGTTTATTATCAAAGTTATTATCTCTCAGTTAGTACACTCATTATGCTTTTCCTCTCTATCTTTGCTCTTATCTCTTTAATTTTTCTTTCTTTTTTTTGGTGAGCTAAGGAGGGACAAAAAAATGGGTTTTTATCCCCATGGATAAAAGTTATCCATAATTTTTTTCTAGATTTAGACATTTGCCTTTATTTCCCTGTACCTACCTCATTAGATTGTTATTTAATTAAATAGTTATGTATTACAATGTAATGGTTTATAATTTAAAAACTTAAAGTAGATGTGATTTTTTTTTTTATTTACAGAGTTTTGGGTACATGAATGCTTGCTATATTCTTATATCTACATTTCTAAACCAAAAAAAAAAAATAGATGCGTAAAAATTTCTGAGTAAAACTTTTAAAATAATATTTAATGTTTACATTCTGGTATTCTTCTGGATGGTATATATTCTATTTTAATAAGAAAAATAATTAAGATTAATTGCATCTTTGATTGTTCAGTAATACACCACAACTTAGTTACATAGATAGCCCTTTTAAATATAGGTATGACTAAAACAAAAATAGCAACCATTTTTAAACAAAAATTATCTGAGTCCAGTTTCAGATCAAAAGAGGATTTCCTTGAAGATCTAGTATTACATATTTTAAGGCATAGACAATGGGGACATGCATTAAGGACATATCTCTTTTAAAAAATAAAAGAATCAAAAATTGAAATTATTAAAAAAATTGAAATTATTTCAAATGAAATATTAGATTTCACTCCATAAATAAAATTCCAAAGCCCACAGGTTTTGTAAATTTTGTTCAGACCCTTCTGGAAAGTTTAAAAGAGGGCTCTTAAATTATTTTCCCACTTTACATCATTTTTAGTAAATGTTTTTAAAATGAATTTCTCTCCAGCTATGTATGAAATTATTTTAGCGGTTTTTCTTGTATTCTATACAAAGTAAATAGAACATTTTGTTACTAAATAAATCTTTAAGTGGAAAAGAATAAGTTTTAATCTTTATTTGCTCTGACAAGGACATACAGGAAAATCCTGGAGAATATGTATAATTTTATTGTTAAAGGTTCCTGATCTTCCAAGCTTCCTCCTGAACATCATTTTACTAACTTAAACTGAACACCTACGAGAATAAAGTTCTGTGCTATGCTGCATGACATAAAGATTAGCATATGTTATTATTTACTCTCTCCTTACCTTTTCAGGAAGATTTTTATTATCCTCGTGTAACAAAGGAAAAAGCAGTAGCTTGAGTACTTAATTAAATTATCCAAGGAATTATAGTGCAAAAGCATGAAGTGGGAAATGTCACCTGAAACCATATTCTATGATCCCAAGTTTAGTGCTGGTTTTATTACACTTTGATACTTCTAATTTTGTAATTCATGCTCAAGAGAGATAAGTGGCTTGCCCAAGGTGTTTTTTAGAAAGGGCAAGTGAGATTAAAAGAGGTGCTTTCTCATTCCCAGGGCAAGTTTATTTCACTTTATGTCAAACAACTTTGAACAGCTCAGATCCCAGCTGAGGCAGGAGACTGGTAAAGGAGGCTGGCAGTGAAAATCGAACCACAGGAAATAAAATCATGTCTCTACATTTTGGAATTAAGTAAGGTTTAAATACTTGGTCACAAAGCCAAATATTTTCAGTTCTATACTTTTCAAGCCAGACTGCTTGTGGTATTTTACTACAACTATAATAGGAACTGTAACAGATGGGAAGGAAAGTTGATAACCAAGCATGGCAGATCCAGCTATCCCTAAGGAAATGTAATTTAAAATGCATCTTGTTAAAGACAAGAAGACTATCCGAACTAAAACAGTTGCAATTGCAAAGCAAAACGACAACTCAAATGTGTCCTCTATTTAGCATGCATTCTCTTAACAATATAACTGTCCACAGAAGGGACAGAAGGGAGTATATATATACTCTGTGAATGTTAGGCAGTGTTTGTACCCAGAAGATCATCAGCAGCTACTCTTCTTAAGAAATTGAATAGTAAAGATTTTTCATTCATTGTTGTTAGTTTTTCAAGTCTCCCAGCCATACAAGTAACAAGTTGGCTAACTTTATTGTGAGCATATGGTTAAAGAGTGACTCTTCATGAGGATGAATTAATTTATGCCTGCACCTGGAAAGAGCAGCTAGAGAATCTTCTGTTTAATGAACAAAGCTAACTAGGCTAATGGAAATGGAGATGGAAAATAATGTTCAACATTGTTTTATACAGCAAGACTGATATTAATCAGAACCTTACAACAGAAGCAAAATTTTGGCCACTTAAATATTGTGGGTAAGATTTGCAAATTATTTGCTGAATAAAATGGCCAAATATTGGCAAGAAAATTTGTCAGACTTCATCAAAAGACACATCTATACCACTTTAATTGATGTCCTCCATAAACAGATAGTAGAGCATCATCTTTTTTTGTTTTTTTTTTCTGTATGTTATTTTACAAGCCAATGCATCTAACCTTAGATCAGGCACACTATGTCAGAATTTTGAGAGACAAGGACAAACTTGCAAAATAATCCTGTCAGCAAACTACTCACAGATCTTTGGATGTATGTTATCATTGAGCTTCTGGATCCCTTATACATTAATTTGCTTCTGAAGTTTGTCTTGTGATTAGAAAACCCAATAAAAGTCACAGTAGCATTGTAATGGCTAATCCTGTGGATGAAGAATCTTAGCCAAGTCAACAACTGTGAAAAAATTTCTGTCCAAAGATATGATGTAAAGTTGAAGGGGAAGCATAAAATGAATAGAAAATGTAAGAAAATGCTGTTCTCACACATTACCCCAGGAGACAAGAAGTCTTGAGAAAGTTTTATATCTGTCTGAAATGTATAAAATGCTAAGGATATTTTGCTCAGTACTCTTACAGCCTCCGTAGTGTCACTCCCCAAGTCAACATTTCAGATCTCTCTGTGGAATTTTATATTTGCTGTTATCTTTGCTAGAATTATTTAAAAGTTCATAGAAGTTACTCTATACTGTAAAAGTAAAGAACATTGTAACTGGGAGGAAGATTCTATTTTTTTTCTGTTTTTTATGCTGGAGATGCATTCATGCTATGAGTTGAAAGTGATATTCAAATGTCTCCCTAATAATTCAAGTGTGTGGTGACATTTTCATAATTTCTTCACTTTTGTAACTATTTCTTCAACTACAGAAACAAAAACAATAACTCTAGTTTTCAGTTACTAGATCATTTGTTTCTTCATAAAAATATATGTTTTAAAAAGCTTTTGATTTTCACAAAACATATTTGCATGTTATTTTCTAGCTTAATAACTTGCAGTGCTGAAGCTTCCTTGGAATATTGGTTTTAGTTGATATATTATTTTTAATTTATTTGGAAGAAAGAAATGCACACATTATGTCTTATTAATTATCCTAGGTACTACTGAATTCTACAAAACTGTGAACATTCATTTTACACATTGAACATAATATCAACCTGAAAACATGCTATCATAACTTGTATTTGATGTATGAAATAAAGTTGATTCCATGTATCTGTTGATAAAGTAATACCATAAAACATATTACACAAATCATTGGAGGCAGGAGCAAGTAATAATAGTAACAGTAGTAATAATAACAATTTTCATCTTTCTCCCACACTCTAGTGTTTTAAAAATACAAAAATATACACTTTTTGTACAAAAACCCTTAAAAGATAAAAAACTATGATGATGATGTTGATGATGATGATGCTTCTCAATAAAACTGGAAATCAGAACTTATTTTCTCTTCAAAAATTTCCCTAAATGCCAAAGGCAATATATTAAAAAACTAAAATGGCATACCTGGCTGAAACCAGATAATAAGGATATCAATAAACATCAAGGCTTTTCTACAATGTATTCTGCAGGCATGATGACTTAAAATTTAGAATCATCACACCTATAGTTTTTAACATATAAAGGAAAAGATAACATATGAGGTTAAGAGGAATGAAACTGAATGAAATAGTAGAGGTTATAGGCTCAGATGGTTGATGGACCAAGAAGCAACAAGGATATAGGGGATGCACACAAAGGGTCAAATTCAAACAAAAGGGGTCACATAGTGATGCTGCCGGCTTTTCAATTGGAGGCTTATGACAGCAGCAGTGTCATTGGGAAAGAGAGCTTTGCACTCACAACCATCGTATTCTTGTTTTTCAAAGATTAAAAGTTGGAAGGAGGCACAATACAAAAACTCCTAGTGCTTAACAGGTAACTTCTTAATTATTATAGGGGGAGAAAGAATTTATGAAACATAAAGTTACTGGTTAAAAAGAATGCATTTCAGGAAAGAAACCAACAGCCAGGGGCTTAGGTCCAGCACACCACAGTTTTTCATCCTAACACAATAGCAGGTTTTAATTTATATGAGAGTATACCCAAGACCTTCTTTAAGATTTTTCCCTATAGTTGGTAGGGATGGAGAGACCTACTGAATTCCAGATAAGGAGTATGAGACACTCTGCTGCTCAACAGGAAAAATGACATCCACACTTAAAAGATGTTATCAAATGAGGAAAGTATTTTTGATGTTTTATTCCCTTTAATAGGCTTCATGACACCTTTACAGATATTCAACGTCATACTCTAGTTTTTCTTAAGAACATATAGTGTAAATTATTTTGTTTTCACGTACAAATCCGACCTCTTCTAAAATGTGTAGTTGACCCTTCCAATATACGTTATCAGTATGCTTTTCAAGTAGTCTTTAAAGTTTGATAACTTATAACTTAAAGGCCTATTTCCCACTCACCACAGAAATGTATGTATTATGTATAGGTGATGTATCACAATCTGTAACTTTTTAAACTAAAATAATTGCAAATATAAAACCTCCATTCTTCTTTCATCCAAGCTGAAAGATTTGAATAGCGTGCTGAAAGAATCTGACAGAATCCATAACAACTCATAATGCTGGCAATTATATTCATGTCCCTTAGAAAGAATGTTAAGAGAAAAATAGCACTAGAAATATGAATATGAATATACTAAGCAGTTAAATATAAGTGGAATAAATTGAAAAGTTAGAACAAATATATCTACATAAAACATTCTGCAAAGTATGAGCTAAATCTTTTGAAAATACTTAACTTCTATTTCCAATTGGAATCATGGGAATATTTATTTTACATATGATGCAAATTTAAAATGATTATGATGTAGCAAAAGTGATTATTAGAATAAAAGCTATAAAAAAATCAACTCACAAAGATTGAAGACATGTTGGAAACTTTTTTCAAGAAATCTTGTGAAAAGAATGCAAACTTCGAAAATAAGTGTGAGAACAGCCAAAGGTAGAACTGGGACAAGAGAAAGAAACAGAACTATGGGTATAGATGCTAATAGTTGGATATAAAATTTTAAAATTAAGAACTGAAGAATGAGAAGACAAGTAGATGATTAAGAAGTCAAAACTCTAAGACAAGGAACTGATCTGGAACTAAAACATGGGGCAGGGGTAGAGGAAAAAAGAAAGAATTGTTATATCCATATACTTACAGAAAAAAAAATATTGCACATGTATACACATACTAATAAAATATCAAATGTTCTTGAATGGGATAAAGAATAAGGTAAACAGTAAGGCAGATTATCTGAAAATAAATGAAGCAAATTATCTAACCCTCCATCACCCCCAAAATAATACTCTGTGGGCAGCAGACTTTCTACATTACTAAATATTTTAAGGGAATTGATTTAGCCCATTTGGACTGCCATAGACAGGTTCTGATCCAAGCTAGTGACATAGGAGTCCCTGGAACTCACTTCCTCCCATGGATACATCAATTCTACATCTACACACAGAACAATTCTCTTTGAAAGAAATCCAGAAAGTAGCTGAGCAACTCTTACACATCAGGTGAACAAGGAAATATCCACATCACCCACTTTGAAATGGTAGGAAAGGCTGAGGCACACTCTTGCTATTAACCCCACCCCTGGCATAGTCTAATAGAATCTGGAAGGAGCTCGCAAATCCCAGCTTCTCCCTGAAGAAGGAAGTGTTTGGAGTCAATAACTACAGCCCGCAATTTAAAGACTTCCACCTAAGGGATGGGATCCCAAACACCTAGTTTGAAAAGTCAACAAAGCTTGTGTTGATAAGAACCATAAGAGTATAGAAAACACAGAAGCAGTTTTAAGGGCTTCTGAGGACTATCCTCTCAGGGTTTTGCACAGAATGAACAGGCAGAAATCACCTATCTCTCAGTCTTACCTCTGAAGCTTATTTTCATTCTTTAAAAGCTGCTGCCCAGGGCCAGGTTATTAATTTAGCAGGCATAAAGGGACTGACTGTGATTCACTCTGGAGACTGGGGAAGCCAGCAGATACCATCTTTATCTTCTCATGAGATCCCTATATAAATTGCCTGTATCTCCCTTGAAGGAGTTGTATATACATCTGGCACTCCTGCATTTATGGCTGCCACCCAAAGAGTGAACCCTTGTATTGTCTGGCTGTGATAACTAAAGGTCCTTGCATTTATGATTCCCACAGAACTGTAGCAAACAAAGAAACATTTATTACTGGATGCAGGAGCACTGCCCTCCCACCCCAAGCTGTAGATATAGGCCCAGTACTTACTAAACTTATTAAAGACAGAGCAGAAAATAAAGCTCTTCTCTCAGTTTCTCCTTAGAAGATCCCTAACCATATATTTCAACAGCCACTGTCTGAGGGTCTGACACCCAATCAACCTTTATATATGTGCTGACTGTGATCCTCCCTTTGGGGATACTGACAGGTCTTGGCACATCCTCAACTACTGGAAGCCACTAAGAACAAAGAGGACAGCTCGAACAAGCACAAAGATTTGAAATACAAACAATAATTCAAGGCAGTCTGAAAAGTAGGGCTTATCTCTCACATGAGACAACTTCATCAAGGCTTCAACATGGATTTTTTTTTAATCTAATGCACAGAAATAAACACAGAGTGACATGGAAAATGAAAAAAACAGAAGAATATGTTCCAAACAAAAGAACAAGATAAAAACTCCAAAACTAGACTTGAATGAAATACATGATTAACAGCTCAAAATAATGGTCATAAAGATGCTCATTGAAACCAGGAGAACAGTGCATCAACAAAGTAAAAATTTCAACAAAGAGATAGAAAATATAAGAAAGTACCAAACATAAATCATGGAGCTGAAGAATATAATAACTGAAATTAAAAATTCAATAAAGAGTTTCAACAGCCTAGATCAAGTAGAAAAAAAGGATCAACAAGGTCAAAGACAAGATAGTGGACTTCATCCAATCAGAGGAGCAAAAAGAAAAAAACAAGAAAACAAGTGAAGATAGCTTAAGGGACTTATGGGATACACCAACTGAACCAATATATACAGTATTGGGCTCTAGAAGGAGAAGAGAGAGAAAAAAAGGATAGAAAACTTATTTAAAGAGATAGTGGCTGAAAACTTCCCTGACCTGGAGAAAGAAACAGACATCAGATCCAGGAAGCCCAGAGTGCTCCAAAGAAAATGAATCTGAAGGGACCCACAACAAGAAACATTATAATTGAATTGTCAAAAGTTAAGACAAGGAGAGAATCTTAAAATCTATAAGAAAAAAACAAATTGTTATATACAAGTTCCAGTCCCCATAAGACTATTAGCAGATTTTTCAGCAGAAATTTTGCAGACCAGAAGGAAGTGACAATATATTCAAAGAACTGAATGAAAATAAACTGCTAACCAAAATATTCCACATGGTAAATTTGTTCTTCAGAATTGAAGGAAAAGTAGTTTTCCAGACAAGCAAAAGATGAAGGAGTCCATCACCACTAGACCATCCTTGCAAGACATGTTAAAGGAAGTTCTTCAAGCTGAAATAAAAGGACTCTAATTAACAACTGAAAAACCTCAGAGAGTAAAGATATATATACACATACACACACACAACATTCACAATAATTTTGTAATGATGGAGAGCAAATCAATTATATATCTAGTATGAAGGTTAAAAGATGGAAGTATTAAACATAACCATAATTACAATACTTTGCTAATTGATATACAAGGTGAAAGATGTAAATTTTCACATCAAAAACATTAAATGTGGGGAGAGAATACAAAAGTAAAACATTAGTATGGGTTCAAAATTATTTGTTTAAGATAGACATAAATATAAGATTTTTTTGTAAACTTCATGATAAACATAAAGTAAAAAACTATTGTAGATACACAAAGAATAAAAAAAAAAAGAAATCTAAGCATACCACAACAACAAAAAATCATCAAATCAAAAGGGAAGAGAAAGAAAAAAAAAAAAAAGAAAAGCACAAACAAATTACAAAACATCCAGAAACAATCAACAAAATGGCAATAGTAAGTCCGTACCTATTAATAATTACTTTAAATGTAAATGGACTGTGTTCTCCAATCAAAAGACTTAGAGTAGCTGAATGGATAAAAAAGGCCCAACTCTGTGCTGCCACAGAGACTCACTTCAGTTTTAAGTACATTTACAGGTTGAAAGTGAACAGATGGAAAATGGTATTCCATGCAAATGGAAACTGAAAGAGAGAAGGAGTAGCTGTAGTTATATCTGAAAAAATAGACTTAAGTAGACTTAAGACCAGTGACTGTGATAAGAGACAAAGAAGGTCATTACATAATGATAAAGGGGTCAATTCAACAAGAAGACATACCATATGTAAATATATATGCAACTAAGATAGGAACACCAAATATATAAAGCAAATAATCTTAACATGTCTGAAGGGAGAAAGAGACAGCAATACAAAACCAGTAGAGGACTTCAATACTCCACTTTCAATGATGGATAGATTATTGAAAGACAAATTCAATAAAGAAACATTGAGTTTATACTACATATTAGACCAGACGCACCTAGCAGACATTTACAGAACATTTCATCCAACAGCAACAGAATACGCATTTTTCTGAAGTACACATGGAACATTCTCTGAGGTAGCTCATATGTTAGGCCACAAAACAAGCATTAATAAATTTGAGAAGATTGGAATCATGTTGAGCATCTCCTCTAACCACAATGGTATGAAACTAGAAATCAATTAGAAGAAAACTAGAAAATTGATAACTGTGGAGATTAAACAACATGCTCCAGAGCAACCAAATGGTCATTAAGGAAATCAAAAGGGAAATCAAAAAATATTTGAAACAACCAAAATGGAAACACAATGTACCAATTGTCTGGAATGCAGCAAAAGCAGTTGTAAAAATGAAGATTATAGTGATAATAAATTAACTCAAACAACCTAACTTTACACCTCCATAAACAAGAAAAAGAGCAAACTAACACCAAATTTAGTAGCAGGAAGAAAATAACAAAGGTCATTGTGGAACTAGGTGAAATAGAGACTAAAGAGACAATAGAAAAGATCAATGAAACTAAGAACTGGTATTTTGAAAAAATAAACTTGACAAACCTTTAGCTAGACTAACCAAGAGAAAAAGAGGACACCAGTAAACAAAATTAAAAGTGAGAAAAGAGACATTACATCTGATAACACACAAATACAAATGTTCTTAAGAGACTGCCAAGAACAATTATGTGCCAATAAATTTAACAACTTAGAAACACCAATAAATTGCTAAAAATAAATCCTACCAAGACTGCATCATGAAGAAACAGAAAATATGGACAGACTACTAGTAAGGACATTGAGTCAGTAATCAAAACCTCCCAACAAACAAAAGTACAGGACCAGATGGCTTCACTGGTAAATTCTACCAAACATATAAGGAATTAACAGCAACTCTCTCAACTCTTTCAAATAATAGGAGAGGAAGAAACATCTCCAAACTCAGTTTACAAGGCCAGCATTACCCTGATATCAAAATCAGAAAAGGACACTACAAGAAAAGAGAATACAGACCAATATCCCTGATGAATATAGATGCAAAAACATCAAAAATAATAAAATACTTAGGAATGAATTTATCCAAGGAGGTCAAAAATTTTACACTGAAAATCTATGATATTGATGAAAGAAATTGAAAAAGACATAACTAAGTGGAAAGCTATTTCATGCTTATGGATCAGAGGAATTAATATTGTTAAAAATCCATACTACCAAAAGCAGCATACAGATTCAATGCAATGCTTATCAAAATTCCAATGACATTTTTCACAGAAAAGCAATCCTAAAATTGTATGAAACTGCAAAAGACCCTGAAGAGCCCAAACAATATTGGGAAAGATGAGCAAAGGAGGAGGAATCACACTTCCTAATTTTAGATTGTATGATAAATCTATACTGTAGTAATCAAAACACCATAGTATTGACATAAAATAGATACATATATAAATAGAACATGATAGAGAGTCCAGAAATAAGTCCATGCACATATGTTCAATTAATTTATAACAAAGGAGCCAAGAATATGCGACAGGAAAAAGATAGTCTCTTCAATAAATGGTGTTCAGAAAAGTGACATCCACATGCAAAATAATAAAAAGGGACCCCCATCTTACACCACCCACAAAAGTTAACTGGAAATGGATTACATACTTTAATTTAAGACTTGAAACAATAAAACTCCTAAAAGAAAGCATAGGAAGTAAAAGCATAGGAAGTAAGCTCCTTGGCAATTATTTTTGGGAGTTGCCACCAAAAACAAAGGCACAAAAAACCCAACAAAACAAATAAACAAATCAGACAACTTCAAACTAAAAAGCTCCTGCACAGCAAATGAAACCATCAACAAAATGAAAAGGCAACCTATAAAATTGGAGAAAGTATTTGCAAATTATATATCTGATAAGGGACTAATATCCAAAATATAAAAACATTCACAATTCAATAGCAAAAATAAGACAATCTGCTATATAGGCAGAGGAAATGAATAGACATTTTTCCAAAGAAGACATACAATAGTCCACAAGTACCTGAAAAGATGCTCAACATCACTAATCAGTGGGGAAATTCAAATCATACCACATTCACTTCACTCCTATTAGAATGACTGTCATCAAACAAGGCAAGGTACTGCAAGTGTTGGCAAGGGTGTGAACAAATAGGAATCCTTGTGTACTGCTGTGAAGAATGTATATTGGTACAGTCACCATTGAAAATAATATGGAGTTTTCTCAAAAAATTAAAAGTAGAACTACCATATGATCCAGCAATTCCACTCTGGGTAACCATATCCAAAGGAAATGAAAACAGTATATCAAAGAGATATCTGCTCTCCCATGTTCATTATATCGTTATTCACAAAAGCCAAGATATGGAAACTTGAGTGTCCATCAACTGATGAATGGATAAAGGAGGTATGATATATCTATACAGTGGGATATTATTCAACCCTGAGAAAGAACTAAGTCCTGCCATTTTTTGGCAACATTGATCACCCTTGATAACATTATATTAAGTGAAATAAGCTAGAAAGAAAAAGACAAATATTGATGGTATCATTTATATATGGAATCTAAAAAAAATATGTCACACTCACAGAAACAGTGAGTAGAATAGTGGTTGCTGGGGCTGAGAGTTGGGGAAATTGAGGGATTTGGGGGAAAGAGTACAAACTTTCAGCTGTAAGGTAAATAAGTTCTGAGTATCTAAGTATATAACAAGGTGACTATAGTCAACAACACTATTTGTGTAACTGAAATTTGCTAAGAGTAGAACTTTAACATTCTCATACACACACACAAGAGATAAATATATAAGGTAATGGATATATTAATTAACTAGTTGTGAGGAATCCTTTCACAATCAACTCATCATAATGTATGCTTAAAATATCTTACAATTTTATTTTCAATTATACCTCAATAAAGCTGGAAAAAAGAAACACCAGAAACTAGGTGATTTATTAACAACAGAAATGTATTCCTCACAGTTCTGGAGGCTGGAAGTCCAAGTTCAGGGTACCACCATATTATATTCCCACCAATAGTATACAAGGGTTGCAATTTCACTACATCCTCAGCAACACTTGTTATTATGTATTCTATAATGCAAAAATATTTGTTTTAAATTACATGGGTGGAATATTTATCATTTATTTTGCTGTTTTATATAAACATTAGTATATTAAAGTTATAAACTTCTATTTTGTAACAGCAAATCCAGATTTTTTTAAGTATTTTATTCAAGTATAGTTGATTTGCAATGTTGTGTTAATTAGCAAATCCTGAATTTTTGTCATTATAGCTATGTTTGAATGTGTCCTCCCAAAATTTGTAGGTTGAAATACTAATGCCCAAGATGATTATATTAGGCAATGGGCCCTTGGAAGATGGTTGGGTCATAAGGGTGAAGTAATCATGAAAAAAGGACCCTACAGAGTTCCCTAACCCCTTCTACCATGGGAGGACATAGGAAGGAATTGGCAGTTTGCAAACTTAAAGAAAGTTCTCACCAGAACCAAATTATTTATCCTCTACACATATAAGAAATATATAATGTCCATCATCTCAAGCTCTCTTTATACATCAACCTGATAACAACCTGATCACTCTCTACCTTTGTTGGAGAGTAACAGTATTGTAATTTTTTTTTCAAATAACAATCTCTGTTTCTTATTTATTTATTTATTTTAAACATCTTTATTGGAGTATAATTGCTTTACAATGGTGTGTTAGTTTCTGCTTTATAACAAAGTGATTCAGTTATACATACACATATGTCCCCGTATATCTTCCCTCTTGCATCTCCCTCCCTCCCACCCTCCCTATCCCACCCCTCTAGGTGGTCACAAAGCACCGAGCTGATCTCCCTGTGCTATGTGGCTGCTTCCCACTAGCAATCTATTTTATGTTTGGCAGTGTCTATATGTCCATGCCACTCTCTCACTTTGTCCCAGCTTACCCTTCCCCCTCCCCATATCCTCAAGTCCCTTCTCTACTAGGTCTGTGTCTTTAAATCTGTCTTGCCCCTAGGTACTTCAAGACCATTTTTTTTCCTTTTTTTTTTTTTTTTACTTAGCTTCCATATATATGTGTTACCATATGGTATTTGTTTTTCTCTTTCTGACTTAACTTCACTTTGTATGAAAGACTCTAGGTCCATCCACCTCCTTACAAATAACTCAATTTTGTTTCTTTTTTTGGCTGAGTAGTATTCCATTGTATATATGTGCCACATCTTCTTTATTTATTCACCTGTTGATGGACACTTAGGTTGCTTCCTTGTCCTGGCTATTGTAAATAGAGCTTCAGTGAACATTTTGGTACATGACTCTTTTGGAATTATGGTTTTCTCAGGGTATATGTCCAGTGGTGGGATTGCTGGGTCGTATAGTAGTTCTATTTTTAGTTTTCAAAGGAACCTCCAAACTATTCTCCATAGTGGCTGTATCAATTTACATTCTCATGAACAGTACAAGAGGGTTCCTTTTTCTCCACACCCTCTCCAACATTTATTGTTTGTAGATTTTTTTGATGATGGCCATTCTGATCAGTGTGAGATGATATTTCATTGTAGTTTTGATTTGCAATTCTCTAATGATTAATGATGTTGAGCATTCTTTCATGTGTTTGTTGGCAATCTGTATATCTTTTTTGGAGAAATGTCTATTTAGGTCTTCTGCCCATTTTTGGATTGGGTTGTTTGTTTTGTGGATATTGAGCTGCATGAGCTGCTTGTAAATTTTGGAGATAATCCTTTGTCAGTTGCTTCATTTACAACTATTTTCTCCCATTCTGAGGGTTGTCTTTTCGTATTGTGTATGGTTTCCTTTGCTGTACAAAAGCTTTGAAGCTTCATTTGGTACCATTGGTTTATTTTCATTTTTATTTCCATTTCTCTAGGAGGTGGGTCAAAAAGGATCTTGCTGTGATTTATGTCAAAGAGTGTTCTGCCTATGTTTTCTTCTAAGATTTGATAGTGTCTGGCCTTACATTTAGGTCTTTAATCCATTTAGAATGTATTTTTTTTTGTATGGTGTTAAGGAGTGTTCTAATTTCTTTCTTTTACATGTAGCTGTCCAGTTTTCCCAGCATTACTTATTGAAAAAGCTGCCTTTTCTCCACTGTATAGTCTTGCCTCCTTTATCAAAGTTAAGGTGACCATGTGTGCATGGGTTTATCTCTGGGCTTTCTATCGTGTTCCATTGATCTGTATTTCTGTTTTTGTGCCAGTACTATACTGTCTTGATTACTGTAGCTTTGTAGTGTAGTCTGAAGCCTGGGAGCCTGATTCCTCCAGCTCCATTTTTCTTTCTCAAGATTGCTTTGGCTATTCGGGGTCTTTTGTGTGTCCATACAAATTGTGAAACATTTTTTTCTAGTTCTGTGAAAAATGCCAGTGGTAGTTTGATAGGGATTGCATTGAATCTGTAGATTGCTTTGGGTAGTAGAATCATTTTCACAGGGTTGATTTTTCCAATCCAAAAACATGGTATATCTCTCCATCTATTTGTGTAATCTTCAATCTATTTCATCAGTGTCTTATAATTTCCTGTATAGAGGTCTTTTTTCTCCTTAGGTAGGTTTATTCCTAGGTATTTTTTTTCTTTTTGTTGCAGTGGTAAATGGGGGTGTTTTCTTAATTTCTACTTCAGATTTTTCATCCGTAGTGTATAGGAATGCAAGAGATTTCTGTGCATTCATTTTGCATCCTGCTACTTTAGCAAACTCATTGATTAGCTCTAGCAGTTTTCTGGTAACATCTTTAGGATTCTCTATGTATAGATTCATGTCATCTGCAAACAGTAACAGCTTTACTTCTTCTTTTGCAATTTGGATTCCTTTTATTTCTTTTTCTTCTCTGATTGCTGTGGCTAAAACTTCCAAAACTATGTTGAATAAGAGTGGTGAGAGTGGGCCACTTTGTCTTCCTCCTGTTCTTAGTGGAAATGGTTTCAGTATTTCACCATTGAGGACGATGCTGGCTGTGAGTTTGTCATATATGGCTTTTATTATGTTGAGGAAAGTTCCCTCTTTGCCTACTTCTGGAGGGTGTTTTATCATAAATTGGTGCTGAATTTTGTCAAAAGCTTTTTCTGCATCTATTGAGATGATTGTATGTATTTTCTTCTTCAATCTGTTAATATGGTGTATCACATTGATTGATCTGAGTGTATTGAAGAATCCTTGCATTCCTGGGAGAAACCCAACTTGATCATGGTGTATGATCCTTTTAATGTGCTATTGGACTCTGTTTGCTAGTATTTTGTTGAAGATTTTTCCATCTATGTTCATCAGTGATATTGATATGTTCATCAGTGCTATTGGCAACCCGCTCAGCAGGGGTCCCTCTTTCTTTGTAACATCTTTGTCTGGTTTTGGTATCAGAGTGACGGTGGCATTGTAGAATGAGTTTGGGAGTGTTCCTCCCTCTGCTATATTTTGGAAGAGTTTCAGAAGGATAGGTGTTAGCTCTTCTGTAAATTTTAATAGAATTCACTTGTGAAGCCATCTGGTCCTGGGCTTTTGTTTGTTGGAAGATTTTATATCACAGTTTCAATTTCAGTGCTTTTGATTGATTGGTCTGTTCATATTTTCTATTTCTTCCTGGATCAGTCCTGGAAGGTTGTGCATTTCTAAAAATTTGTCCATTTCTTCCAGGTTGTCCATTTTACTGACATATATTTACTTGTAGTAATCTCTCATGATCCTTTTTATTTCTGCAGTGTCAGTTGTTACTTCTTTTTGATTTCTAATTCTACTGATTTGAGTCTTCTCCATTTTTTCTTGATGAGTCTGGCTAATGGTTTATCAATTTTGTTTATCTTGTCAAAGAACCAACTTTTAGTTTTATTGATCTTTGCTATCATTTCCTTAATTTCTTTTTCATTTATTTCTGATCTGAACTTTATGATTTTTTTCCCTCAGGTAACTTTGTTTTCTTCTTCTTTTTTTTCTTCTTTCTCTAATTGCTTTAGGTGTAAGGTTAGGTTGTTTATTTGAGGTGTTTCTTGTTTCTTAAGGTAGGATTGTATTGCTATAAACTTCCCTCTTAGAACTGCTTTTGCTGCATCCTATATGTTTTGGGTCGTCGTGTTTTCATTGTCATTTGATTATAGGTATTTCTGGATTTCCTCTGTGATTTCTTCACTGGTCTCTTTGCTATTAAGTAGTGTATTGTTTAACCTACAAGTGTTTTTATTTTTTAGAGATTTTTTCCTGTAATTGATATCTAGTCTCATAACATTGTGGTTGGAAAAGATACTTGATACAATTTCAATTTTCTTAAATTTACCAAGGCTTGATTTGTGATCCAGGTTATGGTATATCCTGGAGAATGTTCCATGAGCACTTGAGAAGAAAGTGTAATCTGCTCTTTTGGAATGGAATGTCCTATAAATATCAATTAAGTCCATCTTGTTTAATGTATCACTTAAAACTTGTGTTTCCTTATTTATTTTCATTTTGGATGATCTGTCCATTGGTGAAAGTGGGGTGTTAAGTGCCATACTATGACTGTGTTACTGTTGATTTCTGCTTTTATGGCTGTTAGTATTTGCCTTATGTATTGAAGTGCTCCTATGTTGGGTGCATAAATATTTACAATTGTTATATCTTCTTCTCGGATTGATCCCTTGATCATTATGCAGTGTCCTTCTTTATCTCTTGTAATTGTCTTTGTTTTAAAATTGTCTATTTTGTCTGATATGAGAATTGCTACTCCAGCTTACTTTTGATTTTCATTTGCATGGAATATCTTTTTCCAACCATTCACTTTCAGTCTGTATGTGTCCCTAGGTCTGAGGTGAGTCTCTGTAGACAGCATATATATGGGTCCTGTTTTTATGTCCATTCAGCCAGTGTATGTCTTTTGGCTGGAGCATTTAATCCCTTTACTTTTTTTTTTTTTTCAGTACGTGGACCTCTCACTGTTGTGGCCTCTCCCATTGTGGAGCACAGGCTCCGGACATGCAGGCTCAGTGGCCATGGCTCACGGGTCCAGCCACTCCGCGGCATGTGGGATCTTCCCGGACCGGGGCATGAACCCGTGTTCCCTGCATCAACAGGCGGACTCTCGACCACTGCACCACCAGGGAAGCCCTAATCCATTTACTTTTAAGGTAATTATCAATATGTATGTTCCTGTTACCATTTTCTTAATTGTTTTAGGTTTATTATTGTAGGTCATTTCCTTGTCTTGTGTTTCCTGCCTAGAGAGTCCCTTTAACTTTTGTTGTATGGCTGGTTTTGTGTTGCTGAATTCTCTTTGCTTTTGCTTGTCTGCAAAGGTTTTAGTTTCTCTGTCAAATACGAATGAGATCCTTGCTGGGTAGACTAATCGTGGTTGTAGATTTTTCTCCTTCATCAGTTTAAATGTATCCTGCCACTCCCTTCTGGCTTGGAGAGTTACTGATGAAAGATCAGCTGTTAACCTTATAGGGATTCCCTTTTGTGTTATTTGTTGTTTTTCCCTTGCTGCTTTTAATATTTTTTCTTTGTATTTAATTTTTGTAGTTTGATTAATATGTGTATTGGTGTGTTTCTCCTTGGATTTATCCTGTATGAGACTCTCTATGCTTCCTGGACTTGATTAACTCTTTCCTTTCCCATATTAGGGAATTTTTCAACTATAATCTCTTCAAATATTTTCTCAGTCCCTTTCGTTTTCTCTTCTTCTGGGACCACTATAATTCAAATATTGGTGTGTGTAATGTTGTCCCAGAGGTCTCTGAGACTGTCCTAGATTCTTTTCATTCTTTTTTCTTTATTCTGCTCTGCAGTAGTTATTTGCACTATTTTATCTTCCAGGTCACTTATCCGTTCTTCTGCCTCAGTTATTCTTCTATTGACCCTTCTAGAGATTTTTAAATTTCATTTATTGTAGTGTTCTTCATTGTTTGTTTGCTCTTTAGTTCTTCTAGGTCCTTGTTAAATGTTTCTTGTGTTTTCTCCATTCTGTTTCCAAGATATTGGATCATCTTTACTAACAATTATTTTGAATTCTTTTTCAAGTAGACTGCCTATTTCCTCTTCATTTGTTAGGTCTGGTTGGTTTTTACTTTGCTGCTACATCTGCTGTGTGTTTCTCTGTCTGCTCATTTTGCTTAACTTACTGTGTTTGGGGTCTCCTTTTCTCAGGCTGCAAGTTCGTAGTTCCCATTGTTTTTGGTGTCTGTCCCCAGTGGGTAAGGTTGGTTCAATGTGTTGTGTAGGCTTCCTGGTGGAGGGGACTAGGGCCTGTGTTCTGGTGGATGAGGCTGGATCTTGTCTTTCTGGTTGGCAGGTCCATGTTTGGTGGTGTGTTCTGGGGTTTCTGAGGCCTTATTATGATTTTAGGCAGCCTCTCTGCTAAAGGATGGGGTTGTGTTCCTGTCTTGTTAGTTGTTTGGCATAGGGTGTCCAGCACTGTAGCTTGCTGGTCATTGTGTGGAGCTGGGTCTTGGCATTGAAATGGAGATCTCTAGGAGATTTTCACCATTTGATATTACATGGAGCTGAGAGGTCTCTTCTGAACCAGTGTCCTGAACTTGGCTGTCCCACCTCAGAGCCACAGGCCTGATGCCTGGCTGGAGCATCAATAGCCTGTCATCCACACAACTCAGAATAAAAGGGAGAAAAAATAGAAAGAAAGAAAGAAGAAGATAAAGTAAAATAAAATAAAGTAAAATAAAGTTATTAAAATAAAAAATATTTATTAAATTTTTTTTAAAGTTATAAAAATTAAAAAAAAAAAAGAAAGGAAGAAACACAGAAGAGAGCAACCAAACCAAAAAACAAATCCACCAGTGATAACAAGTTTTGAAAACTATACTAAAAAAAATAAAAATAAAAAGGTAAAACAGACAGACAGAACCCTAGAACAAATGGCAAAAGCAAAGCTATACAGACAAAATCACACACAGAAGCATACACATACACACTCACAAAAAGAGAAAAAGGGAAGAAAATTTATATATTGTTTCTCCCAAAGTCCACCTCCTCAATTTGTGACGATTTTTTTCTATTCAGGTATTCCACAGATGCAGGGTACATCAAGTTGATTGTGGAGATTTAATCCACTGCTCCTGATGCTGTTGGGTTTAATTTCCATTTCTCTTCTTTGTTCTCACAGCTCCTATGGTTCAGCTTTGGATTTGGCCCTGTCTCTGTGTTTAGGTTGCCTGAGGGCATCTCTTCTTTGCTCAGACAGGAGAGGGTTAAAGGAGCAGCTGATTCGGTGGCTCTGGCTCACTCAGGCTGGGGGGATGGAGGTGCACAGAGTGTGGGGCTAGCCTGCTGGTGGCAGAGGCAGGTGTTTTGTTGCACCAGCCTGAGGTCCACCATGTGTTCTTCCAGGGAAGTTGTCCCTGGATTATGGGACCCTGGCAGTGGTGGGCTGCACAGGCTTCTGGGAGGGGAGATATGGAGAGTGTCCTGGGCTTGCACACAGGCTTCTTGGTGGCAGCAGCAGAAGCCTTAGCATCCCATGCCTGTCTCTGGGGTCTGCACTGATTGCTGCGGCTCACACCCGTCTCTGGAGCTCCTTTTAGTGGCACTCTTAATCTCCTCTCCTTGTGTACCAAGAAACAAAGAGGCAAGAAAATGTCCCTTGCCTCTTCGGCAGATCCAGACTTTTTCCCGGACTCCCTCCCGGCTAGCCATGGTGCACTAACCCCTTCAGGCTGTGTTCATGCAGCCAACCCCAGTCCTCTTGCTGGGCTCTGACCTCCAAAGCCCGAGCCTCAGCTCTCAGCCCCTGTCCACCCCAGTGGTTGAGAAGACAAGCCTCCCGGGCTGGTGAGTGCTGGTCGGCACCCATCCTCTGTGTGGAAATCTCTCTGCTTTGCCCTCCCCACTCCTGTTTCTGCGCTCTCCTCCATGTCTCCAAAGCTTACCACCTCCGCCACTCAGTCTCCACCCATGAAGGGGCTTCCTAGTGTGTGGAAACATTTCTTCCTTCACAACTCCCTCCCACTGGTGCAGGTCCCATCCCTATTCTTTTGTCTCTGTTTTTTCTTTTGCCCTACCCAGGTACATGGGGAGTTTCTTGCCTTTTAGAAGGTCTGAGGTCTTCTGCCAGTGTTCAGTAGGTGTTATGTAGGAGTTGTTCCACATATAGATGTATTTCTGATGTGTTTGTGGGGAGGATGGTGATCTCCATTTCTTACTCTTCTGCCATCTTGAAGCTCTGCCTTGGATCTGTCCTCGGAGCTGCAGCTTCCCCGGAGGTGCCTGGAATCCACACCTGACTGAAGGAAGCCAAGAGAAAGCCCCTGACCTGGACTGCACCCTCCCCGTCCTCTGCAAGCCACCCAGCTGCTATCTGCACCTGGCCAAGGAGACACGGTCTCCAGGGCAAGCTGAGCACCAGCCTCGTGCTCAGCTAGACCTCCTGGCCCACCACTGCCACTGCTGGGGAAGTCTGGAGCTGCCTGCCCGCTCACCTGCTCACCCAAGCCCAGTATTATAACTTTTAAAATAATCACTTCTTCCTTTCCTTTAGAATATTACTACCTTTGGCCATACAACCGATTTGCATTTCAAAAATTAGTTTCCATTTTTTAATTTTTGAACCTTAAGTAAATGAAGTCATGGAGTAAGTAGTCTTCTACTTACATGTATATATTCATATATGTTGTTTTGTTTGAATGTAGTTTGTGTATCATAATCCAGTATCTCATATGACATAATTTACTTATCCATTTGCCTATCTATGAACATTTGAGTTGCTTCCTTCCTGTAGCTATGGTGAGTAATATACTTCTACAACCTCTTCCAGTGAGCACAAGCAGATATTTCTGTAAGGTAGGTAGCAAATAGAATTGTCATTTGATTATGGAGAGAGTTGAATGTCTTTTTATATTTTTCCAGGCCCCTTAGATTTTCACATTTTAAGAGCCTTTTCAAGACTTTTTTGCATTTTTCTCCATTGGATTGTATGCATTTTACTTAAGGAGTTATAGATTTTCTTTTTAAGTCCATTCTAAATAAGAACCTTTGTCAATTTCTTGTGTTACAAATACTGTCTCCCACTCAATAGTTTGTCAGTTTTCCATGTTAATAGAGTTTATGATCATTAGAAGTTCTTAATTTTAATGTTAGGAAATTTACCAATATTTTTCTATAAGGAAGTATATTTATTATTTTTTTAATCTTTTTCTATACCCCAGTTTCAAGAATATATTTTAATATTATGTCTGCAATTCAACTGGAATAGATTTTTATTTATGATATAGTATACTCCCAATTTTATTCTTTTCCATGGGTACACCAATTTTCCAAATACAATTTGTAAAAACATGGTCCTTTCTCCACTGGTTCAATACCATCTTTTAAATTAATGACTATTCCTATATGTATTGATCTGTTTCTAGTCTCTCTTTACTGTTCATCTGGTTTTTATTTAGCTTTCAACCTTACCACGGTCTTTCAATAATTTTACTTTACCAATCAGGTCTCCAAATCTATTTTTTATCTTTAAGAATACCTTGGATTTTCTTAAATCTTTATATTACAGATTCAATTTGTCATCTTTAATGGAAGATTAAATTCAGCCTTTGGCTGAGATGAAATATGAAATATATGCTGGTGCTAAATGACAACAAGCATCAGAACAAAGATTTCAGGTTTTTCTGGCTTTTTTGTTTTGGCTGGGTCACTTTCCATAGGAATACAGTTTGGTGTAATTATTTGTGTATTTTATTTCATTTTTTTATTTATAAATGTAAGTGATTAATTAAAACTAAGTATTCATAATATAGATTATATAAGCCAAATCTATTTACCTGCCCTATTTATTTATCTATCCTTTCATCCATCATCCACACATATACATATATATGCATACATTTATATGTGTTGTACAAGTATATAATATAAATAACAACAGTTATATCACATTATATTCGTGTGCCTATACCCATCTATAATAAACATATACTATATATATTCATTGTACATGCATAAACAGTAGATAGATAGATAGATAGCTAACAGATAGATATATAGAAGTATTTAGACATGCCCTGGTGACTTTTCATCACATTTGTAATCTCATACATATTTAAAGTCATTAAAATTGTATTCAAGTGTGACTAATAAAAAATAAGATAATAACAAGTGTTATTCATGATGTAGAGAAATTGCAACCCTTGTAAACTATTGGTGGGAATAAAATATGGTGCAGCCATTATGGAAAACAGGACGGTGGTTCCACCAAAAAAACAAACAAACAAACAACACCAAAAAAACCTAAACATAGAATTGCTATTAGATCCAGCAATTCCACAGGTGTATACCCAAAAGAATTGAAAGCAGGGTCTTAAGGAGATATTTGTACACTCATTTTCAGAGCAGCATTATTCACAATAGCTAAAAGATAGAGGCAACTTAAGTGTTCATTAATGGATGAATGAATAAGCAAAAGGGGGTGAATATATACATACATAATAAATACACCATCTGGAATATTATTCAACCTTTAAAAAGAAGGAAATTCTGACAAATGCTACAACATGGAAGGACCTTGAAAACAGTATTCTAAGTTGGTTAAGCCAGTCATAAAAAGGCAAATATTGTATGCTTTCACTTTGAGGTACTTAGAATAGTCAAATTCATAGAGATGGAAAGCAGAATAATGACCAGGGGAGGAAGGAATGGGAATTGTTTAGAGTTTCAGTTTTGCAAAAAGAGTTTTAGAGATTTGTTGCATAGTGATGTGAATGTACTTAACACTACTGAACTGCACACTTAAAAACAATAAAGATGGAAGTTTTATGCTACACATATTTTACAACATTAAAATTTTTAAAAATATGTTCAGAAAAGAAAATTACAGGCCAATATCAATGATGAACATAAACACAAAAATCTTCAACAAAATACTAGCAAACAGAATCCAACAACACATTAAAAGGGTAATACACTATGATCAAATGGGATTTATCCCAGGGATGCAAGGATTCTTCAATATATGCAAATCAATCAATGTGATACACCATATTATTAACAAATTGAAGAATAAAAACAGTATGATCAACTCAATAGATGCAGAAAAAGCTTTTGACAAAATTCAACATCATTTATGATAAAAACTTTCCAGAAAGTGGGCATAGAGAGAATGTACCTCAACATAATAAAGGTCAAATATGCCAAAATCATAGCCAACATCGTTCTCAATGGTGAAAACCTGAAAGTATTTCCTCTGAGATTAGGAACAAGGCAAGGTTGCCCACTCTCACCACTATTATTCAACATAGTTTTGGAAGTCCTAGCCATGGCAAAAAGAAGAAAAAGAAAAGGAATGCAAATTGTAAAAGAAGAAGTAAAACGGTCACCATTTGCAGATGTCATGATACTCTACATAGAAAACCCTACAGATGCTACCAGAAAACTACTAGAGCTCATCAATGAATTTGGTAAAATTGAAGGGTATGAAATTAATACACAATCTGTTGCATTCCTATACACTAACAATGAAAGATCAGAAAGAGAAATTAAGGAAACAATCTCATTTACCATTGCAACAAAAAGAATAAAATACCTAGGAATAAACCTACCCAAGAAGGTAAAAGACCTGTACTCAAAAAGTATAAGACACTGATGAAAGAAATCAAAGAAGACACAAACAGATGGAGAAATATACCATGTTCTTGGATTGGAAGAATCAATATTGTGAAAATTACTATACTGCCTAAAGTAATCTACAGATTCAGTGCAATCCCTTTCAAACTACCAATGGTATTTTTCACATAATTAGAACAAAATATTTTACAATTTGTATGGAAACACAAAAGACCCCAAATAGCCAAAACAATATTGAGAAAGAAAAACGGAGCTGGATGAATCAGGTTCCCCAACCTCAGACTATACTACAAAGCTACAGTAATCAAGACTGTATGATACTGGCACAGAAAAAGAAATATAGATCAGTGGAACAGGATAGAAAGGCCAGAGATAAACCCACACACCTATGGTCATGTAATCTATGACAAAGTAGGTAAGAATATACAATGGAGAAAAGACAGCCTCTTCATTAAGTGGTGCTGGGAAGACTGGACAGCTACATGTAAAAGAACGAAATTAGAGCATTCCCTAACACCATATACAAAAATAAACTTGAAATGGATTAAAGACCTAAATATAAGGCTGGACAGTCTAAAACTCTTAGAGGAAAACATAGGCAGAGCACTCTGACATAAATTGCAGCAAGATCCTTTTTGACACACCTTCTAGAATAATGAAAATAAAAACAAAAATAAACAAATGGGACCTAAGTAAACTTAAAAGCTTTTGCACAGCAAAGGAAACCATAAATGAGATGAAAAGACAACCTTCAGAATGGGAGAAAATATTTGCAAATGAAGCAACTGACAAGGGATTAATCTCCAAAATATACAAACAGCTCATGCAGCTCAATATCAAAAAAACCAAACAACCCAATCAAAAATTGGGCAGAAGACCTAAATAGACATTTCTCCAAAGAAGACATACAGATGGCCAACAAACACATGAAATGATGATCAACATCTCTAATTATTAGAAAAATCCAAATCAAAACTACAATGTTCACACATACGTTATCTTAATTAGGGAATTCCTATGTTGATATAGTAATAGTTCTTCTACTGGGTACCAAAGGTCCCTTTGATGGTTTTTTCTGTGTAGTGTAAAGTGATTCAGATATAGTCCTCAAAGTACAGTTGGTCCTTGAAAAATATGGACACAGGCCCTCCCCACAGTCAGAAATCTGCATACAGCTTATAGTTGGGCCTTCCCTATACACAGTTTGTCCATACCTGAATTCAAGATCTGCAGATAAAACCAACTGAGGATTGAGTTGTGCTGTAATATTTACTATTGAAAAAAATCTGCATGTAAGTGGACAAATGAGAATGGTTCAAGGGTCAACTCTATTGTATGCTTTGAATTCAATTCAAGTCACACTGTTCATGCTGAGTAAAGCCTGCTATTGAGGAAAATAATGTCATGATACAGTATAATATGATATGATATTGTCAAGGGAAATAATAAACCAATCTATAATAGAAATAAAAAAGAGTTTTATTTAAGCCAAGGTGAGGACTATAGACTGGGAGACACAGATAGAAGAAGCACTTGAACTGTGTCCCACTGAACTACGAAATGGGGGAGGCTTGTAAAGGCAAACCACAAAATTCCATAAGTTGTCAAGAATTATAATTGGAGCTGGCAGGAAGCAAAGGTGCTTGTTAAGCAAGGATTTGTTGGGTTCTGAAATGGTTGCATAGTTACAAAGGAGACACTGAGACCATAAGTTTGCTGCTGACAGCTGTTAGCGGATACTGTTTTGAGAAAGGCTGATGGTGTCCTTGAGTCTTAAACATAGTTCAGAAACTTCAAGTTCTCAGTAATGCAGAAACATGTCTGAAACCATATACACAATGGCCACCTGGCTCCGTCCTGAGTGCCTGAATCACTGTTATTCCACTTTAATTAATTAATTAATTAATTATTTTTTGCAGTACACGGGTCTCTCACTGTTGTGGCCTCTCCCATTGTGGAGCACAGGCTACGGACGCGCAGGCTCAGCGTCCATGGCTCACGGGCCCAGCCACTCCGCGGCATGTGGGATCTTCCCGGACCGGAGCACAAACCCATGTCCCCTGTATCGGCAGGCGGACTCCCAACCACTGCGCTACCAGGGAAGTCCTCCACTTTAACTTTTAAATGTGTTCTTTTCTTTAATGCTTAATGCAGATGTATAATGCATTTTTGACAGTGCACAAAACAGGCTGTTCTAGTTAGAATAAAGTTAAGGTAAATCATGTATAAGCCAGAATGACTTACCCATGTTTCAAAATGTGAAAATTTCTTCCATCAAAATGGTGTTATGTTAGTATCTGACTATTTACAGAAACCAAAACAGGTAATCCTTCTAAACATTTTAAGATATCTGGCTTCTACATGTCATAGTATTATTTTTTTTAATGTTTTTGATTCCTTCTTCAAGTGGCAATATTTACATCAGCTGCAGCCCTTCTACTATTTCTCAAATTGTGTGATGTTCCCAATCCAAATACTTTTCATTTTTTCCTTCTCTTTTGGAGTTTCTTTAAACTATTGAAAGCACCAAATGAACAAATACTATATTTGTTTTATCAATGGGTACCATTTCTCTGCAGAGCTAATGGAAATTCTTTTTTGGAATATGTATTCATGTATGTAATGGCAATTTCAATAATGCTTAATGAAAATCTTCTCCATCTATGACCCATAAATGATGAAATGCCTGGCACATTATCAACCTTATCTACTTCATGCATAGGGACTTTATTGTTGTGGTTTTTATATTATAATTAGTATCTTGGAATAGATTGGCAAACACACATGCCATATCTTCACCTGCATATTAATTCTGAGTCAAGGTAGTACAAAACAGAGACAATGAAAATACATCAAGACATTTAGCTAAAGTTTGTGCCAGCAGGGTTTTAACTGACCTAGTTACAAACAGTAAATTATTATTTTCAAGTTTTATGTCATAATGAGATTTCTCAACTTCACTTTATCTTGTCTCCTGAATACTTGTTGATTTACCTGTTATGTTAATGTTTCTAAAATATTACCATGTGGCCTAATCCCAACAATTTGAAGGAATTTTTAAAACCTGAACTCATTGTCCCATCTTCTTATTTCTAACTATTGAACTGCTAATTATATATTGCTATCTTGTGTTAGCTGGGATATTATTATATATTATTTAGTAATAATTGTACACAGTAAATAAAATTTTTACTGATCATCAAATTACTGATTATCAACATACTTGCTCAATTAGTTCTAAATCACCTGATGTTCTTTAAAGAAGTCTTTGCAAAATCTGAGTTTCAAAGGTCTTAAACCTTCATACAACCTGCCATACATGTCCTGTGAGGACGTGAGGGAATGAGAGTGATAGTAGTCACCTTCAGGTATAAGAACCACCATTAGGTATTTTTATATGGCCAGGATCAGGACTCTAGCCCAACAGCAAGACAAGGAGGTCAGGCCATCTTAACTTGATACTGATCCTTTGTTGACTTGGGCCCAATTCTCTCCATACTCCAGTGTGATTTTTCCTGAGTGTACACGGTAACTTCCCTACTCTCCCTCTTTTCCATCTGTGTCTACAAAATTACTTGTAATTTTTGAAGTTTAAAGATTTATCTAAGTATGAATTTTCCCCCTACATTTGTTCTGCTTATGCCTAGTTAAGGCTCTTTCAATCTAATATTTTTTGTTCTTTCTTTCTAGGAAATTCTCATATTATTTCTTTAATAACTTCCTTCTATTGATTTTTTTCCTTCTCTTTTTCTAGATCACTGTTTTAGTCTACTCGAGCCGTTATAACAAGATGCCACAGGTTAGGTAGCTTATAAACAACAAAAATTTATTTCTCACAGTTCTGGAACATAGAAATTCCAAGATCAAGGTGCTGACACGGGTGGGTTCTGGTGACAGCATTCCTGCAGCTTCATGGCCAACACCTTCTTGCTGTGTCTTCACGTGCTAGAAGGGGAAAGCTTGCTCCTTGGGTCTCTTTTCTAAGGGCACTCACCCCATTCATGGGGGCTCTACTTTCATGAGCTAAGTACCTCACAGTGGTCCCACCTCATAATATTATCACTTAGTGTTAGGTTTCAACATAGGAATTTTGGGGTACACAAACATTTATATCATACCAATCACCTATAACTCCCTGGAATAATCTATATGTCTTATCTTTCGTCTTATAAATTTTGGCTCTAAATTCTGCAAAATATTCTCAAAAGAGTCATCCAACTCCTCTTCTTACTAGTAGTTTTAAAAAATTTAATACTATTTCTTTTCTTTGTTGTGTCATTTTTCATTTTATTATAACTTGTTTCATGCAAGCAATAATGTCATATATCTTTGAGTGCATTAATTGTTATAATCAGTCTTTTTTGACATTCTTACATGTCTGTACTTGCAGTTCATTTTTTTTTATGTATAAGTAACATTTTAAAAATTCTAGAACAGTTTTAGATTTACAGAATTATTTCAGTGATAGAGATTTCTGTTATACCCACAGCCTGTTTGCCTATTTTTGACATTTTACATTAATATGATGCATTTATCACACTGGATCTATTATTATTATTAATAAAATTCTATACATTATTCTTATATCCTCAACGTTTTCCTAATGTCCTTTTTCTTTTCCAAGCTCCCACCCAGACACCAAGTTACATTTAGTCCTTATGTCACCTTACGTTCCTCTATCTGTCTGTTTTTGCTCAAACAAATTAACACAAACGGGGTGGCTTAAAAACAACAGAGACTTATTCTATTACAGTTCTAGAGGTTAGAAGTTTGAAATCAAGGTGTTGACAGGGCCAAGATCTCTGTAAAATCTCTCTAAGAGAATCTGTTTCATGCTTTTACCTTAGCCTTGGGTGTTGCCAGCAATCCTTGACATTCCTTGGCTGGTGAATGCAACACTCCAATTTCTGCCTCCATTGTAACTTGGTCTTCTTCCTTGTGTATCTGTATCTGTCCCTTCTTCTCTTATAAGGACACCAGTTGTATTGAATTTTTCTCTAGTATAGTAAGTTGGAAGCTTAGATTATTCCTTTTATAACATTTTTTTAAAGATGTGACTTTAATGCTATAAAGATCCTAAGTACTGTGTTCTCTACACCTCACAAATTTTGATAAGTTGTATTTTTATTTTATTCATTTCACACACTTTTGAATTTCTCTTGGGACTTTTCTTTGACCCATGTGTTATTTAGAAGTACATTGTTGAATCTCCAAATATTTGGGTATTTTATAGAGCTACCTGTTATTTGTTTCTAGTTTAATTCTACTGTGGTCTGAGAACATACCTTGTATGATATCTACTCTTTTAAATTTGTTGAGATGTGTATTATGACCTGGAAATTGGTCTCCCTTTTGGAATGTTTCATCTAATCTGGAGAATAATATGTTTTGTACTATTGTTGGATATAATAGTCCATAGATATCAATTATATCCAATAGATTAATAATTTTTATGTCAACTAAATGCTACAGATTTCTGATTCATTTAATTTGTCAATTACTGAAAGAGGAGTGTTGAAGTTTCAACTGTAACCATAGATTTTTCTATTTCTCAATTCAGTTTTATCAATTTTACCTCACCTACTTGAGACCATTTTAGGTACATATACATTATAATTATTCCCTCTTATTGGAAAATTGATCCTTTTATTATTATAATACCAGTATCAATGATAATTTTCCTTGATCTGGAGTCTGCCTTGTCTAAATTTATCACATATAATGAACTTTTTTGATTACTGGTAGCATCATACATCTTCCTCTGTCCTTTACTTTTCACTTTTCTGAGTATTAACATTTAAGGTGGGTTTCGTAGACAACATGTAGTTAATTGGGACTTGTATTTTAATGTTTTTGCTACTCTGACAGTCTCTATGTTTTAATTGGTATATTTAGATGATTTACATTGTAAATGATTATTGATATAGCTGGATTCATATATACATGTTTTCATTTTCTATTTGTTGGTTGCTTTATTTTTTCTCCATTTTCAAGTATTTTATGCTTTTAATTGAGCATTTTATATGATCTCATTCTCTCTCTTCCTTTAATATATCAATTATACTTTTTTTTTTAATTTTGTAAGTGATTACTCTTTGCAATACACTTTCCCCCCTATTTTATTGGGATATTATTGACATAAATCACTATGTAAGTTTAAGATGCACAGCATCATGGTGTGAATTACATATATTGTGAAATAATTACTGCAATGCATTTAGTTACTAATTAACTTCATGTTCAAATAACACTATACCACTTCACAAGTAGTATAGTTACCTTTTACAGATAATTTCCAATTTCTCCCCTCTTTCTCATCATTCACTATTATTATTCATTTTACTTATCCATATGTTTCAATCACCCAATACATCGGTAATACATTATTACCTCAATAAACAGCTATCTTTATATTAATTAAAAATGATTTTAAAACAATTTTACTCTACTTATTTCCTCTCCTATACTCTTCCTTCCTTTATATAGATCTAAGTTTCTGATCTATATCACATTCCTTCTGCAAAAAAAAAAAAAAGTCTTAACATTTCTCACAAGACAGACAAGATGGGAGTACATTTTACTTGTGGCAAGCCTTTTCCATATTGAAGCTGAGATAGAAGTGAGTACATTAATTTTTAAGCAGATTATTTCCAGAGTCTCTTCTGTTTCCTTAAGAGGTTGTTTTTTCCAGTTTACCTTAGTGCTTTTCTTTCTTGGCATATGTGTTTCCTATGTGATCTTGTAATATTTATAGATCTGCTTTTATATAAGAAGCAATAATTGTGTTGGTTACTTTGTGTATTGATATGTATTTTCTCTGCCATTGTATATGTAGGTTTCTTTCCCTAAAAAGTTTTCCCCATAAATTAGAATACTTCACTGGGGCTCCATGAAAGAAGTCAGTGGAATGGTGGGCTCAAGTGCTTTCATTAAATGAGAAGGCTGGCCTTTACAGGGATTACTTTCAAGAGCTGGAATAAAAAGATAATTATTCTAGAGGTGCCTATACCATACCAATAGTATTATTTTTGAAGGTGATTAACTTTACTTAAAGAAACACTTTTTGGTATTTCTCTAGTGATGAATGACATGTGATAAAATTCTTTTGACAGACTTTTGATTAGTGGAACAATTTTCACAACCCCTTTTCACTCTATATATATTTTATATATCCAGTCCAAGTCTCTCTGAGGTTTCCCCTTCTCCAACTCAAAATATTATGACCAGGTTTGGAATAAGAGAATTAAACTATTCTCTTATTTACTTACTCAAAAGAACTTATCTGAGTTAAAACATTTTATATGAATGAAGCAGTATAAATATAAGTTTATATGATTATATTTCTCCATTTGGCAAAGTTATCATAGACAATATTCATTAAAAAGTTTCATATTCTTATAGTCATCAACGAAAGTGAATAAATCAAAAATGATTTTTAAATGCCTTTGTGTACACACACCAGCCTCTAAGAAAAGCCCAATTACACACACACACACACACACACATTCCAAAATGAGTCAAGGACAGAAAATTGAGTCAGAGTGCTCAGGGATTAAGACATTGATGGAAAAGCTAAAAAGGATAAGCTTTCTTGCATGCATAGAGAAGTTTTTTTATGTTTTTTTTTCTTTGCCCTTCCGTCTCTTGAAACTCATTCTCTGTATGACTGGAATGATTGTAAAAAACATTGGCCTATCCTTTGGATGAAGTCAGTGCCAACATGGGCCTCTAGTTTTTATGAAAGGAGACTTGCAGAGCATATATTTCCCAACCCAGTTCTCCAGAAGGAGGCCATTCAGGGGTTAAGGTCAAATAAGGCAGTCTTTAGCGATCTCTCAGCAACATTATACTCTCAGGAATATGTAACAAAGGGATTTCTCTATTGCTATGTAACAAATTACTACAAATGAATCAGCTTAAGACAACTTATCTGAGTCCTCTGCTCAGGGTGTCACAGGTCTGCAATCAAGGTTTTGACTGGGATACTTTCTCATCTGGAGACTTGACTAGGGAAGAATCCACTTTCAAGCTTATGCAGGTTGTTTGCATAATGTGAAGAATGCTCTTCACAGCTGCATGACTGTGGGATCCAGTGTTTTTCTGACATGCTGAAGAGTGCATGGAGGTCCTAGGGGCCACCCCCATTTCCTAGAGGCTTCCATCATTTCCTTGTCATGAGGGCTTCCTTAACATAGTACATATTTTGTCAAGCCAACAAGGAGACTCTCTCTCTCTTTAGTCAGCTTAGACAGAGTCTTATAAACATGTAATCAAGTAAGTGACCTCCAAGGACCTTTGGCATATAACATAAACTAATCCTGAAGATGGCATTCCATCACCTGTGCCATACCCAGTTGGTTAGAAGCAAATTACAGGTCCCACCTACACTAAAGGGGAAGGATTTTATGGGCTGGGAACATTGAGTTGCCAAAGCATCTGTCCATCATAACCTGGGTGGGTTGCAGTCATTAACCTTGCATCCTGACCATCTCCATCTTTCCATTAGAAGTTCAACTATCTTATGTTGTATATCATCAGTTTGTGACCAGTGTTTACACAAAACATTATAATTTATGGGATTGTGATCTCCAAGAACAAGAAAAATTATCTTTGGAAAAGTCAAACTTGGAGTTTCAAATTTAATTTCTTTTTCAATTTTTTAAAAAAAAATCAGATTTTAAAATTAGGGCAAGATCAGTGGTTGGGATCAGCCATTGGCAGGGAACTCACCCTGAAGACAAATTTGCACATTTAGTACATTGTTTTCACTAGTAAAATCCTGTTTGGAAGAGAATTTAACTGATTTAATGAACAGAGCATGAAGAATTTATATGCACAAGCATTTGAACTGATGGGTGATATATCATTTACCAGTCAGGCTATCTTTGGTTTCTTATTCTTTTATATAGTGACAGCTAAGAAAGTGGAATGACACCAAATCTTCAATATGTTCATACATAATTAAAATCCAAAATATGAGTTCAAACATAAAGTATTTGAGACGAATATATTTAATAAATAAACAAGGAAAATAAGTGTGAAAAAATAATGTGTATTCCCCTTATATTGAGAAGAAGATAAAAACTGGAATTATCACAAAGAAAAGCATCAAGGAAGAAGTTTGAAAATCTGTTTTTGGAACACTTTCCCTCAAAGAATTAGATTTGTCAGAAGCAAAAGGAAAACCACAGTTAGCAAGTTAAAAAAAAAGTCTTCAGAATTTGGTACATGAACAAAAAGTAAAGTTCAGACTTTGAAATAAGAACATCAGAAACTCAGGAAGATACAGGAGCAACTTAAAAACAAATTTTGATCTTGTGGTCAAGAACAAAATTCTGGGCTAGAATAGAGAAAAGAGGATCCAGCAAATTCTTTTAACCTACATGTGGTAGGAGAAGAAAGGGGCCAAGTTAAGCAAGAGGTAAAAATTTTAAAACACAGATAAACTTTCATAAAGCAGGTAGATATACACCATGCAGAAATAAAATGTAATATAAAGTTTTTGCTACTATTTGAAAAGAGAATCAGCATAGGAGTGTTTATGAAGTTTTCATTATGAAAAAGTTTTAAAAAGGTCTTGGATATTCATGTTCACAATTTTGTATCAAAGCACAGGATAAGCATGCTGTTCCTTACAGCTTTAGGTTGCACAGCTACTGCATCCTCTGTTCAGTAATCTATTGTTGTGAATTCCAGCTAGGAAAAGTTGGAGATTAAAAGTTGGAGATCTATCTTCTGATAGATCAAATTTAAAGGCTTAAGGAATTTAGAATCAAAGATGGAAGTATTGCAAAATATTAGCAGATGAAATAAATTCAGATTTCTGCTAAAAATTAAAAAGAAATTTGGTAAAATAAGCTGCAGATGACTACTATGGGGAATGTAAGGCAGAGACAGACAAAGAGGGCAGAAGCTCTACCCAAAATTCAATCTTGAAAGTAAAAAAAAAAAAAAAATGTAGAGAGGAAAGTAGGCAAAGAGAGGGAAATAAGAAGCTTTCATATTTAGGATAATGCTGAGGAAAATGTTGGGAACTACCCTCACCAGCAAATACTTTTACATTCTGTCCAAGAAAAGTAATATATATCAGTGGTAAATTTATCCTTTAGATTATGGTAAACTTAGAGTCACATTCTTAGGTATTTGATGATAAATTACTCCAAATGAGATTTTCAAGTTCAAAGACAACTGGGTACACAAGAGGAGCTAAACCGATGACCTCTTTCTTAGTCTCCCCTTTCTCCCTTTATTTCTCCTCCCTCTCCTCCTTCTTTCTTTCTTTTTCTTCTCTTTTTCATTGCACATCATATTTTTCCTAAATAACATTCAAGGTATGTGATTGGCAGATGCAATATAAGTAACATAAGTCTGATGGCAAAAGTACTAAATTATAATACATATATTTTGCTTGTAAATGGTATTTTGCATATACTGTAAGCATCTGAAATTGTTTTGATTGGTCCTTGATTTTTTTCCAGTATAATATTTTTGACTAGATTAATTAAGTTCAAAAGATACTTCTTGGTATCTACAATGGGACTTTCATACAAACATTGATATGATAAATGGCATAAGAACATTGATTTAGTCACTCTTTCAGTAGGAACAAATCTAGTTAAATTGTGAATCCAAGTACATGGTGATTTTTCTAGTAGTATCATATGAGACTATAAATAGTAGTATATTATATTATTAGTATTCATTTATAAATTTCAATGAGTATATTTTACAATGACAGACTGACTTTATGGTCCCTGTGGGAAGAGAATTGTCAGAAGTAGAAAATTGAAATTTAAAAAAAAGACAATTAGGCATTAGGCCTAATTGACAATTTAAATACTGTCATGTTTGAGAGGTTAATCCATGGTCCCAGATATTTAGAGGTTTAGCTGAGGGAGGCTATATTTATATCCTTGATGAGGAGTCAATGGCCCACAACTGAAGATGGAAAGTTTCATGTTAATCTAATACTATATGTGATTTTTCCCTTACTGTTTTATTCAGTAGTCTGGAGTGTGTTAATTTAGTTCTCTACTTCTCTTTAGGGAATCTTCAAACAAAAACAGATTTTAAAAAAATAAAATACAGCATTGAATCCACCAACTTTTCCTTTATTCCCTGGTAGATCTTATCATCATTTATTTGAACTAATTTCAGAGTCTGATTACTTCCCAGTTAATTTTTATATAAAACAAAAAAATCCATCATTGTTTTGACAAATTTTCTTTTGAAAGCTCTATTTCATATGCATAATGAACTGGAAAATATCTGTGTCCCTGGTTCTATGCCAACAACAATAAATGAAAATATCATATAGGGAAATTTTTCCCTCTCAACACTTGCATAATAATATTTAATTATAATTAAGTAAAATTACAATTAAGTCCATTGTATATCCTTTTTTAATAGGATTTCTCAACTTCTACCCTATTAACATTTAAATTGGATAATTCTTTTTGTGGAGGACTGCCCTGTGCCTTGTAGAAAGATCATCCACACACCTGGTCTCTGCCCTTGATGCAAATAACACTTCTTCTACTTAGGACAACAAAAAATGTCTCCTGAGGTTGCAAATGTTCCCTGGGGAACAGAGTAACCCCCTTCACATTGGTAACCACTGCTTTAAATTGACCTTGCAAATATCAGTTTTAAATTCATAACATACTTGAAATAATAATGTGAGAGTTTCATAAAGAAATGGTTATTTATTTTAGGATAAAAATGTCTGGAATCTATGTATCTAAATTACTTCTCTAAAATTCTAATGAAACAAGAAATAAAAAAATATAAGAAAATTCATGTCAGCTCTAAAAAAAACAGGGAATATCACTGTCTATTAGTTAGAATCTTTAGTGGATGTTTTGTTTACTTGTTTTGCTTTTATTTTAGTATAGATTACACTGAGTCCTTGTCTATTCTGAAAGTAGTTTAAACAAATCTTTTACTTTATGTGATATCTATCTGAGTTGAAAGAGAAAGTGATACTCAGCAGAATTGCACCAACATCATTTAGAATAGAGGACCAGGAAATTGAAGATGTCATAGACTAGTTGGTGGTCATAAAAAGACAAACACTGACATTATGAGGGGTTTCGAGATACACGACAAGATTCACCCTTCAGTAGTTTACTCTTAGTTTGTGTTCAACGTAAAGAGCAAGAGAAATAAGCAGAGAATTTTATTATATGGCATCTATATTTGAGCAGGTTGCCAAATAGAGAGACAATTTGTATCATTACACACACATAAAAGCAAACTTAGACAATGATGAAATTACCTGAGTGCTGATGGACTTGCACACTACTCTCCCATTAGCCACTTGACCTTTTTCTTGTAAAATAATTTCTTTGAATTAATTATGTTAATTCCATATTTCCCTTGATCTTTATATGAGATTGATATGTTTAAATAGAGAATGAAAAAATATCACATAGGATCTATTGATACATTAGTTCCTGACATTGTACAAACTTAGAGCCTCACTGCAGGAAATTCAAAAAGAGAAAAATCACTAGACCAAAAAAAGATGAAATTATTCAAACTAATTTGAGGGATTGGAGAAAATATTCCTTATGAAATATACTTACTGTAAGAAAGAGGTCCAAAAATCTGGATAATAATTTTTTAAACTTCCAATTTGCATCTGCTGAGATTTGAGATGGCATGTTATCTATAAAATGAGAATAATCTGAAATCAGAAAAGGTTGTATTTTTAGCTAAAATGTATGACTTGAATATCAAAAGGCATAATAGAGAAAACAGCATATTGCATCCTTCAGAAATCTACATCCTACAAATCCACTAGAATTTTAGCATGTTATAGGATAATCTGGCTTAGTGTTTCTCATTTGTCTCCATTCTCACATGCCTTCCTACCAGGGTAAGGACACTTTGTAGGTGAACAAGTGTGTATTGATAGACTACAATCCATCTTTATCTCTTTGGTTACTCATTTAAGTTGTTTATTAGGAATTGGTACTAAGAGCTCACTTTCAGGATATAAGTTTTCACAAATTGTTTGCATTTTACTACTTTTATATTGAGCACCTACTACATGTCAGACATTTTGATAGAAGTTGAGGATAGAATAACATTCATAGCACACAAAATCTCTGTTCTTGTGGCACTAACATGTCATTTGGGGAAACAGAAAAAAAATATATACACTATTTTTATATCAATGTGGAAGGCTGAATAACTTTCCCCTCCCACTAAAAAAGATGCTGTCACGCTCATCCCTGGAACCTGTGAATGTACTACCTTAAGTTGTAAAAGGCAATTTTCATTTATGGCTAAATTAAGAAGATGGTGATATTATCCTAGATTATACATATGGGTCCAGTTAAATCACTGAGATCTTAGAGAAGGAAGTAGAAGTTTAGATACATATAAAGAGAAGAAAGCAACTTGAGCGAGAGAAGATGTTACATCACTGGCTTTGGAGATGGAGGAAAAGGCGATGAGACAAGGAATGTCATCAACCTCTATTAGTTGGGGGAGAAAGTATGGAATGGCTTCTCCCCTAGAGTCACCAGAAGGAGTGAAGACCTGACTGTAACTTGATTTTAACCCAGTTATACTTATTTTAGGTTTCTGATCTCTAGAGCTGTAAGATAATAAATTTATGTTGTTTTAAGCCACTAAGTTTGTGGTGATTTGTTATAACACCTTTTAGTGTTATAAGTGTCACTTAGTGTTGATATAGTGACAAGAGGAAACAATACAAACTGGTTTAAATATTGTTAAGAAAAATTAAACATAGTAAGGAAATAGAGAGTGATAGCTATTTTAAATAAAATGGACAAGCAAGAAAGAACTTCCTGATGAGGTGTTATTTGTACACAGGCAGGAATGAAGCCAAGAAATAAAATAAGTAAATAGCTAAGGCAATACAAGGCCAAAGAAGTACAAAGTTTGTGACCAGAGCATGTATTGGTTGTATTATAAGAAGAGAAAAAGTACCAGTGTCACTGAAGTGCAGTGACCATCAAGGAATCTAGAAGGAGTACAATGGAAAAGGTGAATGATCAGATTGTTCAGGTAATCTGTGGGCCAAAATAAACTCATGGCTTTTATTTTATGGGTGATAAGAAAATCTGGGATATTTTGAGAAGGGCAATGGCATATTATAAAAAGATTACTGCAGCTTCTCTGTAAAGAAGAAGCTATTATGTCCAAGAAGCCTGTTGCTGTTGTTTAGACAGGGATTATAGAAACATGGTTGCTACCCATATAAAAGCACCTTTATTTATGCTTTTGAACATATCCTAATTTAACAAAACAGACTTAAACCTGACATTAGTAAAGGCAACATTTAACTTAGTAAATAGAGTACAAAATAAAATTCTGTTCTGCAAATTTTGTAGAGTTGTGTTTGAAAATATGTCTCCCACATAGGGCAGAAGCTTCATCAACACATTAGATTTAATGAAAGAGTTGATACATAAACAAAAACAAAAGAGAATAAACAAATCTATCACAAAACACCCACCTCATGTACAGTAATTATGTTTGTGTGTAGTGAAGTATTTCTACTTTTAAAAGAATTGAAAAGACACAAAAATATTAATATATTTACTTTTCTAAAATATTGAAATGTCATAATCCTCTGAAAAATTATTTTACTCTTAATGCTTAATTTTTGAAATAATATTCAGAGATCTTTCATTCAAGATGAATATACAAGAAAAAAAATTTTCCAAATCTCATGTATAATTATTTTACATCCTTTTAAAACATGGATATAGAATAATGATAGAAATAGAGAGATTTCTCCTCAAGAGAGGATAACAGATTGGAAGTGAAAATAGTTTGTGCTGTAGGCAGGTAAGCATAAACCTTTACCCATGGCCAAAGAGAATGGAAATTCTGATGAGATAGATGTAGTGTAAATGATCAAATTGGGCAAAAATTGAAGGACTAACCTAGTTTGCACTAACAGGGATAATTATGTGAGTTAAAGAATAAGATTTTCTTCCAATTGTGTCCTAGCTCCTAATATAAGCCCAGAGCAGAAAATATTCATCACGGAGGTAAAAACTCCTCCTTCAGAAGCTATTTAGTCACTTCTATAATCCTTATGTTATCCAAGACCTCCAGATTTGTATAACACAATTGTACCTGGATGTCTCATAGGTTTCTAAAACATGGTGTCATCAAAGGAGATATCTTGACTCATTCCAGTCAGGATGGCCATCATCAAAAAATCCACAAACAATAAATGTTGGAGAGGGCATGGAGAGAAGGAAACCCTCCTACACTGTTGGTGGAAATGTAAATTGGTACAGCCACTATAGAGAACAGCCATATGGAGGTTCCTTAAAAAAGTAAAAATAGAACTACCATATGACAAAATAATCCCCCTCCTGGGCATATATCCAGAGAAAAACATGCTCCAAAAGGATACATGCACCCCAGTGTTCATTGCAGTGCTGTTTACAATAGCCAAGGCATGGAAGCATCCTAAATATCCATCAACACAGGAATGGATAAAGAAGATGTGGTACATATATACAACTGAATATTTCTCAGCCATTAAAAAGAATGAAATAATGTCATTTGCAGCAACATGGATGGACCTAGAGATTGTCATACTGAGTGAAGTAAGTCAGACAGAGAAAGAGAAATATCATATGTCGCTTATATGCAGAATCTAAAAAAAAAGATACAAATGAACTTATCTACAAAACAGAAACAGACTCACAGACTTAGAGAATGAACTTGCATTTACCAGGGTAGAAGTGTTGGGGGAAAGGATAGTTAGGGAGTTTGGGATTGACATGTACACACTGTTATATTTAAAATGGATGACCAACAAGCACCTACTGTATAACACAGGGAACTCTCCTCAATGTTATGTGGCAGCCTGGATAGGAGGGGAGTTCGGGGGAGAATGGATACATGTATATGTATGGCTGAGTCGCTTTGCTGTGCACCTGAAACTATCAGAACATTGTTAATCAGCTATACTCCAATATAAAATAAAAAGTTAAAAAAAAGGATCTTGGGAGGAATAGCCATACAGGAAAAAATACTTTTAATACATGTTAAAATTTTAAAATAATGCTCCAATAAAAATTAATTTAAAAGAATAGATAACTAATGAGACCCTACTCTATAGCACAAGGAACTCTACTTGATACTCTGTGGTGACCTAAATGGGAAGGAAATTCAGAAAAGAGGAAATATATGTATATGTATAGCTGATTCACCTTGCTGAACAGTAGAAACTAACACAACGTTGTAAAGCAACTATACTCCAATAAAAAAAATTTAAATAAATAAATAAAAAGAAAATTACCATTTCACAGTTCTTAATGAAAAAAAGAAAAGATATCTTAATTTCCCTCATAGACACAACATGTTCCAGCTTGGGCCACTGAGAGTTAGTTCTGGTATTCCTTTTAAATACCCCCATTAGTGTGTGTGTGTGTGTGTGTGTGTGTGTGTGTGTGTGTGTGTGATTATCATTTTCTTCTCCTGACAGAGCAATGAGGGGCTCTTTCAACTTGGAAGCATAATGGGGTCCGTAGAGGTAAAATCCAGAAATGTGTGGGACACTCCTCTGACTCTGACCCCCAGGATTTTCTCACTGCCACATAAGTTGTCATTCAGTCAGCAGCAGTTCCTCAAAATTATCATTTAATTTTTGCTACACAGCTCTCAGCTGTGACTCTCTGGATGTGCCTGCTTCTACAGATTACTGCAACCTCATTTCTCTGATGGTTCCAAGAAAATTAATTCATGATTATTATGTTTAGCTTTTTCTTGTTGTAAGGACAGGAGTGACAATTTCCAATTTCCTTTACATTTCCAGCTTTAAAATGGAAGTCTCTCATGTGTTGCTTTTTTTAAAATTTCCCTGATGTTAATGATGTTGAGCACATTTTATATGGTTAGCCAATTGGCAATGATTGTGTACGTGTGTGTGTGAAAAAAAATGCCAGTCAAAGGAATAGAAATAATATTTGCTCTACATATTAATGATAAAGATTTGTATCCAGAAAAAAGAAACTCTACAAGTCAGTAAGAAAAAGACAAACAATCCAATAAAAAAGATGCTCTTGTTGTCATTTCTCTATCATCAAGAATTATTGCCCATATATACAAAACATCCCCTAAATCTATCCAGTTTTCTTATTCTGTACTTTCATCATCATAATCCAACATTCCATTATCCTTTACCTGAACACTGTAATTACCTCCACATTTTGCCTTTCTTCCAAACTCTCATACACAATGGCCATCCTCCAAAGTTAGCCAGAGTGCTCTTAAAAGCATAAATATAATTTCACTTTCTAAGAACTTTCCAGTAGCTTCTAACTACACATAGGATAATATCCATGTCCCTAAAATAGTCTCCAAAGTCCAGCATGTTTTCACTCACCACTTCAACTTCTTATACCATATCTTCATGCATATGCTCTATCAGTTCTGGCCTTTGTTTTGTTTCTTACTGAGAGTATGCCTGTCTTACATTATTTCTTCTGCCTGAAATTACCTTTGCATTGTGAGCTCCTGCCCATCATTCAGGTTTCAGTCTAAATGTCATTTACTAAAATAAGTCACTTTTTAACCATCAAATATAAGATAATCTTCTATATCAAGTCAAATGTTCACAGCTATAAGAGAAAGTCTTATTCAACTGGCTTAAATCATAAAAATATGTGTAACTTCACTTGATAGCAAGTTCTGAGTTAAGGTTGGCTCTGGATGTAATTTCTGAAATGACACAATGATGTCATCAGAAACCCAACTTTTTCCATCTTTCTGCCAAATAATTTTTATGACATCAGCTCAGTGAAAAGGGGGACAATGGTGGCTGGGAGGCAACCAGTGGTGTCAATCAACTGCGATTCCTTCCCTTACAATCATTTTCTTTGATAGACCTTGTTTTATTTCTCAGCCTAGCATTTTGCTATTGGATATTTTCCTGTTTGTTTATTTGTTTAGAAAGGTTACTGCATTAAGATAAAAATTTAACTTAAGTAGCAGTACCCTTCTGCTTAAGTTAATTCCTGACTCCACTTCTTCCTGGAGGTTTGACTTAGGCAATTTACTTAACCGCTCTGTGCCTCAGTTTTTCATAGTAAAATAGGAATGATTACAATAATATCTATATCAAAGCATCATTGTAAAACTTCAGTTAGTTATATGTAAAACACTCAAAAGAGTATAGGGCATATATTAAGTACTATATCAGAATTTACTATTTTTTTTAAATTTAATTGACTGCTTATTTTTTCTCCTCCTCCCACCCACACGTACACATACTAGAAAATAAGTCCCAACAAAACAAGGATTTTACGTGACTTTGTGCAGAAAAGAGTTAACATAGCAGGCCTCAGACTACTACCTCCAGAAAGTCTGCGTGCAAGTAAGCTCTTCTCTGGTGTTTGAAATAATGGATTTCAGGATGGTTCCCACAATTCCCTGACTGATAAGAATAACTCAGGCATCCTAAACTGTGCAAAGAAAATGGTTTATGGTGAACACCAGCTTTCTTTCATGGAGTCCGAAATTTTTGTACGAGTTAGAGTTTGCTTTAGTAAGCAACACTCAATAAAATCTTTGTTATTGAATCTTTAATGAATTTCCCTGGTAGACACATTTCACACATATTGTCACAACTAATTACTGTAGGAAGCAGTGTATTTTGTGTGACTCCATTCTGAGAGGACTCTTTGCTGCTTATGCCTGGTTTCCTTTGGACTTTGCTCTGCACCTCTTCACTTTGCTGAATTTGCTTTTTTCCTTTTGCTGTAATAAATCATGGTCATGAGTACAATTACATAATGAGTATTGTGTGTCCTCCTAGTGAATCACCAAACCTGGGGGTGGTCTTGTGGACCCTGACACATGCTTGTTTATCACAATCTAGAATAGTGCCTTACTCAGAGTAGATTCTCAATGAAAGTTGAATAAATTGATTCAATAATAAATGAATAATTATAATTTTCTAGAATCACATACATTTAAGAAAAGAGAACCTTACAGAGGCTCCTTTCCAACTGAACGGACTATATTCTTTGATGTCTTTGTGTAAGTCAAATGTCAGAATGATGGGCCATGAGGAAATTGTGGGAAGACACAAACAGTGAATCTACAAAACACATCATTATGTCTACCAGCTATTTTGGTCAATGCCTCAACCATCAGCTTAAAATTGGTGCATAATATAAATGCTGTAATGTTGTAAGAGAAGGCTAGCAACAAAGATATAATAGACATTATAGTTAAATTTGAACCTTATTTCAACCTCAGGTGATCAGCCAGAGATGAGTGGGGTGACATTAGAAAGATAAGTAGGAAAGTTTAGATAATTTTGAATGTATGGAGTGAAGGTGTAGAAAAAAAAAAAACACGATATATTATTCACGTGCAAAAAGCAGGGATTCTAAGAAGACCCATCGGAGCAGGAGGACTCCATACCTGTGTGCGGCATACTTTCTCATTCCCTTTCCAGTTTGAAAAAAACAGACTGTGCTAAATGTATATTTTAGGTAGGTTTTTTTTTTGGTCTGGACTTGTACACTTTTCAGAGCAGCCCATAAAATATTGTTTTGTTTGTTTTTCCTTTCCATTCTTATTCCTTAACATAGTGCTTGACATCTAGTAAGTGCTCACTAGAAGAGCATTCAGAATTGTGTTGACCATCTGGTAGGTGAGGTCTCCTCACAGAAATTTCCAGGAGAAAGAACAGAAGCAGAAATAGAAGTATTTCTGGAGACATATCATCTTTCTATTTTACTTTATATCCCAAGCATCAACTGTAGTGTCTTGGACAAGTATGGAAACCAGTAAGTACTTCTTGTAACAATTTTAGGTTGCTTAGTTTGGAAAATGTAGAGACAGTAATGGCATGCTAGAAAAGTTATTAGGCTGGGGTCAGAAGATATCAAGTCAGGTCCTGACACATTTGGGTTGTATTGATGAGTCATTTAATCTCTCTTTATCTGTAAATTGGAGCAAATAATAGAGCACTTAAAAGGATTAAATGAAATAGTCTAGTAACTTAGGAAAGCAATTTTACATGCACTTTGGAAATGCTAGGCATTATTATTATAATCTAAAAAAGTGACAGAAATTAAAAAGTAATGTTAAAAGATTTTGCAAGGCCTTGAATGTTTAAATTTATTTATATGGCAGCAATGGAATTTTTTGCAAAAGACTGGAATAATTACATTTTGTGATTGAAACGTAAAAGATTCTAATTTCTGTGACTAAATATTATCAGAGCAACTATAGTCTAGAAAAATGTTACAAGTTTATGGCAGAAATTTAAATGAAAAGAAAAAAACATTGATGATAATTACAAGAGTGGAAATACAGAGAAAATTATGAGTAGAGAACTTTAATTTGTCTATATTTCTTCCTAATTCTTATTAATTTAGCCTTTTATTTTCAACTAAATACTATTCTGCTTATTAACCTGTAGCCTACATTGTCTAGAATCATTGTATAATTCTTTAAATATTTTGAAATTTACAATTTGTTCAAATTCATCTACCTTATTTTAAGATTCCTGGTAACAATAACTATCTGGTTCTATATGATTTGTTTCTTTTATAATCTGCAGTTCCCTGCGAAGGACTTTTCAAAGAGTTACATTCAACAAAGAATTATTAAAGGGAAGAAGAAAATGAATAAATGAAAAATTGAATTACTGATATTCTAAACATTACCTAAGGGAGATAATAGATAACAACCACATTTTACTACTTCAGTAGTTTTTGGTTTAAGTGAATTTTAACTTTTTTTAGGGAAAAATATATTAAAAAGTCTTGAGAAAAAATGTGTCAATGATTTTTTTGAAAGGCTTTTTGAAAAGGTCATTTGAAGTTTGATTGTCACTATTAAAATGTTGCTGATTTTTCTGCATGCTCAACTGTTTGAAAAAAACAAGGTTAAAAGTCAAATATGGTAACAGTTTCTTTCACTTAATTCAAAAGGCCTCTGGAAAGTAATGAGATTTATTTTGCAAATTACTTTAAATTGTCCTTTAACCACACTATGATATTTGATAATGTCAGAATGATTTTGCTTTAAGGAAAGTGATTTTAGTCCCTGAATAAAATTTATTACTTTTTCCTAAATAAATAGCATTTTATATATTTTATGTGAACTAAGAAAATATTTTTAAGGTTAATTAATCTGTCTTCTGACAACTGCAGAGAAATTTTGAACAAAACAATTGCTTATGTATTCAGGTCAGTTTTGCTTATGCTAATACAAACTCACAAGGAAAATATCAGATTCATTCAATCATACTTGAAGAAAAAGACTTCCATTTATTCTCAAATCTGCGATATAAGAGCAGTATGACATCAACTCTATTGTGTAACCCAATTTCTAATTTGCTTCCTTTAAAACCTTGTGCCAGGAATTGTGTTAGTCAATTTAACAGATGCCCAATTTACTCTAGAAAATGAATCTATTTTTTTCTTGATGTTTTCATTTGTTAATGATGCTTTTCACATTAAATTCTCCAAGTCTTTGTAGATAGATGTATTGATAGATTAGTAATCCATAAGAAAAAATTGAGAGGAGTGACACCAACCTGTTCACAGTGGTTTAGTTACCTTTTGGGGAGAGGAATGAGATGCAGGGTGAGTAAGGTGAATATATATAGGCTTCTATTTTTTTTTACATTATTTTTCTTTTTATATTATTTATTTCTCATATTATTACTGTTCATGTTATTCTGAGTAACTTGAGGATTTGTACACATTTTATTTTTATTATTCATATATATTTTTAGAACAGTGAAAATAAGAAAATTCTTTCCCCCACCCCTCAAAAAAAAAAAACTGTACATGAAAAAGTCATACTGTAAGTACATAAATAATTACAGAAGAGTCAAGTACATAATTCTAGAATTTACAATACATTCATTACATTTATGAAACACTATGATGATTTAAATAACTTTAAGCTTTTTATCTATGTTTTCAACAAATAATTGTTGAGAGTATTCATGTGCCAGGCACCCTGCTAGGTACAGAGGATGCCACAGTGAACAGAACAGAACAGGCACTGCAGGATGGAACTCCCTTTTAGTGGAGGAGGATGTTAGAGAGAAAGCTGTATAAACAAATCATTGAACAAGATAATTGCAAGGAGAGATGCAGGAAATAAAACAGGGCGATGAGAAGGATAGTGACAGATAGATGGCTTTAGATCAGAAGACAAGGGGGGTCCTTTGAAGAAATAACTCATGTGAGACTTGAATGACTAGATGAAATTGCTAAAGAGCTAGAGCACAAGCATTTCTGCCTGAGGAAATAACCAAGTGCATGTGTTGTGAGACATAGTTCTAGGACATAGATATAAATAAAGTGTAAATCAACTTGACTATTCTGGAAATGGAGTATAAGGAAGCAGAGGAGACAGTGTAAGAGAAGAGGCTGAAGTGAGAAAAGCTCATGTAAATATTTGGAATCCATGAGAAAATTTTGGATTTTATTCTGGTCACTATTGGGGCAGAGGTGGAGACATTAGCGGTTTTTAAACTAAGACAGTGACATGAGAGTTTTACATTAAACAACTAATTTGTGACTTTCCAGAGAAGAAAGTAGAGCTGGAAAATTGTGGACACAGAGATGCCAGTTAGGAGGCCATTTTAATTGTCCAAATGAAATATAATGGTGGTAGCTGAGGACAAACAAATGGATGGATTTGAGATATTACTTTTAATCACATGAAATTGTCACTTTTGATCTTTAAAAACAATTGACTGTCAGTTGTTTTATTGTAGTTCAAATTGATATATTGATGATCCAGCAAAAGTAATTATGGACAGACATGGTAGGTAAGACGTATCAAGGGAGATAGATGGTACTAAACTAAAAAAGATTTGGGTTAAATGGATTGGAGTGTGAGAGACCAGGAGCTTTATTTGGATATAATAATTTGCAATGATTATTATTTATTCAACTGAGGTGTCAGGTAGGCCATTAGATAACATTCTGTAGTACAATAAAGAATGGAGACTGCAGAATGATGTCATCTCAGTGCTTTTCACCTTGTGCAATAGTGGAAAATTCTTGTTTAATTTCACAATTTTTAGCAGATTATTCTCCCTTGCTTCAGTAATGGAAGTTGATCATAATTTATTTGCATTTTATCTTCTCTTTCATTTCTTAAAAAATAAAGCCCAAATTTATATTCTTAAATTTTTTCCTTTAAAATCATGAAATATCAGAGCCAGATTCATATCAGGTTAATTCATGTTTACATTTGTGTTTCTTATCAGATGCTCACATTTACTTGAATTCTCACCCTTACTCTTTTAGGCAGCAGGATTGCTTGTAGTGATATTCAGCCAATTACAACAGTATGTTATAGTATTTAAAAATTAAATTATGTCAAATAGTTCATATATTCATAACTTCAAATCACAGAATCATGCTTAAAATGCTAACTATGACCTCTCCACTGCAAAAAATCAGGGAAAAATTGGATTTGGATAATCTAGAAGACCTTTATTTGTCAATATGTCAATTCTCTAAATGTAAAGCAGTCAGAATAAAACCCAGTTGAACTGTTAGAATTTTTAAACTATTGTTCATTGAAAATTTTTAAAGTTCCTCTAGAAACATTGAATATTTGAGATAGCCAGGAGATTTACCTTTTAAAAAATGAGGAAATACTGGGCTTCCCTGGTGGCTCAGTTTTTGGGAGTCTGCCTGCCGATGCAGGGGACGCAGGTTCATTCCCCGGTCTGGGAAGATCCCACATGCCGCAGAGCTGCTGGTCCTGTGCTCCACAGTGGGAGAGACCACAGCAGTGAGAGGCCCACATACTGCAAAAAAAAAAAAAAAAAAAGAGGAAATACTAGCTCTTTTAGCAAGTTACATTTACAGTTCATCACATGTTTCAGATATAAAAACAGAATGGTATTGTTATAGAAATAACCACATTAATCAAAAAGAAATATGTAGATGAATTTTATGATAAAGCTGGGATTTCACATCATTAAAGGAAAAAAGATGAATTGTTCATTAAATTATCTTGGGAAAGAAATGAATCTATCTCAACCTCATGCTTTATTTTAAATTAAATTATATGTAGAAGAAAGCTTTAATATAAATTGATACAACCACTATGGAAAACAGTATAGAAGTTCCTTAAACTACAAATAGAACTACCATGTGACCCAGAAATCCCATTACTGGGCATATACCATGAGAAAACCATAATTCCAAAAGAGTCATGTACCACAATGTTCATTGCAGCACTATTTACAATAGCCAGGATATGGACGCAACCTAAGTGTCCTTTGACAGATGAATGGATAAAGAAGATGTGGCACATATATACAATGGGATATTACTCAGCCATAAAAAGAAATGAAACTGAGCTATTTGTACTGAGGTGGATAGACCTAGAGTCTGTCATACAGAGTGAACTAAGTCAGAAAGAGAAAAACAAATACCGTATGCTAATGCATATATATGGAATCTAAAAAAAAAAAAAAAGGTACTGAGGAACCTAGTTGCAGAGCAGGAATAAAGAAGTAAACATATAAAAATGGACTTGAGGTGCTTCCCTGGTGGCGCAGTGGTTGGGAGTATGCCTGCCGATGCAGGGGACATGGGTTCGTGTCCTGGTCCAGGAGGATCCCACATGCTGTGGTGCAGCTAGGCCCGTGAGCCATGGCCACTGAGCCTGCACATCTGGAGCCTGTGATCTGCAACAGGAGAGGTGACAACAGTGAGAGGCGCGAGTACCGCAAAAAAAAAAAAAAAAAAAAAAAATGGACTTGAGGACATGGGGTGGGAGGGTGAAGCTGGGGCGAAGTGAGAGTAGCTTTGACATATATACACTACCGAATGTAAAATAGTTGACTGGTGGGAAGAAGCAGCATAGCACAGGGAGATCGGCTCGGGGCTTTGAGATGACCTAAAGGGGTGGGATAGGGAGGATGGGAGGGAGGCTCAAGAGGGAGGGGATATGGGGACATGTATATGCATTTTGTTGTTCAACAGAAACTAACACAGTATCATGAAACAATTATACTCTAATAAAGATCTATTTAAGAAAATTTAAAAAGAAAGAAATTATAGAATCCGTTGTCAGATTGTCCTACAGATTCAACCTGAGATCTTCCCAAATAATCAGTATGCACTTGTTGCAAACATATAGCAATCCTGGATAGGTTGCAGTAAAAAAAAAAAAGAAAAAAAAATTAAAAACATAGATACCAGTGTCTTATAGTTTTCTGCATAGAGGTCTTTTGTCTCCTTAAGTAGGTATATTCTAGGTATTTTATTCTTTTTGTTGCAATGGTAAATGGAAATGTTTCCTTAATTTCTCTTTCAAATTTCTAATCATTATTGTATAGGAATGGAAAAGATTTCTGTGCATTAATTTTGTATCCTGCTACCTTCCCAAATTCATTGATTACCTCTAGTAGTTTTCTGGTATCATCTTTAGGATTCTCTATGCATAGTATCATGTCATCTTCAAACAATGACAGTTTTACTTCTTTTCCAATTTGGATTCCTTTTATTTCTTTTTCTTGTTTGATTGCTGTGGCTAAAATTTCCAAAATTATGTTGAATAATAGCAGTGAGAGTGGGCAACCTTCTCTTGTTCCTGATCTTAGAGGAAATGGTTTCAGTTTTTCACCATTGAGAACGATGTTGGCTGTGTGTTTGTCATATATAGCCTTTATTATGTTGAGATAGCTTCCCTCTGTGCCTACATTCTGGAGACTTTTTATCATAAATGGGCGTTGAATTTTGTCAAAAGCTTTTTCTGCATCTATTGAGATTATCATATGGATTTTATCCTTCAGTTTGTTAATATGGTGTATCACATGACAGTATGGCACTGGCATAAAAATAGAAATATAGATAAATGGAAGAGAATAGAAAGTCCAGAGATAAGCTCATACACATATAGTTACCTTATCTTTGATAAAGGAGGCAAGAATATACAATGGAGAAAAGACAGCCTATTCAATAAGTGGTGCTGGGAAAACTGGACAGCTACATGTAAAAGAATGAAATTAGAACACTCCCTAACACCGTACACAAAAATACACTCTAAATGGATTAAAGACCTAAATGTAGGGTCATACACTATAAACCAGTTTTAGGAAAACATAGGCAGAACACTCTATGACATAAATCACAGAAAGATCCTTTTTGACCTATCTCCTAGAGAAATGGATATAAGAAAAATAAATAAACAAATGGAATGTAATGAAACTTAAAGGCTTTTGCACAGCAAAGGAAATAAGACGAAAAGACAACCCTCAGATTTGGAGAAAATATTTGCAAATGAAGCAAATGACAAAGGATTAATCTTCAAAATTTACAAGCAGCTCATGCAGCTCAATATCAAAAAGACAAACAACCCAATCCAAAAATGGGCATAAGACCTAAATAGACATTTCTCAAAAGAAGACATACAGATTGCCAACAAACACATGAAAGGATGTTCAACATCACTAATCATTAGAGAAGTGTAAATCAAAACTACAATGAAGTATCACCTCACACCTGTCAGAATGGCCAACATCAAAAAATCTACAAACAATAAATGCTGGAGAGGGTGTGGAGAAAAGGGAAGCCTCTTTCACTGTTGGTGGGAATATAATCTGATACAACCACTGTGGAGAACAGTATGGAGGTTCCTTAAAAAAACTAAAAGTAGAACTATTATGTGACCCAGCAATCCCATTACTGGGCATATACCCTGAGAAAACCATAATTCAAAAAGAGTCATATCCCACAATGTTCATTGCAGCTCTGTTTACAATAGCCAGGACATGGAAGCAACCTAAGTGTCCATTGACAGATGAATGGATAAAGAAGATGTGGCACATATATAAAATGGAATATTACTCAGCCATAAAAAGAAAGATAATGGAGTTATTTGTAGTGAGGTGGATGGATTTAGAGTCTGCCATACAGAATGAAGTAAGTCAGAAAGAGAAAAACAAATACCATATGCTAACATATATATATGGAATCTAAAAAAAAAAAATATTCTAAAGAACCTAGGGACAGGACAGGAATAAAGATGTAGACATAGAGAATGGACTTGAGGACACAGGGAGGGGGAAGTGTGAGAGTGGCTTGGACTTATATATACTACCAAATGTAAAATAGATAGGTAGTGGGAAGCAGCTGCATAGCACAGGGAGATCAGCTCGGTGCTTTGTGACCAACTAGAGGGATAGGTTAGGGAGCATGGGTGGGAGATACAAGAGGGAGGCGATATGGGGGTATATGTATACATATAGCTGATTTACTTTGTTATACAGCAGAAACTAACAAAACATTGTAAAGCAATTATGCTCCAATAAAGATGTTAAAAAGAAAAAAAAAATAGATAACTCCATAGAGCTGTATCCCCACCAGAAAAATATATATGTATATGACAATTACATTTGAAGCTGTGGGATAAACTGAATTAGAGTCATATAAAGCCAGTCCTGAATTCTTTTTCTTGGAATCTTTTGTGGAGAGTATGTGAGTCAAGCTCCATGTAAACTTGGGGCTTGGGTGAAGCTCTGCACCCAGAGACAGAGGATGAGGGGGAAAATGCACACACACACACACGCACACACTCTCTCTCAAGTATCATAACTGGTGCTGAACTCCTGTTGGGGATAGTGGGAAGAAGATAGCCACTCAACTAGAGCCTGACCTAGTAAGGTGTGAGCTCAGGTAAGTCATGTTGAGACCTTGAATGTTGAGACCTTGAATCACTAAAGTGAGATCTGTTTGTGAACTTGTGAGAACAGAGGATTAGATGAGAGGAACTTAAAAAAAAGACTGGGAATAAGAAAGAACCATATCCTATTCAAGATAAGTTATCAAGCACCTTCCACAGCACAGGTGAAAAATAAATCTCATGAAAATATCACAAAAATTCAGTAAGCTAAAAATACTGTGCCAACAAAAAGAAATAAGAGAGGAATCTGAAAATGACTTTGTAATAATTATGTTTCAAATTCCTCCAAGAGATAAATGAAAGAATTGGAGTTAGAAAACAAGATAAATAGATTATTATAAAATATAAAAACAAATGTGAAGAGAAAATAATATGAATTATAATGTTTATGTGGGAGATGTTTGAACAAGGTGAAAGAGATGAAAAATCAAATTAATATAAAACAGCATAAAAATAGATTGAAAAGCAATAGAATAAATAAATGGTGGAGAGGAAATTGTTTAAGAGAAATAGCTGCAAAATTTAGTGGATTGAAAAAAGATTTATGCACAGCTGGAAAGCATAAATAAAACAAGTCAGTTCAGAATCAAGATGGCAGAGTAGTAGAATGTGGAACTCACCTCCTCCCACAAGTACATCAAAAATATATCTACAAATGGAATAATTCTCACAGGACACCTACTGAACACCAGCAGACAACTTCAGATCCTGAAAAGACAAGAAAGATCTCCATGTAATCAGGTAGGACAAAAGAAAAAAAAAAAAAAAAGAAGAAGAAGAAGGCATAGGATGGGACCTGAGTCCCTGGGAAGGGGCTGAAAAAGAGGAAAAGTTCCCACAACCTGAGAAGCCCCTCAGTGGTAGGGAGATCAGCCAGGATAGAAAAGGAGCTTCAGAGGACCAGAGGAGACCACAACGACTGGTTTGTGACAGGTAGAACAAAGAGAGTCCTACACAGATGGTCCTTGTCACTGCCCTGCACACCCCATCCTGAGATGAGCATCTGTTGGTACAGGTGTGGGCTGGGGGCTGAAACTTGGAGTTTAGAGGAATGACATGGGGAGAGGACTGCTGTTGGCTGCACGGAGACAGCCTGAAGGGGCTGGAGTGTGGCACAGCTGCAATCAGGTGTATTCACAGAAGAAGCCTGTGCCTGTCATAGAAGCAAAGTACAATTACAGACTCTTTCTACACATGCAGGTCCTGGGGGACGATGTCAGTGGGATGCCCATTCACAGAGCTAGGGCTGAAACAACAACTGAGCCCCAGGGGCTGCATGACTTAGGAAGCATGGCTGAAATCTCTCCCCAAAGCTGCATGAGCCATGGATTTACACCTCTGTCACTGGCTTTGTAAATTCAGTGTCTGTGGACATCTGAATGGATGGCAGGTGCTCCCGCAGCTGGGATAGGCCTGTCCTTAGCAGCTTTGTGGGTGCATGCATTTGGTGGCTGAGCTGCCTCCATAGCTCCCAAAGAAGTTCCAGGTATGTGAATACTGCAGTCTTGAGGCCTGACTTCAGTGGGTCTACGCTGGTGGCCTTGTGAAAACAACACCTGAAAAGATACCAGGGCCAATTGCTAGCATTCCTAAGTTTGAGAAGGGGCTGAAGGCAGTGCCGACAACAACATACGTTGTGAACCCACACAGTGGGTGAGAGGTGACACACAGAGCACACTCATTGGTGAACGGCACTGGCAGAGGAATACTCAGTGGTTCCTCATCCAAGAGAGCACTCCAATCCCACCTACCTCATACCACAGCTCAGAAACGCAGCTCAGAAATGGATCTGGGGGCTTTCACTCCAACAACTAGGGAGTAGACCCTGCCCCTGACAGGACAGTGACAACCACACAGCAAAGAGGAGGTCCCACTCAACATCCAGTGAAGGCTCTGATCACCACAACACAAGCCACACCTCCTGTCAAGAAGATAATGGCCAGCACACACCGAGGAAAGGGGTGGCAGACATCCATACTAAAAACAGTCCTCGCACCAAAAGTATTAAACCCATGCGGGCTACAAAGGGATGATCCCACGTAAAAATAGCCCTCTAAAACCACAGTAGAAAATTGTTTTTCTTAAACTCACAGAGCAAGAGAAATATAAGTAAAATGAAGAAGCAGAGGACCCACTCCCAATTAATGATCAAGAGAATTCCCCTAAAAGAATAAACAATGAAACAGACCTCTTCAGTTTAATAGACACCAAGTTCAAAAAGGAAGTAATGAAAATACTAAAGGAATTAAGAAAAGCTATTGACAGAAATGCAGATTACTGTAAAAAGGAACTATAAACTATAATGAGGAACTAAGAAAAATTAGAAAATTAATTTGCAGAAATGAAAGCTGAACTAAAGGCAATGTATAGCAGAATGAAGAATGCAGAAGAATGAATAAGTGACCTGTATCATAGAATAATGGAAATCACTCAATCAAAACAGCAGACAGAAAGACAAATTATATATATATATATATATATATATATATATATATATATATATGAAAACAATATAAGAGACATATTGGGTATATATAAATGCCAATCTATGCATAATAAGGATCCCAAAAGGAGAAGAAAGAGAAAAGGGGATTGAGAAAGCATTTGAGGAAATTATGGCTGAAAACTTCCCAAACCTAAAGAAGGAAACAGATATCTAGGTACAGGAAACACAGAGGGTCCCATACAAGATAAGCCCAAACAGAACTACACCAAGACATAACAATGTCAAAAGTTAAAGATAAAGAGGATTATAAAGGAAGCAAGAGAAAAACAAAGTATTAATTACAAGGGAACCCCCATAAGGTTATAAGCTGATTTCTCTGCAGAAATGTTACAGGCCAGAAGGGAGTGGAAAAATATTTTCAAAGTCCTGAAAAGGAAAAAAGAATCTGCAACCTAGGATACTCTACCTAGCAAGATTATCATTTAGACTAGAAGGAGAGATAAAGAATTTCTCAGACAAGAAAAAACTGAAAGGACAGCAATAATAAACCAACCCTAAAGGAAATATTGAAAGGTCTTATCTAAATAGAAAAGAAGTAAGAATCTAAAGGAAAGAGAAAATCACAATTGGAAAACAAGTCACTTAAATAAGCCAGTACACAGATTAGAAAAAAATTGTGAAAGAGATGATAACCACAGTGAACAGCAAAAAGATGAACATGAAGATGTAAAGAGGACATCAAAATTATAAAATGTAGGGGAAGTGAGTAAGAAAATGTAGATTTTATTTTTCTAGAATGTGTTTGAGCCTATATGTCTACCAGTCTAAGAAAGTGGATATAAGAAGGGGTTAATATACATGAAAAATAAGGTAACCACAAATCAAAAACATAAAATCAATTCACAAAAACCAAAAGGAAGAGAATGTAAGTATCATAGAAAAGAATATCATCAAACCACAAAAGGAAAAACAAAAAGAAAAAAAAAGATGGAGAAGAAATATAAGATCAATGGAAAATCAAGGTTTAAAATAGCAATAAATACATATCTATCAATAATTACCTTAAATATCAATGGACTAAATGTTCCAATAAAGAGACACAAAGTGGCAGATTGGATTAAAAAATAGTCAACAGTATGCTGCCTACAAGAGACCCACCTTAGGTAAAAGAACACACACAGATTGAAAGTAAGTGTATGAAAATGATACTTCATGCAACCAGAAATGACAAGAAAGTGGGGTTCACAAAAGGCTATAAAGAAAGATAAAGAAGGACCCTATATAATGATAAAAGGATCAATACACAGAGAGGTTATTACACTTGTCTACATATGTGCACCTAATACAGGAGCACCCAAATACATAAAACAAATATTAACAGACTTAAAGGGAGAAATCGATGGGAATACAATAATAATTGGAGACTTTAATACCCCACTCACATCAATGGACAAATCCTCAAGATAGAAAATCAATAAGGCAACAGAGATCCTAAACGATAAAATAGAACAGTTAGACTTAATCGATATTTTCAGGACATTACTTCCAAAAAAAAGCAGAATCCAAATTATTTTCAAGTGCACATGGAGCATTCTCTAGGATCACCACCTAGTAGGGCACAAAACAAGCCCAACAAATTTAAGAGTTTAAAAATTATTTCGAGCATCTTTTCTGACTACAACGGCATGAAACAAGAAATCAAAAAAAGGAAACAAGGAAAAAACAATTACATGGAGACTAAACAGCATACTACCAAAAAAAAAAAAAAATGGGTCAATGATGAAATCAAAGAAGAAATTTTAAAATGCCTTGAAGAAAATGACAATGAAAACATAACCATACTAAATCTGTGGGATACAGCAAAAGAAGTAATAATAGGAAAGTTCTTCACAATACAGACCTTCTTTAAGAAACAAGAAGAATCTCAAACAAACATTCTAACCTGTCACACAAAAAAATTAGAAAAAAGAATAACAAACAAAACCTAAAGTCAGCAAAAGGAAGGAGATAATAAAGATCAGAGAGGAAATAAATAAAATAGAGATTTAAAAAACAATAGAAAAATCAATAAAACCAAGAGCTTATTCTTTGAAAGAATAAACAAAATTGACAAACCTCTGGCTAGGCTTACCAAGAAGAAAAGTGAGAAGGCCCAAATAAACAAAATAAGAAATGAAAGAGGAGAAATTACAACTGATACAGCAGAAAAGAAAAAAAAAAAAACATAAGAGAATACTATGAACAATTATAAACCAACAAATCTGACAACTTAGAAGAAATGGACAACTTTCTAGAAATACACAGCCCAATAAAACTGAATCAAGACCCTCATGGTCCAATGGCTACGACTCCACTCTCCCAATGCAGGGGGCCCAGGTTTGATCCCTGGTCAGGGAACTAGATCCCACGTTCCTCAACTAAATGTTCACATGACACAGCTAAAGAGTTTGCATGCCACAACTAAAGATCTCACATGTTACAACAAAGATCCCGCATCCTGAAACTAAGATACAGTGCAGCCAAATAAATAAATAAACAAATAAATATTTTTAAAAAAGAAGAAATAGCTAACTTAAACAGACAAAGCACTAGAAGTGAAATAGAATTTGAAAAGGAAAAGAAAAAAAAAAAAACTGCCTACAAAAGAAGTCTCAGCCAAGATGGCTTCACAGGTGAATTCTACCAAACATACAAAGAAGAACTTTTGCCAATCCTTCTCAAACTCTTCCAAAAGACTGAAGAGGAGTGAACACTCCCAAAGACATGTTTTGAAGCCACCATCACCCTGGTATCAAAAACAAAGACAATAACAAAAAAGAAAATTACAGGCCAACATCTGTGATGAATATAGATGCAAAACTTCACAACAAAATTTCAACAACACATAAAAAGATCATACACCATGATCAAATTGGATTCATCCCAGGGTGACAGGAGGGTTCAACATATTCAAATCAATCTATGTGATACATCACATCTTCAAAAGAGAAGACAAAAACTACATGATCATCTCAATAGATGCAGAAAAAGCATTTGATAAAATTCAACATCTATTCATGATAAAAATCTTTATGAAAGTGAGTATAGAGGGAACATATCTCAACATAATAAAAGCTATCTGACAAACCTAGAACCAATATAATATTCAGTGGTGAAAAGATGAAAGCCTTTGTACTGAAAGCTGGAACAAGACAAGGATACCCACACTCACCACTTCTCTTCAACATAGTATTGGTTGTCTTAGCCACAGCAATCAGACAAGAAAAATAAATAAAATTTATTCAGATTGGTAGGGAAGAGGTAGAATTGTCATTATTTGCAGATGACAGGATACTGTATAGAAAACCCTAAAGACTCCACACAAAAACTACTAGAACTGAAAAACAAATTCAGTAAGGTAGCAGGATACAAAATTAACATACAGAAATTGGTTGCATTTCTTTACACTAACAATGACATATCAGAAAGGGAATGTAAACAAAAGGTGAAAGACTTATATGCTGAGAACTACAAACATTAATAGAGGAAACTGAAGATGATTCAAAGAAATGGAAAGATAGTCCATGCTCTTGTGTTGGAAGAATTAATATTGTAAAAATGGCCATACTAACCAAAGCAATCTACAAGATTTAATGCAATACCTATCAAAATACCCATGACATTTTTCACAGAACTAGAACAAATAATCCTAAATTTTATATGGAACAATAAAAGAACCAGAACTGCCAAAGCAATCCTGAGTAAAAAGAACAAAGAAGGAGGCATGACTCTTGCAGACTTCAGACAATACAACAAATCTACAGTAATGAAAACAGTGTGGTATTGGCACAAAAATAGACATATGGATCAGTGTAATAGAATAGAGAGCCCAGAAGTAAACCCACACACCTATGAACAATTAATCTTTGACAAAGTATGCAAAAATATACAATGGAGAAAAGACAGTCTCTTCAGCAAGCGGTTTTAGGAAAGTTAGACAGCCACATGTAAATCAATGAAGCTAGAACACACTCTCACACCATATACAAAAATAAACTCAAAATGTCTTAAAGACTTAAATATAAGACAAGACACCATAAAACTATAAGAGAACATAGGCAAAACATCAGTCTCCCAAGACAATAGACATAAAGCAAAAACAAGCAAATGGGACCTAATCAAACTTTTAAGATTTTGCAGAGCAAAGGAAACCAGAAACAAAATGAAAAAAACAGCCTTTGGACTGGGAGAAAATATTTGCAAATGATGCAGCCAATAATGGCTTAGTTTCCAAAATATACAAATAGCACCTACAATTCAATAAAAATAACACAAACAGCCCAATTGAAAAATGAGCAGAAGGCCTAAATAGACATTTCTCCAAAGAAGACATACAGATGAGCAATTAATTGGTACAATGAAAAGATGCTCATCATTGCTAATTATTAGAGAAATGAAAATCAAAACCATAATGAGGTACCACCTCACACCAGTCAGAATGGCCATAATTGAAAAGTCTATAAATAATAAAGTCTATAAATAATAAATGTTGGAGAGGGTGTGGAGAAAGGGAAACCTCTAATCTGTTGGTGGGAATGTAAATTGCTGTAGTCACTATGGAAAACAATATGGAGGTCCCTCATAAAACTAAATTAGAGTTGCCATATGATCCAGCAATCCCACTCCTTGGCATATACACAGACAAAACTCTAATTCGAAAAGATGCATAGACCCCTATGTTCATAGCAGCATTATTTACAATAGCCAAGACATGGAAAAAACTTAAATGCCCATTGACAGATGAATGGATATAGAAGATGTTGTATGCAATGGAATATTACTCAGCTATTAAAAATAATGAAATAATGCCATTTGTAACAACATGAATGGACATAGAGATTATCATAGTAAGTGAAGTAAGTCAGAAAGAGAAAGACAAATACTATATGATATCACTTATATGTGGAATTGAAAATTCGGCACAACTGAATATATCTACAAAACAAAAACAGACTTACAGATTTAGAGAACAGACTTGTGATTGCCAAGGGGGAGCATCTGTGGGGAAAGGATGGACTGGGAGTTTGGAATTAACAGATGCAAAGTATTATATATAGGACGGATAAACAAAAAGGTCCTACTGTACAGCACAGGGAAATATGTTCAATATCCTGTGATAAACCATAATGGAAAAAAATATTAAAAAAAGAATGTCTCTATTGCAGAGTCACTTTGCTGTACAGCAGAAATTAAACACGACATTGTAACTCAACTATGCTTCAATAAGATTCTTTTAAAAATCAGTTTAAATATAAATAAATGCACAACCAGAAATATGGTAGCAATGTGGTAAAATATCAAGGTTAAAGAGAAAATCTTACAAATATCCAGAGAAAAGCCATTATCAATGAAAGAAGTTAATATGACTGCAGTCTTGCAGTAACTACTGATGTTTGGTGTTAAGTAAAACTTTTGATACCTGCCAACCCAAAAATCTATAGCTACGTCCAGTAGCACTCAAGGGAGGAATGAAGTTGCAATTCAAAATTGCCACCCCAAGACACTTTCAAAACTTCAAAACTGACTTCAAAGGATAATGAAAACATGAGGAAAAAATGGTGGGAAGAAAGAAGCAATAAGGAGCTAGATAATTAGAAAAAATAGGTTAGTAAATCCAATTTTTTAATGCAACTAAGACTTTTTTTCCTTGTAAAAGTGAAATCAATATTCTAGCTTATAAGAACATGAAAGATGGAGTAGTCAGGAAATGGAAGAGATTCTTAAAGAAGTCAGCATGTCAATTTAACTGATCTGGCAAAAGGAAAGAGGCGCTGAATAAAATCAGAATGCATTTGAAAAATCATAACTAAGCAGTTTCAAATTTTATAGTTAAACTCTAAGAGGAAATAAATGCATTCTTTAATTTGTAAAATAGCTGATATAGAAAAAGAAAAAATAACTTATTTTGAGTTGTGTACATTAAATATGTTTTTTTTTATTATATGCCAATCAAGTGTTATTTTAAAAAGCAATTAAAAGAAAGCAGCTAATGGGGGACAAGATAAATGTGTGTGTGTGTGTGCGTGCATGTGTGTGTGTAACGTTTATACATTGGAAAGTATTAAAGGATCTGTAACCAAAATATAAGAACAATGTCAATGAAAAAAATTGATAATAAAATTTGAATGATTATCAGGAGTATTAAAATTGCATCAACTATATTAAGGGACATTAAACGATAACAAAATAAAATATACTATAGTATACTCCCATTACATTCACAAAAATTTAAATATTGTTAATATGAAGTATTAACAAGGAATCAAGGAAAGGAAAACATCTCAAATATTGATAAGTGGCATATAAATTTGTAAAGTACTTTTGGAAAATCCTTTGGCATTATCTAATGAAGCTGACAAACCAGCAATACCTACAAAATCTGTTATAAAAATGGTTGTTCAATAGTGAAGTTAAGTGAAATCAAGGGACAAGTCAAGAAATGGAAGTACAGTCTCTGCATCACTTCACTGGTGCAGTTAAAACGAGGAGAGCAGCATGATTTCAAGTGTGGATAAATTTCCAAGTTTCTGGTATTTTCCAGCAACAAGGCTAATAGGGAGCTTAGGTTGAAAGGTCAGAGACACACCCTGAGTCATGGAGTGAGGAGGAGCCCCACTTTTTCAGATACACTAGAGAAGAATGACTTGAAAAATGGCATTTAGACAATTGATTTGCATGTATAATCCATGGAAGTTTATTCCACAAAATACTGAAAAGATGTATTGATATTTCTACTGTTATTCTCCCACCACTTCTTTCAAATATTTGGCAGTTTTTCTTCTTGAGTATGAGAGGTTTTATTTCCATGTATAATAATGTATGATGTTCTAAAAATTTCATTGTTAGTTCCCCCTGTCTTGCTTAATTTGAGTTATAATTAGCTTCAATTTTCTTGAACAGAGTGAATGCAGAGTGCATTGGATTTCAATTTAAAATGCTATTTCATAGTTGATTTAAGTACTAACATGTAATACACAAATTTCACTTTTAGTCAAATGACTCTGAAGTATTTTTTGAAGTGTATAATTAAAATATTCAAATGTACTGATAAGCCACTTTCAGAAGCTCTGGAGTGCTCTTAAAGGTGACTTGGAAGAAACCCAAAACCAAACTTCCTCTTTTCCTGCCTTCCACAACACCTGGTAGATGCTTTGAATAATTTGTTTTTGAAGTGCTTTGGAATAAGATGCTTTTCACTAGTTATTAACATAACTCAGCAGTTACTCTAGTTTGCATTTTATAGACATTAGAAGTAGGACACATTTTTAAATGACTACACCTCATTACCTTTAAGAAGAGCAGCCTCCTGCTACATCTATGGAAGCTATTCACAACTTCCTTGGCATGTGTGATTTAATAAACATGTTTATCTTACACACATAATCATTGCCATCTCATCATAATAAAACATTTTAAGCCCTTGACTTTTCTTCAGTATGGCCTATTCTTAAACAAATATAACTTGGATGATTTGTCATGTTTACTTTCTGCACGTTCTTAAAGAATTCAGGTTGCCTGCAAGATAGTGTTTTCTCATCTAAGCTACATAGCCGGCACTGAAAAAGGCAAACAGGCATTTCACTTTGTCACGTGATAACAGTAAGATTGAAAGATAGTGGTGACATTTCCTCTCCTCTTTCAGGAAAGTAGTTTCCTATGCTATATTCTGTGTTGGGTCAGTAATTTCTTGCACAATGTATACCAATTGAAATGATATTTCACTCTGTGGATTGACGTTTCTCATATATCTGTAGAAGATCACAAATCATTACCCTTTTCCCTGATGCCAACACAATTTGAAAATCTAAATTTCCATTTATTAATGTGAATGACATTAATCTCTTTACTGTCAGATACAAGTTTCCTCTTTTAGAACAGATAAGAGCACACTTGGTATACTGTGGGACTTTATTTATTCCACAAACACACTATGCATACCAGCCTTAAACCCAACTTTCATTATCACCTCCTAACATACTACAAAAATCCAAAACAAAACTGAAACTCCCAGGACAATTCCCCTTCCCTGCCAAATGAAAACCTCTGTTTAGAAATGAAATTTAGATCAAACATAATAAAACTTAAAGGAAAAAATTAATTATACAGTTGATGTAATGAGTTTAAAAATCATAATTTATGGACACACTGTATAGTTTCACCAAAATATCAAATGGGCAGTGTTAGATATCAATGCATCATCACCTATGAGTCCTTATTTCTCGCTGAAAAGTTCATAAATTGACAGTTAATACTCAAAGGTGATGATTTTCAAACTGTGGGCAATGGTCACTTAGAATTAGGATCTCCTGAGAGCTTCAATAAAAATGCAAACTACTTGGATGCTTTCCAGGCCTACAAAATCAAATATCTAGAAGGAACACTCATTTAGCCAACTAGCTTGGTGACATCAATGTGCAGTGATGTCTGAGGAATATGACTCTGCTCTGTGGATTCTGCTTTGTGAGTGTTTTCTTTCTCTCATTGCTGTCTCCCTTTCTCTGCTTTCTAGAAAACATATGGAGGGGATGTGGGTGACTGAGGGTGAGTGGGAAGCTTGACTCCTGAAAGAAGGCCATAGACAGGAGCAGAGGGAGAAAGTACAGCAACCAGGGCATGATAGTAACAGTGATTTTTCATGTACTCCATCTGCCAGAAGTGTCAGAGAGCCAGATCCTGGGGCTTAGATAAGAAGCTATCTTGGACCAGCAGTCTTCACTGCATGAAAGCCACAGCATCAGAATAAGAGCCTTGTATATCAACCTGCCATCTGGTTACAGATCTGAGAAGATTTGCACATCAGTCAAGTGAATAGAAAGTAAGGTAGGAACAACAACAACAAAAAAACACCAATCAAAAAATGGAAAGTGAAGGCCTTCTAAATTTCTGACACATTTGAAGATATGTTAGAAACATCATTGCAAGTAAGTGAGTAAATAATTATATAGGACAAGCTTGAAAAGTAAAATACTGCAGACCAAAGAAAGGAGCACTATGCTGAAAACTGCCAGGACTGTCAGGCTTTCGAAAAATATTTCTATAGGAGCTGAACCTTCTGACATCCTCTCTGACATAGGAATTAATCGGTGCTGAGTAGAGAGAAGAAAGGCTTTGAGTATACAAAAATGTAATACTCCTTGTCTTCAGTGACTTTCATGGACGTGCCCCCCTAATTATGAGTATTGGGATTTAAGAAGGGAGGCAGACCTAAATGCTGACTTTAATGCTTCAGTAGCTATTGGCTGCCTTGGGAGAAGATCGGACTTGATGAAACCCCATGCCATGGAGCTACTAGGGCAGGCAATCACTTCTTTATTGGTGAGAGCTGGAACAACAAACAAAACAAGTTTTGAGAGATTTCTAAATTATGTAACTAGGAAAAAATACTATACCTCAATGAAAGGAACCACCCCGAAGGATCGCTAGAAATGGATATCTATTTCTACTACATAAAGAGATAGGACAGCATTTTTGGAAAGTGTACAATTTCCATTTTTCAAGTTTTTTCAGTCCTTTTATTTATTAAACTAGAACAATTTACAGAAAGAAAAAACAGATTAAAAAAACATGTGACTTGAAGATGTAGCACAAGATCACAGAATTTTGTATCATGATAGAATGATCCTCTTTCAAGTATGAAACAGAATTTGATAAGCAACAAAAAGGTAGAAAGAGAATTGACAAGTGTATAGTTTTTTTTAATTAATAAGGAGAATGATCTGTTTTTGTGTATTTAGTGGCCATTCTTTTGTGTGTCAGAATTGCCTCTTCTCCTTAGTCTGCCGATGTTTATATTTACCTTTAAATGTGTTCATTTTATTTATATTAAAAAAGATCCAGTGATAAATGTTTGTCTTCTGTGTTCCCCAATGATCCAGTTCTACTTTTCAGAGAAAGCGTTGTTGTCTATCTTGACAGGAACATGATAAGTTTACATAATAAAATCTATGTATTAATATGTATATATGTGCATGTGTATCCATACCTCTGTTTATGTCTACTTTTCATTATCACAGCACAAATTACACCATACAACTGCACTTTCTTTATCAAATTCATTTATATTTATTGGATTTGTTCCATATCAACAATTCAATATATTTTAAGACCAACATAATATTTCCTTAAATGAATAAACCAGAACTCAAGTAACTAGTTTCTTACTGGGAGATACTGAAGCCATTACCAATATTTTGATATTACAAACAATGTTGCAATAATATCTGTGTACATAAGACATTTTATATATTTATGAATGCATCAATAATATACATTTCTGAGTGCATCTATAATGTCAGTTCCTAGAAGTGAAGGTTTTGTTATTTTATGATCCCAATAATAATAGTGTTTATGCCTTCATCCTTTTGCATACAACATATTAAAAAAAGTGTTGAATTCTGCTAATCTGACAGAGAAATACTTTCTCAGTGTATGTCAACCTTATGTTCTTCTTATTTTAAGTATGTTTGCCTAGGCAAATTTTCACGTTTAACAGTTATTTTTTCTTTTCTTATTTTCTTTGTCCAAACTGTTAAAATTAAATAGAAACCACAAATACTTTTATAGTTTCTAATTTATATTTTGCCTTTGATTATTATTTATTCTATTTTATTCTGCATAATTTTTCCTCTGTAGCTTTAATCTTAACCAAACAAGTGGTTGGATGCTGCTGTAGCTAAAGTGTTCTCTACAAAAATAAATTTGGCTTCCTTAAATCCCTATTCCTTAAGTGGTAATGTTGTCTTAATCATTCTCATAACTTATAATCAGTATTTTATCTGACACACAGGATACGTAAAGTAAGAGTTTCATAAAAGGGTAAGTTAGTCTAATCATTAATGAAGATATTTTTTCTCGGTAATTGAATTTTTTGATAATTTTCAAGCCCAGAGTGAAGTTGAAGGAGCACTACACTAAATACCCAAATACTCTTCCTCCAGATTCACTAACTTTAACATTTTGCCACATTTCTATACATATGTCTATATCTATATCTACTTTGATGTCTATCTATCTAATCACACACAGATACTTCCCTTTTGTTAATTTACCTTGAGGTAATGTGAAGATATCATGACAGTTCATCTCTAAACGTTTTCTGGAACTATGATGTTTTATTTAAAACCATATCATCATGTCACACCTAAGAAAATCAGAATTATTTCAATACCATGAGCTAAGATATGGCTCACATGTCAATTTTGCCAAATAGTTTTAAAATGATCACCAGTTTTTTTTTTTTTTTTTTTTTTCAATCCAGACTCCATTTAATGTTCACACATTGCTTCTGGTGTTATGTCTTATCTCTTAAAAAAATCAAGAAGAATCTCAGTTTCACTTATTTTGAGAAGTTCAGGCCAGGTTTCTTCAGAACTTGAAATTCTGGATTCAATGGACTGTTTCTACTTGATTAGATCAAGCTCAGTAATTTCCAGTAAAAGCACTACATAGATGATGCAAGCTCTCCTACTGCATTACATCACAAAGGCAATGCTAAACTTCACGATTTAATTAAGACCATGCCACAAAATCTCCCCATTGTAAAAACACATTTCTTCTTATAATTGAGATATAATCTGTGCAGTGATGCTTTAAGGTGGTATGAATAGTGTTTTCTAACTTTTTTCCATTAGCATTAACATCCATTGGTGAAATTGCCTGATACAGTTATTACATGGGTTATTACAAAGAGGAGGTTCAGTTTTAATGTGCTAAAAATGTCTTTATGTATACTACAATTCATTTAATAAAGGACATAAAGTTAGGATGATATCTATATCATTAACAATGACAAATCATAGTAAATTTAAAGCCTTTATATTAAAACTCATGTAAGCCCACAACCAACAAAATTCGCATCCAATAAGTGTGTTCATTTTTAAGTCCTTAACTTTGTTTTAATAGTTTTCATGTTTATTCTAATTTTGTAGATTTATTTTTTTACTTTTAAAATAAATTTGCAATCTCTGGGTGAAAACCAAATTACAGAATCAAATGCAATATCTTCTTGGATTCAAATTTTATTTAGATAATTCACAGCATAGATAATGCCATGTGGATAATCAATAATTTTCAGTCATAATCAAAGAAGAGTTACTTGTCATGGCAGTAGCAGGAGAGTCATGAGAATTTTCCCAGAGATAGGCATCATTGATAAATGTTCCAAAAATGAGGAACAGGTTTAGGGAAACAAAATATTAAGATATAGGAGTTTAGAGGGAAAGAAAGGGGAATGGATCAATATCTGACCATGGATACAATATGTTAATTAGCCAGGTATCTCTGGTATGTGAATAGTCTTTGCAGTTCTGTAACTGAATAAGCAGAGACAGGATGTTTTGACTACATCTTTCACTTCTTAGACATTGATTTATTCCATTTTGCTAAAATTGAATGACCAGTACATAATTCTTAGCTGGATCTTTTTTGTTTAACAAATTGAAATACTTAGGTTAGTAACTAACCATGTGAAAAACTCATAAATATTAATGCAATGTTCTGAAACTTTCCATTTATTGTCCATGAATAGTCATTAAATATAGTGAAATAACTTGATTGAAAGTAAGCCCTAGGAGTGGCAGGACATACTGAAAGTGATGAAGGAGAAAAACCTGCAACCAAGACTACTCTACCCAGCAAGGATCTCATTCAGATTTGATGGAGAAATTAAAACCTTTACAGACAAGCAAAAGCTGAGAGAGTTCAGCACCACCAAACCAGCTTTACAACAAATGCTAAAGGATCTTCTCTAGGCAAGAAACACAAGAGAAGGAAAACACCTATAATAACGAACCCAAAACAATATAGAAAATGGGAATAGGAACATACATATCGATAATTACCTTAAATGTAAATGGACTAAATGCTCCCACCAAAAGACACAGATTAGCTGAATGGATACAAAAACAAGACCCTTACATATGCTGTCTACAAGAGACCCACTTCAGACCTAGAGACACATACAGACTAAAAGTAAGGGGATGGAAAAAGATATTCCATGCAAATGGAAACCAAAAGAAAACTGGAGTAGCAATTCTCATATCAGACAAAATAGACTTTAAAATAAGGACTATTAAAAGAGACAAAGAAGGACACTACATAATGATCAAGGGATCGATCCAAGAAGAAGATATAACAATTGTAAATATTTATGCACCCAACATAGGAGCACCTCAATACATAAGGCAAATACTAACAGCCATAAAAGGGGAAATTGACAGTAACACATTCATAGTAGGGGACTTAAACACCCCACTTTCACCCATGGACAGATCATCCAAAATGAAAATAAATAAGGAAACACAAGCTTTAAATGATACATTAAACAAGATGGACTTAATTGATATTTATAGGACACTCCATCCAAAAACAACAGAATACACATTTTTCTCAAGTGCTCACGGAACATTCTCCAGGATAGATCATATCTTGGGTCACAAATCAAGCCTTGGCAAATTTAAGAAAATTGAAATTGTATCAAGTATCTTTTCTGACCACAACGCCATGAGACTAGATATCAATTACAGGAAAAGATCTGTAAAAAATACAAACACATGGAGGCTAAACAATACACTACTTAATAATGAAGTGATCACTGAAGAAATCAAAGAGGAAATCAAAAAATACCTAGAAACAAATGACAATGGAGACACAACGACCCAAAACCTGTGGGATGCAGCAAAAGCAGTTCTAAGGGGGAAGTTTATAGCAATACAAGCCCACCTTAAGAAGCAGGAAACATCTAGAATAAACAACCTAACCTTGCACCTCAAGCAATTAGAGAAAGAAGAACAAAAAAACCCCAAAGCTAGCAGAAGGAAAGAAATCATAAAAATCAGATCAGAAATAAATGAAAAAGAAATGAAGGAAACAATAGCAAAGATCAATGAAACTAAAAACTGGTTCTTTGAGAAGATAAACAAAATAGATAAACCACTAGCCAGACTTATCAAGAAAAAAAGGGAGAAGACTCAAATCAATAGAATTAGAAATGAAAAAGGAGAGGTAACAACTGACACTGCAGAAATAAAAGAGATCATGAGAGATTACTACAAGCAACTCTATGCCAATAAAATGGACAATCTGGAAGAAATGGACAAATTCTTAGAAATGCACAACCTGCCAAGACTGAATCAGGAAGAAATAGAAAATATGAACAGACCAATCACAAGCACTGAAATTGAAACTGTGATTAAAAATCTTCCAACAAAGAAAAGCCCAGGACCAGATGGCTTCACAGGCGAATTCTATCAAACATTTAGAGAAGAGCTAACACCTATCCTTCACAAACTCTTCCAAAATATAGCAGAGGGAGGAACACTCCCAAACTCATTCTACGAGGCCACCATCACCTTGATACCAAAACCAGGCAAGGATGTCACAAAGAAAGAAAACTACAGACCAATATCACTGATGAATATAGATGCAAAAATCCTCAACAAAATACTAGCAAACAGAATCCAACAGCACATTAAAAGGATCATACACCATGATCAGGTGGGGTTTGTTCCAGGAATGCAAGGATTCTTCAATATACGCAAATCTATCAATGTGATAAACCATATTAACAAACTGAAGGAGAAAAACCATATGATCATCTCAATAGATGCAGAGAAAGCTTTTGACAAAATTCAACACCCATTTATGATAAAAACCCTGCAGAAAGTAGGCATAGAGGGAACTTTCCTCAACATAATAAAGGCCATATACGACAAGCCCACAGCAAACATCATCCTCAATGGTGAAAAACTGAAAGCATTTCCACTAAGATCAGGAACAAGACAAGGTTGCCCACTCTCACCACTCTTATTCAACATAGTTTTGGAAGTTTTAGCCACAGCAATCAGAGAAGAGAAGGAAATAAAAGGAATCCAAATCGGAAAAGAAGAAGTAAAGCTGTCACTGTTTGCAGATGACATGATCCTATACATAGAGAATCCTAAAGATGCTACCAGAAAACTACTAGAGCTAATCACTGAATTTGGTAAAGTAGCAGGATACAAAATTAATGCACAGAAATCCCTGGCATTCCTATATACTAATGATGAAAAATCTGAAAGTGAAATCAAGAAAACACTCCCATTTACCATTGCAACAAAAAGAATAAAATATCTAGGAATAAACCTACCTAAGGAGACAAAAGACCTGTATGCAGAAAACTATAAGACACTGATGAAAGAAATTAAAGATGATACAAATAGATGGAGACATATACCATGTTCTTGGATTGGAAGAATCAACATTGTGAAAATGACTCTACTACCCAAAGCAATCTATAGATTCAATGCAATCCCTATCAAACTACCATTGGCATTTTTCACAGAACTAGAACAAAAAATTTCGCAATTTGTATGGAAACACAAAAGACCCCGAATAGCCAAAGCTATCTTGAGAACAAAAAAAGGAACTGGAGGAATCAGGCTCCCTGACTTCAGACTATACTACAAAGCTACAGTTATCAAGACAGTATGGTACTGGCACAAAAACAGAAAGATAGATCAATGGAACAGGATAGAAAGCCCAGAGATAAACCCATGCACATATGGACACCTTATCTTTGATAAAGGTGGCAGGAATGTACAGTGGAAAAAGGACAGCCTCTTCAATAAATGGTGCTGGGAAAACTGGACAGGTACATGTAAAAGAATGAAATTAGAACACTCCCTAACACCATACACAAAAATAAGCTCAAAATGGATTAAAGACCTAAATATAAGGCCAGAAACTATCAAACTATTAGAGGAAAACATAGGCAGAACACTCTATGACATAAATCACAGCAAGATTCTTTCTGACCCACCCCCTAGAGTAATGGAAATAAAAACAAAAATAAACAAATGGGACCTAATGAAACTTCAAAGCTTTTGCACAGCAAAGGAAACCATAAACAAGACCAAAAGACAACCCTCAGAATGGGAGAAAATATTTGCAAATGAAGCAACTGACAAAGGATTAATCTCCAAAATTTACAAGCAGCTCATGCAGCTCAACAACAAAAAAACAAACAACCCAATCCAAAAATGGGCAGAAGACCTAAATAGACATTTCTCCAAAGAAGATATACAGACTGCCAACAAACACATGAAAGAATGCTCAACATCATTAATCATTAGAGAAATGCAAATCAAAACTACAATGAGATATCATCTCACACCAGTCAGAATGGCCATCATCAATAAATCTAGAAACAATAAATGCTGGAGAGGGTGTGGAGAAAAGGGAACCCTCTTGCACTGCTGGTGGGAATGTGAATTGGTTCAGCCACTATGGAGAACAGTATGGAGGTTCCTTAAAAAACTACAAATAGAACTACCATATGACCCAGCAATCCCACTACTGGGCATATACCCTGAGAAAACCAAAATTCAAAAAGAGTCATGTACCAAAATGTTCATCGCAGCTCTATTTACAATAGCCCGGAGATGGAAACAACCTAAGTGCCCATCATCGGATGAATGGATAAAGAAGATGTTGCACATATATACAATGGAATATTACTCAGCCATAAAAAGAAACGAAATTGAGCTATTTGTAATGAGGTGGATAGACCTAGAGTCTGTCATACACAGTGAAGTAAGTCAGAAAGAAAAAGACAAATACAGTATGCTAACACATATATATGGAATTTAAGAAAAAAAAAATGTCATGAAGAACCTAGGGGTAAGGCAGGAATAAAGACGCAGACCTCCTAGAGAACGGACTTGAGGTTATGGGGAGGGGGAAGGGTGAGCTGTGACGGGGCGAGAGAGAGTCATGGACATATACACACTAACAAACGTAGTAAGGTAGATAGCTAGTGGGAAGCAGCCGCATGGCACAGGGATATTGGCTCGGTGCTCTGTGACAGCCTGGAGGGGTGGGATAGGGAGGGTGGGAGGGAGGGAGACGCAAGAGGGAAGAGATATGGGAACATATGTATATGTATAACTGATTCACTTTGTTATAAAGCAGAAACTAACACACCATTGTAAAGTAATTATACCCCAATAAAGATGTTAAAAAAAAAAAAAAAAAAAAGAAAGTAAGCCCTAAACTTCTGTAATAAAGACACACTTCACTGGAAATTTTCCTGTAATATCATGATTTTATCTTTTGTTACTCTTTTTCATCAGTAATATAGAGAATTGCAGGGAAGATGACTGAGAAATAAAGGTCTGAGACTATCAAGCATAGCAAAATTCATTGCTTACATGAGGTTTAATGATCCCTACATTTGTTCAGTATTTGAGTCTCTATATAGTTCTTTACCATATTCAACCAAAACATGATATCGTTTTAGGTTTACAAAGTAAAGAGTTAGTCTTAAACTTGGGAAAAAATTGCAGTTGCTGATATAAAGTTACTTTTTTTAATATCTTGGATTTTTTATATTAGCTAAATTTCTACAAGTAATGATTTGGGCAATAGTATAGCAAGAATTAATGTTTTAAAGAAAAACATGTGGAAAAAGGTAAATGTGGGCATATTAATCAGTCACAACTTATTCTGATATAGTTTTCCTCTAAATGTCACTAGTCTATGCCTTTTTGTGAAAATGGGAGTTTAAATAAGATAAGACTGAGGTAGAAGCTACAATTTTGGTCAGGGATACCATTATCAGAGTAACACTTCTTAAATGCCCAGTATATGAGCTTGATTTTATAGATTTTTCCTTTTCAAAGCAACCTGGAACAAAGAAGCCCTCAGCCATCATAAGTAGAAGAGGCCAAACAATGTGTATATATGTGAATATTATCAAGAACAATGGAATTTCAGCCTTTCCCAACTCTTGTTAATCATGGGTGCAATAACTGTGGACTGTACCACAATACTCAAAGTATAAGTCTGATAGTACAATAATTAAAACATTTGAGTTAATTAAAAATTGCTCCCCATCCATAGTCTAAATATCAGTAATGCCATTCTCCCTTTATGGGACATTTATCTTTACCTTTCTTTTCCTGAAAAATGCAAGGGCATTATGCTACCAAAAAGGGGTTTCAGTCTGATTCCCATAAACAAAGTGGGAAAGCTCTGAGGTCTGAAACATATGATTCTGCTACATATTGTGGTACATAGTATCACTGCTAAGTTCTGATAAACACTGGGATAAAACGTTTATGAAACAGTCTTTTACTCTAGTAAAATGAATGTGATCCCACTGCCTCAAAGCAAAATTAAAGAAAATGTTTGTGACCTTGGGTTTTGATAGAGATTTCTTAGAAAAGCTAACAAAGTCCATAAATAAATAAACAAATATATGATGTCAAGAATATTAAAATTTCTGCTGTTTAAAGGGCACAGTTAAGATTGAAAAGATAAGCTAAAAACTGGGTAAAATATTTGCAAAACACACACTTGATAAAAAGACTTGTAGCAAAATGCATGAAGAGAAATAACAATTCCATAGCAAAGCAAACAATAACAACAAAAAAACAAAACACTGAAATGGGCTAAGGATTTAAGCAAAAGATATATGGACAAACCCACAACAAACATAAGATTAAATGGTGGAAAGCTGAAAGCCTTCCCACTAAATTCCAGAACAAGACAAGAATGCCCACTCTCACCACTTCTATTCAACATAGTATTGGAAGTCCTAGCCACACCACAGCAATCAGACAGGAAAAAGAAATAAAATGTATCCAAAACAGAAGGAAAGAGGTAAAATTGTCATTCTATGCAGATAATATGATACTCTATATAGAAAGTCCTAAAAATTCCACACAAAATCTATTCAAGCTGATAAATGAATTTAGCAAAGTAGCAGAATACAAGATTAATATACAAAAGTCTGTTGCATTTCTTTACATTAACAGTGAAATATCAGAAAGAGAAAGTAAAAAAAAAAAAAAAATCCCGTTTAAAAATCTCATCAAAAATAAATAAAATACTTAGGAATAAACCTAACCAAGGAGGTTAAAGACTTAAACTCTGAGAACAATAAAACACTGATAAAGAAGATTGAAGATGATTCAAGGAAATGGAAAGATACTCTATGCTACTTGGATATGAAGATTTAATATTGTTAAAATGGCTATACTATCCAAAGCAACATATAGATTTAATGTGATCCCTATCAAATTTCCCACATTATTTTTTACAGAGCTAGAACAAATAACCCTAAAATTTACATGGAGACACAAAAATCCAAAATTGCTAAAGCAAACCTGAGAAAAAGAACAAATCAGGAGGCATAACCTTCCCAGACTTCAGGCAATACTACAAAGCTATAGTAACTGAAACAGAATGGTATTGGAACAGAAACAGACATATATATCAATGGGACAGAATAGAGAGTCCAGAAATAAGCCCACACAACTGGACTTTAATCTTTGATAAAGAAGGCAAGATATACAATGTTGAAAAGACAGTATCTTTAGCAAATGAGGTTGAGAAAGCTGAACAGCTGCATGTAAATCAATGGAGTTAGAATACTCCTTCACACCATACACAAAAATAAACTCAAAATGGCTTAAAGACTTAAATATAAGACATGACACCATACAACTCCTGGAAGAGAACATAGGCAAAACATTCTCTGACATAAATCATAGCAACATTTTCTTAGGTCAGTCTCCCAAGACAATAGAAATAAAAGTGAAAATAAACAAATGGGACCTAATCAAATTTACAAGTGTTTGCACATCAATGGAAACCATAAACAAAATGAAAAAAAAAGCTTACAGACTGGGAGAAAATATTTGCAAATGATGTGATCGACAAGGCCTTAATTTCTAAACTATACCAACAGTTCATACAACACAATATCAAAAAAAATAAGCAACCCAATTCAAAAATGGGCAGATTTAAATAGACATTTCTCCAAAGAAGACATACAGATGAGCAATAAGCACATGAAAGATGCTCAACATCGCTAAAGAACTGCAAATCAAACCATAATAAAGTATCACCTCACACCAGTCAGAATGGCCATCATCCAAAAGTCTACAAATATTGAATGCCGGAGAGGGTGTGGAGAAAACATAACTCTCCTACCCTGTTGGTGGAAATGCACATTGGTGCAGCCACTATGGAGAACAGTATGGAGGTTCCTTAAAAGACTAAAAATAGAGTTACCATATTATCCAGCAATTCCACTCCTGAGCATATATCCAAAAAAAATGAAAACTTTAATTTGAAAAGATACATGCACCACAATGTTCATTAGCAACACTATTTACAATAGCCAAGACATGGAAGCAACCTAAGTGTCCATTGACAGAGGAGTGGATAAAGAAGATGTGGTATATATACACACTGGAATATTACTCAGCCATAATAAAAAATAAAATAATGCCATTTGCAGCAATGCAGATAGACCTAGAGATTATCACACTAAGTGAAGTAAGTTGATTGACAATGTCAAATATTTTATGATATCATTTATATGTGGAGTCTAAAAAATAGTACAAATGAACTTATTTACAAAACAGAAAGAGACTGACAGGCATAGAAAACAAATTTATAGTTACCAAAGGGGAAAAAGTGGGAGGGGTTAAATTATGAATATGGGATTAACAGATAAGCACCATTAAACAATATATATAAAATGGATTAACAATAAAGATTTACTGCATAGCACAGGGAACTGTATTCAATATCTTATAATAACCTATAATGGAAAACAATCCAAAGAAAATTATATATATATATATATATATATATATATATATATATATATCTCCAAATCACTTTGCTATACACCTGAAACTGACATAACATTGTAAATCAACTATACTTCAATAAAAATGTTTAAAAAGATATATGTGGGGTTTCCCTGGTGGCGCCGTGGTTGAGAGTCCGCCTGCCGATGCAGGGGACACGGGTTCGTGCCCCGGTCCGGGAAGATACCACATGCTGCAGAGTGGCTGGACCCGTGAGCCATGGCTGCTGAGCCTGCGCGTCCGGAGCCTGTGCTCCGCAACGGGAGAGGCCACAACAGTGAGAGGCCCGTGTACCGCAAAAAAAAAAGATATATGTGTGACAATGTAACATATTTAAGATGCTCAACATCATTATTCATTAGGGGAATGAATGTAAATTTAAATCACAATGAGATATCACTACACACATAAAAGAATGCATTAAAATATACACATAAGCAACAACCTGGCAATATCAAGTGTTAGTGAGGTTGAAGAACAATTGGAATTATTGTACCATTGTTGGTGGGAATGGAAAATGGGAAAGCTACTTTGGAAAATATTGTGTCAGTTATTTATAAAGTTAAACATGCTTAAGAAACAAGAAGGAGGTCCCTGTAGCTTCTAAGTATAAGAAATAAAAGACTAGTAGGAAATTTGAGGACAATGCCATCTAGTAATTCTAGGCAAGGTAGATGTTTAGGTTGAAGGTATTTTGCAAGAACAAGATACAAGACTGTCTAATTTACTGCCCTATGGACGATTATCAGCTTTTTGGAATTAACAACTGATATTTTTAATGAGATATATTTAATGAGAAGGGTAATAGTGGGAAAAGAAAACATTCAGGGAACATGCAGTTCTAGTGCCAAACAAGATTTGAAGAATTGCTCCTTTCATTCATCTATATTTCTCAGGGAACATGGATGAACCTGGAGGACATTATGCTAAGTGAAACAAGTCAGGCAGAAAAAGACACAGTATGATCTCCCTTATATGTGGAACCTAAAAAGTCAAACTCATAGAAACAGTAGAATGGTGGTTGCCAAGGGTTGAAGTTTAAGGGAAAGGAGAAGATATTGGTTAAAGGACAGAAACTTTTAGTTATAAGATGATTAATTCTGGAAACCCATGCAGATTCTTGCCAGAAATTTCTAGGCATGGTTATTATAATGCCATTGGCCTTGGCTGTGTCAGGATTATGGAACTTCTTGTCATAAAGTATATTCCTAACAAATACCACTGGATATCCAGACCTTTTTACTATATCCAAATTGCAGTGTGAAAATAGATGGAGTCAAGATATGTTGGCAAACAGATACATAGAGGTGAGATGGAGTCTTGAAAAAAGTAGTGAGTAGAATTAGAACAGATCTGGAGGAATTTCTTAAGAATAATGCAAGTGCTTTTGTCACCACGTAAAGTATGATTTACACAACTGCACTTTGTATCATGTAAAGAGGTAATTAATCATGGAGAATATACCCCTACAGATTAAACTCCACTCAGCATGGTGGACTCAATTTTCTCTTGTGTACCAAACTGAAATCCCTAATATATGTTGACATTTCTGACAGGGAATTTTGGCTCCTTTGGCCACTTATTTAGACTTTAGAGATCTTCGTGTTTCCTATCCATCTTTGGTAAGTCAAGACAAACTGTAGAGATTTAAGGTGAAAAGTAGAGTTGAGTAAGTTATGTTCCACTGGATACCTAGAGAGTTATTTTACATTATAAAGTAATTTCACTAACTAAACTTAACAGTGAAGAATCCCATGTAACAGTTCTGTAATTTGTGATATCAGTGTGTTAGAGGGCTTTTGTTTATATTAAAAGTCGATAGTCTATCCCAGGTTATTTTTCTAACATGGAATTCAGCTTTTCTTTATACATTGGATTTTTTTTTCCTGGGGACTATACTTCCATCAGTGAGGCTAAAAGGAGACAACGCTAGGTAGCCCCTTTACTAGTTCCTCTAAAAGCAGGTTTTTGTTTTTTTTTTAATGTGTAATTAGTCACCCTCTTTAATGTAAATACAGAGTGAGACTTGTGAGCACACTCATTCTGAATATATACCTGAATAATGGATGTAGACATGTGGCTGCATGATTTCCAGTGTCACTTTGGGTTCATTGGAAGGAAAGGAGAACGGTCTACATTAGTTAGCTTGTGTAAATATAGGCCACTATCCACATATTTATTCTAGGAAAATTGGGAGGCCATGAAGTACAAGGGTTTTACCCTCATTTACTAGTGTGTGTTGTCCTGATGTCTTCTTTCAGGTACACACACAGGATGTATAATCTCATTTAAACTGTATATAAAAGAATTAGAAATCCATGGACAGCTCATTGTCAAAATTACCTCTGTTGAAGTTAATCATCTCTCATTTGACAAGATAATTTAATATACTGATTAGTGATGTTAAGTGATTCAAATATTCTCAGAGAAGTGCCATGCAGGCAGTACGACATACAATCCTAACTCTCTGTGTTTTCAATTAACAAGTGGAAGGAAAACAAGACAATCCGTGTGTACCTGAAACTCAGTGCATTAAAGAAATTTCTAAATTGGAAAAGAGAGTTCAGCCCTCATCCCCTTCACTACCCAAAATCAGCTGACTTTTCTTTAGTTTGGAGAAAGGGTGGTAATTAAACCCATTAAAACATCTTATGAGTAAGCATGGTGCTAACAGTGTGCTCAAGAACAAAACATGGTCAACTAACCACTTACTTCTGCCAGTGGCACATGAAGTGATATTAGGTATAGAATCAGAGGACAACTGATATTTCACTTTTCCTGAGGCACTGAGGTATAGAATTTCCAAGGAAATGAATAGCTTATATAATCATCTTCTTTGTATGTAGATAAGAGGAAAATAATAAAGCTCAGTTGTTGGTTTCCTGGCACTCAGGACAAGACACATTGTCTTCTTGCAAGTGGACATAGAGTTGAGAAGAAAATATTGGAATCAGCCCCTTAAAAACTGTGAATCAAAAATTTCCAGTAATAGTAATTACAAGGCCACAGCAACCCTGCTTAATATCCTTTACATGTGGCTTTTTTTTTTTCTCAAAGGTTTAGAATCTCCTTTTCCCCCAGTGTTCTAAAATTTCACAGTAATAACTATGGTGTAGATCTTACATTCTCGTTAAGCCAAGTGTTTGGGAGGCTCTTCCAATCTGAATATGAACAATTTTCAGTCCTGATAATTTTTTTGTATTTATTATATATTTTCTTTTCTAACTTCTGCCCAGAAAACTTCTGTTTTCTCTGTCTTTCAGGGAACCATTTTAGTTGGACTCCTAGATTAAAACTCTAATTTTCATATATTTCCTTGCTTTCTTTCTCTGTATTCTATAATTCTAATTTCTGAAAGATTTCTCTTTCAAAAATCTATAAATCTAAAAAAAATTAGTTACCATATTTTCAAATATCTTTTTGATGATTTTTTTTAACGTCTTTTTTGGGGTATAATTCCTTTACAATGGTGTGCTAGTTTCTGCTCTATAACAAAGTGAATCAGTTATACATATACATATGTTCCAATATCTCTTCCCTCTTGCGTCTCCCTCCCTCCCACCCTCCCTATCCTACCCCTCCAGGGGGTCACAAAGCACCCAGCTGATATCCCTGTGCTATGCGGCTGCTTCCCAATAGCTATCTACCTTACATTTGTTAGTGTATATATGTCCATGCCGCTCTCTCGCTTTGTCATAGCTCACCCTTGCCCCTCCCCATAGCCTCAAGTCCATTCTCCAGTAGGTCTGTGTCTTATTCCTGTCTTACCCCTAGGTTCTTCATGACATTTTTTTTTTCTTAAATTCCATATATATGTGTTAGCATACAGCATTTGTCTTTCTCTTTCTGACTTACTTCACTCTGTATGACAGACTCTAGGTCTTTCCACCTCATTACAAATAGCTCAATTTTGTTTCTTTTTATGGCTGAGTAATATTCCATTGTATATATGTGCCACTTCTTTTTTATCCATTCATCCAATGATGGGCACTTAGGTTGTTTCCATCTCCTGGCTATTGTAAATAGAGCTGCAATGAACATTTTGGTACATGACTCTTTTTGAATTATGGTTTTCTCAGGGTATATGCCAAGTTGTGGGATTGCTGGGTCATATGGTAGTTCTATTTGTAGTTTTTAAGGAACTTCCATACTGTTCTCTATAGTGGCTGAATCAATTCACATTCCCATCAGCAGTGCAAGAGTGATCCCTTTTCTCCACACGCTCTCCAGCATTTATTGTTTCTAGATTTTTTGATGATGACCATTCTGACTGGTGTGAGATGATATCTCGTAGTTTTGATTTGCATTTCTCTAATAATTAATGATGATGAACATTCTTTCATGTGTTTGTTGTCAGTCTGTATATCTTCTTTGGAGAAATGTCTATTTAGGTCTTCTGCCCATTTTATGATTGGGTTGTTTGTTTTTTTGTTATTGAGCTGCATGAGCTGCTTGTAAATTTTGGAAATTAATCCTTTGTCAGTTGCTTCATTTGCAAATATTTTCTCCCATTCTGAAGGTTGTCTTTCGGTCCTGTTTATGGTTTCCTTTGCTGTGCAAAAGATTTGAAGTTTCATTAGGTCCCATTTGTTTACTTTTGTTTTTATTTCCATTTCTCTAGGAAGTGGGTCAAAAAGGATCTTGCTGTGATTTATGTCATAGAGTGTTCTGCCTAGGTTTTCCTCTAAGAGTTTGATAGTTTCTGGCCTTACATTTAGGTCTTTAATCCATTTTGTGCTTATTTTTCTGCATGGTGTAAAGGAGTGATCTAATCTCATACTTTTACATGTAGCTGTCCAGTTTTCCCAGCACCACTTATTGAAGAGGCTGTCCTTTCTCCACTGTACATTCCTGCCTCCTTTATCAAAGATAAGGTGACCATATGTGTGTGGGTTTATCTCTGGGCTTTCTATACTGTTCCATTGATCTATATTTCTGTTTTTGTGCCAGTACCATACTGTATTGATCACTGTAGCTTTGTAGTATAGTCTGAAGTCAGGGAGCCTGATTCCTCCAGCTCCATTTTTCATTCTCTAGATTGCTTTGGCTATTCGAGGTCTTTTGTGTTTCCATACAAATTGTGAAATTTTTTGTTCTAGTTCTGTGAAAAATGCCAGTGGTAGTTTGATAGGGATTGCATTGAATGTATAGATTGCTTTGGGTAGCAGAGTCATTTTAACAATGTTGATTCTTCCAATCTAAGAACATGGTGTATCTCTCCATCTATTTGTATCATCTTTAATTTCTTTCATCAGTGTCTTATAATTTTCTGCATACAGGTCTTTTTCTCCTTAGGTAGGTTTATTCCTAGATATTTTATTCTTTTTGTTGCAGTGGTAAATGGGAGTGTTTTCTTGATTTCACTTTCAGATTTTTCATCATTAATGTATAGGAATGCAAGAGATTTCTGTACATTAATTTTGTATCCTGCAACTTTACCAAATTCATTGATTATCTCTAGTAGTTTTCTGGTAGCATGTTTAGGATTCTCTATGTATAATATCATGTCATCTGCAAACAGTGACAGCTTTACTTTTCCTTTTCCGATTTGGATTCCTTTTATTTCCTTTTCTTCTCTGACTGCTGTGGCTAAAACTTCCAAAACTATGTTAAATAAGAGTGGTGAGAGTGGGCAACCTTGTCTTGTTCCTGATCTTAGTGGAAATGCTTTCAGTTTTTCACCATTGAGGATGATGTTGGCTGTGGGCTTGTCATATATGGCCTTTATTATGTTGAGGAAAGTTCCCTCTATGCCTACTTTATTCAGGGTTTTTATCATAAATGGGTGTTGATTTTTTTCAAAAGCTTTCTCTGCATCTATTGAGATGATCATATGGTGTTTCTCCTTCAATTTGTTAATATGGTTTATCACATTGATAGATTTGCGTATATTGAAGAATCCTTGCATTCCTGGAATAAACCCCACTTGATCATGGTGTATGATCCTTTTAATGTGCTGTTGGATTCTGTTTGCTTGTATTTTGTTGAAGATTTTTGCATCTATGTTCATCAGTGATATCGGCCTGTAGTTTTCTTTCTTTGTGACATCCTTGTCTGGTTTTGGTATCAAGGTGATGGTGGCCTCATAGAAGGAATTTGGGAGTGTTCTTCCCTCTGCTATATTTTGGAAGAGTTTGAGCAGGATAGGTGTTAGCTCTTCTCTAAATGTTTGATAGAATTCGCCTGTGAACCCATCTGGTACTGGGCTTTTGTTTGTTGGATGATTTTTAATCACAGTTTCAATTTCATTGCTTGTGATCTGCCTGTTCATATTTTCTATTTCTTCCTGATTCAGTCTTCACAGGTTGTGCATTTCTAAGAATTTGTCCATTTCTTCCAGCCTCTCCATTTTATTGGCATAGAGTTGCTTGTAGTAATCTCTCATGATCTTTTGTATTTCTGCAGTGTCAGTTGTTACTTGTCCTTTTTCATTTCTAATTCTATTGATTTGAGTCTTCTCCCTTTTTTTTTTTTTTTGATGAGTCTGGCTAATGGTTTATCTATTTTGTTTACCTTCTCAAAGAACCACCTTTTAGTTTTATTGATCTTTGCTATTGTTACCTTCATTTCTTTTTCATTCATTTCTGATCTGATTTTTATGATTTCTATCCTTCTGCTAACTTTGGGGGTTATTTTTTTGGTCTTCTTTCTCTAATTGCTTTAGGTGCAAGGTTAGGTTTTTTATTCGAGATGTTTCCTGCTTCTTAAGGTGGGCTTGTATTGTTATAAACTTCCCTCTTAGGACTGCTTTTGCTGCATCGCATTGGTTTTGGGTTGTTGTGTTTCCATTGTCATTCATTTCTAGGTATTTTTTTTAATTTCCTCTTTGATTTCTTCAGTGATTACTTAGTTATTAAGTAGTGTATTGTTTAGCGTCCATGTGTTTGTATATTTTACCGATCTCTTCTTGTAATTGATATCTGGTCTCATGGTGTTTTGGTAGGAAAAGATACTTGATATAATTTCAATTTTCTTAAATTTACCACGGCTTGATTTGTGACCCAAGATGTGATCTATCCTGGAGAATGTTCCATGAGCACTTGAGAAAAATGTGTATTCTGTTGTTTTTGGATGGAGTGTCCTATAAATATCAATTAAGTCAATCTTGTTTAATGTATCATTTAAAGCTTGTGTTTCCTTATTTATTTTCATTTTGGATCATCTGTCCATTGGTGAAAGTGGGGTGTTAAAGTCCCATACTATGAATGTGTTACTGTCAATTTCCCCTTTTATGGCTGTTAGTATTTGCCTTATATACATAAGGTGCTCCTCTGTTGGGTGAATAAATATTTACAATTGTTATATCTTCTTCTTGGATCAATCTCTTGATCATTATGTAGTGTCCTTCTTTGTCTCTTCTAATAGTCTTTATTTTAAAGTCTACTTTGTCTGATATGAGAATTGCTACTCCAGCTTTCTTTTGGTTTCCATTTGCATGGAATATCTTTTTCCATCCCCTTACTTTCAGTCTGTATGGTCTCTAGGTCTGAAGTGGGTTTCTTGTAGACAGCATATACATGGGTCTCTTTTTTGTATTCATTCAGCCAATCCGTGTCTTTTGGTGGGAGCATTTAGTCCATTTACATTTAAGGTAATTATCGATATATATGTTCCTATTCCCATTTTCTAAATTGTTTTGGGTTTGTTATTATTGGTCTTTTCCTTCTCTTGTGCTTCTTGCCTAGAGAAGTTCCTTTAGCATTTATTATAAAGCTAGTTTGGTGGTGCTGAACTCTCTCAGCTTTTGCTTGTCTGTAAAGGTTTTAATTTCTCCATCAAATCTGAATGAGATCCTTGCTCTGTAGAGTAATCTTGGTTGCAGGTTTTTCTCCTTCATCACTTTCAGTATGTCCTGCCACTCCCTTCTGGCTTGCAGAGTTTCTGCTGAAAGATCAGCTGTTAACCTTATGGGGATTCCCTTGTGTGTTATTTGTTGTTTTTCCCTTGCTGCTTTTAATATGTTTTCTTTGTATTTAATTTTTGACAGTTGGATTAATATGTGTCTTTGTGTGTTTCTTCTTGCATTTTTCCTATATGGGACTGTGTATGCTTCCTGGACTTGATTAACTATTTCCTTTCCCATATTAGGGAAGTTTTCAACTATAATTTCCTCAAATATTTTCTCCATCCCTTTCTTTTTCTCTTCTTCTTCTGGAACCCCTATAATTCTAATGTTGGTGTGTTAAATGTTGTCCCAGACGTCTCTGAGACTGTCCTCAGTTCTTTTCATTCTTTTTTCTTTATTCTACTCTGCAGTAGTTATTTCCACTATTTTATCTTCCAGGTCACTTATCCGTTCTTCTGCCTCAGTTATTCTGCTATTGATCCCATCTAGAGTCTTCTTCATTTAATTTATTGTGTTGTTCATCATTGTTTGTTTCATCTTTAGTTCTTCTAGGTCCTTGTTAAATGTTTCTTGCATTTTGTCCATTCTATTTCCAAGATTTTGAATCATCTTTACTATCATTATTCTGAATTCTTTTTCAGGTAGACTGCCTATTTCCTCTTCATTTGTTAGGTCTGGTGCATTTTTATCTTGCTCCTTCATCGGCTGTGTTTTTCTGTCTTCTCATTTTGTTTATCTCACTGTGTTTGGGGTCTCCTTTTTGCAGGCTGCAGGTTCATAGTTCCCATTGTTTTTGATGTTTGTCCCCAGTGGCTAAGGTTGGTTCAGTGGGTTATGTAGGCTTCCTAGTGAAGGGGACTAGTGCCTGTGTTCTGGTGGATGAGGCTTGTTCTTGTCTCTCTAGTGGGCAGGTCCATGTCTGGTGGTGTGTTTTGGGGTGTCTGTGGACTTATTATGATTTTAGGCAGCCTCTCTGCTAATGGGTGTGGTTGTGTTCCTGTTTTGCTAGTTGTTTGGCATAGGTTGTCCAGCACTGTAGCTTGCTGGTCGTTGAGTGAAGCTGGGTCCTGGTGTTGAGATGGAGATCTCTGGGAGATTTTTGCCGTTTGATATTATGTGGAGCTTGGAGGTCTCTTGTTGACCAGTGTCCTGAAGTTGGCTCTCCCACCTCAGAGGCAGAGCCCTGACTCCTGACTGGAGTACCAAGAGCCTTTCATCCACACGGCTCAGAATAAAATGGAGAAAATGTAGAGAGAAAGCATTAGTAGAAGAAAGAGGAAAGAAAGAAAGAAAGGAAGGAAGAAAGAAAGAAAGAAAGAAAGAAGGAAAAGAGGGAAGGAAGGAAGGAAAGAAGAAAGGAAGAAAGAAGGAAAGAAAGAAGAAAAGGAAAGAAGAAAAAAGGAGGGAAAGGGGGAATGAGGTAAGGACAAAGGAAGGAAGGAAGGAAGTAAGGAAGAAAGAAAGAAAGAAAGAAAGAAGAATAGAAGGAAAGAAGGATAAAAAGGAGGGAGGGAGGGAGGGAGGAAGGAAGGAAGGAGGGAAGGAAGGAAAAAAGAAAGAAAGAAGATACAGTAGAATAAAGTAAAGTAAAATATAATAAAGTTATTAAATTAAAAAAATAATTATTTAGAAAAAAAAAGGGACGGATAGAACCGTAGGACAAATGGTGGAAGTAAAGCTATACAGACAAAATCTTACACAGAAGCATACACATACACCCTCACAAAAAGAGGTAAAGGGGAAAAAAACATATATCTTGCTCTCAAAGTCCACCTCTTCAGTTTGGGATGATTCGCTGTCTAAAGGAGGGAAAGAAAGAAAGAAAGAAAGATGAAAGAAAGAAAGGAAGAAAGAAAGAAAGAAAGAAAGAAAGAAAGAAAGAAAGAAAGAAAGGAAGGAAGGAAGAAAGAAAGAAGGTAAAGTATAATAAAGTTATTAAAATTAAAATTAATTGTTAAGAATAAAAATAAAAAAAACAAAAAAACAGATGGATAGAACCCTAGGACAGATGGTGGAAGCAAAGCTATACGGACAAAATCTCACACAGAAGCGTACACATACACACTCACAAAAAGAGGAAAAGGGGAAAAAAATCATAAATCTTGCTCTCTAAGTCCATCTCCTCAATTTGGGATGATTCGCTGTCTATTCATGTATTCCACAGATGCAGGGTACATCAAGTAATTGTGGAGCTTTAATCTGCTGCTTCTGAGGATGCTGGGAGAGATTTCCCTTTCTCTTCTTTGTTCTCACAGCTCACAGGGGCTCAGCTTTGGATTTGGCCCCGCCTCTGCGTGTAGGTCGCTGGAGGGCATCTGTTTTTTTGCTCAGACAGGACGGAGTTAAAGGAGCCGCCCATTCGGGGGCTCTGGCTCACTCAGGCCGGGGGAAGGGAGGAGCACGGAGCTGGGGGCAAGCCTGCGGCGGCAGAGGCCAGCATGATGTTGCACCAGCCTGAGGCCCACTGTGCGTTCTCCCGGGGAAGTTGTCCCTGGATCCCGGGAAGCTGGCAGTGGCGGGCTGCACAGGCTCCCTGGAAAAGGGTTGTGGATAGTGACCTGTGCTCACACACAGGCTTGTTGGCGGCGGCAGCAGCAGCCTTAGCATCTCCTGCCCGTCTCTGGGGTCCGCGCTTTTAGCCGCGGCTCGTGCCCGTCTCTGAGGTCTGCGCTTTTAGCCACAGCTGGCGCCCGTGTCTGGGGTTCGTGCTTTTAACCGCGGCTCGTGCCCGTCTCTGGGGTCCACGTTTTTAGCCACGGCTCGCGCCCGTCTCTGGAGTTCCTTTAAGCAACGCTCTTAAACCCCTCTCCTCGCGCACCAGGAAACAAAGAGGGAAGATAAGTCTCTTGCCTCTTCGGTAGCTCCAGACCTTTTCCCAGACTCCCTCCCGGCTAGCCGTGGTGCACTAATCCCTTCAGGCTGTGTTCGCACAGCCAACCCCAGTTCTCTCCCTGCGCTCGCTCCGACCAAAGCCTGAGCCTCAGCTCGCAGCCCCGCCCGCCCCGCTGGCTGAGCAGACAAGCCTCTCGGACTGGTGAGTGCCGGTCGGCACCGACACTCTGTGCGGTTATCTCCCCGCTTTGCCCTCCGCCCCCCTGTTGCTGTGCTCTCCTCCGTGGCTCTGAAGCCCCCCCCCCCGCTCCACCTCCCGCAGTCTCCACCCATGAAGGGGCTTCCTAGTGTGTGGAAACCTTTCCTCCTTCACAGCTCCCTCCCACTGGTGCAGGTCCTGTCCCTATTCTTTTGTCTCTGTTTTTTCTTTTTTTCTTTTGCCCTACCCAGGTACTTGGGGAGTTTCTTGCCTTTTGGGGGTCTGAGGTCTTCTGCCAGCATTCAGTAGGTGTTCTGTAGGAGTTGCTCCACGTGTAGATGTATTTCTGGTGTATATGTTGGGAGGAAGGTGATCTTCCCCTCCGTCCCTTGATGATTTTTTGATTTCACCTTTATTATTGTTAGATCAAGTCTCTCCTCTGTATCATACATTTACCTTTGTTTGTCCTCAAATATATTAAGAAAACAAACAAACAGAAAAAGTATATGGACCATAACTTATAGGAAGCAACATTATTTTATCTTTACTTTAAGTTGATAGTTTACAGCTGCTAAAAATCACCCTGCATCACAATTAGAATTATTACAGAAGTTCATTACTTTTTTTCCACTCTTAAACATTTGCCAAAGCTTACAGTAATAACACCTACAAAGGGAGAAGTACAACCATATTAAAATCTTAAAAAAAAAAGCACACAACATAATTAAGCACATCACATTCAGGCCAATAAGGCACACACAATAACAATCAATACATTCTGAAGAGGAAAAAAAAAAAAAAAACAACTCCTACAGCATATATACAGATTAAATAAAAATTAATTATCTACTTAGAAGATGTTATCATAAGCAATTATGTTGAAACTTCTGAACTGTTTTATCATCGTTATTGTTATTTTAAAATCAATTTTTTTTCTAATTCATGCAATTACGGAAAGGGTTGGTATTATAAACATCCAGTTAGAATTAAAACTTCCTATTCACAGTTAAAAGACAAAAATTGAAAAATTACATATTTGTAAAGAGTAGTTCTCTATCATTGGATATTGAAAAGTTTGTAAGTCTTCATGTATAGCTCTCTGATATTACACGTCTTAGTGCCTAACAGTGATAAGCCAGCTGTGTAGTGGTATGCAAAATCGTAAGAAGGCAAAGAAAGCTCCCCTCATTCCCTGACTGACCTATCCTGAAGAATTTTTCAAGTAATAACATTCTGCCTCCTTACAGTTCTTTGAAGTTTACTACCTTATAAATCGTTGATTAGGACACATGGAAATCCAATTCTATGTCTTAATTCATAAATTTTAATGAGATGATATGTACAAACTAACTAGAATAATTATTCTATATGATTAAAAGGATATGTTTGAGTTGGTCAATTTTGATATCCAGTTGTTTTCTTTTCTTATTCCTTTCAAATAATAAATCACATAACCCTAGCTCAACATTATGAATCATTGTAAAACCTATATGTTTTGATAGTTCTTGATTTTCTGATTGAACACAAAACCAGAAAGTAAGACATGTTCTCCAGTGAAAAGAAATTTCTGCTCTTTCAAAAGATGAGTCCTTTGCTATATCATATTTAATATCAGGGTGGTACTGAAGATACAGACAGCAAGGAGGTTGACTGTTTCAGTCTGGGAGGTAGCATGATGGTATGTCTATTACTTCCTCATTTTATACAGCGTGGAAGTCTGTTTCTTCATTTTTTTATCACATTTGAATGTTTCCTAAAATATGCCAAATATATATTTGGTGTCTTTCACAGCCAGCAAAGAAATCTTCTGTGTCGAGAAAAATATAAATTCAGCTAGCAAATCTCTTTCAGCATGGTTTGTTTTAATAAGAAATCTTCAATATTAACATCATGATGTCTGGGCTAAAATAATGTCAGCGTATTCAAGACATTGAGTATATTTTTGAGATATGCCCTTTGAAAACACCACTTGCAATAATGGAAATGATCTTTGAAGGGACAATCATATGATGAGAAAGCCATTTGTGCTCTCATTTTTTCCTATATTTTCCCCCATTTTAAAAGTGTGAGTACCTTTCTCTGAAAATTAACTGTTCATCCATGTGAATTTAAGATCATCATATATTTTCTCTTTCATTGCACAAAGCATGAGAGACAATTTCTTCATATAAAAATTATCTTATATTTCAGTCAATACCAACACACACAAAAAAATAGAGAAATGACAACTATTTGCTGTTTTGAATAAACATTGTTTAGTAGGCATTTTATTGCATTTTTATTTGCATGGCAACACTTTCTGCTTTATACATTTTTGATTCTCCAGCAGTACTAACATCACTTGCCTATTAAAATCAACATAATCTTCAGTTAAATGGAAATCTCCCCCAATGTAATGTAGTTCCAGAGATATACAGTACAAAAACATGCATCAAACATGTTGACCTTGTATGTTTACCACTTTTATGCAAGAAACTGTTTTGTACTTTGCATACCAGAGGTTTAATCTGACTGTAAAGCAAAATATTTACTATGAATCCATCAGTAATTTCTCTTACAGATTGTGTGCCAGTGACATTATAGAATGTAAAATAATGCCATTTGACAAAGAGATTTTTTCCCAATAAAACATTATTTTCTCTTTCCAAACAGCACGATACTTTTATCAATTTTGTGATCACTGTTCAAGCATCTCAAAAAGAGCCTGAATTATGCAATTCTATCTCTTTTATTTTCCCTTGGAAAATACTCAAGTTTTATATGGAAAATAATTCATGGTTGTTCTGCAAACTTAAATTGTATCACCAAAGAGATCCTTTTTCATAAAGAGAAAAATTTTATAGTCTTTCTTCGTTTTCTGCAAAGAAGGATGGTTTAATTTAAACAATCACATGGATTCAATTCTCCAAGCCCAAACAGATTCATAGAATCATTTTAATATGTGTATTTATCAAGTTATTCTAAATGTTAATGCTTATAATAATATTTACATCTTTAGTTTCCTCTTTATCTATTTTTTTAAAAATTGGAAAAATACACAGGAATAACAAGAAAAATGCACATTTAAATTAAATAAGAACAAGGATCTATTTATCCATCTTAAACAGCTAGAAAACAGGACAAAAGTTGTGAAACAATACTTTTCAGACATTAGGTAATAAGAACAGAGGACTCTAATCCTTGAGAGAAGGGTAAAAACAAGTGAGCCTAACAGTATCATCAGATTACTTGCTAAGAAGCAAATTCTCAGGCCACAATGCAGGAAGGGAAAACTTAAGAAAGGACATACCTGTGATGGTTAACATCATGAGCCAACTTGGCTGATTTACAGTGTCTACTTGTTTGGTCAAACAGTAGTTTAAATATTTCTGTGAGGATATTTTGTAGATGTGATTAACATTTTAATCAATTGACTTTAAATAAAGGAAATTACCCTTGATAATGAGGGTGGGAACAAAGACTGAGGTTTCCTGAAGAAGAAGGAATTCTGCCTGAAGATCTTAACATAGAAATGCTACTTGAGGTTCCAACTTGCTCTCTCCTACAAATGTCATGTAAGAATTGGACTACATGATTACCTTCTGACAATCATGTAAGCCAATTCCTTATGTCGATTTAAAAAATGCACATGAGAGATGTGAGTCAAGTTTTATTTGGGGCAAAATGAGGACTATACCTGGGAGACAGCATTTCAGATAGCTCTGAGAAACTGTTCCAAAGAGGGGTGGGTGGGTAGTACATATGTGATTTTGGTGAAGAGGGAGTACATGCAAGCAATTTCTGCTAGTCTTGTGAAGGTTACTGCTAGTCATGAGGAGCAGACATCACCATGAAGGATTCTAGTGCTTTTCTAGATATGAAGAGATACAAGAGTTGGGCTCATAAAATCAGCTCCTGAAAATATCTAACTATCTGAAGACCTGTTCTGCCAGTTTTTCCCAGAGCACAGAGTGCCTCATTTCTGCCCTCCACCCCAATCTCCGTTCAGGGGGTGTTGAAAATCAGCAGCTGCAGCAGCATGTGATTGAATCCTTATAGAGGTAGATGGCAAGTGTCAATGGAAAGTGCCAATTTGTAGTTGACAGGGCCCCATCATGGTCATAAATTCGACCATGCTTTGGGAGGCTTTCCATGACCATTTCATTCCATGGTGCTAGGAAGGCTCATTCCTCGGTCTGGTGAGGATTTCTCTGATAGACCACTCAGTGTTATTACTGGACTAGATCTTATTAACAGTAACCACAGGACTCTGGACCACCTGTTTTACTAATCTGTTATGGTCCAGGAAAATTCCCTCTTGTTGTATCTTCCCATATATAGAATTACACTATTACAATCATTGATCTCATATAAAACTATATGGTTTTGTTGGAGGCTCAGTCACACATTTGGTAATACAAGAAACAACAATCTTGTAAAATAGGCAAAATACAAATAACATAGCTAGCAGTATTATTAAAGTCATAAATAAGAATTAAGCTAAGAACTTCTATTAGGTGCAGCCCAGTATATCCTCAGGTCATCTGGGCTAGTCTGTTCTATACTAATCCTTATCTTTCAGGGAAATGATATAATGGCACTGTCCATAAGGCTCCCAACACAATTTCCTAGTGTAACTAGGCTGATTATCCTTAGTATAATATGTTTCCAAGGTAAACGGGGGGCTTAAAATTTAAATGACCATAGCCTGGTGTTAACCAAAAAAATCTATCCCATAATTGGAGGTTTTATTCATTGGCTGAAATTTTGCTTGTTTCTTTTACTGAGCTTGAGTAACTTTTGAGGAAAATTCATTTTTATGACAAGGTATTATTAATTGGCTAGGTGAGGGGATCCCATCTTGTAATATCAAGAATAGCCTGAATGGCACTGAACATTCCTTCTTCTAAAAGAAATTTCCTAAGAGCCATCCAACTAGAGCCTTGGAGTGGAGAAGTCCTCAAAGGTAATACAGAAGTAGTAGACACAGGTAATTGGCCACAAACCCAACAATTGGATTGATTTTTAAAACTAGCATAGGATCGTGTCCTTGATAGAGAAATAGTTGATTTATATGCAAAGGTCCAAGAAGTCAAGAAAACATTATAAATGATCATATGAATGCAGTCCAGCATTGTGAGTAAGCTGTCTACTTCTGATGTTGTCCTCTTTTCTTTCTGGCCAGAGTGTAGTTTCCTCTGTTTGAGAGCCATTTTAAGGTGAATTTGAAGTCAGCAGACCTCTCTATAGACCAGTCTGGTGCAGGGGCCCTTTATAATTGGAAATTAATCCAAGAGTCAATTCCCTTCAGTTTCTCTGTGCATGAGCTAGTTAAGAGTACCTGATAAGGATCCTTCCATTTAGGTTGGAGATAGTCCTTTAAATTATGTCTTTTCCATTACATATAATCCCCTGGTTGCAGGTTGTACGTCATCTGATCTTCATCCAAAGATAGATTACTGAGATAAGTTTCAGAAACAAACTTAGAGTGTCATTTTAATAATTCAATTAAACTTTACATTAATATAACATAACAGCAAGGAACTATCCAGGAAGTGAGTCTTAGTAAATATAGACATCCATTAACAAGACTGGGATTTAACATTCATTGAAACATCTTTTTCTCTCTAAAATTACTGTCATTTCTACCAAATATAACCAAAATTAAGACTATATTTTTTGCAAAATAAGTCTGATCTCAAAAACTTGGCCTGAGAATTTATATAACTATAATTGATCATATAGGCTTTTTGTTTTGCTGAAATTTTTATAAGGAGTCTGACTGGACTTTTAAAAGACCTCTCAGGGCTAGGAAATTCACTCCAAGTGCTTATCACAGATTTTGCCTAACATCTAGGTGAATTCCTCCCTTTTTAAGGTCCCCCAAATACCTTGAACTTTCTGTACCTCTTAATGAGTGGGCTTCCTAATTTATCTGATAAAGCTGCTGGGAACCTAAGAGTGCACAATCTCTGGAGAGAGAAGAGAGAGAAAAAAGATAAATGTTTCAATTCTGCTTACAAAGGTAAAATTTATCAAATTACTGTAAGTCATAATTAGTTTGAGGGAAAGGTTTCCTTATACCTGGAAAACACAGATTTAAACCAGTAACTTTTCAGATAGAAACCATAAAAATTATTACTGTATTCACCATTTCACTCAGTCTTATGTAACTAAATCTTTTTATTAACAGTTTATGAAGCCATCAAGTTTCTCATTAGGATTATTTAATTTCTTACCCAGTTCAGCATTATGGTCTGAAAGTCAGAAACATGTATTTACTCAAAAGTCCTTTCTATAAATCTTCTTGAAGAGGAAGCATTTTTGCAAAGGCATCAGAATAAAACCATAATTGTCTATAATGACAGAAGACTTAAGAAGGCACCTTTAAAATCTGATTACAATTCAATTGACAAAGAAACTTGGTTATTGCTGTGACATACAACACTAAGATAATAACTAGAATTATGACTGATAATATTTTACCAGGGCATATAAGAATTTTAGGAACTCCATATAATTTCTAGGACATCTATATTAGTAACATTTACCATACAATATAACCCAAGAAGATTTATTACTCATTTGACAATATTTCCCATGTAATTTAGCATACCAAATGAACCTAATTAGTTTAATATTTCTCTTTGGGATGTTTCAGAGGTCCTTTGAAGCATCCCAAATTTAGCTAGAGGTGAAAAGGACTTCATTAGAATTTGACTTAGGAAGTTTTGCCAAAAAATATCAAAAAGGGTTTAAAACACTCAGTCAGATAGGATCACAGGTAACTGTGAAACAATAATTATTCACTTAGCCAATGTAACAATAAAGATTTCAAAAGCAAATACAGAACAGATCACTTAAAATGTAAAGAAACTTTAAATCTGTTATCAAAGGCAGTTCAACATTTTAAGAAACCTTGTCCTCTTAATAGAGAGAGAAGCCAAATTCAAGTTTTGCACCTGCTTACTTTTAAAACTCATTTACTCAATTAAATTTATTTAAAACCTTAGTCAATCCTGACCATGCACAAAACTCTTTTCTCGGGGTCCACTTTCCACAAAGCTTTTTGTCACTTTCTGTATCCATCACTTTATTTTTCCATTCTGAAACAGCCAGCTATAAGTCAGACCTACTTCCTTTTCCCTTAATAAAATGCAATTTCATTCCTCATGCCTTCTTTACTGAAAACATACATCCTACTTTCCTACAGTATATGGAAATGTTTCCTTTATTATTTCTATTAGCTTTAATTTCATGTTTAAATTAGAATCCTCAGTTCTTAAAACCTTAATCTTGTGAAGAAGAAAGAAATTATGAACTGTCCTTTACATTAACATTCTATAGACTATAGATTGGTTAACATAAATACCAGTGATATTTTCTAAAAACACTTGCTTTTTTTAGAGAACATGGCACCAAACATATTCATTAATAGTCCTAAATACCTTTTGTTTCTCTGTAAAAGGAAGCCAATGTCCAGCAATTAATACTTCAGTATCTTACTTTATTTGGGAATGACCTAGCTATTCAATAGTCTCCCATCACTTAATTTAGTACAGCTCTAGAATTTCAAGTTATCAGAATCTGGAGAAACTACTTTAGATAGACTTTCCTAAAGCATAATTATTCTTAATAGAGTTTATCTAAAAGTTCTTATCTCATTTACATTTTCTTTCCCTAAAAATTTCTTCACATCAAAGTACTTTCCTTGCTGAAAAATTTGTAACAGTTATAACAAGATTTTATTTAGCTTATATTAAACCTAGGCACAATAAAAGTATTAGACTTAATGTTGATGAATCTAAAGACATGTATATATTAATTAGATCAACAAACTTAAACATTAATGCCAGGTATTAATTTAATACTGAATATTTCCCAGTTCACATGAAAGTGAAATTCATTTAGCTTAATTTCTCTTGTATTTAGAATTATTTGATTTGTAAGTGCTTACTTTTCTTTAAGCCAATTAAAAAGAGTTCACTTACAGGTTAACCTCAGCAATATTATCCAAAGACGCATACTGAGACATACATATATCCAGACACACACAACAAGAGATCTAGCTTCATTTTCTAAACTTAGTCATGAATCAGATATCACAATATAAACCTTATTAGTTTATAAAGAACAGTTGAAATAAGAAAAAAATTTTAAAGAATTTTCTTTCCATACTTTTTTTTTTCCCTCAGCCTCAGGAATTAGAGATGGTCTAGATAAGTATTCCTGAAAACTCTGGTTTCAAGGCACAGGGAGAGAAAAACAGGTTCTCCTAGTAGGACTTATTCCCTCAGTGTCAGAATTCTAAAGAGATTTTTTTTCTTCCTTCAAGCTAGCTTTCCCTCCTGTTGGGAATTAAACAAGGGTCCGTTAACCCTAGACTGGCATTGCACCTAATTGGTACAATTGAAGGTTCATAATTTTTGTAGATACCCCCTTTCTTTCTTCTTTCTTTTTTTTATGATCTTGAAAAGTTGGTCAGCCGTTGTAACAAGGGTGTTTGTATGTAACATGGATCAACCCAGATTGTGTCTTTTGACTAGAGTAGCTAAATACTCATCTAAGCCTTCTAAAAAGGTGGAGTTAAGCAAGGGATCATTTTGGTGGTTAGAGAATAACTCAGGAGTCAAGCCAGAATATTCCTTAAGAGATATTTTTTCAAACTTTTCATAATAGGCCAGAATTTATTCATCCAAATTTTGCTTGCATTTTGAATCTGTGTCCAGTCTATCATTTTTGGAAAAAGCTCTGGGATCAGTTCGAGTAATTTCTGAGTTAATTCCTCCCATTCAGTGTGAGCCTGTGGTTCAAAATCCATTAAGGTATGTTTCCATCCTGCTTTCTTTATTAATTCCCTTGCTTTTGCTTTCAGAATCTAATAGCTGTATTAATTGATATAAATCTGAAAACCCCGGGCTCATAGGTTGTGATGGTTGACTCAAATTCCTTAGCAAATCCCAATGGATCCTGACTTAGATGGAGAAATTCCTTAGCCAAGGCTCTAAGTTCTGCTAGGGTCCAGGGTGTGTATATAAGCACCAGGACAGTTCGCCTCTGCCTGTAATAGATTTCTCCTTAAAGGGAGCTGTAATTACTGCTGCTTTTTTTTTTTTTTCCTTTACTAGTGAATGGAGCAGCAGAAGGTGAAAGACTTGGAAAGGAAAAAGAGATAGCATCTGGGCTAGGCAATTCAAATAGGAGAGGATATGTGGGAGAAGCAGAGGGAGAGACAGAGTCAGAGACAGAGTGCTAGTAGCCTTTTTTTAGTTTTGATATAGTTTCAAGAAGTTACCATATCATTTCCTCTTTTAGGGTCTTCTAGATACCAGTCAAAGTAAGCATTCCATTCAGTCTGAACTTATGGCCAGCTTTTTCTAACTGCACACAAAAATATCAATTTTGAAATATCAAAAGAACCCCAATTTGGCCATTTTAGGTTGAGATCTCCTTTAGTATAATTTCCCCAATTAAGTAGGAACTCACAAGTATGAGTTTGGTACATACATAAACCTGGCTGAGGTGTTAGAAAGAGGCTGGCTTTCTGACTCCCCTTGTTTGAGAGGCTCTATTTCCCATATTAAAGTTGAATTTGTCAGGGGTAAAATCTACTAGTGAAATTGTGTGGTGGGTCAGTGTGCTGCTTGTGAGCTTAACTCCTCTAGGCCTCACCCCAGAATCATTTCAGCCCTCTTAGTGTCTCAGTTTCTCCCTTTGGTGATCTAAGATGACTGTGGATCGCTGAATGGTCAATTCTTATCCACGTCCCCTGGACGAGCAAGCATTTTAATTAATGAGTGGGGTTTTCCTATGACACCACTGCACAGTATGAGGACTCTGCCTCCACCACTCCCGTAAATTTTTCAGTTGCCTGAGAAAGCCATAACTGGCAGGGAGGAGTATTGTCCCTTTTCTTTGGAGAAAAGCTCTCATGTAATATCTTCACTTTTATCCCAACAAATTCTATTAAGGCAGCCGAATTGAGGAAAAGCATCGGATCAACCTCTTACCTAAACACTCTGTGCAGACCACTCAGTCTCCTACAACTGAGCAAACCTTGGCACCTTTCTACCAGGCCCCCCCTGCACCCAGTATCTTTCACCTGGGTGGGTCCCCAGTATCTTTCAACAGGCCCTCCCCAGTATCTTTCAATGGGGATGGGGCAGGTACCTGCTATACAATGCCAAATAAAACTCAGGATCATCAACCAATATGGGATATCTGAGGAGACAGCATTTCAGATAGCTCTGAGAAACTGCTCCAAAGAGGTAGGGAGGAAGACCAGTATATATGTGATTTTGGTGAAGGGGGAGTTCATGCAATGAGGCACATATTTTTTGCAGAAGGTTTCTGCTATTCTTGTGAAGGTTACTGCTAGTCATGAGGAGCAGACATCACCATGAAGGATGTTAATGCTTTTCTAGGTATGAGGAGATACAAGAATTGGGCTCATAAAATCAGCTCCTGAAAATATCTAACTATCTGAAGACCTGTTCTGCCAGTTTTTCCCAGAGCACGGAGTGCCTCATTTCTGCTTTCCACCCTGAACTCCGTTCAGGGGTTGTTGAAAATCAGCAGCTGCAGCAGCACATGATTTAATCCTCATAGAGGTAGATGGCAAGTGCCAATGGAAAGTGCCAATTTGTAGTTGGCACTTAAAATAGATCAAGAAAGTAAATAAAAATACTATATGATGAGGAGAGAAATCAGATACAAAAGAGATACAAATAAATTGAACTGGAGACAAAAATAGATATATGCGATTTTAAAATACACTAAATAGAATTAACGCTAACAGCAAGATATCACTGAAATTTAATTCATACCAAGAGAAAATGTATGCAATGAAGAAAAAAGGAAAAAATACTTAAAAAATGAACAGTATAAAACTCTAAAATATGTTTAATTGGAGTCACAAAATAAGGAAGCATATTGTAAAAAAAAAAATTGAAGAAAAAAATGGCCAAAAATTTTCCAGCTGTGATAAAAATATAAACCAACAAATCTAATAGGCTAAATGAAACCCAAGCAAAATATACATAAAGAAAACCACATCAATGCATTTTAGTAAAAGTGCATCTAGACAGTTTTAAAAGGAAAAAATGTTTATAGAAACCAGATATCAAAATATGTTATATATAAATAAATAAGATTTATAGCTGACAACATCAGAATATATGTAAGCTAGAGACGAAGGAACAGCACTTTTAGAAGCCAAACAAAAACAAGAAAACCCATCAACTTGAAATTCCATACACAATAAAAATATCTTTCAAAAATGAAAGTAAAATAAAGCTTGTTTCTAAAAACAAAAGCTGAGAGTGTCCATTACCTATTACCTTCACTATAAGAAATAGGTAAATAAAAAGAAAGGAAGTTCTTTAAGCAAAAGAAAAATATACCAGATGAAAATTTGAATCTATACAAGGGAATAGAGAGTGCCAGAAATGTCAAATATTTAGGTAAATATAAGAAAATATTTTCTTATATTTAAAAGTCTCTTTAGAAGTTAGTGGAAGGGATTCTGGACATCCAAGGAAATGGCAGAAATGTAAATCTGATGTTCCCATTTTTTCTTGCAAGAAGACAATTAAAAAAAATAACATTGCCATATGGATATTCATGTAGACCAACAGAGGAAAGCATAGAAACCAGAAGCAATGTCATATATATATCCAGTCAATTTTTTTAAACAAAGCTAGATAAAAATGGTGTACACAAGATAAAAGCCAAAAAACCACTGGAAACAGCACATGGTTGAGAAGCGAATGGCAAATAAAATATCATACTATGACATATAATGAAATACTAGTTTGCAATAAACACAAAGAAATTACTGATAAATAGAACATGGATGGAACACAGAAGCAGTTTACTAAGCAAAGGTAGCCAAAAACAAAAAAATATATACTATATAATTCAATCTGTTTAAAGACCTAGATAGAGCAAAAGTATAGTATTAGAAAGAAAACAAGTGGTTTCCAAGAGCTCTGGTCAGTGTAGGGAACTGCCTGCAATAAAATAAAAGATAACTATTCGTGTGATGGAAATGTTCTATATCATAATTGTGGTAATAGGTACATTACTGTAAATTGTAATGCATACTCTTCAGATAGCACACTTAAAATTGATGAATTTTATTTTATTTAACTATACCAAAATGAAGCAAGCTTTTAAAAAGCAAGAGATATTGATACAATATTAATCATCCATTTATTATCATTTGTATGAAAACTTTTCTGTAGTTGGCCTCAATGTAAATAGTGACAATTTAAGAAGTGTATAAAGCAGTCAGAGACTGCTGAATGAGGACAAGAGTCTCTTTCTCTGATCAGGATTCAGGTTTCCTTTAATGTTCAATATTCTTGCTGTTTTCTCTGGCTTCTAAATAATTTCTCAATCTCAGGCCTGTTATATTTGTGTGTGGGGGAGACAGGGAGGTGATGGTGAGAGGAATCATAGGACATGGGTAGTTTCTTCTTAAGATAGGCAGAAAAGTGGTCTAACCACAATATTGACATTATTGCTCTTATAGAGATAAGTCTATTTGCAGTACAAAAATAAATAATATTTATTAGGCTAAGTTGTGCTCACTAATGAATGATCACTTGTTTGTTATCCTTTAAATTTTTACAATGAAGACATATGTATACCAGATAAGTCTGTAGATTCATTTTTAGAAAGGAGAAGAAAAAAAAAATAATGTGAAAGAAAATTATAAATAAACAGAAGTTTTGAAATTGTTCAGGATTAGAGAATCATTTGCAAATTTTAAAAATTAATCCTCTGCAGAATCCCAGTTTAAAGGTGACAAAATTGAAGTTCACTGTACCTGAAACATTTCATAATGAAGATATTGCAGATGTGGAATTATGATATGCAATTATATTTTCTTCACGTGACATTATTTTCAAATATCTTCATGTGATAATTTTTGGTTTTCATAAAGTAGAGAGAAATAAATCCACCAGTTAAGAGACATGATTGTTGACAAAATATATAACACAAATTCTATATCACAAATAATATCACAAATTTTCCTCTGACCACTTTTAGAAGAATTTGTGATGGGCCTGCTATAATCACTGCTGATGCTCATATATCATTTAGGATCACAAGTACCTCAAGTGAGTCTTATGAAATGTTTCTTCTTATACACTAAGATTCTGTGGCTATGAGATAAATGTGTATTCAATAGTGTATATCTCACATTATATATACATTACGTTTATATTACATAAACAGTTGACCCTTGAACCAAATGGATTTGAACTACACAGTTCCACTTATATGTGGATTTTCTTTCAATAAATATGTACTACAGTACTATACAATTTGTAGTTGGTTGAATCCAAAAATGCAGAACCTTGGACAGAGAAGTCCAACTGTAAAGTTAAATGTGATTTTTGAGTGTGCAGGGATCAACACCCCAAACCCTTGTGCTGTTCAAGGTTCAACTGTATATACACATACACAGACATATATAAGTAATATGAGATATATATTATGTATATACACATGTTAAAAACATAGAATATTTTATTAAGAAGATATAAACTAAGTGTTCAGAAGTTGTTACTGAAATAAACTTGCAAATATGAAAATAATAAACCATCAAAACATGATTAAATGATTACCAAAATTGAGTTAGTTAACATATACATACATCACCTCACATAGTTATAGTTTCCTTTTTTTTTCTTTAAGTGTGGTGAGAACATATGATATACTCTGTTAGGAAATTTTAAGTATATAGTGTATATAGTGCAGTATTATTAGCTATAGTCACCATGTTGTACATTATCTAATGTACAGATTATTTGTCTTATAACAAATTTTATAGCTTTGACCAACATATCTCCATTTTCCACACCCCCCAAATTGTGGTAACTATCATTCTATTCTCTGGTTCTATGAGTTTGTCTTTTTTAGATACCACATATAAATGAGAGCATACAGTGAAAAATCCTGCAATGAACATGGGAGTTCATATTATCTCATTGAGATACTGATTTCCTATCTCTTGTATGTATACTCAGTAGTGGGATTACTGGATTACATGGTAGTTCAATTTTTGAAAATTATTAAAGAAACTATATACTGTTTTCCATAATGGCTACACCAGTTTACATTCCTACCAACTGTGTACAAGTGTTCCCTTTTCTCCAAACCCTCATAATACTTGTTTCCTCTTTTCTTTTTGATAATAGCCATCCTATTATCCTATTGGATGTGAGGTGTTATGTACTTTTTCAGGTACCTGCTGGCTATCTCTAAATCTTCTTTTGAAAACTCTCTATTCAGTTTTCAGTTTCTCTGCCCACTTTTGAATTGGGTTATGAGAATTTTCTTTTCTTTACTTCGCAACTTGCACAAAATATTCATCTCTAGCACATTTAGATAAAGGATAACTAACTATAACATAAAAATACTGGGGGAAGAGAACCATACATCAGTAGAGTCTCAAGAAAAATAATTTAATAACATTTGAATCCCTTATTGTGGCTGGCAAACATTATAGGTATAAAAATCACATTTCTATATAACAACTGACATATAATATGTGAGCACTTGAGAACCTTTGTAAGGCTGTGGGTAAATTAAAATATAACACATGGATAGAGTTTCAGAATGTACTGTCAGACCGACTTCCACAGTCTTGCCTCCAGGGGTTCTTAGACTGTGGCCAAGAGGGTCTGGAGCTGGGTCATAGACCAACTTCAATGTCAATAGCTGAGATCAAAGTCTGCAAGCCTGTTGTTACCTGAAGCATGGCTCCTCCCAGGTCCTTTGTCATGTTGTGCTGATGGCAGAAGCAAGGCCAAATAGGGCTGTAGCTGAGTTCACAAGGGTGCAAAGTTATTTCTGGGTCTATAGCTGGGAATATGGATTCCAGCTGAGCTGGATTACAGCTGAGCACAGCCTGCCTTCTCAAAATGATCCTCTTTGGTCATGGGCTTCACTGCATTTTCAGTCTTCTACCTGGATCAAAAATCTCCCACAAATGCACTTTTGTCTATGGATAACTTCCATATTAAAGTTGCTGAGGAGAGATATGAGCAAGAGATCTTCTATTCTGCCATCTTGTTGACATCACCTTATTTGCAGATTTCAACTTTTATTAGTGTTTTCTTCCATGAATGTAAATGCTTGATCCTGGTTTGTGTGACGTTTGAATACATACTTTCTTGTAAGTTTGAATATATTTCCTCAGCAATTTGACATTTTAGTCATTGACATGAGTTATAAATGTATGGTAACAATAAAATAGAGTAAGATGCATTTTTAGGATTAAAACAAATTCTGGCTGTAACATTGTATTCAAAGAGACCATAAAGTTTCTTAGAGAAATGAACAGGCTGTTATGCTCATTAAAAGCTCTTAATTAATTAGCTTCGTTCAGGTGACATTCTTGCACACTAATTTAGGACACTACACAAATGACAATGATGCCACTGGAGCATTGGGAAGGTTATTTAATGGATGCCTAATGAAATAAAGTACTGTATGAATCATTTAATTGGATATGTTGCTTAAACATCTAAGTTTTTTTTTTTCCTTTTTGTTATCAGGTACAGAGGTGACTTTCCTGGCTTTTCTATTATTATTTTAATAGTGTATGGATAGATCGATTTGAAATTGAACAGTCAGCTCTAAAATGCTAATTCTCCTTAGTGCTCAAATGAATTTTGAATGTTAGAAGATGCATTATTTTTCTCTATATGTCACATTTTTCCATTGCTTTTCACCTTCTTTTAAAAAAGATGTTATCTAGTCATTAAATCTTGTTTTTGAAATATAATGGTTTAGAAATCTGATTAATTTCAAAAATTTCATAGAAGAGAGGATGGAAAAGATGATAATTAACAGAAATTTTTGTTTCTGGTAATAGCAGATTTGAAATGAAAATACAGCATGTAGAGACAAGCTTTATTAGTTCTGAATATGGTTTCCATCAAGTTAATAAGGTAACCAAGTAGGTTTTTTTTTTAACATATAGATCCCAGCAAGGATGAAAAGTTGTATTTAAGAGTTTGTTGGGGTTGTTTTTCCTACAGAAAATCTTCTTTTCTATGAAATTACATTAAAATCAGTCCTTTTACTCCAAGCAAGGTACCTCTGATAGATTGAATTGAATACTTCTGATATTGAAAATTGGTGTCATATTATGCTGGATTTGGAAATGTTAAATAAAATATGTAGTTTTCCTTTATTTAAAAGATAAACCTGCTGTAGTAAGTACCCCTAATGGTTTATTCTACCTCTAAAACAAATTATTTTAAATATGTTTGAATATTATAATAGCAGCAATTGGGAAAGATGGAAATTTCTTGATCACTTTTCTTTTGTTTTCATTTCTTTTGTCTCTGCTCTGCTTCACCCCCACAAATATGAAATTCAACTCTTCTTCATTTGATAGTGTAACACAGTTATATTTTCTTTCATTTTGCCTCTCTGTTTCAGACTGCATGTTTTCTTCTGCCCTATCTCTGGTTCATTAATTCTTCTTTTCATTCTAAAACCAAATAACTGCAGCATTTTTAATATGCAAATTTAATCAGCCTACATATATTACAACCAATGAATATACATTTCTGTCCTATCTTGTGTTCCCTATGTATTAGGCTTTCTTATTTCTTCCATTCTCAACCTTCCTCTCTGCAACACATGATTCTTCAGTATTTTTGTAAGACAATTTTCCAAGAACTCTAGGCTGCTTCTTTCTTTTTCTATCATAATCATGTGACAAAACTATTTGGGGCAGAAATTAACATTGTTAGTAGAGTGATTCTTCTACTCTGCTTCTTGAGGGTGGGGACATATGCTCAGCCTACTTTGTTAAAGAGAATTCCCCCAACTGCACACTTTTTGGTAGTTAATATTTACCTTAGTATTTGTCCCAGGACTCTTTTCTACTCTTTTAACACAAAATTTGAATTTTTTTAAAATAAGAAAAACAAGTAGTCTGCCATTTGTAGTTGCTTTCTCCAGTGTGTGCTGTATGTTTGTTAGTTTGTTTTTTGGTATGTATTATTTTTGGATTGGTGCTTTCTATGCTCCATTGTATCTATAAGTTTTATATGCTGTTTATTTTCCAAAAAGTCATTGGTGTCTCTTTTTACTGTTGCCCAGTTTTGTGAATTTATTATTCTCGTTTACATCTTTTCTGCCATTTCAATAGACTTTGGAGTAAAATGGAATGTAGATGCATCCTCTCCTTTATTCATTCTAACAATTATTGATTGTGATCCATTTCATGTCAGACATTAGTCTAAGTGCTGGTGATATAATAATGAATAAAACTAATTCCATGATATAATTACCCTAAATTAGATGCATGTGTGTGACAGATACATATAAATATTTGGATAAATCTCTAATATTTCATATACTGTGTAACAATGTAACAAAAAAATAAAGCAATGTAATAAAAGTTGGTAGAGATTTAAGCAGGGAAGTGCTATTTCAGATAAGGCCATCCAAATCAGGGTAAATTTCTCTGATAGATATCATTTTATCAGGTACTAGAATGAAGCGAGGGACAAGCAGAGTAATATCTGAGTGCAGATCTTTCCAGAAAAAGGAAAAATAGATGTTTGATTTTACCCCTTGATCAAAGTTAAGGGACTAATAATACTATATGCAACACAATACAAATAAAAATATTGCATGAAACAAAGGATATAGTGGCTAATTTTACCTAAAGAAATACAGTATTTAAAAAATAAAAATAGTCTTGAATAGTTAATACAAGTAAATGAGTCTAATACAAGTAAATGAGTCTCCGTGTGTGTGTGTGTGTGTGTGTGTTTAATGTCTTGATCTCTCTCAGGAACAATAAATACAGCTGACTAGTGGCCATCCATTAATTCATTAAACTGAACATTCAAGTAAGATATATTAATAGAAACACATATAGATCAAGTAATTTATTTTGTTAGTAATATAGAATATTTTCACCTTAAGTACTTCCTTAATGTCTCTGACACACAGTTCCATCTATATTCCTGTAAAGAAAATTGGTATTTGAAAGTAATAATCCAAGAGATGCTTTACCCTTTGCTTATTACATATTCACATGACATTTATCTCTTGAAAGTAAGTAGTTTGTTGAGAATTAGCACTATTATCACATCATTGTGACAGAATATTTCAGGGCATTGGGGACACAATGATCACTGTATAGCTCACCAATGCTGGTCAGTACATACTTCTAGAGTATCTTGATTATTTCAATAAATAAAAAGCAGCAACTAAAGGGAAACATAAAAATAGCAAAACATATCTGAAAAAGTGTACATTTCAAATATCATCTTACATCATAACAGAATGAAAGAAATTAAAACTGCATCATATATATATATATATATATATATATATATATATATATATATGGAAACAAACATGGAAAATAAATTACACTTATTGAGAAACAGTCCTTGAATTAACTTTGAATGAAAGTCAAATACCAAAAATAACTGGGTTCAGATAGAAATCAAAGATTTCACCAGTATTTTAAATTTCCAAGTTAACTTCTGGAACATTATATACAATAAAATAATTTATCCCAACTGACAATATTTATCCATTTGGCAAAAAAGAAAATCTTTAATTATGAATTGATGGTGTTTTAATTACCAACTTTATGTCTCAAAATTTGAATATAAACTTTTATTATTAATAAACATCTACATTAACTTTATTTTTATGAAAATCAGCTTCATATTGAAATGTCAAGACTTTTTTTTATTATTTTGCTCTTCACTGGAGATAACTTGTGACATTTCCCTGGTAAATGACAGCTCTAAAGTTTAATTTGTTTGCTAATACAATTACCGCTGTGTACTTAGTTACTTGTTTTTGGATATTTATTTTAACGACTTTTTTCCCTCTTAAAAGTACAAGCAATAGGGCTTCCCTGGTGGTGCAGTGGTTGAGAGTCCGCCTGCCGATGCATGGGACGCGGGTTCATGCCCCGGTCCGGGAAGGTCCCACATGCCGCAGAGAGGCTGGGCCCGTGAGCCATGGCTGCTGGGCCTGCGCATCCGGAGCCTGTGCTCCGCAACGGGAGAGGTCACAACAGTGAGAGCCCCACATACTGCAAAAAAAAAAAAAAAAAAAGCAATAATTCTCAAAAATTGTTTTTTCCTTGATTTTCTGGGTTAAGTAAAAATCTGCATTCTGAATGGTAAGACCAAGCAACAACTGTCTTCATCTTTTTTGGATCCCATAGTTCAGATTGCAGGACTGGAGACAGAAGATTCTTAGTGGTCATAATGAATATCCAAGAAGTGATATTTAGTGGTTTCCCATTTATACACCATACATCTGACTAATTAACATATGATGAGGAAAGACATCAACAAACCCCACCCATAAAACAAAGAATCCAATTTTATTTTTTAGTAATCCGTTATGAAAAATAAATAGAGGGAAAAGAATAAGTACTTTTGTGGGAGGCACTGAACATGGACAATAAGGTCTTTAACTACAGGAAAATAAAACACACACACACACAAACACACACACACACACACACTAGGGAACATTAATGGAGCATCAGAAAACCTAAAAACTAATTACTGTCCACAAAGAGATCAGGAAAGATATCCAAAAATTTGAAGCATTATAATTTGGAAAACTCAAAGAACAAGAATGGATTTTTCAAAATTAAACATTTGAGTATGAACTCCCAAATTTAGTGAGCTTGCTAGAATTTTAAGTAATCTCAATCTTCCAGAAGGTAGAAGAATCCTAATAATGAGAAATATGTGTAATATGAACAAAAACTCCCAAATCCAATCAGAGATATCTAACATGAAAGTAATAGATACTCTTGAAAAAGTAAAAAAAAAAAAAAAAAAAAAGGAAACAGAGAAAATTATTAAAAACATGCCATGCCACAAGAAAAAAAATAATATAGCAGAAGGATATGAATCTTCCTTTTGGAAAGATAATAACTATAAACAAATCATCAAATCTATCATTATAAGATTTCAGAAAACCAGGGAGAGGAAAAGGGAAAAGAGAAAGCAGAGGCGGGGAGCAGAGCAGAGGTAAGGAGGGGAAAAGAGATTGCATACAGAAACATCAGAATGAGAATAACATCAGACCTTTCAGAAGCAGCATTCTCTTTTAGCAGAAAATAAAGCAAAACATTTTCAAAATTCTGCTGGAAGATATTTCTAAGTTAGAATTTTGTAGTTAAATATTCATAAAAATATAAGGTAAATTTTTACCTTTTTGAATATTCAAGTTCTCAAAATAATCACCCACAATGTATCATTTTCCATGAAGTGACTTTATTTTATACTCCAAAGAAACAAATATTCAGGCAATAAAGAAATCAACACAGGAGAGAAATGAAGGAAATTTGAAGAATGACATGAAGGATGACATGAAGGCAGTTCTCAGGATCATCTCCATCCAGAGAGCCCAAAGGCAAACAGCCAAATGATATTTTGACCAGGATGGCAGAGGCTCCTGAGATATGGCCAGGCTATGAGGAATTTTATAACACCCAGTAGAATTAAGGCAAAGAATAGAGAATATTAAGCAAAGTTATATAGAGAAAAATATGAAGTAATTATTGTGTAGGCAGGACACTTGAGTGTACAAATTTGGGTGTGCATCAGAATCACCTGTGAAGTTTATTAAACCACAGATTGCTAGATTGTTGCCTTCCACACACACACGCCACACACACACACACAAATACACACACACACACACAATCCTTCCCAAGAGTTTTACCTACCTCTAAGTGGGCATATGAGGCTGGTTCTGGGAGTACCAATGAAATGCTGGAGATAAGAACCAGTTTCAGAGCATGAGGAAGAGTCATTTCTGGTATGTTGTTGACTGGAACAGAATACAAGCAGGAAGGTTTAAGTACCTCCACCTTCTAGCTTTACTGTCCCCCTGTAGCACATAATGCCAGGAATTAGATGTTAAATTAAATTCACTTAATATTAAATCATCTAAGTGTGAAACTAATTATGATGGATTTAAGAAATTCATGTAAGAATGATCCTTCCAAACTCAAAGTTTGTATATGGGGTTTCTCTAATAATAGATGTGACATTTTGGATTCAGAGATTAAGATTTAGAGATAGAATGAACAAGAAAAGTATTTTTAACATTGTGTCCAAAATAACACTAGCACTATATACAAAAAAAGTAGTTTATTTCTCTCTCACACACACACAAAAAAATGCCACCTGGGGAATAAGGTGATTTAACAGCTATATGGAAATCAGGCCCCTTCTATTTTTCTGCTTCACCATCTTACTGTTGATTACCATCTTGGAGATTCCTCCAAGTTCACAGATAACCGAGAAAGCTCTAACTGTTATGTTTGCATGTGTGATTTGGAGGGGCAGGAAGAAGAAAGTAGGAAAAAGCATGATAGCTTGATGTAGCTTTCTCCAAAGCCCCACAGATTTCTGGTTAGATCTAATCAGTCAGACTGTTGTCAAAGGCTACATTCTGCAAGCAAGGCTCAGGAATGCTATCTCTTATGTAGCTTATTGAATTCCTAAATAAATTCTGGATTTTATAATTAAGGAATGATGAGGGAAAAGTTATTTGGTGGTAACTGGCAGGTTAATCCCCAGAAGCTAATGTATTAAGCATTAGATATTTTGTATTTTGTAAAAGCTATAATAGAATAGCAGTATTAAAGTATTAAATAAAAAGTATTAAGTATAAAGTATTAAGTATAGAAACTGGTTTATACATGAAATTTCATTCAACTTGAGTATTGAAGGATGAATAGTAATTGGCCAGGAAATAATCAGTTTAGGAGGAAAAGAGGGGTTTCAGAGAGACACACGCATATGGAAAGTACTGAAGATGCTGGAACAACAAATAATGAATTATTTTTAAGGGAAAATATTAATAGCAGCTTTGCTTAGGGAATTTAGAAGTATACAAAATCATTTTGAAAACAACCTCTTCCTACATGGTATTGGAGAATGGTAGATACAAACAAGAAAGACAAAGTTACACTTTATTATTAGCTGTGGATTTTAGCTCTAAGGCCTAGGATAAAACTCCTTAAGCTGGGTGGAACCTTATTTGGGGCTCCTTCATAACTTGGGCTCCTTCATATCTTATTCTCCTAGGGAGCCTTGAGCCAAATATGACAAATCTCTAAATATCTTACCCTACATCAATTCCCAAACATAAGGCTCAAGCTAAACAACTCTCATGCAAGAAAATACAAAGGTAGATCAGCACACACACCTTCAAACATCAAAAGGAGAGGAGTACAATTAGAAGGGGTACTGTTCTTGGCCCACTGCCTAAGTAGGGCAGGGATAGCGCAGCCCTCATGCACAAATTGCCTTCACATTGAATGCCCATCCACAGAGTGCTTAGCAGGCTCCAGACCTCATACATGATATGAAATATTTTAATCAATAATTCTTTTTAGGTAGGTAGATTTACATGCAAGGTGCTTAACTATTGGGTTGGCCAAAAGTTCCTTTGGTTTTCAAGTAAAAATAAAAGACATATTTTTTCATTTTCACCAAGAACTTTAATGAATAATGTATTCACCCTTTTGTTCCACTACCTTCTGCCATTTTTCAGGCAACTTCATAATTCCATCTTCCCAAAACTTTTTATCTTTTTGAGCAAAGAACTGTTGCAGGTGCCTTTCACTATCTTCCAGGGAATGGATTTTTTTCCATTAAGAGAGTTTTGTAAAGACCAAAATAAATGGAAATAAGAGGGTACAATGTCTAGTGAATATGGCCAATGAATCAGAACTTCCCAGCCAAGCTGTAACAGTTTTTGCCTGGTAATCAAAGCAACATGCAGTCTTGCAGTATCCTCATGGAAGATTACTCATTTTCTGTTGACTAATTCCAGATGCTTTCATTGAGTGCTGTGTTCATTTGGTCTAATTGGGAGCAGTACTTGTTGTTTTTCCAGAAGGAACTCATAATAGAGGACTCCCTTCTAATCCACCATATACACAACATTGCCTTCTTTGGATGAAGACCAGACTTTGGTGTGGTTGGTGGTGGTTCATTTTCCTTGCCCCATGATCTCTTCCATTCCACATTATTGTACAGTATCCACTTTTCATCACCCATTACAATTTGTTTTAAAAACAGAACATTTTCATTATGTTTCAGTAGAGAATTGCATGAAGAAATATGGTCAAGAAGGTTTTTTTTGCTTAATTTATGTGGAACCCAAACATCAAGTGATTCACATAACCAAGCTGGTGCAAATGATTTTCAATGCTTTATTTGAATATTTTGAGTACGTCAGCTATCTCCCACGTGGTATAACATTGGTTGTTCTCAATTAATGTCTTGATTTGATCTTGATTTGTCTTGATTTCCTGAGTTGTTTTGCAGAAGTGAAACCCCCCACACACAAAATGGAGTGGTTAACTACTTGATGACCAAGAGCACATAGCCCCAGGCTTCCTGGAGCCTAAGGACTGATAATGTTAACCCCTGTGACACCATCCTGTTACCTCACCATCAGCCAATCAGAGAATTGTGCACAAGCTGATCACATACCTGCAACCTCCCCACCACACCTGGCTTTTAAAATTGCTTTGTGGAAACCCTTCAGGGAGCTTGCGGCCTTTTAGGGCATGAACCACCTCTCTCCTTGCATGACCTTGCAATAAACCTTTCTCTGCTCCAAACTCCAATGTTTCAGTTTGTTTGGCATCACTGGGCATTGGGCACACAAACTTGTGCTAACACTTCTACCCCAAGAACTCCCTTATTCCATAACATTTTTTTTTTATCCATAACATTTTGATTGAACAGCCATCATAGGCCAAGTCCTCTGCCAAGCATTGGGAGAAGAAGAAGAAGAAGAAGAAGAAGAAGAAGAAGAAGAAGAAGAAGAAGAAGAAGAAGAAGAAGAAGGAGAAGGAGAAGGAGAAGGAGAAGGAGAAGGAGAAGGAGAAGGAGAAGGAGAAGGAGAAGGAGAAGGAGAAGGAGAAGGAGAAGGAGAAGGAGAAGGAGAAGGAGAAGGAGAAGGAGAAGGAGAAGGAGAAGGAGAAGGAGAGGGAAGAAGAAGAAAAAGGAGAAGAGGAGGAAGAAGAAGAAGAAGGGAGAAGGGGAAGAAGAAGGAGAAGAATGAGAAGAGGAAGAAGAAGAAGAAAAAGAAATGAAATTGTTCTGTCCTTGAGGAATTGAAAGGTCAGGAGAAAAATCAAACTAAAATCTAAGAGTGCTACATGGGCATATACATCTAGCAGGACTTGTACATTAACTGTTAAAAAATGAAAATGATTTTTACCAATGTAACCAGGACACCAAAAAAATTGATAATGGCTTAATATTTTGAGGAAATAGATCACATTTATGACTCTTATAGAATAATTGTCATAGTGTGATTCTAGGTATGGGAAGAAGCAACATACTTCTTCCCATACCTAGAAGGGAAAACATTTCCTGGATCATAATAGACTAGTAAGACAGAGGATCCAGAGAATCTTTAATAATCAACAGGGCCTTATCCAGATATTAGCACCTGTGGTGGCAGGCATCAACAAGAATTTTCACCTGATAGGGGACAAGCCTCTCAGCGCCGTGGAACAAAAATTGGTCATGAAATATCTCCCAAACATTGATCGACTTTCCAGCCAAGAGGAGGAGCTGATAAATGGAATATAGCCTGCCATATCAGTAAACAAATGATGTCACAGTCATCAGCGATTGCAGCCATCCAACGTGAGCCAATGAGCCCTGAGGAAACTCAGGATGTGAAAACACAGGATATTGGCACCAGATAGCTGAGCTGCATATCAAAAGAATGATTTCAGTGAGCCCAGACCTTGCATCTTCCCATATATAGAAAAACACTAGGGCTTCCCTTGTGGCGCAGTGGTTGAGAGTCCGCCTGCCAATGCAGGGGACACGGGTTCGTGCCCTGGTCCGGGAAGATCCCACATGCCACGGAGCAGCTGGGCCCGTGAGCCATGGCTGCTGAGCCTGCACGTCCAGAGCCTGTGCTCTGCAATGGGAGAGGGGCCACAACAGTGAGAGATCCATGTACCACAAAAAAAAAAAAAAAAAAAAAGAAAGAAAAAGAAAAAAGAAAAGTGCTAAATTCCTTAACTTAGGATATCTGGTTTTCTTTAATTAACAATAATCTTTTGATGTTCAGACTACTTTTGTTGCAAAACTTCTATATAACCAGCTCCCTTTCTTCCTCAGAGCAGTTCTCTCAGGGTTACTTGAGATGCTGCCTCCTGGGCTTGAAGTCCTAGAAATTCCCACCAAATAAAATGTAACTCTCAAAAAAAAATGTATAAGAAGGATTTTTAGAGATGGTTTCTTGTTTCTGCATCCTGATAGATAGTGATGTCATGTGCCAAGATGATAAACCAAGGAAGAGAAATAGGCATGGAGATTCCTTGTGGAGAATTTTAATAGTCAGCTGGACATATTCAGAACACAGAAAAGATCTGAAAGACATATAAATTTGGGAGCAATATGGATAATAACCAGAGTTGAGTGCATAAGACCTTCCTCAAGACAAATTAAGAAGAAAACATTGCAAGAAGAGAAACCTGAAGATTATCACGATGTAATTGATGACAGAAGAAAATCCATCTCTAAAGGAGGCTTAAACTGGATCCCTGGTGAGGAAAGAGTAAGAGAAGAAGAGAGTGGTGCTATGGAAGTCAAGATAATTCATACCTCAAAAGAACTTGGCAACAGTGTCAAATCACTCAGTGAAACAGAGATCAGGCCCAACAATTTCAAAGCTCTGTTGTCATATCATTAATTAAAATATTTTAAAGTTAAAAATACTTAAAATTATTTTACATGATAATGTAAATGAATGCAGATAATTCATTGTCATGGCTTCTCCTGATTTTAGAAGTTGTCCACATCCCTTGATACATGAAACCATTTCTCTATCTTCAAAGTAAGTAATAGACAGTTGATTCTTTCTCACATTGCATCACTTTGCAACTCCTCTGCCTCCCACTTCCATCTTTAAGAACTTTTGTGATTATATTTTAGATCCAACTGTATTATATAGTTTTATCTCCTTATTTTGAGGTCAGCTGATTAGCAACCTAATTTTACCTGTAACATTTTTTCTCCCTTGCCATGTAACCTAATATCATCATATACCCTAGAGATTTGGACATGAACATCTTGGCGAGTCATATTCTTCCTATCATAGTATTTTCCTGGTTAATTAATTTTATCACTTCACTTTCAAATGTTATGTGACATATTCATTAACTATGCTCCAGGTAAACCTGAGATAGCTGGGTCTTTCTTCTTTTATAGCTTGATTTACTAGTCTCTATTTTTAATAGATAAAGTAATAAATATGGTGCATTATGATTACTACTATATTTGCTTGACTCTCATTTTTATTTTCTTTTCATTGTGCATTTTTATTGCTCTATTTTCTTTCTCTTCTTGACTTCACAGTATTTATTCACACATCTCCTTTATTTTCACTCTGACTTTGCTTCACTTTATTACACAAATTTATTCATGCACTTTAATACATTCGCACCTCCATATCCCAGGGGATTGGTTCCAGGACTCCCTGATGTTACCAAAATCAGTGGATGCTTAAGTCTTTTATATAAAATGACATAGTATTTGCATATAACTTACACACTTCATCTGTCATATACTTTAAATAATCTCTAGATTACTTATAATATCTAATACAATGTAAATGTGATGTAAATAGTTGTAAATAAAATGTAAATGCTATGTAAATAGTTGCCAGAGTGGCAAATTCAGATTTTGTTTTTTGGAACTTTCTGAATTTATATATATATATATATATATATATATATATATATTTCTGTGTGTGTGTGTGGTATGCAGGCCTCTCACTGTTGTGGTCTCTCCTGTTGCGGAGCACAGGTTCCAGATGCGCAGGCTCAGCAGCCATGGCTCACAGGCCCAGTTGCTCCGCGGCATGTGGGATCTTCCCGGACCGGGGCACAAACCCGTGTCGCCTGCATCGACAGGTGGACTCTCAACCACTGCGCCACCAGGGAAGCCCTAAAAAAAAATATATATATATATATATATATATTTTTGATTCACTGTTCCATGAATTTGCCAATTCGGAACCCATGGATATGAAGGGCCAACTATACTACTTATTTTTTCAGTGAACTTCCCATCCTATAGTTTTGCTATTATTGCATAAAGATATAATTTCAACATTTTAAACACAAAAGATATTTTTGTAGTCTTTAAACAGATATACTGTCTCATAATGAATTCATTGTCATGCATTGTTCCTTGCTTCTCATTTTTTCTTTCCACTTTCATCTTTCTTCTCTATAAATATATTCTACACCAAATACTTCATCAAGGTGTTGTAGGTTATATACTTTGATAGCTTTTTTAAATCTGAAAATGTATGCCTTGATTAATATGGTTGGCTAAATATAGAACTCATGGTGACACAATTTCCTTCAACATTTTGAAGACATTACTTCAGTGTCTTACATCTGGAATTGCTTATTCTGCTATTATTCTGTGATTACTCTGCAATTAGTCTGATTTTATTCCTTTGAACATCATTTTTGTTTCTTTCAGGTAGTTTTAATATTTTATCTTCATCATTCATATTCTGAAGTCTTACTCTTCTTTTCTAAGTGTAGATTTATATTTATATATCTTTGTGAGCACTTATGAGTTTGCCATCTATAGACTCATATTTTTTATCAATTCAGATAAATTCTTAGTTATTATATCTTTGAATAATTTATCTGCCATTATCCCTATTCTCTCTCCCTAAAACTCCTATCAGGCATGTATTGAAATTTTGTTAATCTTTTATACTTTCTTTTAAACTCTGTCATATTTTTCATTGTTTTATTTTTATGCCTTTCTATCTGGGTCAATTCCTTATTAAAAGCATCCAGATAATGTATTTTCACTTTGGACAAGTTGAATCTAGATTTTCATAATGTTCTCAAGTTTTCTAATTATTTCTTTGCATATCTGTGTGTAATGCTTTTAAAACATGTCCACACATTCTTTGACACTCCTCTCACAAAAGTTGATGTCAGATTTGTGTCCTTTTAAAAGTCACCCAGGCTTGGTTACTCACTTATACACACATAGCATGTAGAGGAAACGATGCTGCATGGCTTCTGAGGCTATGTCATAAAAAGAAATACAGCTTCTGCTCCTCCTTGTCCTTTCTCAGTCTGTCTCTCTGACTGTCTCTCTCTGTCTCACTCTTCTTTTACTCTGAAATTTTAGAATTATGAATTACCAGGTAAGATGTCTGGTTATTCTAAAATCCATCCTCCTGAGGAAACAATGTGTGGACAACACATAAAGATAAAAAAAACAATGTTCGAGAAGACTCCAGCTCCTGCAGACCTCAGATGTCCAAATCTTTACAGCTCAGACAAGTAAGCTTTAAAAAATAAGAAAAAAAGAGCTTCCTGTAATGAATGCCTCTCATCCTGGAAAATAAGGAGTGTCTATAAAAGGAGCTGCCCACTTACCTTTTTTTCCAGAACTTTGAAAACCTGAGCCACCGTGTCAGAAGTCTGGCAGACTGGAAGCCACCATGATAAAGAGACCATCTGGAGAGAACACACAGAGATAAAGATACTTGAGGAAACAGCAATTCCAGCTCAGCTATTCTAGTCTTCCCAGATTAAAGTCAAGACATGTGAATGAACAAGGCATCTAGATGCAACCAGCCCCTAGTCTTTGAGCTTCCACAGCTGACATCAAGTGGAACAAAAGTGAGTCTTCCCTCTGTGCTTTGTTTAGATTCCTGACCCACAGAATTTATGAGGCTAATAGTTGTTTGTTTTATGCCACTGAGTTTTGGTTTTTTTTTTTTTTTTGACAGAGTAGCCAACAACATGTGACCATTATTCATACCTGTTTGTTTTTGTATCAAAATTACTTACTTCTCTATATAAATATTATTTCTGTTTTTAGTTCTCTTTGAAACTCTTAATTTTAAAAATTATTTCATAGTTATTCTAGGATTTACCTATTATTAATATTATTAGAATAATTTCAACTTTTTGATAAGTTAGTTGGCTTTTCTTTTTATCTAAGTTTTCTTCATGTATTTCAGAGAGATAATTTGTATATTTACCTGGAGTGTACTTCTTTTTTTCCTTTATTGAGCTCAGCAATTTTGTATACTGTTACTGTCATTTTATCCAGTTGCTCCATTCCACCACCTAAATATATTTCAGAACAAAGTTGTATTTTTAACTGAGGATTTTGTGTTATGGTGATACTGTAGATGTTGCCAAAATTATTAATTAGCTATCATAATGCTCTGTCCAGGTTTTATCTGCCTAAAATTTTTCATTTCCTCCTGCTTATGCAGTTAATCAACATGGCACAGTCTCAGGAAGTAATGTAATATTTTTCTCAGCCCACTTTTTTTTTTTTTTTTTTTTTTTGCCGTATGCGGGCCTCTCACTGTTGTGGCCTCTCCCATTGTGGAGCACAGGCTCCAGACGCACAGGCTCAGTGGCCATGGATCACTGGCCTAGCCGCTCCGTGGCATGTGGGATCTTCCTGGACCAGGGCACGAACCCATGTCCCTTGCATTGGCAGGCAGACTCTCAACCACTGTGCCGCCAGGAAAGCCCCAGCCTACTTTCTTTTTGAGAGAGACACAGGAGGTTCATTCATCTAGGCAGTTTTAAATTTCCCTTTGGATAGGAGGAGAAGAAAATGACCCAGAGACCACAGAAATATTGCCACATTGCTTGCACAAACTGCTGTGGCCTGATTTGCCTGTTTGCTTGATGAAGTGTCTGGCAGGTGGATAGATCCAAAGATGGAAGTTTCCCAGTGGATACAAAGAAAAAAGGGTAATAGAGTAAAAAGTTGCATATTCCCACAAGGGTTCCTGAGTGTTGAACAAAGCACCATTATCTACATAGGCAAGAGAGTGTTGACAAGGAGAAAGGAACGCTGTTGTGTGGAAAACCTAGTTGTTCCAGAGCAACTGGTTGATGGATAAAATTTTGAGTCAGATGTACTCAAAAATGGAGTGCTTACATTTAATATTTCTGCTACAGAAAGTTTAATATGATTCAGTGATACAAAATGTGGCCATGTGAGTGAACTGAATGTACACAGTGTTCACCAGAATTGGATAATCCAAACTGAAGCATTGGCTTGGGGATCCTAAGAGACACCAAATTCTCCAGAATGGTTGCAGCACTAGAAGCACAACTAGCTAACTAATGAAACAGGTCAGTCAATGATAAGAGGATGGAACATTCCTGGTTTGACCATATTAATTATGTGAGAAAATATTACTTTACAAAAAGTAGATATCTTAAAGAATATTTGTCATAATATATGTTTTATAAACATACAAGTAAATACAATATACATATTAATCAAATGCTAAAAAATCACCAGAATTATGAAGGACAAAATGGTAAGAATCTGTTTTATGGTTTTGTACATTTTTTTAAACATCTTTATTGGAGTATGATTGCTTTACAATGGAGTGTTAGTTTCTGCTTTATAAAAAAGTGAATCAGCTATACAAACATATATCCCCATATCTCCTTCCTCTTGCATCTCCCTCCCACCCTCCCTATCCAACCCCTCTAGGTGGTCACAAAGCACTGAGCTGATCTCCCTGTACTATGCACCTGCTTCCCAATAGCTATCTATTTTACATTTGGTAGTGTATATGTGTCCATGAAACACTCTCACTTCGTCCCAGCTTAAACTTCCCCCTCCCCGTGTCCCCAGGTCAATTCTCTATGTCTGTGTCTTTATTCCTGTCCTACACCTAGGTTCTTCAGAACCAATTTTTGTTTTTTTATTTTTTAGATTCTATATAAGTGTGTGTTAGCATACTGTATTTGTTTTTCTCTTACTGACTTACTTCACTCTGTATGACAGTCTCTAGGTCCATCCACCTCACTAGAAATAACTCAATTTCGTTTCTTTTTATGGCTGAGTAATATTCCATTGTACATATGTGCCACATCTTCTTTAACATTCATATGTTGATGGACATTTAGGTTGATTCCATGTCCTGGCTATTGCAAATAAGATCTGCAATGAACATTGTGCTACATGACTTCTTTTGAACTATGGTTTTCTCAGGGTATATACCCAATATTGGGATTGCTGGGTTGTTTGGTAGTTCTATTTTTAGTTTTTTAAGGAACTTCCATACTGTTCTCCATAGTGTCTGTATCAACTTACATTCCCACCAACAGTGCAAGAGGGTTCCCTTTTATTCACATTCTCTCCAGCATTGATTGTTTGTAAATTTTTTGATGATGGCAATTCAGACTGGCGTGAGGTTATACCTCATTGTAGTTTTCATTTACATTTCTCTAATGATTAGTGATGTTGAGCATTCTTTCATGTATTTGTTGGCAATCTGTATATCTTCTTTGGAAAAATGTCTATTTAGATCTTCGGCCTATTTTTGGATGTGTTGTTTGTTTTTTTGATGTTGAGCTGCATGGACTGCTTGTAAATTTTGGAGATTAATCCTTTGTCAGTTGCTTTATCTGAAAATATTATCTCCCATTCTGAGGATTGTCTTTTTGTTTTGTTTATGGTTTCCTTTGCTGTGCAAAAGCTTTTAAGTTTAATTAGGTCCCATTTGTTTACTTTTGTTTTATTTCCACTTTTCCAGTAGGTGGGTCAAAAAGGATCTTGTGATTTATGTCATAGAGTGTTCTGCCTATGTTTTCCTCTAAGAGTTTGATAGTTTCTGGCCTTACACTTAGGTCTTTCATCCATTTTGAGTTTATTTTTGTGTATGGTGTTAAGGAGTTTTCTAATTTAATTCTTTTACATGTAGCTGTCCATATTTCCACTTATTGAAGAGGCTATCTTTTCTCCATTGTATATTCTTTCCTCCTTTATCAAAATAAAGTGACCATATGTATGTGGGTTTATCTCTGGGCTTTCTGTCCTGTTCCTCTGATCTATATTTCTGTTTTTGTGTGAGTACCATACTGTCTTGATTACAGTAACTTTGTAGTATAGTCTGAAGTCTGGGAGCCTGATTCCTCCAGCTCCATTTTTCGTTCTCCAGATTGCTTTGGCTATTCATGAATTTTTGTGTTTCCATACAAATTTTGAATTTTTTTCTTCTAGTTCTGTGAAAAATGCCTTTGGTAGTTTGATAGGGATTGCATTGGATCTATAGATTGCTTTGGGTAGTATCAACATTTTCACAAGGTTGATTTTTCCCATCCAAGAACACAGTATATCTCTCCATCTATTTGTATCATCTTTAATTTCTTTGAACAGTGTCCTATAGTTTTCTGCATTCAGGTCTTTTGTCTCCTTAGGTAGGTTTATTCCTAGGTATTTTATTCTTTTTTTTTTGCAGTGGTAAGTGGGAGTGTTTGCTTAATTCCTCTTTCAGATTTTTCATCATTAGTGTATAGGGATGCAAGAGATTTCTGTGCATTTATTTTGTATCCAGCTACTTTACCAAATTCATTGATTAGCTCTAGTAGTTTTCTGGTAGCATCATCAGGATTCTCTATGCAGAGTATCATGTCATCTGCAAACAGTGGCAACTGTACTTCTTCCTTTCTGAATTGGAATCCTTTTATTTCTTTTTCATCTTTGATTGCTGTGGCTAAAATTTCCAAAACTATGTTGAAAAATAGTGGTGAGAGTGGACAAGCTTATCTTGTTCCTCATCTTAGAGGAAATGGTTTCAGATTTTCACCATTGAGAATGATGTTGGCTGTGTGTTTGTCATATACGGCCTTTATTATGTTGAGGTAATTCCCTCTATGCTCACTTTCTGGAGAGTTTTTTACCTTAAATGTATGTTTTATTTCGTCAAAATCTTTTTCTGCAACTATTGAGATGATCATATGGTTTTTCTTTTTCAATTTTTTAATATGGTTTAACACATTGATTGATTTATGTATATTGATGAATCCTTGCATTCCATGGATAATCCCACTTGATCATGCTGTATGATCCTTTTAATGTGCTGTTGGATTCTGTTTGCTAGTATTTTGTTGAGGATTATTGCATCTATGTTCATCAGTGATATTGGCCTGTAATTTTCTTTTTTTGTGACATTTTTGTCTGGTTTTGGTATCAGGGTGATGGTGGCCTCGAATGAGTTTGGGAGTGTTCCTCCATCTTCTATATCTTGAAAGAGTTTGAGAAGGATAGGTGTTAGCTCTTCTTTAAATGTTTGATAGAATTTTCCTGTGAAGCCATCTGATCCTGGGCTTTTGTTTATTGGAAGATTTTTAATCACAGTTTCAACTTCAGTGCTTGTGATTGGTCTGTTTATATTTTCTATTTCTTCCTGGTTCAATCTCGGGAGGTTGTACTTTTCTAAGTATTTGTCTATTTCTTCCTGGTTGTCCATTTTATTAGCATATAGTTGCTTGTAGTAATCTCTCATGATCCTTTGTATTTCTGCAATGTCAGTTGTTACTTCTCCTTTTTCATTTCTAATTCTATTGATTTGAGTCTTCTCCCTTTTTTTCTTGATGAGTCTGGCTAATGGTTTATCTTCTCAAAGGACCAGTTTTTAATTTTACTGATCTTTGTTATTTTTTCCTTCATGTCTTTTTCATTTATTTCTCATCTGATCTTTATGATTTCTTTCCTTCTGCTAATTTTTAGGTGTTTTTGTTCTTCTTTCTCTAATTGCTTTAGGTGTAAAGTTAAGTTGTTTATTTGAGATTTTTCTTGTTTCCTAAAATAGGATAGTACTGCTATAAACTTCCCTCTTAGAACAGCTCTTGCTGCATCCTATAGATTTGGGGTTGTCATGTTTTCATTGTAATTTGTTTATAGGTATTTTTTTGATTTCCTCTATGATTTCTTCAGTGATCTCTTGGTTATTAAGTAGCGTATTGTTTAGCCTCCATGTATTTGTATTTTTTACAGTTTTTTCCCTGTAATTGATATCTAGTCTCATAGCGTTGTGGTCAAAAAAGATATTTGATACAATTTCAATTTTCTTAAATTTATCAAGGCTTGATTTGTTACCCAAGTTATGATCTATCCTGGAGAATGTTCCATGAGCACTTGAGAAGAAAGTGTAATGTGCTGTTTTTGGATAGAATGTCCTGTAAATATCAATTAAGTCCACCTTGTTTAATGTATCATTTAAAGCTTGTGTTTCCTTATTTATTTTCATTTTGGATCATCTGTCCATTGGTGAAAGTGGGGTGTTAAACCCCACTACTATTATTGTGTTACTGTCAATTACCCCTTTTATGGCTGTTAGCATTTGCCTTATGTATTGAGGTGCTCCTATGTTGGGTGCATAAATATTTACAATTGTTATATCTTCTTCTTGGATCGATCCCTTGATCATTATGTAGTGTCCTTCTTTGTCTGTTGTAATAGTCTTTATTTTGAAATCTATTTTTTCTGATATGAGAATTGCTACTCCAGCTTTCTTTTGACTTCCATTTGCCTGGAATTTCTTTTTCCATCCCTTCACTTTCAGTCTGTATGTGTCCCTAGGTCTGAAGTGGGTCTCTTGTAGACAGCATATATATGGGTCCTCTTTTTGTATCCATTCAGCCAGTCTTTGTCTTTTGGTTGGAGCATTTAATCCATTCACATTTAAGGTAATTATCAATATGTATGTTCCTATTACCATTTTATTAATTGCATTTTTTTTAAGGTCTTTTCCTTCTCTTGTGTTTTCTGCCCAGAGAAGTTCCTTTAACATTTGTTGCAAAGCTGATTTTGTGGTGGGGAATTCTCTTAGGTTTTGCTTGTCTGTAAAGGATTTAATTTACCCCTTGAATCTGAATGAGATTTTTGCTGGCTACCATAATTTTGCTTGTATGTTTTTCCCTTTCATCACTTTAAATATATCCTACCACTCTCTTCTGGCTTGTGGAGCTTCTGCTGAAAGATCAGCTTTTAACCTTATGGGGATTCCCTTGAATGTTGCTTGTTGCTTTTCCTTTGCTGTGTTTAATATTTTTTTCTTTGTATTTAACTTTTGATACCTTGAATAATATGTGTCTTGCCATGTTTCTCCTTTGATTTATCCTGTATGGGACTCTCTGCACTTCCTGGACTTGATTTAATATTTCCTTTCCCGTATTAGGGAAATTTTCAACTATAATATCTTCAAATATTTTCTCAGTCCCTTTCTTTTTCTCTTCTTCTGGAATCCCTATAATTGAAATATTGGTGTGTGTAATGTTGTCCCAGAGGTCTCTGAGATTCTTCTCAATTCTTTTCATTCTTTTTTCTTTATTCTGCTCTGTGGTAGTTATTTCCACTATTTTATCTTCCAGGTCACTTATTCATTCTTCTGTCCCAGTTATTCTGCTATTGATTCCTTCTAGAGAATTTTTAATTTCATATACTGTGTTGTCCATCTTTGTTTATTTGCTCTTTAGTTCTTCTAGGTCCTTGTTAAACATTTTTTATATTTCCCCATTCTATTTCCAGGATTTTGGATCATCTTTACTATCATTACTCTGAATTCTTTTTCAGGTAGACTGCTTATTTCCTCTTCATTTGTTTGATCTGTGGGTTTTTACCTTGATCCTTCATCTGCTGTGTTTTTCTCTGTTTTCCCATTTGCTTATCTTCCTGTGTTTGGGGTCTCCTTTTCCCAGGCTGCAGGTTCATAGCTCCCATTGTTTTTGCTGTCTGTCCCCAGTGGATAATGTTGATTCAGTGGGTTGTGTAGGCTTTCTGGTGCACAGAACTAGTGCCTGTGTTCTAGTGGATGAGGCTGGATCTTTTCATTTTTTGATTTTAGGCAGCCTCTCTGTTAATGGGTGGGGTTGTGTTCCTGTCTTGCTAGTTGTTTGGCTTAAGGTGTCCAGCACTATAGTTTGTTGGTTGTTGAGTGGTGCTGCGTCTTAGCGTTGAGATGGAAGTCTCTGGGAGAGCTTTCACCATTTGATATTATGTGGAGCTGGGAGTTCGCTAGTGGACCAATTTCCTGAACTCTGCTTTCCCACCTCAGAGGCAGAGACCTGGCATCAGGCCAGAACACCAAGACCCTGTCAGCCACATTGCACAGAAAAAAAGGGAGCAAAAAGAAAGAAAAAAATTAATATAAAGAGTTTTTAAAATAAAAAAAATATAATTGTTAAAAATAAAAAAAATAGGGGCTTGCCTGGTGGTGCAGTGGTTGGGAGTCTGCCTGATGATGCAGGGGGCATGAGTTCATGCCCTGGTCTGGTAAGATCCCACATGCCACAGAGCAGCTGGGCCTGTGGGCCATGGCTGCTGAGCCTGTGTGTCCAGAGCCTGTGCTCCGCAATTGTAGAGACCACAACAGTGAGAGGCCTGCGTTCCGCAAAAAAAGAAAATAAATAAAATAAAATAATGAAAGGTATAAAAAAATAAAATAAAGAAAGAAGAGATCAACCCAAGCAAAAAACAAACCCTCCAGCAATAACAAGAGCTAAAAACTATACTAAAAATAATTTTAAAAAAAAGAGAAACAAAAAAAACAAAAACGGACAGACAGAACCCTAGGAGAAATGGTAAAAGCAAAGGTATACAGACAAAATCACACAAAGACGCATACACATACACACTCACACAGAGTAAAAGGAAAAAAATATATGCCTATATATAAAAAAAAAGGAAGAGGAGCACAACCAAATCAATAAATAAATCTACCAATTATAATAAAATCTAAATACTAAACTAGATAAACATAAAACCAGAAGCAAATTAGATGCAGAAAGGAAACTCAAAAACTACAGTTGCTCCCAAAATGCAGTACCTCAATTTTGGGATTATTCATTGTCTATTCAAGTATTCCACAAATGCAGGGTACATCAAGTTGATTGTGGATATTTAATCTGCTGTTCCTGAGGCTGCTGGGAGAAATTTCCCTTTATCTTCTTTGTTTCCACAGCTTCTGGGGTTCGGCTTTGTATTTGACCCCGCCTCTGCGTGTAGGTCACCTGAGGGCATGTGTTCCTACCCAGAGAGGACTGGGTTAAAGTAGCAGCTGATTAGCTGGGTCTGACTCACTCAGGCTGAGGATAGAGAGGGGCATGGAATGCAGGGCGAGCCTGTAGTGGCAGAGGCTGGTGTGACATTGCAACAGCTTGAGTCATGCCATGTGTTCTCCGCAGGATGTTGTCTCTGGATCATGGACCCTGGCAGTGACAGGCTGCACAGGCTCCCAGGAGGGAAGGTATGGATAGTAACCTGTGCTTGCACACAGACTTCTTGGTGGCTGCAGCAGCAGCCTTAGCATTTTGTGCCCATCTCTGGTGTCTGTGCTGATAGCTGAGGCTTGCCCCCATCTCTGGAGCTTGTTTAGGCAGTGCTCTGAATCCTCTCTCCTCGCGCACCCTGAAACAATGGTCTCTTGCCTCTTAGGCAGGTCCAGACGTTTTCCTGCAGTCCCTTCCAGCTAGCTGTGGCACACTAGGCCCCTCAGACTGTGTTCACGCAGCCAACCCCAGTCCTCTCCCTGAAATCTGACATCCGAAGCCCGAGCCTCAGCTCCCAGCCCCCACCCTTCCTGGCGGGTTAGCAGACAAGCCTCTCAGGATGGTGAGTGCTGGTCGGCACCAATCCTCTGTGTGGGAATCTCTCCGCTTTGCCCTCTGCACCCCTGTTGCTGCTCTTTCCTCCATGGCTCCGAAGCTTCACTGCTGTCCACCCCTGTCTCCACCAGTGAAGGGGCTTCTTAACATATGGAAGCTTTTCCTTCTTTGCAGCTCCCTCCCAGAGGGGCAGGTACCATCCCTATTCTTTTGTCTGTGTTTTTCTTTTTTCTTTTGCCCTACCCTGGTATGTGGGGAGTTTTTTGCCTCTTGGGAAGTCTGAGGTCTTCTGCCAGCATTCAGTACGTGTTCTGTAGGAGTTGTTCCACATGTAGATGTATTTCTGATGTATTTGTGGTGAGGAAGGTGATCTCCACATCTTACTCCTCCATCATATTGAAGGTTTCCTGTACATTTTCCCATGATTATTGTGCATTACTCTTTGTGATAAAAGAGTAAAAATTAGATATATTTAAAGAATATTTATATATGCTTGAAAAAATCAATTATATATATATATATATATATATATATATATACACATATATATTTTTAATTGTCTTTTTCTTATTTCACTGTGGGTCAAATATGTTATGGGGCCCACAGATGAAAAATTTGCCAATAAGGAACATTGTGATATTATGTGAGAAATGCTAAATGTATTTCTAAATATGTAGTCAATATCATTAGATAGCAAGCCAAATATTTTTATTAGCAGATTTTTTTTACCATCATCTGTGAAAGAGTGGATTGCACAAATGGCCTTTAAGATTGTTTCCCTAACTCTAACTTTGCTGTGTTTTAGGTATTTTTAAATTACTTATAATGAGCTAATCATTGTAAATTGTCCTTAAGATGAGGTAAAAAATAAGATGGTATCCTTGATTATAAAGCAAGTAAAATTGAGACCATCATGTAAACATGATTTTTTCCTCCTTTGTGTGTATGTATGAATATTATTTACAGTTGTTTGGGTGACCTTTGATGAGATTCTAATGTTGCTGAATCCAAGTTCCTGTGCCCAATGCACAGTGAAGCCAAACAGAGGTGTCAGAGTTTGGAGCGGAGAAGGATTTATTGCAAGGGCCATGCAAGGAGAATGGGAAGGCTCATGCTCAAATAATCCAACCTCCCCAATGGGTTTAAAAGAAGAAGTTTTTATAGACAAAAGTTGAGGGAAGGGCTGCAGGTTATGTAACCCTCCTCCGATTGGTTGGTGATGATGTAACAGTGTGGTGTTCTAGGAATCTCAGTCATCAGCCTCTGGTTCCAGCCAGGCTGGGGTCCACAAACTTGTGCTCAACCTGAAGTTTCCATCCTCCATCTGGGTGGGGACCTTAGATCCTCTACAAGAACTCAGAGATATATGTCAGATTGCTTTGTACATTCCCTCAGGAGGAACCAGGCCCAGGCCCCAACCCTGCACTCTTTCTTTCTACATTCTCTCACTCTCCTAATTAGTAAGTGTGTAAATCTGCCCTTTGAAGCTCAGGGAAGGTCTAGGAGGCTGAAAGCCTTTTTTTCTACAAAGAAGAAATGGGGACACAGAAAGTCTTTCATGCCCGGGAAGGGCCCACATGGTCCTGCTCAGTTTCACTAACACAATCATTTTTGTCATAATTTTGCTGGAAAATAATTTTACCAGAATGTTTAATTATTTCTTCATACTTATGTCATATCAATAGTGATGAAGGTATCATGTCCAAAACAGTGACATCTGGTAGCTTCAAGTGAGTGTTGTGGTTAATATATTTAAATTTTAATACAAATAAGACATAGTGGTAAGGCAATGATCCATGATGACAAATATGCTTGAAGTTACTTCTTTTAGAAATATTATAGTAATTATAATATAATATGTTATGTTATCATTTTAACATATTATTTTCATTTTGGAAAAATATTAACATTTAAACATATATATGATTTGATTTTCATAATTACAATATAAATCTAACTATGATAAAACAAAAACTTTGATCCCGTATTAATTTTTCTCTTGCTATAGAACTGGATGAAACATACCATAATTTTCATAAGATTACTTTTTTATATTATCTACTCCTAATGAGACAATTTTGATTTAAAAGAAAAAAATGCTCTTTATCTTAAAATGTCCTGTCATATTCCCTGACTTTATGAGAAATAAGGTATAAATAATAAGAAAAGCAAAGCTATTTCTCCCTGTTAGGCTTTTTTAAGTTTATGTTTTTATCAAGACATTCACTTTGGGAACTATTTTCCTTTTCTTGCATCTAAAAAAATCAAATAACTGAAACAGAATGATGATCTTGTCTGAACGACTATAACTTCTCTCATCTCTACCGTTTCAACTCTCCAGTAGGTTGAATATTGTAACTGGAAAACATGTTAAGGTCATAAAGCATCTTTGATTTCTCTGAAGTTTTTCTTGTAACATGTACAGTGCTAAGAACAAAGTTATGTGTTCAATAAATTCTTGCTGAAACCAGATTCATCCTGAATCTTCCTTATTACCATTGCAATAATTTCCCTCTCTACTCCAAAGTATCCCCTAGTTAATATAACTTTCTTCTCTCTAAGGGTAAACTTTCTGCCTATTCTCTTGACCCCACCTCTTGTTACCTCCTCAGGGAAATTGCTGTATCAATTACACATCTTTTTCCAGACTTTTCAATCATTTGCCTTTCTTTGACTTCTTCCTTTCTGCTTTCAAAGTGTTTCTTCTAAAGTTGAAAACAGTTCAAACCAGCAACCAAACAAGCAATCAACAAGCAACGAGAAGTAACTCTTTATTTCACCCTGTAGTTGTCTTTATTTTCTTTAATGGCCCAAATTCTAGAAAAGTGTTGACTTTCTGCTATGTGTTTTGTATACTTTCATTCACAGCTAGTTTAATAGTCAGCTTCCAGAACTTTGTAAAATAATTTTATTTTTATTTTTTTGAATTTTCTTATCTCTGAGAACGTGTTTGGTCCTGGAGGACTTATGCTGAAAAACCCACATTTTTCTCCCTAAACCAGCTGCATCTGATATCTAAAAATGGAACTATGTATATTAAGCATTTCTGTGTCCTTCTGTTTTGAACATTCTGGAGGTAGTGATTTATTTTTAACCAAATCCCTATCTCATCAGTTTGACAATATATGATAACCTCAAGAGAACCTCTGCCTGCCTGGTTTCTTCATTGATAAATGGGGATAAATAATAGAGCATTTCCTCATAGGGGTGCTGTGAAGATTAAGTGAGCTAATACAAATAAAAACACTTAGAACAGTGCCCTGCACTTAGTAAATGTTCAATAAATATTAACCATTATGATTATAATGTAAACAGTTATTTGTTGCCTCAGTGACTCCCTGAGTGCCAGTACCCTCCCCTCTTGTTTTGAACTTTTACCTAGTTATTGTACATTTCTGGGAACCCATCCCCAACATGTGTGTTTAAACAATAAGCTTCATGATGACTTCTTCATTTTACTCCTCCCTCCCTTCCATGTTGACCCAGTTACATTGAAATTACCCAACAAGAATGATTCCCATGTACCACAAGCTACAACACACATGACATTCCATAAAGACACTTGCCCATGATCCTTGCTCTATTCTCTTTCTGCCTGCTGTGACCAAAATTCAGGCTTTTGGATGACTTTGTGTGGCCCTCTGGGCATGCCATACCCCTCTTTCTAGGACCTGTGAGTATATATAATCTTTTCATATGTCTCTCCTCGTGTAATTTTCACAGCTGTGTTGGAGTGATCCTTAGAGACCCTGAGAGGGGTATTTACTCTCCCATTTAGAACACAATAATTAATAGTATTCTTATTATTCCTTATATAAAAACCAATCAAATCCCCTCCACAATTTTTCCAAGGATTAATGAAGGAGAATCTCAGAGCAGTGAATTCCTGCTCTGAGACAATTTAAGATCTTGCTCAATTCTGTCTCATCTTTACTCCGGAAGCTGCTGTCTTGTCTTCAGACTTCATTCACTGTACTTGAGTACAGCTCTCCCTTTATTCTACTGTCAGACACATTTTCTAGGTTCTTGCATATGCATTATGCCTAGGAAACTGACATTAATGAGATTTTCAGACATACTGAAGCAAGAATACAGCACAGCACATAAGATGATATGACTTCAAACTGGTCCCCTGACATCAACATTCTTAAAGTTCTTTGGCTGTCTGAATCACAATACATTCCTCCCTTGCCTTCATTCATTTTGGGCTCCTACCTGCAAATACTTTGTGCAGACTCATCTCCGTCCTGTTACTCATTATTCATATTTTCCTCAAATTCAGGAGCACCCTTCCAACTAAATACTAAAGTCAGTTCACAGAAGCTAATAATAAAATTTATTTTACATTATTAAAGTTAGTTTCAAATTTAATTGAAATCTCTTTTATATAGATCAACTTGCAGATTCCTTTTACAAAACAAAAAGATTTTAAATCATTTGTGTAAAACAGCCAACAACTGCTGAAATGAATTCTTTTGCCCTACCATATCTCTATATTGTAAAAGTGAATGCATTAAAATTTGTTTAAATAACATTGTCTTCTTTCCTGCTCTATATAAATTATGTCAGATATTTCTTATAGCCTAACATCTTCCCTATTATTTAACCTAGTATCTTTCTTATTCCAGTTCACTTCCAACAAGTTGTCTTTTTATTACTTTAGGCTTAACATGAGTAAAGACAGATTTCTGTTTTATTTCAAATTGTCTGCTGTGTCTGACTTTTTCCCAGTTTTATAGATCTGTAAACAAAAACTTTTCATTTCTTGTTAACATAAATTTCCTTCATGAAGACAGTTCTTCAGAGATATGGTTTCTGTGTACATAAATAGATTGACTTGATTTTTCACTTAAAGACTCATTTGTGGACTTGATGATGAAAGACTGGTACCCATCACATTTAATATGGAATGATGATGTGGTCATTTTTTATTAGATAGAGAGTTATGTACAGTAAATTTTTTGTAGTGAATATTCTCCAATTTTTCTTATATTTTCATATTGTATGTTCACAGGCATGTGTATAGTATGTTTACACATTTGCCTACTTTTGATATGCCCCATTGTATACATTTTCTTCACCTGTACACCAGACTCTTGAGGTAATTATATCTTGAATCCAGCTTATTTAAGTACTTTAACCATTAGTGCTCTCTTTTTTCAGCACTTTATAAATACAACCAAATAATTTTATATAAAATGATTAAAATGCATAATATATTGTAATACATACATAACATATATGTAAAATTTATGTACAGATCTAATTGCCACAATGCCAGCACAAGGTATAAAAATATCTTGTAATTGATTCTGGTTTGAATCCTCTTATTTTATTATTTTAGATATAAATGATCTATTAACTTTGGAAAGTTCACATTGGCCTATGTCAGATGCTTAACCTTCTGTATCAGATCTGATAAATTAATTGCAGTGTGTCATTCTTTTTATTTCAAGTGGAAATTAACAGCAAAAATTTATTGATAAAATTGTTGTTTCCTATAGACAATATTGTAACTGACATTCTTGCAAATGTGCATGGCATTTGCAAGTTTCAACAACATGTTAAACTGAAGCAAGAATGGGTAGCCTTCTCTTCTAGAGGTGGTTCTCCTGGAGGTCCTGTATTAAGACCAAGCACAGCCTTACAGGCATGAGTTTTTTTTTTTAATTTTTATTGGGGTATAGTTGATTTACAATGTTTTCTTAGTTTCAGGTGTACAGCAAAGTGAATCTGTTATACATATATTATACATATATCCACTCTCTTTTAGATTCTTTTTCCATAAAGGCCATTACAGAGTACTGAGTAGAGTTCCCTGTGCTATACCGTAGGTCCTTATTAGTTATCTATTTAATATTTAGTAGTGTGTATATGTCAATCCCAATCTTCCAATTTATCCCTCCCCCACTAACTTCCTGGTAACCATAAGTATATTTTCTACACCTGCAACTCAATTTCTGTTTTGTAGATAAGTTCATTTGTAGCCTTTTTTTAGATTCCACATATAAGTGATATCATATGATATTTGTCTTTCTCTGTCTGACTTACTTCACTCAGTATGACAATGTCTAGGTCTATCCATGTTGTTGCAAATGACATTATTTCATTTCTTTTTTATGGCTGGGTAATATTCTATTGTATATATGTACCACATCTTCTTTATCTATGCCTCTGCTGATGAACATTTAGGTTGCTTCCATGTCCTGTCTATTGTAATTAGTGCTGCAATGAACAGTGAGATGCATGTATCTTTTTGAATTATGAAAACCCTCTGGGTATATGCCCAGGAGTCAGATTGCTGCATCATATGGTAGCTCTATTTTTAGTTTTTTAGGGAACCTACATACTGTTCTCCATAGTGGCTATACCCACCAACAGTGTAGGAGGGTTCCTTTTTGTCCACACCCTCTCCAGCATTTATTGTTTGTAGATTTTTTGGTGATGGCCATTCTAATCTGTGTGAGGTGATACCTCACTGTAGTTTTGGTTTGCATTTCTCTAATAATCAGTGATGTTGAGCATCTTTTCATGTGCTTTTTAACCAGCTGTATATCTTCTTTGGAAAGATGCCTATTTAAATATTCCACTTTTTTTTTTTCCTTTGAGTGGATTGTTTGTCTTTTTGATATTGAGCTGTATGAGCTGTTTGTATATTTTGGAGATTAATCCTTTTTCGATTGCTTCATTTGCAAATATTGTCTCCCATTCTTAGGATTGTCTTTTCATTTTGTTTATGGTTTCCTTTGCTGTGCAAAAGAGTCTGTCATTCTGCATTTGCTTATGTTTCAAAAGTTAAATGAAACGTTATAATTTGCTTTTATATCTTCATTTCCAAATATTGTTATTATCTACCTTACAGGTTTATGTACTTTGAAACACCAAGATTGTTTATTGTTTCCAAGAGTGCTCTTAAGAAAAACAAACAAAAAAAAAACCAAACTATTGTTACCAAATTTCTAACCTCCAGAGAGATTAACGTTTTTAACAGTGTTGTGATATAATGGAAGATTAGACAGATAAGAGATACTAAGTTGAGGTTTGCATGATAAAATTCTCTGTAGCTCTGTGTCAACTCGCTTTGTACAATTTAAGACCCTCAACTATGACAGCTTTAGATTTTGCATGTAAACATTTAGTAATAATTTAAGTATACACTATACAGGTATTCGTGATTTTGAAAGAAAATGCAAATTCAAACTGATCAGTAGAAAAATATAAAATGGTGTTGTGAATATTAAGGGTGAGAAAGTTGTTTCAGTTTGGGAGGTGTGTTCATAGAAGTGATTTTTAATGGAGATCCTAAAGGCTGATATAGGCCTATCTTTAATGAGAAGGGTAGTCTTATTTTCTCCATGGTCCTTGCAATATTGTGTTTAGGAAAAACAATCCAATCCCCTTTTCTGTTCAAATTCAATATGGTTTGCCTGTAATTTCCTGTGGAAATATATACCTCTAGCTTTAAAAAAACAAACAAACAAAAAACCCCATATTTTTTGTATAAGATACTTCTCATTCTAGGTTGTAAAGAATTTTAGGTTAGAGACTGTAAACTTCTTAGGAAGTATCAATTAATACTAGGACAGACTTGAGTCAGACAGTCTTATGTTCAAATCCATGTTTAGATAAATTAAACCAGAGGGTCACAGGCAGAGCCATCCTGAACATGCGCGAATGAAACCAAATCCCCCTAAATCTGAGTTGCTCTGCCAAGTTTATGATTAACCTCTTGTCCCTTTCTTGTCCTGTTATAACAGACCCCAAAAAGTCTTGTTTTCCTTCCTTCTTAACTTGCTTACGAGCCCTTAAGTTTTCCTGCCTGCCCTAAGCCCAGCATAATCTTTTACATGCTTATTATCTTAAACTAGTACCTTGATTCATAACCCCAAACTACTGAGATAATATCCTATGGCTTCAACCAGCTGGCCCTGAATAAGCTTAATAGTCAGTGACACCTGGAGTGTCAGTTGAGAACTGAAACTCTGGAACCATCATGCAGTCCCTAAACAAATAAAATGCCTCAACTATTGCTTCTGCTCTAGAAGTTAAAGGATCACCATACTTTAGTAAGCCTGTTTTGTAGGGACATATAGCATAATCATGACCATCAGGGACAAAATAACTCACAAGATAGTGACAAAAAGTCTGCGGCTGAGATCCTATGGGGAAGCTGGGCTCACAGAGACAACTAACTCCCTCCTACCCCCTCCTTTGCTCCTTGGCCTTTAAAAATCTTACACCCTGACCAGCCAACAAGATGGATTTCAGAAAAGTCTAGATCTCACATCATCTGGGTTGGTGCCTCCTTGACTAATAAACTTTGCTCAAAATTCTAACATTTAGGATTTTTTGGCCTCACTGTGCATCCAGCAAATGAACTTGTGTTTGACAACAAGATTAGGGGAAATATGCACATTAAATGATGGCATTCATGTGATTAAATTAAATAGAGGATTGTAAGTAGAGAAAAGTATGGGAGATCCCTGTGGGTTAATGATCACTCAAGAAAACAGGCTTGCTTAACAGCTAAACCAAGCAAGCTTGCGTAGCAACAAAACCATACAACAGAAGTATGAGACATACCACAAAACAATAAAACAATGGTGAGAGACCCATATCCTGCCCAGTGAGGTCAGTAAGTTAATGATTCCTAGGACACGCTCCTCTGCACACCCTAAAAACAAAAATATAAGGAAAAGGTGGCATTATACTGAAACCTGAGATCATTTACCATATTTTGGTGTATGTTACTACTTTTTTGCTCATTTCCATTGTGCCATGACAGTCCCAGTTTGACCATGTAGGGATAAGAAAACTCCTCCACCCAATGTGGAGGAGGAACTGATGATGGAAGCTTGATGTATACTCAAGAATGAGAAAGAAGTTGGTCTTCTCTCCCTCCCCATTTTTTCTTTGATTATAAAACTGTAGCCCACTAAGTTCTCAGGGTGGCACCCTCTTGCCCAGCTGCTTGTAAACCTCTCAAGCATGCTGTTCTAATAAATCACTTCTTATCTATCACTTTACCTCTTGCTGAATTCTTTCTGTGCTGAGACATAAAGAACCAGAGCTCCTCAGAACCCCCAGAGATGCATTTTTGCAATTTCATCTCCACTTTATAAAAACTTTGGGCAAACATTTTATCTTCTGAGGAAAAGATGAAAGGTTTCTTTCTGAGAAGACCAATAAGTCTAAGATGAAAAGACCACCAGATACTAACAAGTGTGTTCACCCAGTGTTATGGCTCAGCCAGTTTTGGGAGAAGGCCCACCATTCAGCAAGACTCTCCATACAATCAAACTAACAGTCAACATTCTTATGTATGAATGGGCCACTGAATCCCAGACTTTTGAGTAAAAGCAACAGGAGACAGAGACCAAAATCAAAGAGAATAAAAGGAAATCAAGAAGAAACAATGCAATCAGTAGAAGAAAACATATTAAACATAACATAATGTCCTCAAAAGACAAAAGAAGATATTTCATCCATGAAATATGAATAGGTGTTATAAAGAAGGAACATTCATAAAACCATGAAAATCTCTAGAAATTAAAAAAAATGTGTTGCAGGAATGAAGAACTCTCCAGAGGTTTTGGTGGAAATAATTTTGAAAAAATTCTCACAAAATAAAACTTTAATAACAAAATATAGAGATGAGTTATAAGAAAGAACAGGTTAGGAAACTGGAGCATTTGTCCTAGGAATTCAATATCTTAACAATAGGGATCCCAAGCAGAAAGAACAGAGGAAAGGGGAGGAAATTACCAAATAAAGTATTCAGGAAATTTTCCCAGAATTGAAGGATATTCATTTTCATTTGAGCTTACCAAGTGCCAAGCAAAATAGAGAGGAAAAAAAAAAAAAATGCAAAGAAGCACATCACTGTGAAATGTCACTGGAGAAAAAAAGAGAACCTAGAAGCTTACAGAGGGAGACAGGTATCAGTAATCATTATCCTATTTTGAACCAAATGAAGATAACCAAATCAAGTTAACTATTCATATAACTTGACATGTGTTTCCTGGAATGGTTAGGCACAGGCACTATTTCCTAGAAAAATCTGAAGATGTGAAGCCATTTTTAGTTCTGGAGTAAAAGTGAGGGCCATAATATGTGCAGACTCTACTCACAGGATTGGGGAGGGGGAAATTTGACACTTTCTTCTGGAAGAAGCACCATGAAAGGTAGCAGGGAGAAATAATTAAATTGAAAATATCTTACCCAAGAAGTGTAGGTAAGGTCACCCTAGTGAAGCAGAATGAGTGGGGTATGGACTGCTCCATGAAAAATTATGCTAGAAATCAACCTAAAAGAGAAGAGTCACTTCAAGTGATCCCTAAAATGGTGCTACTACATGGAGGACAAAATCTTCTATTCCATGAAAACCCATTCTAAGGACACATATGGTTCAAGAAGCAATGATTACCTTATCCATGGCTTTGATTTTACTTGCCATTTTCAGCTTCCACTGCTTACATCTTTGTTTAGGTAAATATTTATTGAACTCTTGCATGTGCCAAGATGTGTTCTGGCAGTGATGATACATCTGTGCAAATAGATACAAATCCTTGTTTCAGGGAGGTTAAAATCTAATATCAATATTTAGGTGGCTATGAAAGTAAGAAATAAGAATTTAATCAGACCAGCTTCCAACTACCACCTTCATCCCAAGAGCACTCTCAGTACCTTTCCTGGCCCCATGCTTGAAATGATCATATCAGAATTGGGTGTGGGTGTGGTTCTAAATCAATAGTGTTTAAATTACTATGCATAAGTAAACATTGTTCACCGTTGTGGCGTCTTACGAACTTTTGTTTTGTACTCGAATTTATCTCAGTTGGTTTTGTTCCCTACGTATAAAATAATGATTAGAATAACATGCAGCCAGCAATATGGTGCAGTGGTTTTAGCTCAATTTTCCCACAATCTAAATGTAGACCTCATCTCTTTCCCTTGCTTTAGACAATTTCTCTTAAACTTTATGTGTCTCAGTTTTATTTTCTTTAGTGAAGTTTTGCAAATGTTTACTTATAGTTCTTTTTTAGTGTTATTTATAATTATTTCTACATGCTATTGTGAAGAATTTTTTTAGTGTTATAATTTCTGAGATAGAAACAAGAAATATTCTAGCATTCATGGAAGAAACAAAATGACCTGCTGATGTCAAATAGTTATATATATATATATATATATATATATATATATATATATATATCTCCTTAGTTTTCAACTAATTTTTTGGAGGTTTTTTTTTTTAATTCATAAATTTGTGTTGCTTTTTGTTTCTTCATATGCACGTGTGTACGTGACTGTCTTTGAATTGTGTAACTTCAAGCTTATATTAGCTTGATAAAATGAATTGGAGCAATTTCATACATTTTTATGTCATGGAACAATGTGAAATGCAAAATAAATATATGCTTTCACTAGCCTAATATAGGTCACATTTAAAATTTTTGAGGCCTACTATTATTTAGTTTTTCTCGTGTTAATTTTTAAATTTCCTAAGTATTGTTTTCTTTGTATTTCTAAATATGGTATATTTTTCTTGAAAACAAAATCTTTCCAATTTCTTCTTTAAGACTGATATTGTCATTTTAAATGTGTGTATAAAGATTCCCCCCCATCTCTCAACTCTGGAATTTCTTGAATAAAGAAAGCTTAAAACAGAAGCTACTGCTAGCATTTTCTATAGGAAGCATTGTTAATTACTAGCTGTTGGAATGAGTGCCAAGTACTATGACTTAAAATTTTAAATTACTGAGTTGAAGCAATATTAAGAGACCAACTTTTGCCTCCTCATTTCCATTGCTGTTTTCTCTGTACATGCTCTACATGGGGAGAGGACTCTAGGTTTCTCTGCCTTGTTAACTAAACAGAAAGAAAAGTAAACGAACAGAAAAGGGAGACAATGCAGACTCCAACGTTCTTTCTCATTGCCAAGTGTGATTGTACCGCATGTGTGGCTTTCTTGCTCCAGCTGTAAGTGCATCTGCTAGTGCTTTTCTTGGCATTGTAGTAGCTATCCCACTAGGATTTCTCCAAAATAGCAATCTGTCAGTGCAAATGTTTACAAATGCCATTTTCTGGAAGATATCTTATTCCCCCCCCATATGTATAACAAAACATTTATACAAGTAAACATTTTTATTGAAACAAAAATTCTTTATTGTGAAATATTTCAAATGATGTAGAAAAGATTAAAGAATAACATAACAAATACTCCTGTACACTCTTGGTTCTACCAGCACTAGTTATTATGCCATATTTATTTCACATCTTCCAAGAATTAAAATGTGACAGAGATAGGTAAGGTCTATATGTTCTTCTACCTAATCTCACTTCCTTTTTCTCACCTGAGTGGTAACTTTTACCATGAATTCAAAGTTTATGATTTTGGTGTATATTTTGCTAAATACTTACTAAATCATAAATAGTCTATTATCATTTTGCATACAGGCTATTATTTATATATCTGGAATCTAATGCATGTATCTGTATACATGCATAATCCTGCAACTTGAATTTTCTGTTCTTTATTTTTGACATATATACAACTTACTCTTTATCTTCTACACAATATTTTACACAGTATATGAATATATCAAAATATCTTTATCTGTTCTGGTGATTGACACATGTTGTTTTCAACTATTTTCCTATTGTGAAATATGGAAATTAATATATCTGTAACTATCTGTGCACATATGTGTGATTTTGTAAGAAGTAATAAAGGGAATTCCTGAATAACAGGGTTTGATCATCTTAAATTGTATTGCATATTGTCAAATATCTCTCAAAAATGCATGAGTGTTCCTTGTTCACCACATCTTTTCTGAAAATTATTTGTCAGACTTTTCAATGTTTGCCAATTCAATGGATGTAAAGTGATGCTTATTATAACAATAATTTATTGTTCTTAAACAATTAGTAAAATTGAACATTTTCACCTAATTGGTCTTTTGGATTTTCTCTTCTGTTACTTCTTTATTAAATTTCTTTCTTTTAGCTTGACCATTTTCTGTAGATCATGGAAAACCTGCAGAAAAACACAGTGGTTAAAGAAGTTAAAGAAGCTAAAGTTAAAGAAGTTCCCTTCTAAAATTACTTTGCTGAATTTCCTCTTTAAATTAAATAATGAATTTTAGATATTTTCCAGTGCTTTTTCTTCATACATTGTGGTATATAAGTATTGTATTGTCTGTGAATCTTATATTTTTTTTCTGATATTGAACTCTAATTTATATCTACTAGTAATTTATATACAATTTTTTTATATTTTATGTGGATATTGGGAGGTAATTTTCTTTTTCTTGTACTCTTCTAGACTAAAGAAGATTTTTTACCAAAGTTTCAGTGTCCTCTTAAAGGAGAGACATAGCTAATTCTCTTTTTCTATTTTCTAAAACAGTAAATACATACTTAACTTGATCCAGAAAATTTGACAACCCTACGGCAGCATCAACATGTTTTTGTACATGCTTAGTATTTGAATTTTCTGGAATTCCTATATAAAGACACATAAAGCAAGTAGATAGCAACATCAAAACCCAAAAATACCATTTACATCAAATTAGATAAAAAGGTATCCTCCTGAACACCTAGGTGTAAGTGAGTGGGTACACCATCAGCATCTGCAAAAGAGAAAGATGGACATAACAGAAGGAAGCAAAACCTGAAAACAAGAGAAGCCCTAAATGTCCTCCATTCCAGTATTCAAAATGTACAGCACAGAATGCACAGAGCAGTAATTTAAGAATGGCAGCTGGAGCTATTAGGAGTTTTGCCCAATCAAATCATGGTTTAATGCAAGGGGCCAGCAGTAAGTTCTAAGAGGCTTGAACCATATGGACTCATGTGTGTTTGAAACGGCTGTGTAAAAACAACAGATGAGGTGGCTCTGAGAAGTTTGAAAGACTATATAGACAAAGAAGATCCATCACATAGATCAGAATAGTTACTAAAGAAAAAGACCAAACCAGAGGAACAAAATATTTGTTAAAACTTTTATTTCAAAAATACTTTTCTGGAAAAAAAATACTTTTCTGGGGGCTTCCCTGGCAGTCCAGTGCTTAAGACTCTGTGCTTCCAATGCAGGGGGCACAGGTTTGATCCCTGGTCAGGGAACTAGGATCCCACATGTTGTGCAGCTAAAAAAAAAAAAAAAAAGAAAAAAGAAAAAAAACATCTGAAATTTAAAAAAGGAAAATACATGAACTATATATTGAAAAAGCAAAAATCATATCCAGAATCCAGAATGACTAACAACAACACATAATCTAGTAAAACTGCTGGACTTCAGTAACTTATATAAGGAGGAAGAAAATAAGATTATCTTTCAACAGCAATGCTTTGGCTAGAAGTAAATAGAGTAACAAAACTAAAATACTCAAAGAAAGTGTGAGACAATGATTTCACAATCCAGCAAAACTGACTTTCACATATAAATGGTGCAAACCTTATCACTGTGCAAGAATTCTGGAAAGGTTGTTTTCATGAATCCCTCTTCAGGAATGTTTTTATGGAAATGTTCTAAATAATCAAAACTGGAGATGAGGGGCTTCCCTGGTGGCGCAGTGGTTGAGAGTCCGCCTGCCGATGCAGGGGACACGGGTTCATGCACCGGTCCGGGAAGATCCCACATGCCGTGGAGCGGCTGGGCCCGTGAGCCATGGCCGCTGAGCCTGCGCGTCCGGAGCCTGTGCTCTGCAACGGGAGAGGCCACAACAATGAGAGGTCCGCGTACCGCCAAAAAAAAAAAAAAAAAAAAAAAAAAAACTGCAGATGAGCATTAAATGAGTAGTTATTTATAAAAGTGAAAACTAATGAGATTTAAAGGGAGAAAATATAGAATACAATAGGTATTGTATGCTGGCAGTGTAGATACAGTACAACTATTTCAAAAGTGGAAGAATAAGAAACATACATGCAGAAATATTTTCACTGTTTTCAATAGGCTTACTGGTGGTGGTAGTATCATTATTCTGAAGCTGTGCAATGCTTAATATAGGATCAAGCAAATTGGTAGTTATGGGATATTCTAATTCTGTCACTTCCTATGTCTTTGAAAGTCATGATCCACAGTGTGATATGTGATAAAGAAGGGGTATAGCAAGAACTCTTAGTCCTAACTTTGAGTTGGAAGTTCAGTGTGAATTCATTAGGGTTACTTTATCTTTAAACATCCTAATTCTGTTCAGTAAAAAGGCCTAAAAAATGACCAGCCTTGCAGCAATTAGCCTGCCCAGCACCCAGATTGTGAGATTGAATTATCATTCCTCCCAAAAAAGTATGAGGTATTTTTGGATAAACGGTTGATTTTAGGTCTTGACCAAGAAACTTACAAGATAAGTCTTTACCAGACTTGATGTAGCAAATAATATGGAAACCAGCAAGACTACTATGGTTCTGCCAAAAGATCCCAGGAGACAATTTACAGAAACCCACACTGGCCAATAAGGGATAATTTAAGATTCAATGAAGATAATAATTGCAATGAAATAAAGCCCACCAAGACATTAAAATCCGTAAGTTAATAATAATATTTTTAAAACTTTGCCACCACTTAGGCAGCTTTCCTAAATAAGCTGTATTACTGCTTATCCAAATAAAATCTAATGGCAAGCATCTATATATAAAAGTATTGAAGCTAATAAATAAAATAATATGACAGAATTAGGCTATTGGCATTTTTAAATATCCGATTCATAGATCTGTACACTGCGTCTCAATGGCTGCTAAAACCACAAGGAGACAACAAGCTACTATGAACCTCCTAATGCAAGAATACACCATACATTATAATACATTGAAAAAGAGAATTAACCTGAACTGGAACTCCTGGGTCCAACAGATAATTTGCAGGAAGTAGAGAGGATCAAGAACTTATTGAACTGAGCCATGAATATTTAATCACCCCAAACCCCAATTGTGGGAAACTCACAGCTCAAGGAGCCTGAGTTCTTTAATAGTTATTTGTAAGAAAGATAAAAGGATTCAGGAGGTACCTGTAGATTAAAATTAAATCAAATTGACTTCTGTTTTCAGTTTGAACTTAGATACAGCTTGGAAGTCTCACTCTCACCCTGACAACAACAACAAAAACTTGAAAATCTGAATCAGTGACCTTTTATGTATTCATCAGGTGATTTAATTCTCACAGAAAATCACTACTTAGAAATCTGGACAGACAGATTCAGAGAACCACAACTGTGTTTAATTTACCTGAAGCAGAAGTCAGAGAAGCCATAAGCTGGTAGACGTACATAAGTGGTAATCTTGGTGAATCACTGAAAGCTGGCTGTGGACTATGAAGTGAGAAATTCCTCGGGGCTGCAGTCTTAGAGGGGCACCATACTTATATGGGTTTTACTTCAAAGAATGCCACTAGGTTTTCACATTAAGAGCCAAGAAAAATCCCTTTTTGTTTCTGACAGGAAGAAGGGAAAAGTAAGCATTTTGAAGCTTGCACAGAGTATTTGCCATAACAAAGGTCTATTCTACAGTAGAAGAGATTTTACCAGAGCTTTACCCCACTTGGAGAAAGAATGTTTACTTGATTCCAATGTCTTCTATCTTTCTTGTCTCATTTAAGAGCAGACAGTGTAAGAGGGTGGAAGGGGGAGCTAAGACACAGTTCTGAAGGTCACAGCACATGGGCACAGTCCTATTAATAGATGGAGATTTAATCACAGGAACACTTCTCCTGTCCCACAATTTACCACCAGACCAGAAGAGCTACAGTAAAACAATAGTGGATTATAGCTAAAAGAACTGTAAGGTTCAGATTCTAACTAAAGGGTCTTTACCATGAAAAGTCAAGAAAAATCCACTTCTGTTTCTGGAAGGAGGATAGAAAAGTAACCATTTTGAAATACTCCAAGAGCATTTTCCTTACCAAAAAACTATTTTTTTCTGAGGAAGAGACTTTACCAGAGCCTTATTCTTCCTGGAGAAGAACAATTGTCCAACTGTAGTCCTCCTTAGCCTCCCTATTTTACATAAGGATGAGAAGAAGCTAATGCTTATGAAGAGCACAGCCCATAGACACAGGCCTACTAAAAGTCTATGATTAAGATTCCTGTCTCCCACACCTTACATCACAGCAATAGGACTCCAGTATAACAGTGGATTAAAGCTGAAAGAACAAGGTTCAGACTCTATTGAAGAAAGATTCTTAGCAGAACACAAAGACAATACAAGAGACAGAAACAAGAACACTAAAGGAATTTGAAGCCTCTGGGAACTACAGCTATAGTAAACTCTAAATACAGCCCAATTCCTAGTCAGATTAAACTAAAACTGCACAATAAGAGTCTATTTATATCATTTCCTATTACTCTATACATGAGGCCTGACTTTCAACAAAAATTACATGGCACACTAATGGCGTACACACAGTTTTGGAGGCAAAGCGTTACAACCAGACAGTGATATGACACAAATTTTGTGATTACCAGAGAAAGAACTTAGACAAACTAAAGGAATGCTAGCAATCAATATCATTGTAACAAAAATAATGAATACCTTTAATGGGCACATTAATAGACTACATACAGCTGAGGAAAGAATCAGTAAGTAAGCTTGAAGATATGTCAATACAAACATCATGAACTAAAATGCAAAGAGAAAAGTTAATTTAAAAATAAGGATGGGGCTTCCCTGGTGGCGCAGTGGTTGAGAGTCTGTCTGCCAATGCTAGGGGACATGGGTTCATGCCCCAGTCTGGGAAGATCCCACATGCCATGGAGTGGCTGGGCCCATGAGCCATGGCCACTGAGCCCACGCATCCGGAGCCTGTGCTCCACAATGGGAGAGGCCACAACAGTGAGAGGCCCGCATACCGCAAAAAAAAAAAAAAAAAGGATGGAATATCCAAGAAATGTGGTGTAATTTGAAAAGATGTAACATACTCTTAACAGCAGTTCCAAAGAAGAAGAAAGAGAGAACAGAGCAAAGGAAATATTTGAAGTGATAGTAGCAGATATTTTTTTCCCAAAATTACAGATACCAAACCTGAGATCCAGGAAACTCAGAGAATACCAAGTAGGATAAAGACAAAAAAGAAAAAAACAAAAAGAAGAAGAAGAAAAAAAAAACCTACAACTAGGCATATCTTATTGAACCAGCAAAAAACTGAAGATAGAGACAAAATCTTGAAAGAAGACAGGGGAAAAAACAACACCTTACCTATAGAGAAACAAACATAATAATAACATTAGCCTTCTCTTCAGAAATCAGTCAAAGAAGAGGAAACTAGAGGAAAAATTAAAAATATTAAAAGAAAAAAAAACAAAAAACTAACCTAGAGTTCCATATCCAGAGAAATTTTATTGTACTTTAAAAGTAAAGGATATATGAAGACTTCCTCACACACTGAAAACTGAGGAAATTATTGCCAGTAGACTTTTTCTGCAATATTCAAAGATGTTCTTTAGAAAAAAGGAAGATAATACATGTCAGATATAGGATCTAAAGAAAGGAAAGAAGGAAGTGCATACAAGAAGGAAAACAAGGTAAAAAAACACTTTGTTAAGGTAAAACAGAATATATTATTTTTCTTATTGTCAACTTATCTAACAGATAACTATTTGTTCAAAGAACAATGGTATTGAATGATTTTAGTATATGGATAAATGAAATGAATGACAGTAATGCAATAAAGGAGGGGAGGAGCAATTTGGAATACTCTGTTATAATGTACCTGCAGCACCTTGGAAGTGCTACATGGTATTTTGAAAGGAAATTTTGTTTAGCTGTAAATGTATGTTGCAAAATCCTGGGTAACCACTTTAAAAATAAGTACAATTTATATGCTAGGAAAAGAGAGAAAATTAATTTTCTGAAATTAATAAATTATTAATTTCAGACAAAGCTGACTTCAAAGCAAGGAAAATTATCAGCAATTAAAAACAGGCATTACATAATGACAAACTGGTCAATTATCCAAAAGTATAATAATACTAAAATCCTATGAACCTAACAACAGAGTGTCAAAAAATATGTGTGGTGAAAACTAATAGAACTGAATGCAGGAAAAGAAAGTCCACTTACTATTACTGTTGGATACTTCAACACCCCTCTTGAGGTAATTGATAGATTAAGTAAGCAAAAAATCTACAAGTATATAATTAACCAGAGTAGCACCATTATTAACTTGACATAATTGATATTTATAAAATATTTCACCTGAAAACCACATATACTGATTATTTTCAAAAACACATAGAATATTTATGATAATAAACCACACTCAGATTCATAGAAAATACTTTAAAAATTTAAAAGAATCAAAACATATCAAATACACTCTCAGACCACAATGGAATTAAACTAGAAATTAACAGGAAGATAGCTGAAAAATTCCAAAGTATGTAAAGATTAAACAATATAATTTCAGATGACACATGGATGAAGAAAACAATTCTCAAGAGAAAAATTTTCAGTTGAACAAGAAAACAAAAATATAATCTATAAAAATGAGTAGGAATCAGTAGAAGCAGTACATAAAAGAAAATTTTTAGCAGTCAGTATATATATGTGCATACATAGAAAAGAAGAAATAGATCAAATCAATAATTTAAGCTTGTAGCTTTGGAAACAAATGAAAGAAGAACAATTTAAGCCTAAAGGAAGCAGAAGAAAAAGAAATACCAAAAATAAAACAGAAATCTGTGAAACTGAACAACGATAGAGTGAAATCAATGAAACTGAAATTTCTTTTATTATAAGACTAATAAATAAATATTTAATCAGATTAACCAAGAAAAAAATATATTGTGAGGTTTCTAGTTGTTTATAGAGGGAGGGCGAGGTTGATACCATTTACACTAATTTGTTCCTCCCAAATGCTAGAAGGTTCTTATGATATCATTGTGTTTTCACCACAATACAAACCCACAAATGGAGTATTGACATCGTTTTTTAAATATTCCTTTTTTTTTTTTTTTTTTTTTTGTGGTACGCGGGCCTCTCAACTGTCGTGGCCTCTACCGTTGCGGAGCACAGGCTCCGGACGCGCAGGCTCAGCGGCCATGGGTCACGGGCCCAGCCGCTCCGCGGCATGTGGGATCCTCCCAGACCGGGGCACGAACCCGTATCCCCTGCATCAGCAGGTGGACTCTCAACCACTGCGCCACCAGGGAAGCCCTAAATATTCCTTTTTTGTTACTTGCTTTCTGCTGGTTTGGAAGCTTTAGTTTACCGATTGCCTTCATATATTTAAGATACAAAGTTTTTTTCTAAGAAAATCCATTCATTAAATGCTTTTATCCTTCCCTCTTTATGGCAACCTTATCACAAATCAATCCTCATATGAAGAACCTTCTTCCATCTTGTTAGCATTTAAATATTCAAATTTTAAAAATAAAAATGTTAAAATAGGTAAATTTATTGCTACATTATATCAATTATGTTCTCATTAGTTTTTTATATCTTATACTTTCTGTCAGTATTTTATTTTTCTCTAATAATCCTTTAGTCAGGTTCTGTGGGTGATCAAATTTCCTGTTATTCTGTGTGTCTGTAGCTGAAATACATTTTTATTGTGCTCACTCTTGAAAAATATTAGGCTTGGATATAAAATTGTATGTTTGAGTTATATTCTTTCAGCAGTGTGAAGATATTACCCAGCTTTCTTTTGGCATCTATTGTTGTAAATGAAATATCCATTGTCAGTTGGTCACTCCTTTATTGTTAAAATGCCTTTTTGCTAGGAGTTTTTATGACTTATTTTACCCTTAATGTACGACATTTTTCACTGTAATGTATCTAGGTATAGGTTTATTTATTTTTCTCTTTATTATTAAAAATGCCCATTTTATCAGGGGTCACATATTGTCCCCTCCCAATTTTTGAAACATCAAAATTGTTTATTCTAATGCAGTTTCGCCTCTATTTTACTATCCTCTCTAATTAAAAAAAAAAAAACTCATTATATGAATGTTAGGGGTTTTCAGTGTATCCTCCGTGGTTCTTAAGAGTTCTTTCACATTGTATGTCTAAATTTTTCTGCATATGTGCTGGTAGAATTTCTCTTACTATCTTCAGTTTACCAGTTTTCTCTTTGACTTCATCCAGTCTGGAGATTTGCAAAGCACTTTTTGAAAAATATTTTGCTATCAGTGAAATATATTTCATGTCATGATTTCCAAACCCTTTTCATAGTAATGGGATATTATTTCCTTTAGTAACTTCATGCTACCTTTAAATGTAGTTTGATAGATCATTTATATAATTGAAATTTTTAATATAGCTTTTAAAAGTATTTGTTGGAATGTTTCATAAAATTAATTTAATTGATGTACATTGTTTTTTGGTAGTTTTTTTCTCTTTTAGATATAAAATTAATATTCTACTTTGTCAGTTACTGTATTATGGTGATCTGGATAATGTTATCTAGTCACTAAGCCAGCATGGAATGCCTTCTACCTACCATCCCTCAACTTGGCACTTGCAATTGCTGTAGGTCGCATTTGGCAGTTTTTTCAACTTCCATTCTTTAGCATAGGGGGCCTAAATCTAGCCCCTAGTTGTAATCTGTGAGTCTGATCCAAGTACTTCATCTTGAAATGGAGGCCTTTCAAATGCTTCTTTTCTACAGAAGCAAAATTCCTGACTGGTGCCACCCACTTTTGTGTATATCAGAGCTCAGTGAGCCGACTCATGGAATGAACACATTTGCCATTTTGTATTTATGTTCTGTCTCTTGTTCTAAATATGTTTGTCTTACATTTGATCTTTGATTTATATATTTTCATATTGTATATATTATAATTACTTTGGCTTACAAGTAGTAATTGAAACATGAACTCACTTTACCATGCCAAATTTTAACTTTGAAGGTAAAAATATACTCATGTGGGATGAATCAACATTGTGTGTTTCTACTCAGAATTTTAAAACTGTTTAGGAGTGATTTTTTTCTAAATGCAGGGTTTTTTTATAGTGTTTTAGAAAGAAAAAATGTCTCCATTTTGCACATGCTTAAAAAGAAGTTAATTTTCCAAGAAAACATAATTGTTTACTGTGTATAAGATTCATCCAATTAGACTCAATTAGTTCTCAATCATTGAGAATATATATATATATATAAATTAAATTTGAATTTAAGTCATATGAGATAAATCATAGTGTAGTCATGTTGTGTTTGGGCTGTACAGACAAACACTCTGGGTCTATATGCTGGTTCTGCCATTTTCTAGCTATGTGGTATTAATCAAGATTTCTATAGCCTGTGTTTTTTAACATTTTGATATATAAAAACAGATATATATATATATATATATATAGAGAGAGAGAGAGAGAGAGAGAGAGAGAGAGAGAGAGAGAATGTGTGCTGTGTGTAGTAGTATCCAAATTCTCATAGATTTATTCAAAAATTAAAGAAGCATATGAAAAATACTTAGAACAGTGCTTCACAAAGTTCCTTTAATTATGAAATTACAAGAAAATGGGTATCAAAAACACTGGGAAAAATAGTGTTCAAAAATTACTTCAACTGAATCTAATGTTTTCTGCTATTAACTGTATTGAGCAATAAAGGCAAAAAAAAAAAAAAAAACGTACTGCAAGAACAGGAAAAATGTCTAAATATATTTAATGATTTCTAAAGCATAATGTTATAAGGCTTCCAGAAATAATTTGGACCCTGGGATGATGTAAATAACTTTTTTTAGCAAAAAAATGTGTTTATACCACTAAATTAAATGAGGCAAAGCAATTATTCAGAGTTTTACTATGTGTAACACATATTCCTCCCCCTCAAAAAAATAATACTTAAAAATACCTTTCAATGGCTCTGCTGTTCATTTAAGATGAAATAATAGATCCTAAGTAAAGTGATTGGAGTAACCTAACAGATCTTTAAGTATCTATGGATGAATTAGGTGACTTCAGAAAATAGAAGAGTAGAGTATATTTTCCAAGATGTCAAATTCCTGGTTAACTCTCTTCTGGAAGGGGTGAAGAGATAACACAAACAATAACTACAGCAACAATAAAAACAAAACTAATGAACAAGTAGGCAAAACAGTACTGCAGCCAGGATTCATGAGTTTATTTTCTGATTCTGATCTTTTTCTGACTGTGTGATTTATTTGGTTGAACTTAAATACATTTAAAAATGTGTTCTTGGAAAATTATACATGTGCAAAATTATACATGTAGATAATATATTCTTCTAAAACACTATGATGTTTCTTCAACAAATGATAACAGAAAAACTGGATATCTTCATGTAAAGAATGAAGTTGGATTCTTACTTTAAACCATATGTCAAAATTAACTCAAAATGGATCAAAGACTTAAATGTAAGACCTAAAACTATACAACTCTTAAACAAAAAAAGAAGGAGAAAAGTTTTATGACATTGGATTTGCCAATGATTTTATGGATGTAATATCAAAGGTATAGACAACAAAAGTAAAAATAATTAGATTACATCAAAATTAAAACATCTGTGTATCAAAGGACACAATCAGTAGAGTTCAAAGGCAACTCATGGAATAGGAGAAAATTCTATTTGCAAATCATGTATCTAATAAGGGGCTAATATCAAGAATATATACAGAATTCTTACAATTCAAAAACAATAAAATAAATGACACAAATAACTCAGTTGCCAAAAACTGGGCAAAGAGATTAAATAGACATGTCTCCAAAGAAGATATATAAGTGGCCAACAAGCATACGAAAATGTTCTCAACAGCACTAATCATTAGGGAAATATAAATCAAAATCACAATAAAATGTCACTTCATACCCATTAGGATAGCTAATATTTCAAAAACAATAATAACAAGTGTTGGCAACAGCATGGAGAAATTTTAACACTTGTACACTCTTGTTGGAAATGTATAATGATACAATTGCTATGAAAACAATATGGAAGTTTCTAAAACTTTTTAAAATACATTTTTTCATATGATCCAGCAATTCTACTTCTTATACACATCCAACAGAACTGAAATCAGAATCTCAAAAAGATAATTGCACACCCATATTATAGCAACATTACTATAGACAAAAGGTGGAAGCAACCCAAGTGTCTATGGATATATGAATGCATAAACAAAATGTGGTATATTCATACAACGGAATATTATTCAGACTTAAAAAGGAAAGAAATTTTGATTCATGTTACACCATGGATGGACCTTCAGGACACTATGCTAAGTGAAATGAGCCAGCCATAAAAAGAAACACTGTATGATTTCACTTCTTTGATGTACCTAGAGTAATCAGATTCATAGAAACAGAAGGTAGAATGGTGATTGCCAGGGGCTACGTGGAGGACCAACACAGAGTTGTTGTTTAATAGTATGAAACTGTAATTTATAATAACAAAATATTTGGTGTTTGTCCCATTTCTGGCATACAGTTCCAAAATTCCTCATTTCCTAAGTGATAAGAGCAACAGAGCATCTTTTTTAATATTTAGTCTTTTGTCCTCAATTCCTGAATGACTGCAGAGTCAGTAAAGATGAAAGGAATATCTTTTGTTATTCATAACAAGCCCCTTTCAACCAGTTTATGTTAATGAGGTGACTGTTAGAAAGCTCCTCAGAATGAGAGGCTAGTTGCCAGGGGCACTAACAGGTGATTAGAGGGTTGGAACATTCAGCTCCACCCCTTGACTACCAGGTAAAAAAGAGGGCCTGGAGATTGGGTTCAATCATCAGTGGCCAATGACTTAATCAGTCACACCCCTGTAATGAAGACTCAAAAAAAAAAAATTCCTAAAGTAAGGAGTTCAGAGGTTCAGAGAGCTTCTGTTTTGGTGAACATGTGGAAGAGCTGGGAGAGTGGCACACCAGGAGGGTATGACACTGTGTGCCCCTTCATTCACACCTTTCCCTAGCCATCTTTCATCTGGATTTTCCTAAATTGTATCCATTTATAATAAACTGGTAATCTAGTAGTAAATTATTTTCCTGTGTTTTGTGAGCTGCTTTAGCAAATTGTGAACCTGAGGAAAGGGTTGTGGGAATCTCTGCCTTACACCCAGTTCATTGTAAGTACAGGTGACCACCTGGACTTCTGGTAGATGTATGAATGGGGGCAGGGGTTTTGGTCTTCTGACACAGGCCTTAACCTGTGGGATCTGATGCTAACTCCTGATACTGCCAGAACCGAATTGAATGGTAGTATACTCATTTAGTGTCTGCAGAGAATTAGAGAATTGCTAATTGTGGGAAAAACTCTACTTATCTGGTATCAGAAGTAGTGTTTTGAGAGTGTTGAGGGGAATTAGGTTTTTCCTTTGCAAATGGGTGTAGGTTCAATCTTGCAAAATGAAAAAAATTCTGGAGATTAGTTGCATAACAATGTGAATGTACTTAACACTACAGAACTGTACACTTAAGAAGTCGAACATGGTAAATTTTACGTAACATGATTTTCCCACAATTGAAAAAAATTCTATGACACTAGCTAAAAGGGTAAAACAGTATCAAAATAAATAATGACAAAATCTTCTTTGAAACCTTGAAACCAAAAAGTTTAAAATTAAAATGGTACAAATTGTCACATTGACAGCTATATTATCAAAGTGGTTCCTTTCCTTAGCCTTTAAGAGATATAAAATTTTGGCTTAAATACCCAGTTTAAAAAACTCAACAGGGGGCTTCTCTGGTGGCTCAGTGGTTGAGAGTCCACCTGCCGATGCAGGGGACACAGGTTCGTACCCTGGTCCAGGAAGATTCCACATGTCGCAGAGCAACTAGGCCCATGAGCCATGGCCACTGAGCCTGTGCATCCGGAGCCTGTGCTCTGCAACGGGAGAGGCCCGCGTACTGAAAAAAAAAACAAAAAAAAAATCTCAACAAATAGAAGTTAATGCATTATATGCTATTTTATTCTAAAAACTAGTTTTCTTTAAATTATCTAACTTCTATAATACAATTTACCTGAATTGACAATCCTCCTATATAAAAGAAAACATAGCTTACTGAAATGATATTTTTCAACTTTTAAGTGAAACAAGTATTTGAATCATCTTATTTAAGTTACTGGCTCTATTGCTTTCAATAGTAAGCATTACTAAGGTCACCATTTTGTCTAAAACAATAGGGGTACTAAGGGATTCATATTAATATAGCATATTCCCATAAAACTAGCTGAAATTTGAAGCTGAGATGATTCAAAAAAAGGTGTGGGGTGCGATTAAGTCATTCTGATTCCCATGTTTGGATACTTTTGCATTTTGGAAACTATGATTACCTTATGGTAATAAAAATCCTAGTTTCATAAAACAGACAATTATATTATATATACATAGTAAATGCAGCATAATAAGCCTCCACAAATTATCTAAATATAAAATAAAGTTTTATTTTTGTCTTGAACTGTATATGAATTATACCATAAAAGAAAGAAAAATGCATCGTTAAGTCTTTCTAGTCTTAGTCCATTAGGTTTGGTCTATGATTTGTTTTAAACTCATTACATAGTATATGTTCAGATTTGTTTTCAAAATCTCTTCCATATATAGAGGGAGGAGATCAAAGTGTCTTGAGATGCAATAAAACCTACATCTTATTTGTTGTGCACTATTCAACTATTAAAACAAAATTTCTTTTTTTCTATTTTAACTTACCCAGTTATTGTATTAATATCTAAGTTGTATTTATAACAAGAAATATTATTACAAGAAATGTTAGCAAAAAAGTTTCCTTTTCAACCTTTAAGTCACAGCTATGTAATATTTTAGAGGTTGCAAAAATGTAGCACACACATTTTTTATTTTGCTTTGGTAGATCATTATTTCATGTTACTACAAAGTTTTCATAACTGTGGTTTGTAATAACAGCAAAATATTTAATAATGTAATTACTGCTCAAATACTTGAGCAGATGTGAATTATTTAACCACCCAGTACTTTAATACTAGTAGTTACATCTTCTGATTGTTGATAATAATGTGTATTTAAGTAAGCATATCCTTTTGTATTTTACTTGACATTGGTGTAAATTCAACCCAGTCATTATTGGTGGTTCTATGTGAAAGGTTGCCTAATACACCAGGATGTATCTCATCTTTGCAATCTTTGTTGAAATGGGGGTTTTTCTTTCTGAAAATGTTCTTCATAATTTTCAATAACTCTAATCATTTTAATCTATTATCTTTCCTTTTTCCTGGGGTAAGTATCTTACATTTGTCCTGTCTGTCACAGAGATGGTTTTTCTGAGGTTTCTGTTCTGCATTTTTCTGCTTCAAAAGTAACATAAATTTTATTATTGCATAGCTGTTTCATTATAGTCTTATTTCATTACACTGACATTTATTTCCTCTCTATTGTATAGCTTAATTTCACATCTATGTGTCTTTAATAAACTTTTATTTTATGATGGCTTTAGGTTTATGGAAAAGTTGTGAAGATGGTACCTAGAGTCCCCATGTAACTGCGCACAGTTTCCCCTGTTATTAACATCTTACATCAGTATGATTCTTTTGTCACAGTTAGTGAACCAATATTAAAACAGGACAGTTAACTGAACTTCATGCTTTATTCAAATTTCCTTATTTTTACTTATTGTCCTCTTTTTGTGTGTACTAGAATCCTATCCAGGATGACACATTATATTTAGTCGTACTGTCTCCTTAGGCTCCCTCTTGGCTGTGACAGTTTCTCAGACGTTCCTTGTTTATGATGACCTTGACAGTTTTGAGGAGAACCGGTCAGATATTTTACAGAATGTCCCTCGAATAGTTTTGTCTGATGCTTTCCTTATGATTAGACTTGGGTTAGGTGTTTTTTGGAAGAAGCCTGCAGACATATACTGCAAATTTCATCACATTATATATACGGCACATACTATCATATGAGTTACTATCATTGATATTAACCGTGATCATATGGTGATGTAGTGTTTGACAGTTTTCCCCACTCTAATGTTCCCCCTCCCACTCCTTTACATACTGTACTCTTCAGAGGAAAATCGCTATGCACAGCCCACATTGAAGGAAGGGGGAAGTTGTGCTTGTTCTACCTTCTTAAGGGTGGAGTATCTACACTTATTAAATGGAATTATTCAACACTGAACAATCTGCCTCTTCTCCCTCATATATTTATTCAATAGTTTACTTATAACTGTATGGATACTTATTTTATACCTTGAATATGTATGTGTTTTATATGAATGTTATTATATTTTGTTGTAACTTTTCTTTTCACTAACAATATATATTTTTCCATGTCAGTTATCTAGATTTTCCTTTCATTTTGTTTGTTGAATTTTATTTAATACTAGATTTTACTGACTATAAGATGTATTTTTCAATGTTTTAGAATTTCTGAAGTAGAGATGCTTTAAAATTGATAGTATCTTATACTCACAATAAGCCTGGGGAGTTTGTTTCATATTTGCCACTGCCTATGACCATAAATACTTGGTGAAAGATATTCATATTTTTATCACTTCGCTTGAATTTTGCCATGATTGGTACAACCTGTGCTGAGTTTAACATTCCATAGACTTCAAAATGCTTATGCCGTGATTTGGCATTAATTTAAATGTTATTTTCTATGTAGAAAGGCATGGACACAGACAGCAAAATGTAATAAAATAACTGTTCATCATTGTAAATAATATTTCACATTCTTTTTAAAAAAACACAACAAAATTCTCTTTAGGAGCTAAGAAAAGGAGATACCTACAGTAGATAATATCAACTATGTTACTGAGAAATTAGTACAAGTTTGACTTTCACATTTCACATATTGCAAAGTTATATATATATAAATAGATGATAGATAGATAATCCCTTATAATTGTTGAAATAAATTTCAAAGTAAATAGAATGTAACTGACATTGTTACATTAATTTTTACATCACCCTGGACATGTTCAAGGGTCATAAAAAACTATATTAAAGGCATTTTCACATTTTAATTGAATATTTTTTAAATTTTTTAAAAAATTTAACTAATTTTTCATTCAATTTAACTTAATTTTTTGATTGCACATAATATAATGATTTAATATAATAAGGAAATTAATCTATAATGATATTTTTAACCATTTATGTCTTTTACATTTTGATTATTTGGTTATTATGCCTCATTCTTCATTGAACACCTTTCCACATGCCTCCTTGTTCATTTGTTCATGTACTTCTCCTGGATAGATATCAAGAGATAGAACTGATGGTCATAGGATACACACACTTAAAAATTAGTGCTGTTATATTTTTCTCGAAAGTGCTCATAAAAATATTTTAGTTTTATCAGGAGTGTATGAAACTATAATTTCTCTATTCCTTTGAAAACATATTATAAAAAGTTAAAATTTTCCAATTTTAAACACAATAAGTGGTATATCAACATAGTTTTAACTTGTAATTAATTTGCATTTTCAGTTACTATTCTTTTACTGTTTGCATTAGATGTTTCCATCCTCAAAACCATGATGATGGGGAAGAGAGAAAGTGACAAAAAATAGGCACCATTTGATGAGCACTGGGTTTCATTTCTCTTGGTTTTCAGAATTGTGATGTAGTAAATAGTGTAAATGTATGACATTCTGGGGTGGTTCCAGACTAGGGCCATTCCCAAGTGACCAAGGCATTTGTGTTATGGGGAAACAAGATAGGAGATAATCTTGGAAACGTAAATCAGTACTGAATTGTGAAGTGCATTTTAAATTCTACCAAGAAAATTGTATTTTATTTTTAAGGAGCAAAAGATATTTAAGCCTTTAAGCATGTAAGTGACATGATCTGAATGGCAGCATGAAAGATAACACTGGCCATACTGTGGACATGGATGATAATAAATAAAGTTAGGGATATGTAAATAGTCACATAGGAATGTATTTATGAAGAAGCTATAGTTATGGAGAGGTTTTTGTAGATTTACAGATTGAAGGTTACTGCCCAGATAAATGTGTGAAGAGAAAGGAGAAGGAAAAGAGTCAGGTATGACTGAAAATATCCTTGCATGGGCAACTGATGGATAAGTTAGTTTTATTCAAAATCAAATATTAAAGACATACATAGGACACAGCATTACAGAAGTCATAACAGAGAAAATATCCACTGACTGACAGCCAATACTAGATTTAATTTACCTATTTGAATTATCCAGGAGACTATCTGCTATTAAATTTTTTTTAAGGACCAGATTTGATTATATAGTTACAATAAGAGAGTGGGTTCATCTTGTACTCTTACCAGAGTACAGATAGCTGTACCTTATGTCAGTGGAATCAATTGTGGACAGAGATGAGCTCCAAGTTTATCATGAATTAATGCAGTAGATGTGACAGTCATAATATAAAGTCATTCTATTGGACTTGTCTTGGGGGGGTCATTCCTCAATCATGACCAGGTTTAGCAGGGTTCTTCCTGGGTCCCTGATGAGCTAAATCTATAACTCCCAATCCCCTAACTATTTGCATCTAGGCTATTATTTCTTTAGCTTTGCTACATGAAATGCATTTTCTTTACCAAATGGTCCTTATCCGTCTTCTGAATCCCTAATCATGCTGCTCCCTGTGCTTGCCTCCTAATGGTTGAAGAACCTGGGCTAGGAACTTGTTAATCACACTGCCCTTAAAGCTATACTTAGTAGCTTTAAGAAGCCGTCCCAGAGTCTCTGCCCTATTCCAGCTTTAGAAGTCTGAAGTAAAGAAAAGAGTAATCCCATCCTACTGTTGACAATTATCCCTCTGAGTTGGTTCAGGCTAGCAACTTTGTTCTCCCCAACATTTCCTCTCTCCCAACATCAAACTTCGGCCCTCCTTCTTTAAATAAGTCCTGTCTGTAGAACAAACAGTGGGGGAAAAAAATCACCATAACACCAACTTATTAATTATAATGAGAAATACAACTGTCAAGTGGACCAAAATGCTTGATGTGGAAGAACTGCTGAATTAAAAGTTAATTATAATGTGAGGGCCAGCTTATTATTCTATTCTAGGGAGAAAACTTCCAAAGTCAACAGGTACATTATTAAGGCAGCACATTCCCTCCTTGTGGACATATTATTTGTAAAGCCAAATAATAATTTTTGTGATGATAATTTCATAATAAAGGAGCAAGATATATGATTTGAATTTTAAGTGGCTTCTCCTAAAGGTAAAGTTTATATCACTGCAGACTGCAGCAAGACTGTTTAGGCCTTATCCTTGAATCCCAGCACTCACTTCCCGGGACAGTGCTAGGTGGACATCATCACCCTTTGTCTCTTTTGATTTACCTTATATGTAACAAAATAAGATATTATGTATAGTCAGCATAGAGTTGGTAGACAAAGACAAGAATAAAATATCTCAGAAAGACATTAGAAGGAAATTAAAGGAACATAAGTGTAAGGAATAGAACACTGAGGCAAAAGTATCATGAATTGACAGGCTATGGGTTCATATTAACTATAAAAAGATTAAATTAAACTTTTGAAAGGAAATGAGCTATACATTTTGTAGTTATTCTTAGCAATGATTGCATATTTATGACTTCAAAGATGACAAAGTAGTTTTAGAAGTTAAAAAGCTTTAGGTGTGGCCATAGTGAAATTAAACAATCTGGCCAGGATCTACTGCCCAGCGCATCCATTTCTCACGCCAAGAAATCCTGTAGAAAATCAATGAGTGGGAATCCAAAAGCAGTGGATTCCTTTGGAGAATAAAGCCCCTTTGGAGTTAATCAGATATCACAACTAACTTAAGTCAGTTTTCATACAGATGGAAACTATTAGTCCAAACACGTGTTATAAGGTCACAGCACATCAGAGATGACAAACATGTGGTTCCATCAAAAGTGTAATAAAATAGAGAATTTAGGAAATTATTGCCTTAAAATGTAGGCAATCATGAATTATATCTTAATTTTCTCATCATACAAATATGTGTATATAATGAGAATAACACCCAATGAAACATGAAAAAAACACATTGAAAACAGCTTCTTTCAGAAAGACTTGCTAGTAAATGTATATAAACTATCAACATGAAAAAGGCAATAGACCTTCACTCATTATTCATTTTACTACTAAAATATCCTAAGACTTTTTTGATGTTCCTTGTTATGCCAGACTTAGTAAAGGATACACAATTAGCAAATGATTCTCAAGTAATTTACCTAAAATCTTGCCTTTTCTTTTGTTACTTAGAGCATTTGAAATAATTCATTTAGAAAGCAAATGCTAATTCCACAATACAGATTGGAGATCTGAGCTGAAGAATTAGACAAAATAAAAATACTTTACATATGTACAATGTGTGATAATTTTTACAAAAAAAGAATCCAAGAGACATGATAAATATTACTTGTGATATATTCTACCACATGCAAGGTGAGTACTTGTTGCATAAAGTTTACATTAGAGTTTATGTACCTGGTTCGGTCATTGCACTTCCAACAGGGAATAAATATTTTTTGAATGTTTGGAGAGGATAGAGAAGTTATCTCTGTTGTGCTGTGGTAGTCTGGTTAATGCAATTTGATATTTGTACCAGTTATTCATCACAGAATTCCTATTGGGGTACAAAGATGGGGATTTGAGGGAGCATTTAAGTCCTTATTTTGCAGCTTTGATTAGTCCTGAAGAGAGCAATTATACCATAGGGGAGGATGAAGGCCATTCTCCATTCCTCTAGCAGGGTTGGTAAGGTACATGAGCTTAATCTTATAATCCATGCTTTAAATCTCACTAGGAGAAAATACATTTCTCTCTCCAAACACACTCGTCCTGCTGATTATTTCTATTTGGAAGGCAGCTGCTTAGAATATAGTCCCTTTTTATGTTTCATAATAACTGAAGTCATTGAAGCCAACAAGGCTAATCTGATTTGTAAAAATAATTGAGGTCAATATGTTCAGGCTAGAGAGTGGAAAACTTACTATTAAATACAAATGAAATTATAATCTTCTCTATTTGAATGATAAGTACAGAGAAAGTCAGGGAAAACTCATAAAATTCAGCCTAAATAATTATAAGAATTGAAAAATGAAATGCTTGGGTTATAATGTCTACCTGAGATTTCATGGTAGACTGAGCAGATGAAAAACATCATTACAGCATAAAATAAGCTATCATATCTAAATTACTAATCACTGAGCATAATTAAAATCTTAATAATTTAATTGCACACCATCATAGTACATACAGAAGAAATGAACACATTCCTTAGCAAAATATCACCTGAATCTCTATTTATAGTGGGTTCACATTCAAGAAAACACTGGTTTAATGAAGTTAAAAACAATAGAAATGTAATTCACCATTAAAGATATGTAAATCATTTTTAAATAGCCACCAATGAAAGTCAGTGAAATAAATTTTTCTGATTATAAGCATACATATCATCAAATCTATAAGGGAATGAGACTTCACTCATCTGTTTTTCCATTCAACAATCATTTATTGGACATTTTAATATGCTCAGTATGGTGCCTGGTACAATGTGGGATCATAATAATTTTGGTTTAATAAGTATGAATAAATATAAATGATATAATGCTGTATTGAACTCATGTACTTATAACCTTTTAAAACATTTCTTTATTAGGATCATTTGGATAAGTAAAATAAAATAAATAATACAAATAAAGTTGGTAGGTTCCAAGAGTAGAAACATATTTATTGCTAAATATTGCTCCAAAAGTACTTTAGAAAACTAAAATTCAAAACAAGAAAACAAGGATAATAACTCAACCATATTTTTAAATTTACCAGTTTAGCATATTCAAATTAAGGGGAGCATTGCTAAATACTATGTTGACAATAACTGAAGGTGTCATGGGCTCATCTGTAGAAATGGCAATTGCATTATGGCTCCTCCTTGCTGGACCTTTCCACTCTCCTTTTTGCTACCACTCTTCATGAGAACAGGTATGAGCTTCCTTTGGAAGTGAGATTACAACTGAGAAGTCACAGTCTCAATCAGAATAATAAAGCTGTTATACTTAACAATGCTCAGGAAATACTATCCCAGCTGGATACCCGATTGGAAGAGTCCAGTTGTCAGTTTTATAAAGGTCTTAAGTTGAAATTAATTGAAAACTGTACAGGAAAATTTCCTCATGGTAACACAAGGCTAAGAAGATTTGAATGAAAAAATGTACACTAATTTACTTCTCTGGCTCAGACAATTCAGTTTCCTTAGCTATAATTTGCTGTGCAGATTCTGCTCCAAGATGAACGTATAGTTTACCTTGGGTGGACTGAGCTCCTATTTCCCACAAAGCCAACAGAAGGGGAGAAATGCTCCACAGAAAACTGTTGTGAAATGAATGAAGTTCTTATAAGTCCACAATTTCTGATATAAAAAAATGAAAAAGATAGTATGTTAAACATAGAAGTTACTAATGGCTTTCAATTTAAACATTTGTTTTACTCATTCAAAGAGAACTGACCATTTGAAAAGAAAACAAAATAGTTGTACTGTTTATATTTTATGTTTTACCCTTTACTGAGGCATAAAAATCAACTGCACATATTTTAAATATACTATTTGATAAGTTTTCTTGTATTCACACCTATGAAAACATCACAACCATAAAGGGAGTGAACATATCCTTTACCTGTAAAAGTTTCCTTGTGTAGTTTACAGTTTCATCATGCCCCCTCTTTGCCCATCCCTAGGTAAATACTAATCTGATTTTTTCCATATAGATTAGTTATATTAATATAATTTTATATACACGCAATCACAGAGAATGTACTCTTTCTTGTCTGAGTCCTTCACTTAGAGTGATTTTTTTTACAATTACTGCTGAGAAGTATCCCGATCTATGGATAAAACACAATTTGTTCATCCATTTATGGTGAACATTTGGGTTGTTTCAAGTTTTGGGATATGACAGATATATCTGCTATAGAAATCTGTGTACATGTCTTTCTATCAACATATAGGACAGCCATATTATCCTGTTCATATCTGTAAAATCTACAGTAATGTTACCTCTCTCATTCCTGCTGTTGGAATATTTGTGTCTTCCCTCCTTTTTTCTGTGATTGAGCTGACTAGAGGTTTACCATTTTTTCCCTGAAGAACAAGCTTCTGAATTCATTGATTTTTCTCTATGCTTCTCTTTTTTATTTATTTTTGCTATGATCTTTATTTTTTCCTTCTCCTTACTTTGGATTTACTTAGTGACACTTCTCTAGTTTCTTATGAGAGAGATGAGGTCATTGGCTAGAGATGTTTCTTCTTTCCTACTATAGGCATTTGGTATTATAAATGCCACTTAATACTATTTTAGCAGTTTTACTATTTGGATATGTTGTATTTTATTTTTTGTCGACTTCAAAATACATGTTTATTTTCACTTTTTATAGCTTTTTGATTTATTTGTAATTGAGAAGTCTGTTATTTAGTTTCCAAATATTTGGCAATTTCTGAGAGATCTTTCTGTTTTTGAGTATTTATTTAATTCATTGTGAACAGAGAAAGTTATACATTTTATGATTTCTTTTAAATTTATTGAAACTTGTTTTATGATCTATCTTGTTAAATGTTTCATGCACACTTGAAAAGAGCTTGTATTCTGCTGACTTTTTGGTGAGAAGCCTATAAATGTCAATTAGATAAAATTGAATGATGGCATCTTTCTATATCCTTACTGCTTTTCTGTCTACTTATTCTCTCAATTATTGAGAGTGGTATTGAAATCTTCAACTATACTTGCAAATTTGTCTAGTTCCCCTTACAGTTCTATCAGTTATTGCTTTGTGTGTTTTGAAGCTCTGTTATTAAGGGAATAACATTTAAGATTAGGTCAACTTGATGTCTTAACCCCTTCAACAATATCAAATGGCCTTCTTTACCCCTAGTAATATTTTTTGCTTTGATAACTTCAAGATTAATATAGCCAGTAAAGCTTTCCTTCTTCTCCTCCTCTTCCTTTTTTCCTTTCATTTGTTTTTTCATGGTTGTGTAAGACAGGGATCTTGGTAGGCTTAACTAGGTTCTCTGCTTAGGGCCAAAAAGGCTGAAATCAAGATGTTGGTTGCATTAGGAAGTCATCAGAAGACTTATGGGAAGAATTATATTCTAAGCCCATTCAGGTGGCTGGAAGAATCTAGTTCCTTGTGGTTTTAGGATGAAGTTCCCTGTGTCCTTGTTAGTTTTCACTGAGGATGGTTGTCAGTTCTCAGAGACCACTCTCAAATTCTTGTGCTTTGTCCCTTCCATAACCAAGCCAGCACCAGTGCATCAAAGTCAGCAAAGTGAATCTAGTTCTTCTCATTCTTTGAATCTATCTCTATGACTTTGTTTTCTGTAACCACAGAAAATTGTGCTTTTAAGAGCTCATGTGATTAGACTAACACCACCCCAAACTTCATTTAATTAACTTAAACTCAACTACTGAAAACTTTAATTAAATCTTTGATATCAATTACCATGAAACATAACAGAAATAAGGCATAAGTGCTCATTATATTCATATTCCCAGGGAATAAGGAAGGAAATTGGGCATGGAGGTGAAGGCAATTTAGGAGTCTATCATACTCTTCCAGACTCCAGCCTTGTCTTTTCTCTTAGAAATCTCCTATGAATGCTACACTAGTGTTCAAAATATAGCTCATTTCAGTTTCCTGGCTCTACTATTATCATCATTTGTCTAAGCTATATAGGTTCACAGTTTAGTCATGTTTAGCCTTTCCTTCCCTATGACTTTTGCCCATTTAATTAGCCATCAGATTTGATCCATACTGCCACCGAAATGATGCTCACATCATCTCTAATATTACTATCATTAGTTCTGACCTTCTTTCTTTTTTTTACTTGTACTGTACAATAGTCTCTAAACTGGTAGAGAAATATTGCCAGTCTCTCCCATCTATTATTGCATTTGTATGGCACTTTAAAACTGCTAAAATATCTTCAGACATATTATTTAATTCTTGTGACAATTCTGTTCACTAAGCCTTATTGCTTCAGTGTGCAGTTAGGGTCAGTCTGCAAAAGTTAAACAATTACACAGTTTCCCACAGCTAATAATTTATTTATCATCAAATTATGCTTTACCCATCTCCTTTTTTTTTCAAGAGAACCTCAGCTTTCATTTCTTTTATTGAAGTATTATTTATAATATATTAGTTTCAAGTATACAACATAGTGATTTCATATATTTGTAGATTGTACATCAAGTTACTACAAAATAATGGCTATATTTCCCAGTGCTGTACAATATATCCTTTTTGCTTATCTATTTTGTACACAGAAGTTTGTATCACTTGGTATCATAACCCTATCTTGGCCTCCATCCTTCCCTCTCCCCACTGGTAACAACTAGTTTTTTGTCTATATCTGAGAGTCTGTTACTCTTTTGTTATAGATATTTGTTTGTTTTATTTTTTTTTAGATTCTACACATAGGTGATAACACAGAGTAATAGTCTTTCTCTGTCTGACTTATTTCCCTAAGAATAATGCTCTCTAAGACCATGCACATGGTTGCAAATTGCAGAATTTCATTCTTTTTAATGGCTGAGAAACCACTGTACGCATATACCACATCCTCCTTATCCTTTCATCTGTTGATGGACACTTAGGTTGCTTCCATATCTTGTCTATTGGAAGTAATCAGCTAGGAACACTGGGAATCATATATCTTTTCAAATTAGTGTTTTGTGTTTTCCTTGCATACATACTCAGAAGTGGAATTGCTGGATCATATGCTAGTTCTATTTTTAGTTTTTTGAGGAAACTCCGTATGTTTTCCATAGCTGCAACACCAGTTTACATTCCCACCAACTGTGGTACAAGGGTTTCCTTTGCTCCACATCCTTGCCAACATTTGTTCCTTGGGGTCTTTTTGATGAAAGCCATACTAACTTGTGCGAGGTGATAACTCAGTGTGGTTTTGTTTTTGCTGTTGTTGTTGTTGTTATTGTAGAATTGATTATTTTATTTCCTCAACAGAAGGAAAGTGGGGCTCCAGATGAACACCATGTGGACTGCTCCCCTCCCCCTGTGCCCTTGATGTGATTATGATTTACATTATTCTGATGATTAGTGATGTTTAGCATCTTTTCATGTGCCTGTGGGTCATCTTTATGTCTTCTTTGGAAAAATGTCTACTTAGGCCTTCTGCCCATTTTTAATCAGTTGTTTGTTTTTTATGTCAATTTGTAAGAGCTTTTTTATATTTTGGATATCATTTTATATTTTGGATACTTATATCACTTGCAAATGTTTTCTCCATTCAGTAGGTTATCTTTTCATTTTGTTGATGTTTTTATTTGTTGTGCAAAAGCTTTTAAGTTTAATTAGGTCCCATTTGTTTATTTTTTTATTTTGTTTCTTTTGCCTTAGGAGACAGATTCACAAAAATAGTGCTATGATTTATGTCAAAGAGTGTTCTGCTTATGATCTCTTCTAGGAGTTTTATGGTTTCAGATATTACATAGAGGTCTTTAACCCATTTTGAGTTTATTTTTGTATATGGTGTGAGGAAATGCTCTAATCTCATTGTTTTACATGGAGCTCTTCAGTTTCTCTAGCACCATTATTGACAAGGCTATCTTTTCTCCATTGCATATTCTTGCCTCCTTGTTTCTGGGTTCTCTGTTCTGTTCCATTGATCTATGTGACTGGTTTTGTGCCAGTGCCCTGCTGTTGTGATTATTGCAGCTTTGTAGTATAGTCTAAAGTCAGGGAGCATGAAACCTCCAGTTTTCTTCTTTATTCTCAGTGTTGCTATGACAATTCAGAGTCTTTTGTTGTCCGTTTGACTTTTAGGATTATTTGCTCTATTTCCATAAAAAAAAAGATGTGGGTATTTTTTTAAGGATTGCATTACATTTGTAGATTGCTTTGGGTAGTATGGACATTTTAACAACATTAATTCTTCTAATCCAAGAACACAGAAAATCCTTCCAATTCTTTGTATCATTTTCACATTTCTTCATCAATGTTTTATAGTTTTCAAAGTATAGGTATTTCAAATCTTTATTAAGTTCATTCTTATGCATTTTATTTTATTTTTTAATGCTATTTTAAACAGGATTTGTCTATTGCTTTCTCTTTCTGATAGTTCATTATTAGCACATAGATAAACAACAGATTTCTGTATATTAATCTCGTATCCTGTAACTTCACTGAATTAATTTTAGTTCTAATAACTTTTTGATGGAAACTTTAGGGTTTACTGTATATAGAACTATTTCATCTGCAAATAATGACAGTGTTATTTCTTCCCTTCCAATTTGGATGCCTTTTATTTATTTTCCTTTCTGATTGCTGTGGCTAGGAATGTCAATACTGTGTTAAATAGAATTGGTAAGAGTGGACATCCTTGCCTTAGAAAAAAGATTTTTGGTATTTTACCATCGGGTAAGATATTAGCTGTGGGTTTGTTATTAATGGTCTTTATTACATTAAGATATGTTCCCTTTATTCCAACTTTGATGAGAGCTTTTATCATGAATGGATGTTGAATTTTATTAAGTGCATTTTCTGCATCTATTGAGATGATCATGTGATTCTTATTCTTCCTTTTGTTAATGTGGTATATCACATCGATTTGTAAATATTGAATCATTCTTGTATCACTGGAATAAATTCCATTGATCATGGTGTAGGATTCTTTTTATATATTGATGATTTTGTTTACTAGTATTTTGTTGAGAATTTTTGCATATATATTTATCAGAGATATATGTCTATATATTTTCTTTTTTTGTAGTGTATTTGTGTGGTTTCTGTATCAGGGTAGTGGTGGTCCCATAGGTTGTATTTGGGAGTGCTCAATCCTCTTTAATTTTTTGGAATAGTTTAAGAAGGATAAGTATTAGCTCTTCTTTATATTTGACAGAATTCCCCTATGAAGCTGTCCAGTCCTGTGCTTTTGTTTGCTGGGAGGTATTTTTTGTTTGTTTGTTTGTTTTACAAATTCAGTTACACTATTGATTGGTCTGTTCAAATTATCTGTTTCTTTTTGATTCAGTCTTGGCAGGCTGTATATTTCTAGAAATTTGTCTATCTCTTCTAGGTCGTCCAATTTGTTGGCATATAGCTGTTTTGTAGTATTCTCTTGTGAATTTTTATATCTCTGTGGTATTTGTTGTTATTTCTCCTCTTTTATTTCTTATTATGTTTATTTGGGTCCTTTCTCTTCTTCTTGATGAGTTTTCCTAAAAGTTTATCAATTTTGTTTATTTTTTTCAAAAAAACAGCTATTGGTTTCAGTGTTTCTTTCCAGTGTTTTTTTTTTTCTTTCTGATCTCTATTTTATTTATTTCCTTTTTGATCTTTATTATTTCTTTCCTTCTTCTGACTTTGGGTTTTGTTTGTTCTTCTTTTGCTAATTCCTTTAGATGGTAGCTTAGTTTCTTTATTTGACATGTTTCTTGAGGTAGGCCTGTATTGCTCTAAACTTCTCCCTTAGAACTACTTTTGCTGCATCTCATAGATTTTTAGAATGTTGTGTTTCCATCTTCATTGTTTTGAGGTATTTTCTGATTTCCTCTTTGATTTCTTCATTGACCCATTGGTTTTTTTAGTAGCATGTTGTTTAGTCTCCACATGTTTGCACTTTTCATTTTTCTTCCTTATAATTAATTTCTTGTTTGATAATATATGGTCAGAAGAAATGCTTGATTTAATTTATAACCTCTTAAAATTTTTGTGACTTGTTTTTTGGCCTAGCATGTGATCTATCCTGGAGAACATTCCATATGCCCTTGAAGAGAATGTGTATTCTGCTATTTTTTTGGATAGAATGTCCTGTAGATATCTATTAAGTCTAACATCTACTGTGTCATTTAAGACCAATGTTTCATTATTGATTTTCTATCTCAATTATCTGTTCATTGATGTAAGTAGGGGTGTTAAAGTCCCCTACTATCATTGTATTATTGTTACATATATATATGTAATATGTATTATTGTTATATATATGTAATATCCTCTTCTTATATCTATTCTTTTATCATTATATAATGTCTTTCTTCATCTTTTGTTATAGACTATGTTTTAAAATCTATTTTGCTTGTTATGAATATTGCTTCTCCCATTTTCTTGTCATTTCTATTTGTAATAAAGATCATTTCCCATCCCCTAACTTTTAGTCACTGTGTGTCCTTAGCTCTGAAGTGAGTCTCTTATTAGCAGCATGTAGATGGGTCTTATTTTTATGCCCAATCAGCCACCTTATGTCTTTTAATTGTAGTCCATTGATATTTAAGGTAATTATTGATATGTCTGTACTTATTGCATTTTTATGATGTGTTTTACAATTGTTTTGTAGTTCTACTCTGTTCTTTTCTTCTTTTTTTTTGTTTCTTCTCTTATGGTTTGATGATTTTATTTAGTAGTATGCTTGTGTTCGTTTCTCTCTATTTTTTGTATCTCTATAGATTTTTGATTTGTGGTTACCATAGGATTCATATATACTGACCTATAACTAACTCCTTGTTTTAAACAGGCAGTCCTTTAAATTCAAAAAAATGTTAAAAGTCTACAGTTTTTACTCCCTTCTACCACATTTTTGGTTTTGATGTCAAATTTTATGCCTTCATGTTTATCCCTTTACTGATTACTGTAGTTTTAATTGATTTTACTGGCTTATTTAAGTGTTTGATTCTCAGCCTTTACAATACATTGACTTTACTAGAGTGATTTTTCATTTCCTATAGATTCTCACTTCTTGCTATAATCTTTTCTTTTCCACTTAAGAGATGACCCTGTAACATTTATTTTAGGATAGGTGTAGTATTGATGAACTCTTTTAGTTTTTGCTTGTCTGTACTTCTGAGAAGTCATTTATTTTTCCTTCATTCTAAATAATAATTTTGCTGAGTAGAGTATTCTAGGTTGCAGGGTTCCTCTTTCAGCACTTTGAACATATCATGTTACTCTCTTCTGTCCTGCAAAATTTCTGCAGAAAAATCAGCTGATTGTCTGTTGGGGTTCCCTTGCATGTAACTCTTTGCTTTTCTCTTTCTGCCTTTAGAATTCTCTCTTTATCTTTAACTTTTGTCATTTTCATTATGTTAAGTCTTAGTGTGGTTTGTTTGGCTTCTTCTTATTTGGGATCCTCCTTGTTTCCTATACCCGGATATCTCTTTCCTTCTTCATGTTTGGGAAATTTTCAGTAATAAGTTAATTAAATACATTTTTGACCCACTTCTCTCTCTCTCCTCCTCTTGGAACCCCTATAATGTGAATATTGGTATGCTTGAACTTGTACCTGCATGCTTGAAGTTGTACCTGTAACTGTTTTTATTTTTTTAATTTGTTTTTCTTTTTGTTCTTCTGATTGGGTAATTTTCATTATTCTATCTTCCAGATAGCTTATGCATTATTCTGTATCACCTCATCTGCTATAAATTCCTTCTAGTGTGTTTTTCATTTCAGTTATTATTTTCTTCAGTTCTGACAGGTTGTTTTTTATATTTACTAGTTCTGTATTAAAATTCCCACTGTGTTCATATATTCCTTTCCCTAATTAAGTTAGCAGTCTTATTACTAATGCTTTGAATTCTTTATCTGGTAAATTATTTAGTTCTAGTTCATTTGTTGTTTTCTTCAAGGGTTTTTATTTTGTTCTTTCAGTTGAAACAAATTCCTCTGTCTTGGGCTTCCCTGGTGGCGCAGTGGTTGAGAGTCTGCCTGTCGATACAGGGGACATGGGTTCGTGCCCCGGTCTGGAAAGATCCCACATGCTGCGGAGCGGCTGGGCCCGTGAGCCATGGCCGCTGAGCCCGGGCGTCCAGAGCCTGTGTTCCGCAACGGGAGAGGCCACAACAGTGAGAGGCCCACGTACTGCCAAAAAAAAAAAAAAAAAAAAAAAAAAAATTCCTCTGTCTTTTAATTTTGCTTAACTTTCTCTGTGTCTATGAAATTAGGTGATACAGTTACCTATTGCAGTCTTGAAGGGGTGTCCTTGTGTGAGATTATCCCTATGCAGTATGCAAGTGCCCGGTGTCTTTGGTGGGAGATCTGAATTTGATGTGAAAAATGTAATGTCTTTCCTCAGTGTGTGTTGGCAACTATCAACTTGGTAGGAACTGAGGCTGGATATGGAGTGGTTAGAGCCAGAGATAAGTGTAAGCTGGGGCTTCTCCTGTGCTCATTTGTTGTCATGTCATTGCCCTATTGTAGTGGGGGTGGGTACCAAGTTGCTTGAACAGAATTGCTGAGGTTTGGGTCTGAGCTGGCACATTTTCCTTTAAGTGTGTGCTCTCCCCCTACCAACACTAGCACCTTTGCCCCAGAAGGGAGCACTGCTGGAGCAAGAGGGGCTGGTGTGGGCATTTGCCATACATCACGGCACTGCTGTGGCAATCTGCTTGGGTTCTGAGACCCAGACTCCTTCTGATGTGCTGCCCATGTATGTATCAGTAATGGTTGCCCATGCCCTGTTCAGATGCTGCTTTGGATCTGAACTGCCTCTGTGTCTCACAGCTGGACCCTCACCCTAGTGTGGAGTTGATTTGTGAAAAAAGTGGGGTTGGAGGGTTTGCTCAGCTCAGGCTGGGATATGCACTGGGGCAGTCATGAAAAGCCAGCCAGCCACTGGAACAGTTTTCAATCCACTCTCTCTGCCCTGCTTTTGGAGCAAGTAAGTGTGTACATGCTTTTTATGAGTAGAGTCCAGGTTTCCCACATCCCTCTTGTTAGTCTCACTGGCCCTCCAACCAGTCAAATGAGCTCATCTTCCCTGTGTCAGACTCCAGGGTTGGGCATCCAATATGTGGCTTGACTTGCTCGTTCCAAAGATAGGATTGTAGTCCATGTAATAATCTCTTCTGAGGGGCACATGTTCAGACTTGATTGCTTCTCTTCCCTTCCTATTCAATTTCATGTAGATTTTTCTTATAGGCTTGGTTGTAGAGGGGTCTTTCTGTCAGTCTCCAGTTAGTTTTCAGTGAGAATTATTCCACACATAGATGTATTTTTTATGTGTTCATAGGGGTTGATGAATTCCATGTCCTCCAACTCTGCCATCTTGATCTCCCTCCCTCAGATTTTTTTATTTAGTATTTGCAAGTATTTCTTTTTTTCTTTCTTTAAATTTTAACCTTTATATTGAATATAGTTTAAAACCTGTATATTGTAACCTGTTACATAATTGTTAACTTGTATATTGTATCTGTATATTGAATATTTGTTTCCTATAGGCGGCATATCTTTGGTTTTGAATTTTAATTCAGTATGATATTTAATTAGAATGGTTAAATCATTTATATGAAATTATTACCATGTTTAGTTTAAATCTATTAACTTATTATTATTTTCTTTCTATGTAACTCATTTGTTCTTTGCTATAATTTTCCCTTATTCTGCTTTATTTCAGATTGAATTTTTTTTATGATTCCATTTTATATCCTTTGCTGGTTGATTAGCCATTTTAGTGGTTACTTTAGAGTATATAGTATATTATATACCTTTAACTTACCATAGGCCATTACATTTGGCCCAAGAAACTAAAACAAAGGAAGGTGGAAGCAGAAATACAGTTAAGTTGACTATCAGTTCCTGGAAGACAGGAAACTGACCTGAACAATCCTTAGATTATTACCCTCAGGTAATTCCCCTTCTTCTTACCTCCTAATCTGAGGAAAAATAAAGATATTTATGTGGTCATGAACTCATTTTAGGTGCATGTCCATTGAAGAATTCATGGATATAAACAAGTGGAGTACTGTGTAATCATTGTATTATGTTTTAAAAATGCCATAAGGGACTCCCTGAACTTTACTATTGAAAATGTGTTTTATAATATAATATTTCTGTAGATATATGTGATTATTATGCAATTATTTAACAAACTTTCCTAAATTTTCTTGGTCCTCTAGAAATATGTATTCATTCAATGGACTTGGAAACATTTTAAAGAAATACTTATTATCCAGTTTGGCTGGTGCTTGTAATGTAAATTGTGTTTATATTGTTGGAGGATCTTGATGCTTTTACATAGGTCTTATACAATAGGAAAAGTTAAAGTCTTTGATCAGAGAATATATATGATGACAATTATGTTCAGGAAGAATAATCAAGCAGAATGATATATAATTTGAGCAGGGATGAGATGAAAGGAGAGAAATGAACTGAAGTCTTATCAGAGGAACCAAGGAGCAATGCCCAATTAAAGGAAATAGAGCATCTTCTATTCCAATGGGACATTCAAATTCCAATGGGATAATCCAGTTAATTCAGCTTTCCATGTATAAATCCTTATGTGGGTGCAAAAAAAATCTTTGGATTTGATACCTTTTTGTATACAGAATGTATTCTTCTATTAAACATAAAATCAGAAATGAAGTTGTCATTTGTCTTTTATTACACTAAGATCCATCTTTATCATAAAGAACCTCTGGTTTGCTGAGTAACAAGAATCTTTTCATCCACATTATAGTGACCTATCATATACTTGAATAATTTAGTGACTTAGTAATTTTTGGAATATTTAAACTTTGAGATAGAACTTGGGCTAGAGTCACACTGTTCTAAATAGGCAGGGCCAGCTGTCACATGGGATCCTAGGCTCAGAAAGGCTCCACTCTTGATTTAATGCTATGTGATTTTCCTCTTGAAATTATTAATTGTTTTATCTCTGAAATTGTGTCTTATGATTGACATCTAATGGAAGAAGGAAATGTGACAGAGACTAACAGCTTAGACTTCAGTGCAATCTCACTTCTCACTTTTTTCCTTCCTCCATAGAACAGGTTTGCAGTTACCCATTCCTCTGCTCCTGTCCACCTACTGCAAGGGGTGTGAGAGGGAGTGGTTTTGGCTTGTGGCCCAGGTACCAGATAGTGGGGTGGATAGAGTTCCTGTGAGTCTTTGAGGGGCTGCACTGGCCCTGCCTATTGGCAGTGCATTATTCCACAGCAAATAGGGAAACTCTATGACAGGACTAGAGAGAAATAAGGAAAGTAGGAGAAGCCTATTTTCTGAATTGTGAACAAGAGTCCACATTTTCATTCTGCACTGAATCTGGCAAATTATGCAGTTGGCCCTGTGTTTAGGACTGAAATAATATGGAAAGGACCTGAGCAAGGGTAAAAGAGAAACGTAGCTGAATGGGGAGGTAAAAGTTGAAAATATTGAGGGCTACAGGTGAAAAAAGAATAGACTTGTATATGATGAAGGAGAAAAATGTATAACAAGTACTTCTTTAGTGAAATGTTGTATATTGTCCCAAATAAACATTTATTATCAAAATTTTCTATAAAATTTGTATTCCTTAAAAATCTAGTTGTAGGAATCCAATATGTTTCATGGTGAAAATAGCGAAAATATAAGTAATCCAAAAATAAGTAAAGGACATATAATAATAATTATTAGAAAATTGGTTGTTCTCCCTCTTTCTATGACATAAACATTTAAAAGAAATTTAAATATTATTTGTAAAGTAATTTTAAGATATTTTCTTTTCCTAAGAATACATCATGATTCAGAAGAGATATAATAAGAATCTGAATTATTGAAAAGACATCAGAGATCAAATGAATAAGGAAGCTATAAAAGACAAGTAAGAAATAGAATCAAAAAAGTGTGACAAATGAGTGTATATGAGAAACAAAGAGGATGAGAGACAAAAGGACTCTTCACATTTTGAACCTAGGTAATGCTATTAACAGAAATAAGCAGTTGGATACGTTAGTGTATTTTTTTTTCAATTCAGATATCTTGCTATTTTATTTTTGACTAGTTTTTTTTTCAACATGTTTATTGAAGTACAATTACTTTACAATGGTGTGTTAGTTTCTATTTATAGCAAAGTGAATCAGTTATACATACACATATGTTCCCATATCTCTTCCCTCTTGTGTCTCCCTCCCTCCCACCCTCCCTACCCCACCCCTCTAGGTGGTCACAAAGCACCAAGCTGATCTCCCTGTGCTATGTGGCTGCTTTCCACTAGCTATCCATTTTACATTTGGTAGTGTATATATGTCCATGCCACTCTCTTACTTTGTCACAGCTTACCCATCCCCCTCCCCATATCCTCAAGTCAATTCTCTAGTAGGTCTGTGTCTTTATTCCTGTCTCACCCCTAGGTTCTTCATAAACGTTTTTTTTTTTTCCTTAGATTCCATATATATGTGTTAGCATATGGTATTTGTTGTTCTCTTTCTGACATACTTCACTCTATATGACAGACTCTAGGTCCATCCACCTCACTACAAATAACTCAATTTCACTTCTTTTTATGGCAGAGTAATATTGCATTGTATATATGCGCCACTCTTCTTTATCCATTCATTCGATGATGGACACTTATGTTGATTCCATCTCCTGGCTATTGTAAATAGAGCTGCAATGAACATTTTGGTGCATGACTCTTTTTGAATCATGGTTTTCTCAGGGTATATGCCCAGTAGTGGGATTGCTGGGTCATATGGTAGTTCTATGTGTAGTTTTTAAAGGAACATCCATACTGTTCTCCATAGTGGCTGTATCAATTTATAACCTACCAGCAGTGCAAGACTGTTCCCCTTTCTCCACACCCTCTCAAACATTTATTGTTTCTAGATTTTTTGATGATGGGCATTCTGACAGGAGTGAGATGATATCTCATTGTAGTTTTGATTTGCATTTCTCTAATGATTAATGATGTTGAACATTCTTTCATGTGTTTTGTTGGCAATCTGTATATCTTCTTTGGAGAAATGTCTATTTAAGTCTTCTGCCCATTTTTGGATTGGGTTGTTTGTTTTTTTTTGTTATTGAACTGCATGAGCTGCTTGTAAATACTGGAGATTAATCCTTTGTCAGTTGCTTCATTTGCAAATATTTTCTCCCATTCTGAGGATTGTCTTTTTGTCCTGTTTATGGTTTATTTGCTGTGCAAAAGCTTTTGAGTTTCATTAGGTCCCATTTGTTTACTTTTGTTTTTATTTCCATTTCCCTAGGAGGTGGGTCAAAAAGGATTTTGCTGTGATTTATGTCATAGAGTGTTCTGCCTATGTTTTTCTCTAAGAGTTTGATAGTTTCTGGCCTTACATTTGGGTCTTTAATCCATTTTGAGCTTATTTTTCTGTATGGTGTTAGGAAGTGTTCTAATCTCATACTTTCACATCTACCTGTCCAGTTTTCCCAGCACCACTTATTGAAGATGCTGTCTTTCCTCCATGTATATTCTTGCCTCCTTTATCAACTATAAGGTGACCAGGGCTTCCTTGGTAGTGCAGTCATTGAGAGTCCATCTGCTGATGCAGGGGACATGGGTTCGTGCCCTGGTCCAGGAGGATCCCAAATTTGCAGAGCAGCTGGGCCCATGAGCCATGGCCGCTGAGCCTGTGCTCTGCAATGAGAGAGGCCACAACAGTGAGATGCCCGCATACCACAAAAAAAAAAAAAAAGAAGAAGATAAAGTGACCATATGTGCATGGGTTTATCTCTGGGCTTTCTATCCTGTTCCATTGATCTATATTTCTGTTTTTGTGCCAGTACCATACTGTCTTCACTACTGTACCTTTGTAATATAGTCTGATGTCTGGGAGCCTGATTCCTCCAGCTCCATTTTTCATTCTCAAGATTGCATTGGCTATTCGGGGTCTTTTGTGTTTCCATACAAATTGTGATTTTTTTTGTTCTAGTTCTATGAAAAATGCCAGCGGTAGTTTAATAGGGATTGCATTGAATCTGTAGATTGCTTTGGGTAGTAGAGTCATTTTCACAATGTTGATTCTTCCAATCCAAGAACATGGTATATTTCACCATCTATTTGTATCAACTTTAATTTCGTTCATCAGTGTCTTATAGTTTTCTGCATATAGGTCTTTTGTCTCCTTAGATAGGTTTATTCCCAGATATTTTTTTTTCTTTTTGTTGCAGTGGTAAATGGGAGTGTTTTCTTAAATTCACTTTCAGATTTTTTATCATTAGTGTATAGGAATGCCAGAGATTTTTGTGCATTAATTTTGTATCCTGCTACTTTACCAAATTCATTGATTACCTCTAGTAGTTTTCTGGTAGCATCTTTGGGATTCTCTATGTATAGTATCATGTCATCTTCAAACAGTGACAGCTTTCCTTCTTCTTTTCTGATTTGCATTCTTTTATTTCTTTTTCTTCTCTGATTTCTGTGGCTAAAACTTCCAAAACTATTTTGAATAATAGTGGTGAGAGTTGCCAGCCTTGTCTTGTTCCTGATCTTAGTGGAAATGCTTTCAGTTTTTCACCACTGAGGACAATGTTGGCTGTTGGTTTGTCATATATGGTCTATATTATGTTGAGGAAAGTTCCCTCTATGCCTACTTTCTGCAGGGTTTTTATCATAAATGGGTGTTGAATTTGTCAAAAACTTTCTCTGCATCTATTGAGATGATCATATGGCTTTTCTACTTCAATTTGTTAATATGGTGTATCACGTTGATTGATTTGCGTATATTGAAGAATCCTAGCATTCCTGGAATAAACCCCACGTGATCATGGCGTATGATCCTTTTAATGTGCTGTTGGATTCAGTTTGCTAGTGTTTTATTGGTGATTTTTGCATCTATGTTCATCAGTGATATTGGCCTGTGGTTTTCTTTCTTTGTGACATCTTTGTCTGGTTTTGGTATCAGGATGATGGTGGCCTGGTAGAATGAGTTTGGGAGTGTTCCTCCCTCTGCTATATTTTGGAAGAGTTTAAGAAGGATAAGTGTTCGCTCTTCTCTAAATATTTGATAGAATTCACCTGTGAAGCCATCTGGTCCTGGGTTTTTGTTTGTTGGAAGATATTTAATCACAGTCTCAATTTCAGTGCTTGTGATTTATCTGTTCCTATTTTCTATTTCTTCCTGGTTCAGTCTTGGCAGGTTGTGCATTTCTAAGAATTTGTCTATTTCTTCCAGGTTGTCCATTTTATTGGCATAGAGTTGCTTGTAGTAATCTCTCATGATCTTTTGTATTTCTGCAGTGTCAGTTGCTACGTCTCCTTTTTCATTTCTAATTCTATTGATTTGTGTCTTCTCTCTTTTTTTCTTGATGAGTCTGACTAATGGTTTATCAATTTTGTTTATCTTCTCAAATAACCAGCTTTTCATTTTATTGATCTTTGCTATCATTTCCTTCGTTTCTTTTTCATTTATTTCTGATCTTTATGATTTCTTTCCTTCTGCTAAATTTGTTTTTTTTTTTTTTCTTTCTCTAATTGCTTTAAGTGCAAGGTTAGGTTTTCTATTTGAGATGTTTCCTGTTTCTTAAGGTAGGATTGCATTGCTATAAACTTCCCTCTTAGAACTGCTTTTGCTGCATCCCATAGGTTTTGGGTTGTTGTCTCTCCATTGTCATTTGTTTCTAGGTATTTTTTGATTTCCTCTTTGATTTCTTCAGTGATCACTTCATTATTAAGTAGTGTATTGTTTAGCCTCCATGTGTTTGTATTTTTTACAGATCTTTTCCTGTAATTGATATCTAGTCTCATAGCGTTGTGGTCGGAAAACATACTTGATACAAATTTAATATTCTTAAATTTATCAGTGCTTGATTTGTGACACATGATATGATCTATCCTGGAGAATGTTCCATGAGTGCTTGAGAAAAATGTGTATTCTGTTGTTTTTGAATGGAATGTCCTATAAATATCAATTAAGTCCATCTTGTTTAATGTATCATTTAAAGCTTGTGTTTCCTTATTTATTTTCATTTTTGGTGATCTGTTCATTGGTGAGACTGGGGTGTTAAAGTCCCCTACTATGAATGTATTATTGTCAATTTCACATTTTATGGTTGTTAGTATTTACCTTATCTATTGAGGTGCTCCTATGTTGGGTGCATAAATATTTACAATTGTTATATCTTCTTCTTGGATCGATCCCTTGATCATCATGTAGTGTCCTTCTTTGTGTCTTCTAATAGTCTTTATTTTAAAGTCAATTTTGTCTAATATGAGAATTGTTACTCCAGCTTTCTTTGATTTCCATTTGCATTGAAAATCATTTTCCATCCCCTCACTTTCAGTCTCTATACGTCCCTAGGTCTGAAGTGGGTCTCTGTAGATGGCACTTATATGGGTCTTGTTTTTCTATCCATTCAGCCAGTCTGTGTCTTTTGGTGGGAGCATTCCCTCCATTTACATTTAAGGTAATTATCGATATGTATGTTCCTATTCCCATTTTCTTAATTGATTTGGGTTTTTTTTTTTTATTGTAGGTATTTTCCTTCTCTTGTTTTTCTTGCCTAGAGAAGTTCCTTTAGCATTTGTTTTAAAGCTGGTCTGGTGGTGCTGAACTCTCTCAGCTTTTGCTTGTCTGTAAAGGTTTTAATTTCTCCATGATCTCTGAATGAGATCCTTGATGTGTAGAGTAGTCTTGGTTGTAAGTTTTTCTCCTTCATCACTTTAAATATATCCTGCCATTCTCTTCTGGCTTGCAGAGTTTCTGATGAAAGATCAGCTGTTAATCTTATGGGGATTCCCTTGTGTGTTATTTGTTGCTTTTCCCTTGCTGCTTTTAATATGTTTTCTTTGTATTTAATTTTTGACAGTTTGATTAATATGTGTCTTGACGTGTTTCTCCTTGGATTTATCCTGTATGGGACTCTTTGTGCTTCCTGGACTTGATTAACTATTTCCTTTCCCATATTAGGGAAGTTTTCAATATAATCTCTTCAAATATTTCACAGTCCCTTTCTTTTTATATTCTTCTTTTGGGACCCCTATAATTCGAATGTTGGTGTGTTTCATGTTGTCCCAGTGGTCTCTGAGACTGTCCTCAGTTCTTTTCATTCTTTTTTTTCTTTATTCTGCTCTGCAGTAGTTATTTCCACTATTTTATCTTCCAGATCACTTATCCATTCTTCTGCCTCAGTTATTCTGTTATTGATCCCTTTTAGAGTATTTTTAATATCATTTATTGTGTTGTTCATCATTGTTTGTTTCCTCTTTAGTTCTTCTAGGTCCTTGTTAAATGTTTCTTGCATTTTCTCTATTCTATTTCCAAGATTTTGGATTATCTTTACTATCATTACTCTGAATTCTTTTTCAGGTAGATTGCCTATTTCCTCTTTATTTGTTAAGTCTGGTCTGTTTTTACCTTGTTCCTTCATCTTCTGTCTGTATTTTTGTCTTCTCATTTTGCTTTTCTTACTGTGTTTGGGGTCTCTTTTTGCAAGCTGCTGGTTCGTAGTTCCCATTGATTTTGGTGTCTGTCCCCAGTGGCTAAAGTTAGTTCAGTGGGTTGTGTAGGCTTCCTAGTGGAGGGGACTAGTGCCTGTGTTCTTGTTGATGAGGCTGGATCTTGTCTTTCTGGTGGCAGCTCCACGTCTTGTGCTGTGTTTTGGGGTGTCTGTGGGCTTATTATGATTTTAGGCAGTCTCTGTGCTAATGTCTGTGGTTGTGCTCCTGTCTTGCTAGTTGTTTGGCATAGGGTGTCCAGCACTGTAGCTTGCTGTTCGTTGAGTGAAGCTGGGTCTTGGTGTTGAGATGGAGATCTCTGAGAGATTTTCTCCATTTGATATTACATGGATCTGGAGGTCTCTTGTGGTCCAGTGTCCTGAAGTTTGCTCTCCCACCTCAGAGGCACAGCCCTGATGCCTTGCTGGAGCACCAAGAGCCTTTCATCCACATGGCTCAGAATAAAAGGGAGAAAAAGTAGAAAGAAAGAGGATAAAATAAAATAAAAAAAAAAGTTATTAAAATAAAAAAATAATTATTAAGGATAAAAAAATAAAGTAAAAAAAGAAAAAAACAGAAACAGATGGACAGAACCCTAGGACAAATGGTGAAAGCAAGGCTATACAGACAAAATCTCACACAGAAGCATACACATACACACTCAGAAATAGAGGAAAAGGGGAAAAAATAATAAATCTTGCTCTCAAAGTCCACCTCCTAAATTTGGGATGATTCGTTGTCTATTCAGTTATTCCACAGATGCAGGGTACATGAAGTTATTTGTGGAGATTTAATCTGCTGCTCCTGAGGCTGCTGGGAGAAATTTCCCTTTCTCTTGTTTGTTCTCACAGCTCCTGTGGTTCAGCTTTGGAATTGGCCCCACATCTGCATTTAGGTCGCCTGAGGGTGTTCTTCGCTCAGACAGGACGGGGTTAAAGGAGCAGCTATTCAAGGGCTCTGGCTCCCTCAGGCTGGGAGGCAGGGAGGGGCATGGAGTGTGGGGTGAGCCTGCGGCGGCAGAGAGTGACGTGACATTGCACCAGCCTGAGGCATGCCGTGCGTTCTCCCGTGGAAGTTGTCCCTGGATCACGGGACCCTGGCAGTGGCAGGCTGCACAGTCTCCTGTGAAGGGAGGTGGGGATAGTGACCTGTGCTCACACACAGCCTTGCTGGTGGTGGCAGCAACAGCCTTAGCACCTCATGCCCATCACTGGGGTCCACGCTGATAGCCGTGGCTTGTGCCCGTCTCTGGAGCTCCTTTAAGCGGTGCTCTTAATGCCCTCTCCTCGCACACCAGGAAACAAAGAGGGAAGAAAAAGTCTCTTGCCTCTTCGGCAGCTCCAGACTTTTCTCTGGACTCCCTCCTGGCTAGCCGTGGTGCACTAACCCCTTCAAGCTGTGTTCAAGCCACCAACCCCAGTCCTCTCCCTGGGATATAAGCTCTGAAGCCTGAGCCTCAGCTCCCAGGCCCCGCCCATCCTGGTGGGTGAGCAGACAAGCCTCTCGGGCTGGTGAGTGCTGGTCGGGCTGGTGAGTGTTGGTCGGCACCGATCCTCTGTGTGGGAATCTCTCTGCTTTACCCCCGCACTCCTGTTCTGTGCTCTCCTCCCCAGCTCCGAAGCTTCCCCCCTCTGCCACCTGCAGTCTCCGCCTGTGAAGGGGCTTCTACTGTGTGGAAACCTTTCCTCCTTCACAGCTCCCTCCCACTGGTGCAGGTCCCGTCCCTATTCTTTTGTCTCTGTTTTTTCTTTTTTTTTTATTTTGCCCTACGTGGTACGTGGGGAATTTCTTGCCTTTTGGGAGGTCTGAGGTCTTCTGTCAGCGTTCAGTAGGTGTTCTGTAGTAGTTGTTCCACGTGTAGATGTATTTCTGATGTATCTGTGAGGAGGAAGGTGATCTCCCTGTCTAACTCTTCCGCCATCTTCCTAGAGTACTCTGTCAGTGTATTTTATTTGAAAGAAATTGAATAGTTAAAAAAGTTAATGTGAAAAATAATTATGTTACATAAATTTGATGTATAATAAATAAATAATCCAAGACAAGAATAGATAAAGATGGAGCATTACTTTAGTACAATGACGATGTAAACTCATGTAAGTTCTCTCTAAAAAGGAGATTTTTGTACTGATAATTAAGAGAAGGAATAAGCCATTTTAAGTGAATAAAGAAGAGTTTTCCTCAAGGAAGGAGCAATATTCTCAAGTTGGGAAAGAGCCTGTAATGTTTAAAGAATAAAAAGAACATTATGGAGGCTGGAGGACACAGAACAGAGGGAAGAGTTGTAAGTGGTCAGGGACTTAGAGATCATGTGAGAAGATTGGGTTTTACTTCTGTTGTAATGGGTAGGTACTTTGAGCTTAAGATTTGTACCTGGGTAGTAATAAGATCATATTCTGTATTAAGAAAAACAAATGTATTTAATTAAAAAATTCTCTCTCCCATGTAAAGGATGAGTTGCAGTGACACAAATATTGAGGTATTAAAGACTGAGTCAGAAGATTTCATAACTGTCCAGGAGTAAACTGTTGAGGAGTGGACCATAGAGATGCTCAACATCTCTAAGCATCAGGGAGGTGCAACTCAAAAACCATAGTGAGACATCATCTCATACCTATTAGAATGGCTGTTATCAAAAAGCCAAGAGAAAATAAATGGGAATGATGTGGAGAGAAAGAAACTCTTTTGCACTGTTGATAGAAATGTAAATTGGGTCAGCCACTGTGGGAAGCAGTATGTAGTTTCCTAAAAACAATTAAAAATAGAACTACCAAATGATGCAGGAATCCTACTTCTGGGTATACATCCAAAGGAAATGAAATCACTATCTCTCACTATCACTATTGGTATCTTAAGATATTTGAGAAAAGACATTACATCCACAAAATGGCATGGAATGACCTAACTGTATTTGGTAATGCAAATATTATTACCAAACTATATTAAAGCAGTATTAGATACATTTAACAAGTTTAACAATAAAATATCCAGAGTTAAGAATCAAAAGTCTCTGATTGATTGGTCCTCAATCCTTTCTGAATAAATGTAAACACCTAGTTTTTAGATAATCCTAAGACTTGGCCATTGGCCTCCCTTCTGTGCTCCTGAAATTGGGATTTAATTGGTTCAGCATTTTTTAGAGTTCACCACAGTATTTCATACTATGCACCCAGGTTTGGGAACAACTGCCTTCAGACACTGCTCCACAGCCCTGAATTGTGTTATTTCCCCACAATATTTTATCCTCTGTCAAATTTGATCTGAGCTTCTATCCCAGGTTAGAGATAATTTTCATAGAAATTCTTCACACTTTGCTACAACACTATGTTCCTTATATGAATCTGTCTCTAGGATTCATGTATGTATATGGTACATAAAATAGATGAACAGAAATACTCCCTAATTTCTATGGGAATTTACAGATTCTAAAACGTATCATTTTTAACTTATTATAATGTATTATATTAAGAATGCCCTCAACTTAAAAATATTGGTGATTTGTGATTCTGTTGGACTTCATTTATTTTCCAAATGGTTAGCTGTTCCCTTCCATGATTCATATATGACTTCAAAACTTGCTTTAGGGGAAGAAAATGCATAGGTGCTGTGTTTTATTGTAGTACCAAAGCCATTCAATAGAGAGATTGCCTTTCCTATTACTTATTATTATATACTACAATATATATGAATTTTCTGCTATTGAAACAAAACATTTCTCTTTTGTTGTGTGTTCCCACATATCATGTATCCCAATATTAATAAATCTATGTTCCTTCAACATTCCTCTGTAAATTGATTTAGTTTTATGTAGCAGGACATTTAAACAGTGTTGTCAATTCAGATAGCATGTATCATTAAAACTGTAATTGAAGTAACAAATCCATGAGACCCCTCAAGATTTCAAGACCATGTTTACAGGATACGGAGTTATCAAATTAGGACTGTTAATTTTTCTTCCTTTTTCCAGGGGTTCCTCTTTGCAAAAGTAAAATTTTATGTCAGTATTCAAACATATTGGTATTCATAAAAGTGGAAAAGCTCATTACTTTCCATTAACTATTGTACTTATATTCATAAAGTTGTAAACAATTATTTATGTGACACATCCATGTGAATAGTCAAATGTAATAACCTTTCCAAAACTGGGGTTTGAAATTGCCAGTAGTTCCCTAAAATGGCAAAGTGCTTTTAAATTTTTAAGTAAACACAATTATTCAATTAGGAGACTTTTGTATAAACTAGTCAGATATAATAACTGTCATATCTAAATTATGGTCAATTATGGATTAGACAAAATTTGAGAAAGGTGCATAAATAATGTATGTTTTCAGAAAATTAAAATAGCCCCTGAAAGTAAAATTTAGGACGCATCTTCTAAGCAATGAGATATATAAATCTGTCTTTCAGGTAATATGGCTATTATGGATGGGCTCTGAGTCAATTCATCAGGTCCCTTTTAAAATGATATTTCTATTTTATCTGTATTTCTACAATTCATTTCATAAATGGTAGGAGACAATTTTCCATAAGTAGTTCATATTTCTGCATGTCTTGCAAATGAAGACACTGACAGTCTATGACACTGTACTATCACAAAGAGCTTTGGGGAATAGAGATCAAGTCTCCTAGAGGGCAGATTTGTTTGCTGTACAAGAGAATATAGTAACTCCCTCTGGGGCAATAGTTGGGCATGTTTGCTTACAGCCCATTGTAAAGGATTAAGGCTTTAAGCCCAAATTTCTTCAGCTTGGAGAAATCTGAATGGTTTCTAGGCAGCATCTACTTAGGTCCACCTGCTTCTCTTTCTCTAGAGATAAAGACTCTTTCCTGGAAGCCCCTCAGTGGAGAGCCCTCACACTGAACAAGCCAGGATGGTTGAACTTGTTACATTATTATTGACCTCCTAGAATCTAGGAAGAGATGACGACCTGAAAAAAATGTTAGATTCTATAAGGAATAAAAAGTGGAGGATGAACTCTATGTAAGAAACCAAACTGGTCATTATCTGTGAAAAATTCCCAAATTATTTTAAAAGGATAGTTTGTATCTAAGTCTGACATTGATATTATTATATATTATCTGGTCACTCTAGGATAATTTATTATTTTGAATAGTTTCTTAATTTATCTTTTGGACTTTTCTAGGTATAGAATTTTGTCATCTACAAAGAGTGATAATATTTGAAAGGAGGAAGAAAATATATATCTGCCTTTGTTTTCTCTTTTAAGCTAGAAAACCCAAAACAATATTACACAATAGTGATTAAGATAACCATTCCTGATTAATTCCTCTTAAAAATAACATTTTTTCCTGAGTCAGTCTATTAAAAGTGACTTCAATTCAAATAGCAAAAGAATTTTGGGAGCTTGATGAATGCAATAAAATCTATCTGGAAGAAATATTAAGAATAACAATGAAATAATAATGCTTATTGAATAAGAATTTCCATACTAGGTATGAAAACACATTATAAAACCATTGTAATTAAGTTAGTTTGATAGTGACATAGGATTAGAAATGCTCTTTGTAAGCCTCATATTTTGTGGTAATTTTTATGGCAGAAATAGAAAACTAATATAAGACTTACTCATTTATGTAATACTTTAAGATCAATTTGCCAACACTAACAAAACTCAAAATTAATTGCACTTTGACCTAAATATCTAACTTCCATCAACTTATCTTTCAACCATTCTCACATGGGCACAGAAAAAAAATATATAAAGATGTTAATTTTGGGGACTTCTCTGGCAGTCCAGTGGTTAAGCCTTCGCCTTCTAATGCAAGGGGTGTAGTTTTGAACCCTGGTCCAGGAGCTAAGCTCCCACATGCCTCGTAGACAAAAAAACAATTCATAAAACAGAAGCAATATTGTAACAAAAATTCAGTAAAAACTTTAAAACTCGTCCACATCAAAACAAAAAAGATGTTAATTTTCAGCGTTGTTTGCAATAGCAAAACAGATAGGAAGGGGATAGGGCACAACCTTTAAAAGAATGACAACCTTTGAGGACACAACATAAACCGGTTAGAACCAACTAGGTACAATATGGTGGATGAGTCTACTTCCATTAGACCTTAAGCCTCATTTTACATTCACTGTAATACATCAGCATGCTAAATGACACAACCACCAGCACCATGACTGTTCCAAGGTCAACCACAAAAGGTCAAAAAGCGAGTGGTGGCACAACTTCTGGAAATCCCTGCCCTTTCCCCAAAATAGTTGGAATAATCCTCCCACTCATTAGCCTATGAAATTATCCAACCCATAAAAACTAACTCCCCATATTTCCAGGCCTCTTCCCTTCTGAGATGGCCCATACTCTATGGAGCATGTATCTCCCTGAATAAATCTCCTTTCACTTTACTATGGTTCACTCTTGAATTCTTTCCTGCATGAAACGAAGATCCACACTTGGTGGCCAACCCAGGGACTCACCTGAGACCTGGGATGTGACAATTCTCTTGTACCCCAGTTTCTATCCTGCAACAAAGCCAAAACAAGTAACTGAAAATTACCTAAATAATCATGAATAATTTCATTTCTGTAATACTGTGATATAATAAAATAGTCTGTAATTATCTTAAAATAATGATATTGACCTCTATCTGCTGATATGGAAATACCACCCAGATAACAAGTTTACAGCCCTTTAAAAAAGTTAGAAAAACTTGTCTGTGACATGGAACATGATGATATATTATTTGACTGAAAAGAAATGGAATATATTTCTGCATATAAAATTCTCTCTTTATACAAATAAGGAAATATCAAATATTAAAATGTGCATACATTTTTCAGTAATTTTGGTTGTTAATAGGAATAAAATAATCAAAAGGGATTTCATTTTCACTCTTTTACACTGTCTCTTCACATGCTTGCAATGTTTTAATAATAGTAAAAGAACAACAACTATTTTACACATATAGTATGTTTTTTGTTTCACGGAAGTGGATAATACATGCATGTGTATCTAATATCACATGGGTTCCATGACCTGAAATAAAGGATTTTCATTTAAAAGACATAATAATAAGGATTTGGCTTGTTCAATACTGAAAACTAGAGTAGGTAGCTATCCAGTTCTGTAACCAGCAGGACACTATGGGGCCTTCCCAGGACAGACCCCTTCCCCCAGGTCCTCCCTTTAGTTCCTCTCTGAAGTACCTAGATAACAGTACCTGATGCATATCTCCTGAGTTGCTTTATAGATGCTAAACCCCCCACCAAATGGAAGAAGTTAACTACTAGATGACCATGAGCACCAGACCTACTGGACCTTGAGGACTGATAATGTTAAACCCTGTGACACTGCCCTATTACCTAATCATCAAACATTCAGAGAATTGTGCTCTAGCTGATCACATACTCTGTGACTCTCCTCCCTCACCTGGCCTTTAAAAATGCCTCCCTGAAACCCATTAGGGAGTTCAGAGTTTTTGAACACTAGCTATCCCAGACTTCTTGTCTGGTGTCTTAAAATAAATGCTGTACTTTCCTTTACCACTTCCTGGTGTCAGAGGATTGACTTTACTGAATGAAGGTGAGTGGACCCCCAAGTCTGGTTTGGTAACAGTTCCAAGAATATTAAAAAAAAAAAAAAAAAGCTGTTCTGGAGAACATGGGTCAGATTACAGACTATGCTAAGCACCTCCACATACACAGTTTTTTTTTTTACCTGAGAAGCAACAACATCCTTGGACAAGAGGAGGAGATATCTTTCAGAAATCCTCTCACATTTCCAGATTTGTAGGTGAAGATTGGAGACAAGCATCGACCATAGTTTACAGGAGCAGCAGGCCACACAGACTTCCCTTAAAATGTCATCAACTACTTTGACAGAATAACTTGTAGGTCATAGGCACAGCATGTGGAATTAGCTGGCAGGGGATGTGAAGACTGCCCCTGATAGAGCAAGAAACAGGAAGGAGAAAGGAGCTAATCCAGCCAGTAGCTGGCAGAGTGAGTAGCCTAAGGAAAAAGCTGTGTACAGAAAGCAGCAGTTTCATCAAACACAAAGGGAAAAAATACAGAGATAAATTTCTCTTGGGCTGCCAATGGCTCTGGCATCCCTCCCAATTAATCTAATTCATTGCTTAACTAGTGACATAAATTTACATCAACTAGACCTGCAGCTTAAGCTCTAAAGGGACCTTGTAACAGAATGCAATTTGACTGTTATTGGGATCAAGGAGAGGTCACACATGGGGGCTTTTCAGAGAATGCAAAAGTGTCTAGACGTCATTTATGCCATCTAACAAGAAAAAAATAAGAAAAATAAGTTCAAATATTAAAGCTAATTTTGCAGCTTAAAAGAAAAAATTTAAGAGAGAAAAATAAATATTTTTGAGAAATATAAATAATAGAAAAGCAAAATTCTTAAAGTATTAGCATTGTAATTTCCAAACAAAAAATTGTTTTTAAAAAACAGAATGGTACTAGTCGGTACTGTTATCAAACCACACTTGGGTCCACTTGCCCGCTGTAAAGCCAATCAACTGACACTGGGTTATGGTGAAGGAAAGTGCAGCCTTTATTGCAGGCACCAAGCAAGGAGTCCAGGGCAACTAGTGCTCAAAAACACCTGAAATCCCTGATGGTTTTCAGTAAAGCATTTTTAAAGACCAGGTTTTTTTTTTGGGGGGGGGGGCATGTTCACAGGGTAAGTGATCAGTTTGTGCACAATTCTCTTATTGTTTGATGGTGAGGTAATCGGGTGGTATCACAGGGGTTAACATTATCAATCCTCAGGTGCCTGTAGGCCTGGGGGCTATGTGCTAACGGTCATCTAGTAGTTAACTTCTTCCATTTGGTGGGGGTTTTAGCATCTGTAAAACAGTTCAGTAAATGTGCATCAGATACTGCCATCTAGGTACTTCAGAGAGGAGCTAAAGCAGAGGATATGGGGGAGGGGGTCTGTCCCAGGAAAAGCCCCATAAAGTTTTGCTAGGTTACAGTATATATTAAACTTTTATGAAATGGACAAACTACTGCTTGGAGAAAAATACAGAGACTAAAATATTTTTATTTTCAGTCAAGAAAGAATAAAAATAAAGAAATTATGCATTCATTGTGATGCCCAAAACTCAGCCTCTATGCACAGGTGCTGAATCAGACTTCAGAGACAGAGTTTTGGGTGAAGTAGAAAAAGATAGCTTTATTGCTTTGCCAGGCAAAGGGGAACACAGCTGGCTCATGCCCTTCAAATCTGTTTGTCCCCACGGGGTGGGGGTGGGGGTGGTGCGAGTGGGATTTGGTGAGGAGTTTTATAGCAATGGTTCAAGGGCAGGGTTGCTGATATGGATCAAGGTACATGCAGGGCCTGCATTCCTTTAATCAGACCTCAGGTGATCTCCTGATGCTTCTGTGGTTCGTTTAATCTGGCCTCAGATGGTCTCCTGATCTTCTCTTTGGAATGAAGAATACTTCATCAAGTAGTTAACATCTTTCATTTGTTGAGGGTTTTAGTTATGGAGAAGAACTCAAAGATATTGTTATGTATATGCTTTGAGGAAAAACCAGGGTCCTGTCTCAAGGCTGCACTATTGTTTCTTGACTGCTCTCCCCTTGTCTCTGCAACCCCTCCCTTCCCTGATTAGCAACTGTTTGAACCTGCCCTTTGGAACTCAGTGTAGGTCATTGAGGCTGAAGCCTATTCCCTACAAACAAAAAGCAAGGGGCTCCCTGGTGGCGCAGTGGTTGAGAGTCTGCCTGCCGATGCAGGGGACACGGGTTCGTGCCCCGTTCCTGTTCCCGGAAGATGCCACGGAGCGGCTGGGCCCGTGAGCCATGGCTGCTGAGCCTGCCCTTCCGGAGCCTGTGCTCCGCAATGTAAGAGGCCACAACAGTGAGAGGTCCGCATACCACACACACACACACACACACACACACACACACACACACAAAAAAAAAGCAGGGTATGCAGGAAGACTTCTGTGCCCAGAAGCCCCATGGGTCCTGCTCAGTTTCAAATGTAAGATAGTTAAGAAAGATACATAGGAGAAATGAATTAATAAAACAGAATATGAAAAATTTGGGAATCTAAAAACAAAAGTACAACAAAAAAGATGAAAAATCTAAAAACTAGTTCTTTGAAAAAATTAGTAAAATTAATTTAAAAAATAACAAAGTTTGTCCAACAAAAATATCAATTTTTGACTGAAAGGAAAAACACAACATAAGAGTTGTGAGTTTCAGTTTTATTCCAGTACCTTACTGAGGAATACAATACAGAAAATAGCCTCTTAGATAGCTTTAAGGAACTGCTCTGAAGAGATAGGTGGAGAAACCAGTATATACGATTTTAGCTAAAGAATAGAACAGTCAGGCCTACATCTTAGTAGAAAATTACTGCTAGTCATGAGGCTCAGATATCTCAGTTAATGATTTTAGTGATTTTCTATTTATGGGAAGTTGCAAGAATCTGGGTTCATTAAAATGTTTCCTGAGATATATGCAACTATCTAAGGGCCTGTTTTTCCAAAGCAGAGTGCCTTATCCTGTTTTTTTGTACTGACTTCCTTTCAAGGTATACTGTAGGTCAGTGACTACAGTGCCCAATGATTTAATTCTTTTAGAAACTGAGGGTGAGCAACAGTCTTTGTTTTACATAAGTCTATTGAATAAAAGTAGGAAAAATACATGTAAAATGTGATCTATAATATAAGATACTTTAATATAGAGAGTGTAATGTGTATGAGAATGTTGGGGTGGGAGGGTTCAATCTATAAGCTAGTTTTTTATTTGCTTTAATTGAGGTATAACACATTGAGATATAGTAACTGAGATATATGAATATTCATGAGATGTTTAGTTATAATTTGATAAAAACAATTTTAATGGAGAAGTAGCTATCATAAAGGATTTAGCTTCCTTTAATTCCAGTCATCATCATTGTAAGCTTTTTTAATTAGCTAAATGATTGTTAGAAGATTTTTTTTTTAATTGGTGAAAATAGTGGCAAACTAGATATATGGATTGGCTGGAAATATAATATGGACACATTCTACTATTTAATAAACTGTGCATAAGAATCTAGTGAACCCAATAGTCTGTATACTTTGAAAAATAAATACAAGGCTTTGTATAAGGGTCAGTAACTACACTGAAGTATTCCAGAAGTCTTGTGTTTGTTGTAAGATTAGCTGAATCCTGCCTTTAGACATTGCCACAGCTGCTTCTCGTGAAGCAAACTGTGTCACTGGCTGAAACTTTATTGATTTTATAAATCAAGTTCATCTTCTGTGTCTCTATGGAAGAATTTAGTCTTAAACATCCAATTATCATCTTTTTATAACTGTTGGAAGTTACAGAGACCAGAAGAGAAACTTGTACAAATTAGTTTACTTAAATTTGCAATGCACTTATACAAAATATATAGAATAAAAAAGAAGTCACTATGTTATATGTCACAGTTATAAACAATTCATAAAATAACTGCATGTAAATTTAAATCTAAGAAATAAGAAAACCTCCATAAATTAGACAATTTCCTAAGAAATCTTCAAAGGAAAGTAAACATAATTTTTAAAAATTATCTTAGATTTAAAAGTATCAAACTGTTTCCAAGTAACTTAACTGTTTCCTAGAACAAGGATCAAGATTATATATAAATTATAAAAGTATCCAGAACCCAATAAATGAAAATTTACATTGTCTAGTATAGTGTAAGCCCTGACATTCAGCTTTTATTTCTGTAATGAAAGTGCCTGATTTGAGCTTTGATTGTGGAGGTAGCCACTTCAGATAGGCCTCCACTTCAAAGATGGCTATCTGTAATAAACACATTGCCAGCCACAGGCCTGGCCCTGCCCTTCCCCCAGCCTTCTTTGTCTCCCTCTCTCTCTCCCCAGGACTTCATAGCGTGGCCCCAGGTGAGCCATGCAATTTCCAAGACTCATAAATAATCAGTAATAAACTTTTTTTTGTTTTAAAAAATTTTTATTGCCTACTGTTATTGCTGAGGGGATCTTGCAATGAACAATAAGAACCACAAGGGCCAGTCTTGTCATAACACTGGTTATTGATAGGCTGAGACCACCAGACAACTTCTGGTTTCCAAGAAAAAAATTATCAGGCATGTGATGAATCAGGAAAATATGGCTCATAATGAAGATAAAAATAAATTAATCAAAAACCACACAGAACTGACACAAGTATTAGAATGAGCAGACAGAGATATCAAAACAATTAGTATGACTGTTTTCCACATGTCGAACCAGTTTGGAAAATAGTTCTTTCATTTCTTAAAAATTAGATGTATACCTATCATAAGATCCAGGCATTTCATACCCAAGAAAAATAAAAGCATATATCTATAAAAATATTTGTAAGTAAATGTTCAAAACAGCTTATTTTAATATCCCAAACCTGAAAATATCTGTCTACCAAAAAATTAATCAATCAGTCTAAGAAAGAAATGGAAAATTTTATTTGAGACAAATTGAGGATTATAACCTGGGACCAACCTCTCAGAAAGCTCTGAGGACTATTATGCCCATTAAAGGTCAAGGCACAATTATATAAGTTTTTGAGACAGAAGGCTGAACATTAAATGACTTATTACTGACCATTAACAGAAACAAGATCTAAGCTCACAAAGTAGTGGGTCATCATGCCCCCTTAGAAGATTAAGAAGGAAGGTCATCTCCTAAGGAATTGTAATTCTTAATGAGATTAAAAAGCAATATTATCTCCTAAGGAGGTCTGATTAATGCATATGCATGTAATACACACTAAGAGGGAGGGAGGAGGCCTAAAGGGCCAAAGAAAAATTTTATGTTTAAATATTTCTTATCTTGCCATAAAATATGAATTTTACTTAATCACATCTCAAATGTCAAGTCACAAGTTAAGGGGTAAACAAATCATTGTATATCCATATAATGGAATGTTACTCAGTGATGTAAAAGAATGATCTACTGATGCACACAACAATAAGAATAAATTGCAGCATTATTATGCCAAGTGAAAGAAACCAGGTGAAAAGAGTACATACTGAATGATTCATAAATACAAAACTCTAGAAAATGCAAACTAATCTATAGTGACAAAAAGAAGATCAATTACTACCTTAGGACTGAGATGAGAAGAGCTGGTGGTAAGATGGAAGGATTTTATAGAGGCACAAGGAACCTTTGGAGAGTGATGGACATTTTCTTTATCTTTGTGATGATTATTATTTATGTAATACATATACACACAGATAAATATATACACATGTATGTGTGTGTTGTTAACATTTATCAAATACTAATGTGTATAATAGCCCAAATCTGAAAACGACCCATGTCCATCCACAGGTTTAATAGATAAACACAGCTGCTTATTATATGTCAATTTATAACTCAAAAATCTATTTAAAAATCCAAGGAAATGCTGTTTTTATTAGCCCTAACTACCAATTTTCTAAAGTATATATAATACCTGTACTACTTTAAATGTATTCCAGCATAGAAAATGACATTTTCCCCAAACATATTTACCAAACGATTCTTACTTTGTAAATAGCACAAAACATGTAAAGAGTAGTTTCACATTTAGAAATTCTAAGTAAAAACATTTTTGAACAAGCTCAAAAATAACTCCTATAAAATCAGGAAAGCAATCACAATTGCTTTTAAATACATAGTATGTAATATAATTCTACATCAATTATTAAATAAATTATCTAATTAATTATCTAATAATTAAATTATCTAAATTATTGAATAGAATAATACATGAAGAAAATAACTCACTGTTTTCAAATGACTGTTTCTGGAAAAACATTGAAATACTTAGAAAAGCTATATAAAAATGGATATTTATCAAGACATCTGGTTGAAAAGTTAATATATATAAATTACTATATTTCTACAATTATCAGTTAAAAAATGACAGTAATAAAATTTTCATTTCCCAAAGCTGAAGAATATAAAATATCTAGGAATAAATTTAACATAAAATAAGTTATTCTTGTATAAAGAAAATATTAAGACTTCACTGAAAGTTGTAATAAAGTGCATAAATATATGGAAAAACATTTCTTACTTTGTGATAGGATAATTCAGCCCTATAAGATACAATTGGTCTGTTTATATCTTTAAAAACTTGAAAATATCTATATTTATATTTGAAAGTTGTCCTTTTAACTCAGTTTTTCAAATTTCATTTGTGAACTTTAACATCATTGTGTTACTTTGAAAACAATCGCTGTTTATACAGTAAGTTTCTATTTTCGTTAATTTATTAATTTAGTTTTATGTAAGAGAAGAAAAATGAAGAGGGATTATGTTTGTTTCTTTTTAGGAATTCATTCCATTATAAAGGATACTCATGACAGTATAGAAGTACTTGACTTTTGAAGGACTCCTGTGGAAAAATAACCTGTGCAAATTTACCCAGATTATTCTGTAGGATATTACATAATGTCCTAGGAAGATCCTTGTGTTGAATTTATTTTGAGTCCAGATCCTTAACAGCTTCTAGGTCTCCTTCTTATAACTTAAGTTGCAATGTCCCAGAATATTAAATAATGTATGCTAAGAATGGCTTTTATTTCTTATCACCAGCTTCCAGCATTATATGTCCTGTTCATCAGCATATCTGTGTTTTCTCTACTTCTTCCAGTCAAATATTTTAGAAGTCGATATTAGACATTATAGCATATTCCATAAAAAAGTTTTAAAACCTTATTTATTAGCAATTTCTGGGTCACTGTATTTGAGCAAGAGTACCCAGCATTAAATAACTACAGTTCAATCTAGGATCCTGATGTTTTGAATCACCCTTTAGATTCATAGTTATTGCTTCTAGTTTTGTTAAGTGTTTTCATATGGTTCTGTCACGGAGAGTTCATTATTTTCCTTCAGTAATATCAGGTCTTCAAAGGGAAAAAATGGTACAAATTCATATTCTGCATGAATGTCTCCCATAGTGCTCTGGGATATATGAAATCATGCCCTTTAACCATACATGGGTGATCCTGATAAATCACAAAAGTATTTAAATTATTAATCAGCAGCAAATAATGCATTATAAAACTATCTCAAAAGAATTTGTGCTTAGTACAGTTCTACCCCTGGAGAATTCTCTGAAATAATTCAATTTACTACATATATACTATTGGTTGTGTGTCTTAGAAGATAGAAAGAGTCAGAAACAAATCTTTTGTTTATGCTGCTACTATTAAACTTGGGGGTTGGACAAAAGAGCACATTTTTATAAAATGAAGTGTAGTAAGGTATTTTTTGTATAAGAAGAACAATAAAAATTCTTTGTTGGAGTGTGGGGTTTGGTGACTCAGAAAAGAAACTATTCACAGCCTAAAAAAGAGAGAGAGAGAGAGAAAAGAAAAGACCAGGAAGTCTAAACTAAAAAGGCTACACTTGAAATGAAGGGCAAGGTGAATTCCACCCTCTCTATATTTATATTGAGAGGGCAGAGTTTAGTTGCCCTGACCTCAGCATTCCTAAGTTGGATTACTAATTCCACCATTGGTGTAATGAACTGAACAAGTAATATAATGTTTCTACGCCTCCATCATATGTTGTATATGATAGAGACAGTAGCATGTTAACACAGATGCTGTGAAGCTTAAATGAGAAAACATTTATAAAGCATGTAGCACAGCCCTTTGTATATAGTACATGTTCAAAGTTTAGTTCTTATTAGTAGTTATAATAATAATTATAATTACTACATGTACTAGTGGGGAAGGTACAACAGTAGTAAAACAAATATGAGCAAAACCCAGAAACAACAGCATGAACATTTTTGAGAAACAGTAGAAGATAGTTTAGATTGGAGCATATGGTTCATTTAGAGAACAGTGACAGGGTGGCAATGCTGAAAAAGTTGATTGGGGATTTATGGAGGGGCTTAAGTTCTGGGTTAATAAATTTATAATTAATTTGGCATACAATAATGAGTCACAGAAGTTAATTGAGCATGGAAGTGATACAATTTGACCTGTTCTTTAGGGAGATTTGTCATGGACTTCAGTGGAAAAATAAAAGAGGCAAGAAGGCCAGTTTGAAACCTATTAAAGTAGTCATTGCAAAGGGAATAATATCCTTTATAATAATAATAGCTATATTAATGGAAATAAGTATTACAGAAGGATTACTGAAGAAAACACTGCATACTGGCTTTGGGGAGAATGTAGAAGATAAAAAGTTTAAGTTGACTAACACTGCTCTCAACAACTGGAAGTCGAGTAGGAACTATAAATAAAAACTGGGAAGCAAGGATTGGGGGAAATTTATTCTGTGGAAAACATGGCACTTTTTGATTGGTACATAATAAGCTTGATGAGTCAATGAGATGTACAGTGTAAGGAAACAAAGGCAGTTAAAATCCAGGCTGAGCCTGAAGAGAGAGCTCAGGGCTATAAGCAGATATTTTGGAGCTATTCATGAGTGTCGGTTTAAGACAACAGAGAAGTTAAACCTTAAAGAATAATGGTTTAAGAAAGAAAATAAGAAGACTGAGAGGAGACCCCTAGTTCTTTTCCTTTAGCTCTTCTAAAAAGTTCTAATACAACTGGGTCAGGTAGGGAAAACAATCTAAATTGTAGACTTCTACAACTAATTGCTCCAAACCTTAGCATACACACATCATACAGATCAGTAAGACATCATATGCCTGCTCATTCCCAGTTCAAGTTTGTTTATAAAAACTATGCAGTCTTAGAGAAGTAACCAATGTGAGCAGCTACATGATCTACTCTCTACACTGAGTGATGAAGTAATAAATTGGTGCCTTACCCAGGAATTCTTCGACCGTTTCAGAATTAACTCCTTTCCTCTCATGATTTCTTCAGTATATAGTGTTGAAACCCCTTCTTGATTTCATCCCTAGATTATCCCTTGAGGTAGAACTAGTCTGTCCAAGAGATTTGAATTTAGTTTTCACTTTATTTTTTCAATTGCACTCATATTTATAACACCATTAGTTTAAGTCGCCTTTTATGCTCCCCAGTTGTAGCTCTGCTCCTTTGGGACAAACTGCTCTTGACTCATTCCAGCTTTAAGATCACATTCTTTCAAATATTAAAAGTTCAATCAAACATGCATGTCCTCTGAGTTCACTGAACTTAACATTTAATTTGTGATTATATTGCTTGTGTCAGCAATACAATAAATAATCCCTTCATCAATATTTTCCAATTAATACTGATGACAGAAACATGAGGAACTCCTATTTTTCACTGGACATACAAAAAGAAAGAAAAGATAGAACTTTCAGAAAAGGAGAAAAAGGAAATTTCACAGCATGAAAAATTCCATAGAGGAAAAACTTTTAATTAAATGTAGTTGTCAAAATATACAATAGTATAAATAATTTAATATTTAGTATAAATAATAGTATAAATTAGTATAAATAGTATAAATAATATTAATAGTATAGTATAAATAATTTGTAAGAGGCACTTGGTAATTTAAAAGTTTTTGTTAACAGCTGAAGGATGCATTACTAAACACTATTAATAGAGAAAATCATATGACAAGCTAGAGAAAATAGAGTCAGTAAATGTAGACAGTTCTTTCAGGACTTAGGTATTTCTGGTAGAAGATTGGGATTTTCAGATAAATATAACTACCCTATCAATGGGGTTAATCATTATTGGTCTTGATTATAATATTGTGGGCAGGACAAGGAAAAAGGGGAAAATAAATTATAGGATGGTAAAATACTATTTTAAAATACTTTAAAATAGTATTTATAGTATATTAATATTAGTAAATACTAATAATAATATATGGTTCTAATGTGTTTAAATTGAATTATTTGCTACAAACATTGAACCTAAAAACAAACAAATCAATATTTATAGTCTTGACATTTTACTCATGTTTCGGGATCCTATTTCCAAATAACAGGTCCAATCCCACATCTCTCATCTCAATGTGGCAACAAAAAGTTGATTCTTTAAAACATTTCCTATAATTATTATTTACTGTCATTTTTATTTCGGAAACTGTATTTCTTTTCTTTATCTCACTAGGCCTGGAAAAAAATGCCACAGATTTCTAAGAGACCATTTTTGACAGCCTTTTTTATTTTATTTCATTTTATAGACAGTTAAGATTATTAATCCCAAAACTTTCAATATTAACATTTTGTCTACAGGGCAATCTCTACCATTCAGGAAAACATAAATTGAAGTGCTCAGCATTTGTTAACATTCCCAGGTGTTATGCTGTGGTCATTCTAGACTTTATATCCCTCTTGTCTAGATGGACCATGACTATGAAATCCTAATTTTTAATTTGCTGTGATCTTCTATTTTTCTTGAATTTTCTAAATCTTTCTGTAACTAACACACCTATTCACAATTTATAGAAGTTTATCTTATATTTTACCAAATACTTTCATATGTATGTCATACACTATAATCAATATTACTGTTATCTCTTAATCTCTCCTGTCCTGGGTATTGAAGCTGGTCAATTCCCTACAGATAGAACAAAACAATATATTACTATGTCTCTAAATCCATCCATAGATAAGTACTTCCATATATGTTATATCTTATTCTCATTTTGTACCTGAGAAAAAGTGTGTTCAGAGAGGCTAACTGATTTGTCCACATAATGCAGTGTGTATGTTGTAGGGGAAATCTCCAAATTCTGAGCCTAGGCCATTTCTCCTACTACAAACTCTTTTCTTTCATTTCCAATTACTTTCTCCATATAAATATAAAAACCCAACACTACAACACAAAGTGATATTATATAGATTAGCATTTTTATTTTCTATTTCTTCAAGGAGCTGAAGTGTTGGCATTAAATAAGAACTTTGTGTTTGACTTTGCTTTGGATAATACACCAGTTAAGAGATTTAAGCTTCAATCATATAGGATAATAGATGATCTGCTGAAGAAAGAAATTGATTTTGAAGTTGTAATTTACTTGAAGTGTTTTGATGATCTCATAAAATACAGGCACATAATTGAAGTTATTTAGGATTTCATGGCTCTCTTAAAGCTTGAATTACCACTTTAGTGCCAAAGTCTCCAGGAAAGAACCACAGGTTCCTGTATTACAGACTATATATTTATTGCACTGTGAACATATTTCCTGTTATAAGAAAGAAGCTTTTTCTTCACCCTCTTCATCTATTATTCATTACCTCTCTCTCTCTCCCTCTCTCAATTTCTCTCTCTCATTTTTTCCCTCTTTCCTTCTCATTCTCTCTCTCTGTCTCTCTCTCTGTCTCTTTACCTGGCAAGTGGCCCACTCCCATGTTGTTTGTGTGTCTGGCCCATGGCTGACAGTTCTATTAAAAAATGGTTTTATTTAGGCTAGTGGAAATAACCCTGTACGTATCATCTCTTTAGCTCTCAGGCATTTCTCTTGAAAACAATTCTAGTGTTGTATCAGTATATGGGAATTTTTCATTTACCTTTACCTTTTATCATTTGATATATTTAAGCAAGGATAATAACATCCAGAAAGAGGGCATAAAAGAACAGTCTTCTCTGCCTAGTCCCTTCTAAGGGAGGAGGGTAGAAATGGTAGCTTGAGAAGCTTGAAGCGTTGCTCTTCTGCAGTGGTCTTCAATCCTGGAGGCAGAATAGAACCACCTGGAGAGCTTTGGAAACCACCCAACCAGATAAATCAGAATCTCTGGAGGACATAGATTTTTAAGCTCCCCAGATGATTTCAATGTGTAGCAAGGTATACTAAACATAACTCTAGTGGAAGTCCCTTTATCAGAAACATGACAGCATTGGAAAGCATTATCCTCTGATAATGTGTTAGTGTGTGTATATATAAGTAGTTATGCAGGTAGACAGAGAAATAGAAATAGAAATCAAATAAGAATATAAATTATACTTCTCAATTGGTTCAAAACCTAGAAAAATAAAAGCAAGTATTGTGATTAATTATCATTGACAAAATTCTTACTTCAGTTGATAGGCTGTCTGAAACACATTTGATCAACATTTTTCAAAATGTGGTACATAAACTCATTTATGATGAATACAATCATTTAGGTGGCAAAAGATGAATTTGCTTTACTTTAATAATTTTCACATATTTTAAAGTGTAATAGAAACTTACATGTATCCTATAAAAATACAAGATTTTACTGACTTCTTTGTTTAAAATGAAGCTCACATAGAAATCATTGCAATTATCCATTTTATACAGACTACATAATTTACAGATGACATTTAGTCTTACCAGTGAAGGTTCTAAACTATTCATTTCTGTATCTTTGTCGGTTGTTGGAAATATAGATTATATAGATGCTATGGATCATGTGTGTGGATTTTTGAAAATTAAATTTCAAAAAACTTCCTGCATTCTTTTACAGTGATAAGTCTAAAATCACCTTTAAAAGTGAATGATTATTTAATTAATCAAGTGTGTATAAGTACATATAATAACTCAAACTGGGACTACATTTTCATTGCTGTTGTGATGATAGTTATGTTTCTTGAGACACCACTAAGCCATGTTTAAAATTGGAATTTTTAAATTGTAGTGGTGCAGATTTTAATTACTCATGGTGATTATAATAAAATATTCATATGATCTTTGTATAGATATGAACACCAATTTAATGAATCAATTAAATATTTTGGTATTTCTTAACTACCAACTGCAAAATAGTTCATGCAAAAATTATAAATTTGATTTTTGAGTGACAAAGAGAGTAGTTCTATTTAGTTTTCTCTCATCTGTAAAGAAACATTCATAAATTCTGATATTAAATATTAACATTTGCAATATTTTGAAACCAAAAAAAAAGAAAAGCTACTATATAAAAATATCTAATTTTGTTAAAAAAGAATAAAATATTCAAGTACCATAAGAGAAAAATATGCAGTGTGACTTGGAATAATGATGGAAAAACAGCAACAGCTAGATGTCATTTATAGTGTTGTATTAAATTACAAACACTGGAGCCACAAAAGTAATTGTGAATCACTTTTTTTTTTTTTTTTTTTGGTACGCGGGCCTCTCACTGTCGTGGCCTCTCCCATTGCGGGGCACAGGCTCTGGACACGCAGGCTCAGTGGCCATGGCTCACTGGCCCAGGCACTCCACGGCATGGGGGATCTTCCCGGAACAGGGCATGAACCCGTGTCCCCTGCATCGGCAGGTGGACTCTCAACCACTGCACCACCAGGGAAACCCCTGTGAATCACTTTTAAAAACATATTTTTTGGATGGTAAAAGTACAAAATGTAGCAAAGCATGAATAATGTTTAATTAGTTTCCTCTGTTAAATACCATAATTCATTACAGAATTATAGATATGACTGGAATCTTGATTTATCAATGACTACACCTAGAATGAAAAGCTAATAGTCTTCACTGAAGACTGTTTATACTACAAATACTTTGAACTCAACTAATTATTTGGTATTTATCAGACAATAGCTGTATAAAAAATTCCAAGTTTTGAACAATAAATTTTGTAAATTTTTCCCACATCTAAAAATTAAAAAGATAATTTTCAAAATAATTGATAACTTACTAATGTGAAGATAAACAAAATACAGCCTAGAAACTACATATTGGAACATGCACTGAGGATGCTAAAACCATAATTGGTCTCTTAAGAATATTGTTCCTCAAATAAAGTTAGACATTACTTCAATTTTGCTACTTTAGGTGCAGAATAGACTCAGATATACACACATGGGAGCACACCTCACCAGGTGCACTGCATGAAGAAACGTGTTATTCACATTAAGGTCAGGTTACCAGATTTTTATTTTTTCTCTCTTTCTTTGTCTCTTTCTCTGTCTCTCCCTCTGTCTCGCTGTCTCTCTGTCTTTGTCTTTCTCTCTCTCTTTGAGACCATAAACAACTCTTATTTTCTAGTGATGCTTGCTTGCTGGCCTTTCATGCATAATAGTACTCTGCCCATATTGAGAAATGAATATAATGTTGTCCAAGTAAGACTTCATTTCAGAGACAATGCATACATGTTTTGTTTAGCTTTACATTTTAGCAGATGTAATTTCACTTGTCTTTAGAGGCATGGTTATAAAGGAAAAATTAAACTTGATGATTACAAAAAATTGGAGATACATGCCTAGGTTTATATAATTGGTTTTGTATTATCATCTAAAAACCCACTAACAATATTCTTAATGTTATGAAGACATTTTTTAATGGCTTACCCTTATTTTCCCAAGTGAATTAATGTTGGTATGTGGATGAGAAACTTTGTCATTACTTTGTGAGCATCACCAGATAATGTGAACTAATCAGAAGAAAAATAGTATCTGGAACATGTTCAGAAAATGTTTTGAGGTGAATTGGTTGAACAAAATTTCTGCTGTTTTTTTTTAAGAAATTAATGTACAATAACATAGCTCATCAGAGAACAGGCAGCTTTGGGCCTTTTATGATTGTACATCTATGAGTTGAACATCTCAGAGACAAGTAGAAATAAAACTATAGAATAGAATTGAATTCTTGTGTTAGAATTACTTATTTTTAAATGAGTGACATCAAGTAAAGTATCCATTTTATTGACTGATCAGAGTCAGCCTCATTCTTTTCTTTAGAATGATTTTCAGGTATATATTTTTGTAAATTGGGTCAAGTCTTTCTTTTGTAATTAGTGTCACTTTAATCTGTTTTTATGTTAATTATATGTTTTTCTTCTTTTTAATTGCATATTGTGATTTTTTAATTGCATTAATTTGTTATGGTGCTTCTAATTTGCAAGTGATATTTCCCTTTAAAGTGATATTTCCCTTTAAAGAAAATGGAATAAAATAAAATTCTTAAATAAGTCATTTAAATTTAAGATATAAGTTGATTTAAATAAATAATAATTATAATGACAGGCAGATACACTCAAATAGCTAAGATAATATACAAATGACTGAAGCTGCTAAATATTCCACATATTTCACCTCCCACCTGTTTTAATCAACTTATTTCCTCAAATTATTTTCCTCTTCATGAATATAGAAAATAAAATGATGAGAAGAAAAGAATAGATGTGTTGGAGTAGAGCAGATAGAATTAGCAATTTACCTATTTATCTGATTGGTAGAGGTTGTTTCTCTGGTTCAGGGAAGGGACAGGGGGAGTAAAAAATTCTCACTTTCACTGAAAACTGACTGGCTTTCTTCTTCTTTTTCACCCCTCCCCCTACCATTAACGTCTCTATCCTTAGTAGTGTACTCTAATGTAGTTTAAACTTTTAAACAAGCACTGGGTAGCAATTTTTTAAGTGTTATATATTTTAAATCATACAAATTTTAAACAACATAATGAACACATCATCCAGTTTTAGAATTATGCCGTATTTGCTTTAAATTTTCTATTAGTCAATGACACAAATACAGCTGTATCCCCACTTGTAACATGTTTTAAAGCCTTTCTCATTCATTCCTTCTTCTCTAAAGGTAGCTGATTTCTTGAAATTTCTATGCATTTTAAGCACCTATATATTTATGCGAATATATTTATCTTTAAAAATAGTGTTAAGGGCTTCCCTGGTGGTGCAGTGGTTGACAGTCCGCCTGCCGATGCAGGGGACATGGGTTCGTGCCCCGGTCCGGGAGGATCCCACAAGCCGCGGAGCAGCTGGGCCTGTGAGCCATGGCCGCTGGACCTGCACGTCCAGAGCCTGTGCTCCGCAACAGGAGAGGCCACAGCAGTGAGAGGCCAGCGTACCGCAAAAAAAAAAAAAAAAAAAAATAGTGTTAGTTATTTTTTTTAATTCACATAAGTGTATTGTATTATTCATAATGGTTTTTGACTTGCTTTTACTTAAGACACATGTTTTAGAATTGCTTGTTTTTATATAAGGAGAAGTACAGTTTATAAGTTGTAGTTACTATGCTGATTCCTTTGAATAAATATACTATATTTTATTTATGCTTTCTTCAACTGCTGGGCACTGTATTGTTTTCTAGTTTTCAATATTATAATAAATTATTTCTTAATTATTTTTGTGCATGTATCTCTTTTGTGCATATGTAAAAATGTATCTAAGACATATCTAGAAGTTAGAATTGATCAATAATCCATCATATCCATCTTGAAATTAAAAAAAACACCAAACTGTTCTCAAAAGTGCTGTGGTCTTTATATCTTATTGCACTGTAAAGAAGCTCAACCTTTTTAATCCTTGATACAAGTTGATAATATCACACTTTATAATTTTGCCAATCTGATTGATATGAATTTATTTGTTTTCTTTATTGCTAATCGAGAGTAACTTTCATATGTATATTGGCTATTTTTGTTTCCTCCTCTGTTAATTATCTGTTTTTATCCTTTGTAAAATTCTCTCTTTAGGCTTTTGTACCATCTTTAATATATTGAATCAAAGACATTTCTGAAAATTCTGAATATTCATCTTTTGTTGGCTATGTGCATTGAAAACACATTTTCCCAAATTTGGCTTTTTTCCAAACTTACTTATACTTTGCCATAATGATAAGCAGTTTTAACATTTACTCTGATCAAGGTTTTTTTTTTCTTTTCTTTTTTTTTTTTTTTACATCTTTATTGGGGTACAATTGCTTTACAATGGTGTGTTAGTTTCTGCTTTATAATAAAGTGAATCAGTTATACATATACATATGTTCCCGTATCTCTTCCCTCTTGCGTCTCCCTCCCTCCCACCCTCCCTATCCCACCCCTCCAGGTTTTTTTTTTTCTTAATAGATTGTTCTATCCTGTCATTGAGAAATACTTCCATTCCCTGAGGATATGAAAACATGCTTCTACATACAAGTCTAAAAGTTCAAAGTTTTTATTTGACAAATAGTCTAATAACTATCTAGATTTTTGGGGAATGATATTAGTTGGCAGTAATTTTAATTTTCCTTTGGAGTGCCTATTGCGTCAGCACCACTTATTGAATATTTGAATTCATTCCCACTAGTTTGTAATGCCTCTTCTCCATCATATTTCAAGTTTCCTTAATGGGGTTACTTTATTGGTTCTCTATTTTATATTTTATACACTCTGCTGATTCCACTTCAATTTTTATTACTATAACTTCAATAAATTTCAGCAACCAGTAAAGAAAGCCTATATTTTCCTCATGTTTCTTCTTTGAAAATAATCTTAGCTCTTCCTGCTCCTTTATTTTTCCATATAACATTGGGGTTAGTTTTTGATTATGTGTTGAGACTTTGGGAAAAAAAATTGTTGAGATTTTAATTAAAACTGCTTGGAATTCATATGTAAATTTGGAAAAAGTTGATATGACACAGTTAGTTATAATATAATTGATATGTCGCGCATGCTGTGGTTTTTAGAATTCTTATTCATGGACATGGCAGTTCTATGTTGCCTCCTGCAGAACTCTCAATACAGAAACAAGTTTGCATCTGTAGTTAAGAGATCTCATAACATAGTGATGTTGGGGCTATTCCAAGTCCAGTACCTGGCTTGTTCCTACTTGGCTGCATGTTTTTGTGCATGCTCACTCCAACCTCCCTTTCTAAGCCCATTTATATAATCCACAAACCCAGGTAGAAGTAGATTGCTGTTTCTTAGCTTCTTGAAATATGAGTGCATAGCCCCAGATTTTAAGCAATGAAACTGACATCAGTTTCCTGTCTTGAATGAACCAGTTTTTCTCAATTTTTCTCAGAAGCCACCTCTTCTGTATGATTATAGGAATAAGAGATTACATGCAGGCAATCAGTTTCAGTTCTCGGAACCCATGTGTTTATGTTCCATTTTGTGTACTTGGACAAGTTTATTCTGTTGTTTGGTGCAGATATATTTAATTCATTTTATTTCAATATTTAATTTATTATTGTTCTCTATTTGGGGCTGAGGGTCTGAAAATATTAACTTAAAATTCCATATTGACTGGAAGTAAGTGGTTAATAATTCTTAAATGTTTGTGGTATGAGCTCTTGTTTTTCTTTCTCTTTTTTTTTTTTTTTTTTTTTGCTTTCAAAAAAAGTTGACAGTATATTGGGGAGATCAGAAAACAAAATCATTTTGAATCAGACCACTGGAAAAATATTTGTAAGGTAAATACACCGTGATACTTTTTTTTTTTTTTTTTTGGTACGCGGGCCTCTCACTGTTGTGGCCTCTCCCGTTGCGGAGCACAGGCTCCGGACGCGCGGGCTCAGCGGCCATGGCTCACGGGCCCAGCCGCTCCGCGGCATGTGGGACCTTACCAGACCAGGGCACGAATCCGTGTCCCCTGCATCAGCAGGCGGACTCTCAACCACTGCACCACCAGGGAAGTGCTGTGATACATTTTTGAAACTATCCCTTATAGTCTGATAGATTTACTTAATGGTGAAGCTTCCTTTGCACATTTATTACAATATCAATGATGATACAAATTTATTAGAGATTTGTAAACTATTTCTTAAAGATGTTAATTAGTTTAAGTTTTTATTCACTATCAGTTGAAACTGGTTGAAAATAACTGTTGTGTGCTCAAATTTTATAGTGGAATTTGGTTTTTAGTTGTAATAAAAATTATCTGAAGACTTAGCCTTAGGTAATATAAATCATAATGGGAATTAAAGTTATACTTGGCAATAATGATGTCAGATAAATGTAGCCATAACTACAATAGTCGTTGACATTGATGTGGATCTATAAATGTATATATGTAAAATATATACCTATATATACACACATATAAACATATTCATAGTAAAATGAGGAGATACTCATGGCAATTACAGTCTTTACTTCTGTAACTGGTCACATGGTCATAGTTGTTATTTAAAACTACCTGTTTTCACTACCCGTTCATTATTTCCTTTAACTTCAGCAATCGCCTCAGCTAGTCATGGTTCTTTACCTGGTGGGTTACCCAAACCTTCACCCCTGAAGGGTCTGGGCCATTACTAGCCCTGCCTTGATTGTGTTGTAGTTTTCCATTGACCTTAACTTCAGGGCATGGTAATAGTAAGAGATGCTCTAAGGGATCTTCTATATTCCAGACATACTCCTCCTCACCTGCATGGTGAAATAGCAGTCCAATTTCTCCTTAGTATTCAGGATCAATTACCCAGCTAGCACAATAACTCCCTTCTTTGCCTGGTAATTCAGAGGTAGGAGGAACCCAAAGTTGCCAGGTGGAAATCCTAACTTCAGTTCAATGGAATCATTATTGTGTCCTGGTGGAAGCATTCCTTCCTCTGGAACTAAGGCCTCTAGGCTTCAGGAGCATTAGATCATGGGAATAAGAAGTAAAAAAAAAAAAGAAAAAAAGAAAAGAAAAAGGTGCTAATGAATCACTAGGGATAATAGTGAGTGGTGGCACTCTCATTTCCACCCCTTGAATTAAACCGCTTTCCTGGACCTATAAATCCTGGTTAAGGGATAGGAGCACAAAATACTGGGTGCTGATTCAGAGCATAAACAGCCTCATGGTGAACCTTGCCCCAGCCTTGCCCCAGCCCTGCCCTAACTGGCCTTTTTCAACAAGGCAATTTTACCATTCTATCAAACCCATTGCTTCAGGATGGTGAGGAGCATGGTAAGACCAGTGAATTCCATGCGACTCGGCCCATTACCATTTCTCATTTGCTGTGAAGTGAGTTCATTGATCAGAAGCAATGTTGGGTGAAGTACCATGATGGCAGATAAGGCATTCTGTAAGTACACAGATGGTATTTTTAGTAGAAGCATTGCATACAGGGAAGGCAAATTGATACACAGAATATATATCAATTCTAGTAAGAACAAAACATTTCCTCTTCCATGATAGAAGTGATCCAATGTTACCAACCTGCCACTAGGTAGCCATAAATGCAAGCTGTAAAAGAGAAGGCAGTGTAGCAGGAGTGGAAACCATGGACATTTGAGATATTTCTTCATGTGACTTGGGCTTACAACATCTGCTCGGGCCTGATCACGTATATACCATTTTTATTTGGTGATGGGGTGCTGCTGTGCATGCCAAACTATGGCTTGATGAGTCAGAAAACACACATTTCATCATAGCAGATCAAGTCACATAGTAACTGGGTGGCTCATGGTGAAGCATTCAGTCTCTACTAAGGTCCAGTGGAGGCCAAGAACTATTTCTGAAAAGGGAGGGTAGTTATCCACAGAGGTTGGCAAGTCTTTGCTCCTAAAACCTAGGGACCTTTGTTGTGATTAGGGGTCTGCCAAGGTCCACAAACAGCAGCCCTATCTGCTACTGGAATGTCAAGCACTATTGGACCTGTGGATCATACAGCCTAAGTGGCAGAGTAGCCTGGACCTGCTGCAGAGCCTTCTTTTGGTCCACTCTAAAGTAGCAGTTTTTCAGGTCACTTGAGACAGTGACACAGCCAGATGAGGATTATATTGCTTTCAAAATCCAAAGATGCCCACTAGGCATTGTTCTTCTTTCATGGTTGTAGAAGGGCCAGATGCAACAGCTTATTCTTTACCCTAGAAGACAAATCTCAACATGCTCACATCACTGCTCCACTAGAAATGTCACTAAGGTAGAAGGACTCTGAACTTTTGTCAGATTTATTTTCCATCCTCTAGCACACAAATGTTTTACCAATAAGTCTATAATAGTTACTACTTCTTGCTCACTAGGTCCAATCAGCATAATGTCATCAATGAAATTGACTAGTGTGCTAACTCATGGAAGGAAAAGGTGATCAAGAGCCCTGTGAACTAAATTATGACATAGGGATGGAGAGTTGATATACCCCTGAGCTAAGACAGTGATAATGTATTGCTGGTTTTGCCAGTTGAAAGCAAATTGCCTCTTGGGACCTTATTGACAGGGATGGATAAAAAGACATTTGCCAGCTCAATAGCTGTGTACCAGGAACCAGAAGAGGTATTAATTTTCTCAAGCATTGAAACAACATCTGGTACAGCAGCTGTAATTGGAAGCACCACATGTTAAGCTTATGATACTCCACTGTTATTCTCCAAGACCTGTCTGCATTTTGCATAGGCCAAATAGGTGTGTTGAATTGGATATTGTGGAAAGAGATATCCTGAATCTTTCATGTCCCTGATTACATCTCTGCAGGCCTTCCAGGAATGCAGTACTGCTTTTGGTTTATTATTTTCCTAGGTAGAGATGATTCTAGTGGTTTTCATTTGGCCTTTCCCTCCATAATAGCCCTCACTCCAGAAGTCAGGAAACCAGTATGGGGATTCTGCATTTGCTAAGTATGTCTATTTCAATTATGCAGTCTGGAACTGGGGAAATAACCACAGGATGGGTTCAAGTACCCACAGGCCCCACTGTGAGATGGATCTGAACTAAACCTCTGTTGGTTATCTGACCACCAAAAGACCCTACTTTGACTGGTAGATCACAGTGATATTTTGGGACTCCTGGAATTAGTGTCAGTTCAGAGACAATGTCCATAGTCCCTGAAAGTTTGATTATTTCCTTTTCCCTGATGCAGTTACCCTGGAAAAAGTCCCTGGGTCCCTTTGGGTAAGGCTGGAAGAAAAATTAACAATATTTGCTTTTGACAGTATACCAGGGTCCTTCCTCAAGAAGGCCCAGCCTCCCTTCATTCAATGGGTTCTGAGTCTGTAAACTAGGTCATTTCTGGGAAATGACTGAGGAGCTATGACTCTCTTTTTTATGATTCCTATTAGACTTTTGTTCATTTGACCTAGAACTTTTCTGCTTATACAGATCAATTAAGAATCTAGCGGGGTTCCCATTTGTTTCACTTCTAGGAACACCATAATCAACTAGGCAACACCATAGGTCTGTGTGCCAGAAAATTTTCATTGCTCCCTCGGCTCTGCTGTCCATGATAGTAACCGCACCTTTCCTTTGGTGTTTGACTGCCACCACTTGGCCTCTGGCAGCTGAGATCCAGTTACCTCCCATTGCATAATGACTGTACCTACTGTAAGGTCTAGCCTGCAGAGAAGAGTGATCACAAAATTCTTTGGGGATGTCAAGGCTCCCTTCACAAATTTATTTCTCATAGTCATGGTGTAAGATATGTCTCCTGGAGTCTCCCAGGATGGGTGAGTAGGACTTAAATGACAAATCTACTCAAACATTCCAAACTCCTTGAACCTTTCTATCCACATTAAAACTAGGCAAGTTCCTGACATTTCTAATACACTCACTGTGGGCCACTTTGTGGTCTATGTTTCAGCCAACCAGCCAAGCAGTTAGATCCCTTTCTGACTCCCTGAGCTGCAATATTAAAAGCAGAATGACTCCTTAGTAAGACCATATCAGTAGATTCAGCTCCATCCAACATTGTGTTTGTCCCACAGCCTTAATAAAAGTTCCCACACAATTTTCTCAGATTTCTGTCTGTATAATTCTTTTCTATCAGTAGTATAGCACACTTCCTCATGGGTCACACTTTGTATCTCACATCTAGGGGTCTGTTGGGACTTGAATCTAGTTATGGATCTAGAAGAAAAGAGGGTTAGTAGGATTGTGTCCTGAGGAGAATCAGCATTGTCTTGAAGGACATCTACCTCAGGAGAGGCCTTTACAGTTTCCTCTGGCAATACATTGTGATCCACTCAGATAGGGGTGGAGCATCCACCTCCATTATTGGTGGGCAGTGTCCTCCCGGTGACAAAGAAGAATCATCAGAATTTAGAGGCTCAGTGTCTTTAGCTTCATCAGGGTTTCCTCACACATCCTCATTCCAATTTTCAGAATCCCATTCATTCCCAATAAATACAATAAATTCAAAGGTAGATACTCTACAATGCTCAGAGTTCAAGTTGTGATGTAATTCAGTCAGTCACAGGACAAGGCTCTACATTTGATTTTTACTGGTCTCAGCACTGCATCTATAGGAAATAAGTGTCTCCTTCCAGGCACCCATAGTAGCTTTAAGGTTATGAAGCACTTGAGCTGGGAATACCAGTCCCTGAGCTCATCCTTTTAGTTGCCCTCTTTGTTCAATGACATTAGGAGCAATCAGTCAATTTCAATATATTTTTTAGTTTAACAAAAATGCTCCAAAGTATCATATACACAGCCACCAAGATCCTTGATTTTTATAAGTGGTTGATTAAGAGTATCCAATGGTTATATTTTGCATTACTGAAAAATCATGCCATGGACTAACAGTGCTCTCTTTACTACTGAAAATAGAGTAATTAGCATCTTTAAATCTAATCATATTAGAGAGTCAAATTCAGAAACCCAGAACCAATGCAGAAAACTTATTCTTAAAATTCTATTCCTCTAGAACTACTCTCAGTGTCAAAATCTATATTAGAGTTCTCCAGAGAAACAAAACCAATAGAATATATAGAGGAATCTGTATCTATATTTATATTCTCTTTCTATATTTATATCTATATCTCTAGAGCTATATTTATATCTACATTATATATAAATAACTAAAAAATGTAACTATTCTTAGATTCATTTTGGATTGTTCAGTCTTAAATTTTATTCATTTTGAAAGATAGTTTTACTGAGTATAGAATTCCAGGCTGTCACATCTTTTTCAGCATTTTGATATGTCATCCCAGTGCCTTCTTTCCTCCATGGTTTCTAACGAGAGGTAAAGTGTTAACCTTATTGAGAACTTGTTTGTGACGCATTGCTTCTCTCCTGTTGCTTTGAGGATTCTCTTTGTATTTGGACTTCCGGTGTTTTATCTTGATGTATAAAGGGTAAAACATTGGTGTTGATTTCTTTGAGTGTATCTTATATGAACTCATTGAACTTCTTAGATGTTTAGATTAAGGTTTTTCATTGAATGTTATCAAATTTCATTTCTTACATTTTGAAATGCATTTCCTCAAAATATAAACTCTTGTCTTTTTTATCCTCCAAAAGAAGTTTTAAAATGTTATCTCAGGGCTTCCCTGGTGGCACAGTGGTTGAGAGTCCACCTGCCGATGCAGGGGACATGGGTTCGTGTCCTGGTCCGGGAAGATCCCACATGCCGAGGATTGGCTGGGCCCGTGAGCCATGGCTGCTGAGCCTGCGCTTCCGGAGCCTGTGCTCTGCAATGGGAGAGGCCACAAGAGTGAGAGGTCCGCGTACAGAAAAAAAAAAAATATATATATATATATATATATATATATATATATATAAAATCTCAAATATAATTTTGCTCATCAATTATGGATACATAAACTTAAGTAATGTAATCACTTCATTAAGATGTTTCAAAGTTAAAAAAAATAATGTCTCACATTTAAAATTTTGTCCATGAAAATGAGAAAAACCAAGGTTCCTAATAGCTTATCAACTGTGTGTGTCATGCACAAAAATGTTTTGTTTTTGACATCAGATATCAGAATAAAACATTTTTTCATGTGTATAACATCATATTTCTGCTTCTGTATTCCCTACAATATGCTCACCACCAAAATTCATTTTCCATCTATCACCATACAGTTGATCTCCTTTACCCATTTCACCCTCCCCCATGCCTCTTCCCCTCTGGTAAATACTACTCTGTTCTCTGTATCTACATGTTTGTTGTTGTGGTTTGTTTTGATCATTTACTTTGGTTTGTTTATTAGATTTTTATATTCCACATATAAGTGAAATCATATGGCATTTATCTTTCTCCATCTGACATTTCATTTAGCATAAGACCCTCAAGTTTCATCCATGGTGTCCCAAATTGCAAAATTTCATCTTTTTCTAAATGGTATACTATTTTTTATATATATATATATATATATATACAGACACAGACACATACACACACAAATCTCTCACATATTCTTTATCCATTCATCTGCTGATGGGCACTTAGGTTGTTTCCATATCTTGGCTATTGTAAATAATGCTGTGATGAACATGGGGGTGCAGATACCTTTTTGGATTAGTATCTTTGTATTTTTTGGATAAATACTCAAAAGTGGAATAGGTGGATCACATGGTAGCTCTATTCTTATTTTTTTGAGGAATCTCCATGCTATCTTCCATAATGGTTGCACAAATGTACATTTCCAGCTACAGTGTTCCCTTTTTTCTACATCCTTGTCAACACTTGTTATTTCTCATAATTTTGATAAAAGCCGTTCTGCCAGGTGTGAAGTGGTATCTCACTGTGGGTTTTAATTTGCATTTCCCTAACAATTAATGATGTTGAACATCTCTTCATGTGTCTGTTGGCCATCTGCATGTCTTCTTTGGAAAAATGTCTATTCAGCTCCTCTGCCCACTTTTAAATTGGGTTGTTTGTGTTTTATGTTGTTGAGTTGTATCAGTTCTTTGCATGTTTTGGATATTAATCTCTTATTGGACATATCATTTGCAAATATGTCCTCCAATTTGGTAAGTGTGTTTTTGTTTCATTTATGGTTTCTTTTGCTGTGCAGAAGCTATTTAGTTTGATATAATCCCATTTGTTTATTTTTGCTTTTATTTCCCTTGCCTGAGGAAACATCTAGAAATTCAAATTAGTTATCTTATGCTGTTAAATAGCAAAGCCAAAAGCAAATTTAAAATTATAATATTTGTATAAATATCTGTATAGAATAATGCCTAAAGAAAAATTTTCAAGATTGAAAAAAATAATACATATGATGCTGTGGATCTCAAATATTTATAGCAACTCTAGGTCCTATATGATCCCAGTATCAAACACTCTAACATTTTTCTGCTTATAAGTCATTAGAATGTATAAAATTCCAAATATCTTAAGATTCAAACACTACCTCTTGCAACCAAGTTGAGAAAACAATTTTGGCAAACTATGAGTATGATATTTTACTTTGAATGGTTCCAGCAATAATATTATTGTAATACCCATTAACAAAATTATTCATCAGTGATTAGCAACAGAATAAACTATGTTTTTGGTAAGGCACGTATTTCTATTTTTATACCCAAAAACATGTATGTTATACTAAAACAGACATACATGCATATTTATAGCTTTTCTTAGGCATATATAACCTTAAAAAAAATCCTTGAGTTCAAACTGCTCTCTCTCTCAGCACCCTTATTTTTAAAAATCTACTAAATATACAAATATGATATTTTCTAAAGTTTTGTTTTATAATATGCTCTACTACTGCATTGTGAGTGCTGTATTCTTCATTCATTAAATTTTGAGAAGGTTTCAGAGTCAAAATGAAACAAAACAAAACACAAATTTCATTTCTTCACAAACTATTTTTTGTTTCATTCTCTATTTCTTATCCTTCTAGAACTCTTGTGATGCACATATTGGTATTCCTGATGGTGTCCCTCAGATCTCTGTAGGTATGGTTATTCTTCTTTATTCTCTTTCTTTGATTCCTAAGTGAATAATATCTTTGATTCCTAAGTGAATAATCTCAGTCTCCCTGAATCTTTCTTCTGCCAGGAGAATCTTTTGTTAAGCCCCTCTAGTAAATTTTTTGGTTTCAGTTACTTTCTCTTTACCACTAGAATTTCTATTTGGCTCATTCATATTTATAATTTTCAATCTTCTTATAGACATCCTCTATTTGATGAGACATTGTTCTCTCACTTTCCTTCAATTCTTTAGGACATATTTAAACATATTAGAGCTTATTTAAAGTTTTTTTTTCTAATATGTTTAGTATATAGGCTTAATTTGGATTGGGTTTCTATTAGCTGCTTATTTTGCTATGTATGGACATTGTTTTCCTGTTGTGTATGTATGTGTATCATAACTTTTCTTGAAACCTGGACATTTTAAATAACATAAAGTGGCAATTCTAGAATTCAGAAAATTCCCAGGTTTGTTGTTTCTGTTTGTTGTTTTTATCATAGAACTACTTACATTTTTTTCCCCAAATCTCAAGTGAAATAATTGTATGTATTATTTTTTATTAAATTACAACCTTTTTTGAAATTTGTCCTGAATACCTTGATTTATGACTTTCTCTCACACCTACCTTTTATAAATAGTTTTAATTACTTATATTCACAGAATAGACATATCCTTCCACCACATTGGATTTTCCTGGATTAGTAATATTTTAATTGGTCAATAAAAATATAGATTTCTAAGTAGTTAGATGAAAATATAGATCACCTAAAAAAGTATTTCTTCTTATTCTATGCTGCTCTAGCCATCGCCTCATTTCCCATAGGGGGACATAATGAAGACCAAGTATGGCCAACACTCATAGTGGAGAAAGTTACAGAAAAAAAAAAAAGTAATATTGATATCAGAAAGCTCTGACCTTATATAGTGGATATTGCCAATCCTGTCCTTCTTTGATAATAGAGAGACATGTTATTTTTATTAACCTGCAATTTTATAAAATATGCTCTAGGGAAATGACATTTCTACCTTTACCTTTCTGCAATGTAAATAAATCTGAGTCAGGGAGGAAGATGTATCTAACTTTATTACTCAGAAATGTAAGTATATATGTTCCAGGAAAACACATGGCTACATTTCCAAGGCTACCTGCTATGCACACATATTTGAAAATGCAGTCTGGAGAAAGTAAGGTATGATTGCTTTTGAAGATGTTCAGAAATCTGAGCGATTCATGGAGAACTGTCCTTCAAGAAGAGATAACTAAAGCCTTGGAACAAAGCAGTATATGTTACATGTCTGAATTACTTATGATCTGAATTTTGCATCTGTATTTTCAAAGGTCAAATGAGGTCTCCAGGTAAGTGGACTTGGAGACAGTCTCAGAAAGTGATGCTTGTTCTCAGTTTGTTGTATATAAATTAATATGGATGGATGCCAGTGAGCATGAATGAAAAGCTTGGCCCCCCACAGCCAGAAAGATTGATTAGATTCTTTCAAAACCCCAAGAAAATTGATTTTTCACTGAGGAAAACTGAAGAAGAGGGAAAATCCTGAATTATTTAGTACACCCAAATAAATGTGAAATACATGGAAGTGACTTTATTTACCTTGATTTTATTTTATTAATTTTTCTGCCCCCAGAAGAAGTGGAAACAGATTAAATGATAAATTCTTCTGTTAAAAAGAAATTTAATTTTTAACATTTTTTCTGTAATTTAGCTCTTGAAATTTATTCAAGCTGCACATATCTATGCATGCCCACACAATGGTACAAATTTTTAAAAGTATTTTTGTTTTATATTTATGTATTTTGATTAATTTCTTTAAGATAGAGACAGAATTACTTGACAAAGTAAACAAATATTTTCAACGAACTACTTATATATTTCAAAAATATTTCCCAATTTTTTAAAAATTTTTAGTTAAATACATTCAGAATGAGTTCAAGAAAGAAAATGAGAAAAGGAATTGAGAAGTGAGATTAGAAATTATGTTGAAAACCTTGTGATAATAAGTGAAGAGATATGGGTTGATAGCCAGAGTTAATGTGGGCTCAGAAGATATTTTCTTCCTGGAAGATATTACAAAATATTTGTATGATACTAGTTAAAATCCATAGGAAAGAAACAAAAATAAGATTCAAAGATAGAGGGGAAATTCCTGAACTGAGGTCCTTCAGTTAGCAAGAAGAGACAGATTCTAGTGCTTAAATATTGTAGTTGATCCTATATGTAATCAGTAAGGCTTCAAATATGATAGCAGGAATGACTGTTTTATATATATATATATATATATATATATATATATATATATATATATATAAGCATGAATAGATAGAGACATGATTGTAGAGATTTGTGGAGTTTCTAAGTTGATTTTGTTTTTTCTAGAAAAAAAAAGTAAGAATAAAGCCTGGAAATATGTGTTGGACATATGAGGAGAGAGAAGAAAGTATAAAATACTTGTCAAGGAAGAATGCTTGGACTAAGAACATATCGAATCAGTACAAGTCTGTGTTTTGTAAATGATTTCTGTGTGCACCCATGCTAACTCCCCTCTCCTTTCTGAGTAAATGGAAGATTACTCTTCCAGGCCACTTTGTAGTTAGGTGAATCCACATGATGCTCTATTCCAATGGCTATAAGTAGAAAATGCACGTGTAACTTCTGATCTGACATAAAATGGAAGCCACCTGTTGAAATGGTGACATCAGACTATGAACTAAGTCTTCATGCTGAGTTTTAGGTTGGAAGTGAGGTACCCTGGAGAAGTGACAATCTTGTAGCAGAATCGCATGGGTGGAAAACAAACTTATGTGTGAGAAATTTATCACAACTTTAAAAGTGTTTTCTCTAGTTAAATGCAGTAGCATGGGTCTAGGCACAAAGTGGACAGAATATTGAGTTTTTCTTGATATAGAGAAGGAAAAATGTTCAAGGAAGTTGAATTAGTATACAATGAAATATTCAAATGTTAGAGCAATGTATTTAAACTGGGTTAGGTGAAAAGCAAAGACATGAAAAGATAATATTTGGTGAAAACTTGCTGATCATAATTTGTATATTCTGGTAAGCTCATAGAATTGTTAATTTTGGAATAATAGAAAAAGTTATATGGGAAGATGGAAGTGATGTATAGAAAAAGAGGCACTTGCAAGGGCAAATTTTAAGTGTAGTTGTATGAGCAAGCCCATGGGATGTCCGTGGAAGCAAGGGGCTGATATGGAGTAGAGGACTTTGGCAGAAAAGAATTAACAAATTAAGAAGCCAGAACATTAAAATTACAAAGAATTTAAAAAAAAATAAGTGATTTGTGGTCAGTTGCAATGGGCGGTTTCAACTTGAAGATACAAGTCTTTTCTCAATTACTGCAAATTTTTGCATTTGTTTTATAATTTTTTCTCATCTTAAATAATTTTCTGTAAAATTCTTTTCTAATTTTCCTATTACTACTTTTGTATTAAGCTTCATATTGTATAACCACCATTGTATTATCATTTGTCTATTTCCTTTAAGTTCAGGAAAAATTTCTCAAACTATGTTCATAGTTAATAATATAATATTCTGCCTTTTCTAATATACTTGTTACTGTTTCCATTGTATAATATATCTGGCAATGGAATATTTTATATTCTAATCAATTATGTTATTTCAAAAGGTTAGACATGTAAGAACTACTTACAGAAGAAGCAAATGTGTCTTACAAGGAACCAATGTCAAATATCTACAAGATTTCTATATAGCACAAAGATGTACTTTATGCTTTTTAATGCCTACAGATCCCCATGTTAATATTCAAAATTTTTATATAGCTCCCTTTCTTCTCATTTTTTAGAGCTTTAGAAAAGTATTCAACCTAACATCCCCTACTTCATTTTCACTTACTATAGGAGATAAGATTAAACACTTTGAGATGTATATATAAATATATATATGTATACACACACATATATGTCTATTTATATACATATATATAATGACTACTCATTGTAGACTACAAAAACAATTATATCTAAATATAATTTTAAATTTGTTTTAAAGTAATATATAAATATAATATAATAAAATATATTAGTATTAGAATTCAAGTCATTAAGAAAACTACTGAATTCTGTGTTAATTGGCAAAGTTATGTAGATGTATGCTAGATATAAAATATAAGACAAAGATGAATGAAAACAGTAATAGTTGGGAATAGCATAATAAACCAAGAAAAGTTAGCTGATTCTGGAAATGGTAATATTTTAATTAATAGAAAAATAAAGAAAGAAAAATTGAATTATTTATTATCAAAAAATGAACTTGGACTTGATGGAAAAATAGGACCAATATTAACTAAAATAGTTTATGTGGTTTGTAAGTTTATATTGTATTTATGTTTAAAAACATAACTTACATAAATATTAACATAAACTTAACATGTTAAACTGAGGTAAGCATAGGAATAATATTCTATGCAATCCAGGAATCAACACCACACACACTTAAAACATTTAAAAGATTTAAAAAATGTATTAAAAGGGTTATTATTTTCAATATGAATGTAACATTAAGAGATAGAGTGATATCTGCTAAGAATACATTTATTTAAGAAATATAAGTGGAAATCTATTTGAAATAGTGTTTCTTACGTCAGGAAGACTGGAGAGACCTTAACTTGGAATAAAATGATTTATACAGGGCTTCCCTGGTGGCGCAGTGGTTGAGAGTCCGCCTGCCGATGCAGGGGACACAGGTTCGTGCCCCGGTCTGGGAAGATCCCATATGCTGCGGAGCAGCTAGGCCCGTGAGCCGTGGCCGCTGAGCCTGCGCCTCCGGAGCCTGTGCTCCACAACGGGAGAGGCCACAACAGTGAGAGGCCCACATACAGAAAAAAAAAAAAAAGAGATTTATACATTGTTAAATTATTGTGAAAAGTGCTTGTTACAAGTTCAATACAAATATGAATACATGAATATATGGATGCATAATTTTTCTTATCTTTCAATAAGACATGAAGACCCAGTGTTTAGAAAGTGTCCACTTCCTTCCTTAAGATCACAACTATAAAAGAAAATATTTTTCATTTGAAATTTAGAAACAGGATAAGAGAATTAGCTTTTTAAAATTAAAGCTATTACTCTTGTCGGGGACAATATTATTTATATATCCATGCATTTAAATGGAACAAAAGTAGGCTTGTCTGATGAGATGTATGCCAAGATGAGCAAAATTAGTATTTTATATTATAAAAAGAGAAAGGTACATTTGTCTTTTATTTCATTTCCATCACTGAATTGTGTATTATATTATAACTAAATTTATTCTTTGTTACAGAGTTTATTCTTTCTTTACCATTTTCCTCCTCAAAATGTTGTCTATTACTTTTATGATAAGCATACACATAGTATTCAGAAAGACATTTACATTAATTCTTGTAATACTTTCTCAAAAATATTTAACCACATTTTAAATTTCAGAAATTCTGCTAGATTCTGAAGATAGAAGATAAACCCAATTACCTGGAAGATGGAGGAATATAGAAATATAGGTATTGAATTATGTAAATATAGCCATAGTCCAAAATAAGAATCATTTAAATTTAAAGGTTAAATTTCTTTCACCTAGTATAATGAATCCTCAAAATTTAATTTTCAGTTTGTTATCACGAAATAAGTCAAGGAATGTTTGCACAATGGATTGTGTGGACTGAAATTAACAATTATGTATCATTTTACAATTTCAAAGCAAATAGAGGTGATATTTATACTGAAGTTTCTCTTTCCTTTTTGGCTTTGGGACTTGCCTCTATCCTCTTTCTTTTACATATTTTTTGTTGTTGTTTTAATTTTAGTGAGATGTAATGTTTCCAAAATTTATATAAATTTTATCATACTATAACTTGACATTTTCATTCTATACTATGCTTTAAAAAACAGCCCCCTTTATACATGTACCTTTAGTTTATTCATTGTAATTTTTGTAGGGTGTTCCATTGTATAAATAAAGCACTTGTTAATTTATCCTAGAGCAGAACAGTTTTGATTTGTTTTGTTTAGCTACTGGAAAAAGTGTTGCAATGAACATCTTTGGATATATTTTCTTGAATATGGATATGTGTTCAAGAATTTCTCTAGGTAGGCACTGAGGATTAGAATTCCTTTGTGGTCAGGGCATATATTTCTATCTGTCTAACATAGTCTTCTGCTGGACCTCATTTCTAACTTTAAGGTTAAGTTCATACTGTGTCAATTTGTTGGAGATAATAGTATTCCTTTGATTTGGTGGATGGGGTTGGCAAAATTAAAAGTGTATTCCTCTTTCTTGAAATGTTTGTAATAATTTAGGAAATCTAGATATCACGACTAACCTTATCCAGAAAGGATGCATTTGCCAGCTTTCCTTCTTTCTGACAATATCACATATGTGTGCTGGATATTTAATGCTGTTTTACCACTCTTTGCAACTCTGATCCTTCCCAATCCATGGGAATTTTGAGAATCCATGTTAAATACGCATATGTGTTTTGTTATAGGGCACGACCATTATATCTCTAGATGACCTGTCCTTGGTTGTAATTTAGAGTGTGTAATTATTCAACTATGCAATTAGTACAATACAGGATTTCACAAATTATTTTTGATGTGTCTCTGTTAGAAACAGGCACAGATCTTACTCAACAGAGTAAATGGATCTGTCTTTGTTTTCATTTATCCACAATTGTTGCTTCAATTCCATCTGGAAACAGTCAATGTTTCTTTTCTTTCTCAAGGCTTTTACAGTAATCTGGGTTTTATGTTTTGTTTTTATGTTACCCACAAGCATACTGGAAACGTTTTACTACCTCACTATGATACAAATAATAAAGTCAATGAGATTGTGACAGATCAGTTTATTAACAAGAAATGCAGGAGGCTTCCGGGGAGATGGTGGACGAGTAAGACGCAGAGATCACCTTCCTCCCCACAGATACATCAGAAACACATCTACACGTGGAACAACTCCTACAGAACACCTACTGAATGATGGCAGAAGACCTCAGACCCCCCAAAAGGCAAGAAACTCCCCATGTATCTGGGTAGGGTGAAAGAAAAAAGAATAAACAGAGACAAAAGGATAGGGATGGAACCTGCACCAGTGGGAGGGAGCTGTGAAGGAGGAAAGTTTTCCACACACTAGGAAGCCCCTTCGTGGATGGAGACTGCGGGTGGCGGAGGGGGAAAGCTTCAGACTGTGGAGGAGAGGGCAGCAACAGGGGTGCAGAGGGCAAAGCGGAGAGATTCCCGCACAGAGGATCAGTGCCGACCAGCACTCACCAGCCCGAGAGACTTGTCTGCTCACCCGCTGGGGCGGGCGGGGTGGGAGCTGAGGCTCCAGCTTCAGAGCTTAGATCCCAGGGAGAGGACTGGGGTTGGTGGCGTGAACACAGCCTGCAGAGGGTTAATGAACCATGGCTAGCTGGGAGGCAGTCTGGGGAAAAGTCTGGAGCTGCCAAAGAGGCAAGAGACTTTTTCTTCCCTCTTTGTTTCCTGGTGTGCGAGGAGAGGGGATTAAGAACTCTGCTTAAAGGAGCTCCAGAGACGGGCGTGAGCCGCGGCTAAAAGCGCGGACCACAGAGACGGGCATAAGATGCTGAGGCTATTGCTGCTGCCACCAAAAAGCCTGTGTGTGAGCACAGGTCACTATCCACACCCACCTTCCGGAGAGCCTGTGCAGCCAGCCACTTCCAGGGTCCCGGGATCCAGGGACAACTTCCCTGGGAAAACGCACGGCGTGCCTCAGTCTGGTGCACTGTCTTGCCAGCCTCTGCTGCTGCAGGCTCCCCCCACCCTCTGTGCCCCTCCCTTCCCCCTGACCTGAGTGAGCCAGAGTCCACGAAGCAGCTGCTCCTTTAACCCCATCCTGTCTGACCAAAGAAGAGACGCCCTCCAGCGACCTACACGCAGAGGCAGAGCTAAATCCAAAGCTGAGCCCCGGGAGCTGTGAGAACAAAGAAGAGAAAGGGAAATCTCCCCAGCATTCTCAGAAGCAGTGGATTAAAGCTCCACAATCAACTTGAGGTACCCTGCATCTGTGGAATACATGAATAGACAACAAATCATCCCAAATTGAGGAGGTGGACTTTGAGAATAAGATTTATGAGTTTTTCCCCTTAATTTTGTGAGTGTGTATGTGTATGCTTCTGTGTGAGATTTTTGTCTGTATAGCTTTGCTTCCACCATTTGTCCTAGGGTTCTATCAGTCCATATGTTTTTTTTAAGTTTTTTCTTAATAATTATTTTTTATTTTAATAACTTTATTTTATCTTACTTTATTTTATTTTACTTTATCTTCTTACTTCCTTACTTTTTTCCTTCCTTCCCTCCTTCCTTCCTTCCTTCCTCCCTCCCACTCTCCTTTCTTTCTTTCTTTCTTTCTTTCTTTCTTTCTTTCTTTCTTTCTTTCTTTCTTTTTTTCTTCTTCTACCACTTATTTCTTTCTATTTTTCTCCCTTTTATTCTGAGCCATGTGGATGACAGGCTCTTGGTGCTCCAGACAGGAGTCACTGCTGTTCCTCTGAGGTGGGAGAGCCACCTTCAGGACACTGGTCCACAAGAGACCTCCAAGCTCCACATAATATCAAATGGCGAAAATCTCCCAGAGATCTCCATCTCAACACCAGCACACAGCTTCACTCAATTATCAGCAAGCTACAGTGCTGGACATCCTATGGAAAACAACTAGCAAAACAGGACCACAACCCCACCCATTAGCAGAGAGACTGCCTAAAATCATAATAAGTCCACAGACACCCCAAAACACACCAACAGACGTGGAATTGCTGACCAGAAAGACAAGATCCAGCCTCATCCACAACAACACAGGCACTAGTCCCCTCCACCAGGAAGCCTACACAACCCACTGAACCAACCTGAGCCACAGGGGACAGACACCAAAAACAACGGGAACTATGAACCAGCAGCCTGCAAAAAGGAGACCCCAAACACAGTAAGATAAACAAAATGAGAAGACAGAAAAACACACAGCAGTTGAAGGAGCAAGATAAAAACCCACCAGACCTAACAAATGAAGAGGAAATAGTCAGTCTACCTGAAAAAGAATTCAGAATAATGATAATAAAGATGATCCCAAATCTTGGAAATAGAATAGACAAAATTCAAGAAACATTTAACAAGGACCTAGAAGAACTAAAGATGAAACAAGCAATGACGAACAACACAATAAATGAAATTAAAAATACTCCAGATGGGATCAATAACAGAATAACTGAGGCAGAAGAACGGATAAGTGACCTGGAAGGTAAAATAGTGGAAATAACTACTGCAGAGCAGAATAAAGAAAAAAGAATGAAAAGAACTGAGGACAGTCTCAGAGACCTCTGGGACAACATTAAATGCACCAACATTTGAATTATAGGGTTCCAGAATAAGAAGAGAAAAAGAAAGGGACTGAGAAACTATTTGAGGAGACTATAGTTGAAAACTTCCCTAATATGGGAAAGGAAATAGTTAATCAAGTCCAGGAAGCACAGAGAGTCCCATCCAGGATAAATCCAAGGAGAAATATGCCAAGACACATATTAATCAAACTGTCAAAAATAAATACAAAGAAAACATATTAAAAGCAGCAAGGGAAAAACAACAAATAACACACAAGGGAATCCACATATGGTTAACCACTGACCTTTTAGCAGAAACTCTGCAAGCCAGAAGGGACTGGCAAGACATATTTAAAGTGATGAAGGAGAAAAACCTGCAACCAATATTACTCTACACAGCAAGGACCTCATTCAGATTTGATGGAGAAATTAAAACTTTTACAGACAAACAAAAGCTGAGAGAGTTCAGCACCACCAATCGAGCTTTACAACAAATACTAAGGGAACTTCTCTAGGAAAGAAACACAAGAGAAGGGAAAGATCTACCATACCGAACCCAAAACAATTAAGAAAATGGGAATAGGAACATACATATCGATAATTACCTTAAATGTAAATAGACTAAATGCTCCCATGAAAAGACACAGATTGGCTGAATGGAAACAAAAACAAGATGAATGTATATATGCTGTCTACAAGAGACCCACTTCACACCTAGGGACACATACAGACTGAAAGTAAGGGGATGGAAAAAGATATTCCATGCAAATGGAAGCCAAAAGAAAGCTGGAGTAGCAATTCTCATATATGACAAAATAGACTTTAAAATAAAGACTATTAGAAGAGACAATGCAGGACATTACATAATGATCAAGGGATCAATCTAAGAAGAAGATATAACAATTGTAAATATTTATGTACACAACATAGGAGCACCTCAATACATAAGGCAAATACTAACAGCCATAAAAGGTGAAATCGACAGTAACACATTCATAGTATGGAACTTTAACACCCCACTTTCTCCAATGGACAGATCATCCAAAATGAAAATAAATAAGGAAACACAAGCTTTAAATGATACATTAAACAAGATGGACTTAATTGATATTTATAGGACATCCCAACCTAAAACAACAGAATACACATTTTTCTCAAGTGCTCATGGAACATTCTCCAGGATAGATCATATCTTGGGTCACAAATCAAGACTTCGTAAATTTAAGAAAATTGAAGTCATATCAAGTATCTTTTCTGATGACAACACTATTAGACTAGATATCAATTACAGGAAAAGATCTGTAAAAAATACAAACACGTGGAGGCTAAACAATACACTACTTAATAACAAAGTGATAACTGAAGAAATCAAAGAGGAAATCAAAAATACCTAGAAAAAATGACAATGGAAACACGATGACCGAAAACCTATGGGATGCAGCAAAAGCAGTTCTAAGAGGGAAGTTTATAGCAATAAAATCCTCCCTTAAAAAACAGGAAACATCTCAAATAAACAACATAATTTTGCATGTAAAGCAATTAGAGAAAGAAGAACAAAAACCCCAAAGTTAGCAGAAGGAAAGAAATCGTAAAAATCAGATCAGAAACAAATGAAAAAGAAATGAAGGAAACAATAGCAAAGGTCAATAAAACTAAAAGCTGGTTCTTTGAGAAGATAAACAAAATAGATAAACCGTTAGCCAGACTCATCAAGAAAAAAAGGGAGAAGACTCAAATCAATAGAATTAGAAACGAAAAAGGAGAAGTAACAACTGACACTGCAGAAATACAAAAGATCATAAGAGATTACTACAAGCAACTCTATGCCAATAAAATGGAAAACCTGGAAGAAATGGACAAATTCTTAGAAATGCACAACCTGTGAAGACTGAATCAGGAAGAAATAGAAAATATGAACAGACCAATCACAAGCACTGAAATTGAAACTGTGATTAAAAATCTTCCAACAAACAAAAGCCCAGGACCAGATGGCTTCACGGGCGAATTCTATCAAACATTTAGATAAGAGCTAACACCTATCCTTCTCAAACTCTTCCAAAATATAGTAGGGGGAAGAACACTCCCAAACTCATTCTATGTGACCACCATCACCTTGATACCAAAACCAGACAAGGATGTCACAAAGAAAGAAAACTACAGGCCAATATCACTGATGAACATAGATGCAATAATGCTCAACAAAATACTAGCAAACAGAATGCAACAGCCCATTAAAATGATCATACACATGATCAAGTGGGGTTTATTCCAGGAATGCAGAGATTCTTCAATATACGCAAATCAATCAACGTGATACACCATATTAACAAACTGAAGGAGAAAAACCATATGCTCATCTCAATAGATGCAGAGAAAGCTTTTGAAAAAATTTAACACCCACTTATGATAAAAACCCTCCAGAAACTAGGCATAGAGGGAACCTTCCTCAACATAATAAAGGCCATATATGACAAGCCCATAGCCACATCGTCCTCAATGGTGAAAAACTGAAAGCATTTCCACTAAGATCAGGAACAAGACAAGGTTGCCCACTCTCACCACTCTTATTCAACATAGTTTTGGAAGTTTTAGCCACAATAATCAGAGAAGAAAAGGAAATAAAAGGAATCCAAATAGGAAAAGAAGAAGTAAAGCTGTCACTGTTTGCAGATGACATGATACTATACATAGAGAATCCTAAAGATGCTATCAGAAAACTAATAGAGCTAATTAATGAATTTGGTAAAGTAGCAGGATACAAAATTAATGCACAGAAATCTCCTGCATTCCTATACACTAATGTTGAAAAATCTGAAAGTGAAATCAAGAAAACACTCCCATTTACCATTGCAACAAAAAGAATAAAATATCTAGGAATAAACCTACCTAAGGGACAAAAGACCTGTATGCAGAAAATTATAAGACACTGATGAAAGAAATTAAAGATGATAAAAATAGATGGAGAGATACACCATGTCCTTGGATTAGAAGAATAAACATTGTGAAAATGTGTCTACTACCCAAAGCAATCTACAGATTCAATGCAATTCCTACCAAAATACTGCTGGCAATGTTCGCAGAACTAGAACAAAAAATTTCACAATTTGTATGGAAACACAAAAGACCTCGAGTACCCAAAGCAATCTTGAGAACGAAATACGGACCTGGAGATATTAGGCTCCCTGACTTCAGGCTATAGTACGAAGCTACAGTAATCAATACAGTATGGTACTGGCACAAAAACAGAAAGATAGATCAATGGAACAGGATAGAAAGCTCAGAGATGAACCCATGTACATATGGTCACCTTATCTTTGATAAAGGTGGCAGGAATGTACAGTGGAGAAAGGACAGCCCCTTCAATATGTGGTGCTGGGCAAACTGGACAAGTACATGTAAAAGTATGAGATTAGATCACTCCCTAACACCATACACAAAAATAAGCTCAAAATGGATTAACGATCTAAGTGTATGACCAGAAACTATCAAACTCTTAGAGGAAAACATAGGCAGAACACTCTATGACATAAGTCACAGCAAGATCTTTTTTGACCCACTTCCTAGAGAAATGGAAATAAAAACAAAAATAAACACATGGGACCTAATGAAATGTAAAACCTTTTGAACAGCTAAGGAAACCATAAACAAGACCAAAAGACAACCCTCAGAATGGAAGAGAATATTTTCAAATGAAGCAACTGACAAAGGATTAATCTCCAAAATTTATAAGCAGCTCATGCAGCTCAATAACAAAAAAACAAGCAACCCAATCATAAAATGGACAGAAGACCTAAATAGACATTTCTCCAGAGAAGATATATAAGGTTGCCAACAAACCCATGAAAGAATGCTCAACATCATTTATCATTAGAGAACTGCAAATAAAAACTACAATGAGATATCACCTCATACCAGTCAGAATGGCCATCATCAAAAAATCTAGAAACAATAAATGCTGGAGAGGGTGTGGAGAAAAGCGTACACTTTGCACTTCTGGTGAGAATGTGAATTGGTACAGCCACTATGGAGAACAGTATGGAGGTTCCTTAAAAAACTAAAAATAGAACTACCATATGACCCAGCAATCCCACTACTGGGCATATACCCTGAGAAAACCATAATTCAAAAAGAGTTATGTACCAAAATGTTCATTACAGCTCTCTTTACAATAGCCTGGAGATGGGAACAACCTAAGTGTCCATCATCGGATGAATGCATAAAGAAGATGTGACACATATATACAGTGGAATATTACTCAGCCATAAAAAGAAATGACATTGAGCTATTTGTAATGAGGTGGATGGACCTAGAATCTGTCAAACAGAGTGAAGTAAGTCAGAAAGAGTAAGAAAAATACCATATGCTAACACATATATATGGAATTTAAGAAAAAAAAATGTCATGAAGAACCTAGGGTTAAGACAGGAATAAAGACACAGACCTACTAGAGAATGGGCTTGAGGATACGTGGAGTGGACAGGGTAAGCTGTGACAAAGCGAGAGAGAGGCATGGACATATATACACTACCAAACTTAAGGTAGATAGATAGTGGGAAGCAGCTGCATCGCACAGGGAGCTCAGCTCTGTGCTTTGTGACCGCCTGGAGAGGTGGGATAGGGAGGGTGGGAGGGAGGGAGATGCAAGAGATATGGGAACATATGTATATGTATAACTGATTCACTTTGTTATGAAGCAGAATCTAACACACCATTGTAAAGCAATTACACTCCAATAAAGATGTAAAAAAAAATTAAAAAAAGAAAAATAAAAAAAGAAATGCAGATGTTTTGTGGCTCCTGGCTCATCTCAATAGTCTCACAACCTTCTTGAGATTTTTTTCCCAGATTAGGAGAATAGTTATCTCTGGTCTTAGATTCCCACAATTTACAGGATCTATCAAAGTTCCTGCTAATGAAGAGTATGTAGCCACTTCTATAACATGTAAAATATTTTTTTAGTTAAAGTATAATACAGATTAGGGAAATCATTTTGTTAATGATCATGAATTGTATCTTTAATTTTGCTTTTAACAGGTTTTGACTTTTGGAAATAAAAGCAGTAAGATCTGGACCCTTCTCTCCTTCTGTCTGCACTCTGATCATTCATCTGTTCTTTGAGGCAACAAGCATAAACTACTTTAGTTATATTAAAGGGCTAAAGCATTATGTGAGGATTCAAAAATATAACAAATCAACAAGAAATGATATATTCTGATATATAACATAAAAATATTAATTCTCAGATTGCTATGTCTGGCCTTGAATTGGCGAGATCGTCTGGAATTATCCTTGTTTGTAAATAATTAGAAAACAAGAAAAAAAACCTAGAAAATATCTATTTTCAGTTATTGGACAAAATGTGGAGGAATGTGATTCCTGAGAAAAGTGAAACAAATTAGGAGACACTTACCATAGCCTCATCTTTCTGCCCTGAGGGAATTCCTCAACTGTGTCATAGTATGAACAGCAGAAAATAGTTTGGTGATCTTGCTAAGTTCAGAATTCATTTATATAACATACAAAGAGCTTGGAGTATTCAAATTAATTTTGAGAAACGACAAAGTTTGAAGAATGACACTAGTGATTTCAAGACAATACAGTGAAAAAGATGTTTTGGTCTTTCTGATAAGAGTAGTCATATAGATCAATGAAACTTAATAGAAAGGTCCATTCATATATTATCCATTGGTTTTTGACAAAGATTAAAAAGATAAAAAGTTTATATAATGAGAAAAGATAGCATTTTCAACAAATGGTAAAAGGACATATAGATGTCCATGGGGAAAAATGAGAAAAGACAATTTTATCTCACAAAACAAAAAGTATCTAAGTGGATCATAGACCTAAAATTGAGATTTTTTTTTAACATCTTTATTCGAGTAAAATTGCTTTACAATGGTGTGTTAGTTTCTGCTTTATAACAAATTGAATCAGCTATATATATACATATATCCCCATATTTCTTCCCTCTTGAGTCTCCCTCCCATCCTCCCTATCCCACTCCTCTAGGTAGTCACAAAGCACCAAGATGATCTCCCTGTGCTATGCAGCTTCTTCCCACTAGCTGTCTATTTTACATTTGGTAGTGTATATATGTCTATGCCACTCTCTCACTTCATCCAGGCTTACTCTTACCCCTCCCTGAGTGCTCAAGTCCATTCTCTACATCTGTGTCTTTATTCCTACCCTGCCCCTAGGTTCATCCAAACAATTTTTTTTTTTTTGGATTCCATATATATGTGTTAGCATATGGTATTTATTTTTCTCCTTCTGACTTACTTCACTCTGTATGACAGACTCTAGGTCCATCCACCTCACTACAAATAACTCAATTTTGTTTCTTTTTATGACTGATTAATATTCCATTGTATATATGTGCCACATCTTTATTCATCTGTCAATGGACACTTACATTGCTTCCATGTCCTGGCTATTGTAAATACAGCTGCAATGAACATTGTGGTACATGACTCTTTGAATTATGATTTTCTCAGGGTATATGCCCAGTAGTGGGGAGATATTTCTTATAGAAAGCATACAAAAGAAATAATGATTTGAGGTTAGAAAATATTTTTAATAGTACACAAGTAAATCATAAGTGCAAACATATTGAAAATTGACTTGAAAAAAAGTAAATTTCTCTTCTTCTAAAGTATATGTCAAGCACAATGAAAAGGCAAAGAAGACCCTAGGTGGAAATTGCTGCAAATCACTTCAGTAAAAACCTTGTATACACAAACATGTACAGGACTCTTACGACTCATTAGTAAAAATCTGAATTATTGAATAATGAATAACAAATCATTATTTATCAGGGAGATGTAAATTAAAACCATGATTAAATGTTATTACATAAAAACAACGAATGAGTAAAATTTAAAAATTTGATAATATCAAAGTGTTAGTGATAATACAGAATAACTGGAACTCGTATTGTTGGTAGCAAATGCAAAATGATGCACCCATTTTGGAAAACAATTTGTCAGTTTCCCAAGAATGTAAAACATCCACTTAACAAGATTATTATGACCATTGCTCTTTTTTCCTTGTTTTAGTTCTTCTTTTGAAGTCTACTTTTTCTAAATTAAAAAAAAAAATTCTTTATATTGGAGTATAGTTGTTTTAAAATGTTGTGTTAGTTTCAGGTGTACCACAAAGTGATTCAGTTATACATAGACATATGTCCATTCTTCTTCAGATTTCTTTCCCATGTAGGTTATTACAGACTACTGAATAGAGTTCCCTGTGCTATACAGTAGGTCTTGTTGATTATCTATTTTATATATAGTAGTGTGTATATGTTAATACACAACTCCTAATTTATTCCTTCCCCAAATTCCACTTTGGTAACTGTAAGCTTGTTTCTAAGTCTGTGAATCTGTTTCTGATTTTTAAATAAGTTCATTTGTATCATATTTTTAGATTCCACATATAAATGATATCATATGGTATTTGTCATTCTCTGTCTGACTTACTTCAATTAGTATGATAATCTCGATTTCCATCCATGTTGCTACAAATGGCATTATTTCATTCTCTTTTACAGCTGAGTAATGTTCCATTGTATATATGTACCAAGTCCTCTTTATCCATTCATCTGTCTCTGGACATTTAGGTTGCTTTCATGCCTTTGCTATTGTAAAGTGTTGCAGTGAACACTGGGGTGAATGTATCTTTTCAAATTATGATTCTCTCCAGATATAAGATCAGGAGTGGGATTGCTGGATCATATAGTAGTTCTATTTTTAGTTTTATCCTTGTGTACTTGAGATTTAAATGTTCTATCTGGTCTTCTCCAGGAACTCTTATCTAGGTCATCTCTTTAACAAGTAAATTTCAGAAAAATAACTCTTATCAAAAGAAAGAACAAAAGAGGGATAGGCTATTTGGAACTTGACTTGTCAAGGACAGACACAAATCTTTAGTATCTTCTTCATAAGTATTAATATAAAGGGTATAGTTATCCAAACCAATGACCTTTATTTGTTCCATCAGCCAGAAACACAATTTGAATTCAATCTCTTTTGTAATTGGTGGATTTTTTATTATTGTACCTCATTCATGGCTGAAATTTTAGAATGGGACTATGAGGTCTCTGTTTGTGTCTGTTTTATGTGCTTGTATGTGCCTGTTTCTATGTTCATATGTGTTATAGATGTGTCACATTTTCTACCTGTAGATGGTATGGGAATATAACAGAAACTAACCCCAATGAAATTCAGCTTTACATGATCTGAGAAAATATTCAGTATTAAAGCCAGCTTAAGTTTTTTGGTTTAATTAATTAAAGACAAACGTCTTTAGAGTTATCAACTGAAGTATGATACTTTTATTTATACTTAGTTTACTGAAAGTGAAATAAGATCATGATATCTCTGTTACAAAATTTGTCAGGAAGAAAAATAGCTTGGAATGATGGTTGACTTTGTCTCATGAAGTTTCCATGGGTAATCTAAATATAATTGTTGGGAACAAGTAAATTAAATAAATATAAATGGGATAAGAGCTTTTAGGTGAACTCTTTAAGAATAATTGTGTTTTATGGTATGTCTGCTTAAAAATGTTTTCTTTAAATCTTTTAGTAATTTAAAACTTTAGAGTTTTACTACATTAAATTAAATGATGAGAGTTCATTGAATGTCTAGGTTATTTTCATATAAGATGAAACACTGAAACATTAATTGCTAAACAGGTCTAAGTTTACCTACTTTAGTCTTCCTATTACAGAAAAACTAAAACTGTCTGGGTTATTAGAAAAATGTCTTGTATCCCATTGAAAAAATATGCTACAAGGAAAGGTTTGTTTTTAGAAATTATGATAGGTATTCATAAGTTTGCCAATCAAAATAGCACTAGTATAATAGATTATAATTGCTTACTTCTTAGTTTTCACTAGAAATTTTTTCCAAGGGTTAAAAATTCTAATTAATGTATGTAATTAAAGCTACTAAAATTCATGAGGAAACATTTTCATATACAAGGAAGAAAAAATGTACAAAGAATGGAAATGCATGTTGATAAGAGAAAATTATTTTTGTCTAAAGCAAGGTAAAGGGTTAAAAGAGGGGAGAATGCAAAGGCCAATCAAAAAGGAAGTTATAGATGTTTGTGGAAAAGGAACCTTGAAAAGAGTTATGCTTGGGTAAGTTGGCTGAGATTGGAATAAATTAATTGAGCAAATTTTAATATCAAATGTCAGCTTGTAGAATGCTAGAATCGGTTTTCTTTATTGAGAGAACAACATTTTCCTAAATTGTTGATCTGATTTTCATAACAGATTGTAAAGTACCTTTAAATTTAAGTAATCTCTTTTAATGTTCTGTATTTGCCATTGAGATACGTACTTTCACTTTGGTTAAGTGAATAAGTATTGTTTCACAGTGATGTATGATACTATTCGACCAAGTAGTTAAAACCTTTGATATATTTGACAAACTTTCCCAAATCAAATCCTAAATGAAATCTTTTTGACCTCTAGTTAACTCTGCGATATTTTAGAGGGCCCCTGAAACATTCCAAAGAGAGATATTAAACTAATTAGGTTTATCTGGTATGTTAAATTATATGGGAAGCATGTCAAATGAGTGATGATAAGCCTTCTTAGATTATACTGTATGGGTGTTATCAATATAAATATTTTAGAAATTATATAAAATTCCTAAAATTTGGATATGTCTGAATATAATATCAGTCATAATTCTAGTTATTTTCTTAAAATATTGTATGTCACAAAAAATAACAAAATGTCTTTGTAAATTGCACTGTAATCAGATCTTTAATTATGCCTTTTTATGTCTTTTGTCATTTATAAAGAGTTAATTGTTTTACTCTGGTTTTACAGAAATGTTTCATCTTCAAGGAGATTCATATAAACCTGCATTGACATATACAGGTTTCTGATAACTTTCAGATCATACCACTTAATAGGGTAAGAAATTATAGAACTCTACTGGAAAATTGTTGGCTTCTTAAAATGGCTAACAAAGGATCAAGTTCAATAGAAATTAATTGCATGGGTCTAAATAAACTGATGAGTAGGATTTTCATTTTCATAACTTTTTGTCTAAATTATTACTGTCTTTTTCAGTCTTTGTTTTCCAATATAAGGAAAACTTTCCTCTTAAGTTAACTATGATTGACAGCAATTTGCTAAATTATACCTTTGTAAGCAGAATTGAAACATTTATTTCTTTTCTCCCTACCTGATCCCTCTAGAATTTGAACTCTTAGTGAGTAGTCTTATTTTCATGGCAATAGTATTATTTACATAAGTTCACTAAGAATCTTTTCTCATTGTAACAGGACACAATTGGAAATATGGGTTATATTACCAAGGCTTTGGCTGAAGAGTCATATTTGAGAATTTGCATAGACTCAGAAATGATCAAACAGCTTTAAGGAACTAAGATTGACTTTATGGAGCCATAAAGCCCCTGGGAAAAACAGCCTGGTACCTTGCTTACTGAAACCCCAACAGCTTTGTAATGTGATTAAATAAACTATCTGGAAGGTAGAAGAACCTCAGGATATTTGGGGACCTCAAGAAGAGAGGAATTCACCCAAATCTATAGGTATTATAGATGGATCTGATTGGAAGTCCTTAGCATGGTTTCCTGGCCTCCAAAGGCATTTATGAGTTTGATCTGTAAATTCCTTAAGAAAAGTTCCAGCAAAGAAGATTAAAAAGAGACTATATGATCAATTGCTATAATTAATAAACTTATGTAAATAATCAGGCCAAGTTTACTGAATCTCGACTTATTTTGAAAACAAATTAGTCTTCATTTGGCTATCTTTAGTAGAATTGAGGGTGATTTTAGAGAGGAAAAAAGTTGTGTTTCTGCAGAAACTATAACACACAGTTATGGATTTTTGACCATTATTCTGTGAATTGTTTGTGAGGTTTTGTTTTCCCATAAACTAGACTGAGTCTTGAATTCTAATTTCCTCAAAATTTGGCTCTAGCTCTTCAAAGTATTTTTTCTTTTGACTTGGAATCATTGAGAACCAAAGCTTCCCTTTTCCTGAAGACCTGCAAACTTAAGCTGAACAACTTGATATAAACTGAGAGATCACCTCAATAACCCATATGTAGACAATCTTCATTGCTGTTGCTGTGTAAGCCACTCAGAAAGTTTACCTTAACACTCAATGACATCATCAGAGACATTTCAAACTGCAAAAGATGCTTCAATACTGGCATCTAGAAATCTTCTCTATTGACAGCTCTCAGGACTCAGACACTGGGTTTATAATTTGCTCCAATCATTAACCTTTGTTTTTCTTTTTGTGTCCATGGAAATGCTTCTTATTAAATATCTAATTGCTTGGAAAAAAGTGTTGAACTTTCTTCTGGTACACAGATAAATTACTTTGAGTCTGGTTATTTCTTTCAAAGCATATTTTAACTGTATGAGGAAATGCTCAGAGCAGACTTTAGTCTTAGGCTAATTTACCCCCTCTACTAAGGTGATAATCTGAGTATTCTTCATTAAGTCTCATAATTATGAATTCCTTTTACTCTGGTTATGGATACTCTAACTCTTTCCATCAAATGTTAGTTTCAGAAATTTTTTACATACTGCTTTCTGGTGGTTCTTTCTCTGACATGCACAGTGAGTATAATCAGCTAAAAACTTGAGAGGACCCATCTGCAGATATTTGTCCCTCTCTGTGTGTCTCTCCTCTAAAAGATACTTTAACCTGCAAATTCTAGCTACCTTTCTAATATTTCACTCTTTGTCTTTGAATTTGTGCAGTTTTCTAATTGTTAAAGTAGAGGGAAAATTCCAGTCCCAGTTACTCAATCAAGATAAAAAGTAGAATTTGGTTTTTAATATTTAAGTGAACAAATAAATGACCCATCTCTAGGCTGTTTTGTCAGGAGTTGTAATTCTGATGTGTTAGTGAAAACAGGATATAACAGACACTCAACAATTAGGTGTTGAATGCTGCCCAATCATTCTCATCATAGCTATAGCTGAGTAATGGAAAATCCTTATCTTTTTATTTTTTTACATTTTTCCAAAACATAGGTCAATAGTGTAATGCCTAATTATTAATTCAATAGATGCCAGAAAGATGTCTAATAAAATTTACCAACATTTCTAATCAAACCTTTTAGATAAACAGGAATAATTTACAAAATAAAGAATGAAGATCACAGTTAACAGTACAACTTCCCACTAAAGAGTAGAACACTAAAGACATCGACTGAACTCCTAAATAAGAGATAATAGTAAATACACATGACTCATATAAAATATATGAATATAACTACTGAAAAGTATAAATTAGACTTGATTCATGGTAAACAAAGAACCCTCTTGGTTAGGAATTATAAGTCATATAAAAATTTTCATTTCTAAAAATTTTCCATATAGTGAATACATTTGCAATAAAAAGCCAATGCTATTTTTTTGTTATTTTACAAAGAATTCTAAAATTCATTTGGAAGAATAATTTTTTAAATACATTTTAGAAGTTTTAAGGAAGAACTAGCATAATTAGGAAAATCTGCAATCATATATTTGAAGAAATGAATGATTGGGTACATTTAAAATAGTGAATCTACTAGAAATTCTAGAAACTGGTCAAAGTATCTTAAAGATTAAAGGTGGTACTTCACATCATGTATAGGATTATTATTATGCTCTATGGAAGACTGGCTAACAACTTGGGAGAGATTAAAAAGACTAACTCATGCTATATGTAGTCATTTCCTAGGGCCAACATGACAAATTACCACAGACTTCTTTGAGGGTTAAAATAACAGAAATTTATTGTTTCACAGTCTGGAAGCTAGAAATCTGAAATAAAGTTGTTAGTAGGGCCATAATCCTTCTGAAGTTTCTAGGCAAAAATTCTTCCTTTTATCTTCTGGCTTCCTGTGGCCCTAGCCATTCCTTGGTTTGTGGCATCATCACACCAATCACTGTTTTTGTCTGCAAATGACATTCTTCTCTCTCTCTCTCTGTCCTCTTTTCTTTTTATAGGGACATCAGTCATTGGATTTAGGACCCATTCTAAATCAAGGATGATTTAATCTCAAGATCCTGAACTAATTACATATACAAAGAATCCATTTCCATATGAGATCACATTCTGAACCTTTTCAACCTACTACATTATATCTTAAATTAATTACAGTTTTGTTTTGTTTCTTTTCCTCTCCTATTTAGGCAATTTTTTAACAAGGTACAAAGACAAATTAGCTCAAGTATAAGAATTTCATCATACAAAAAATAAGTGGAATAGCAGGGAATAACAATAATAAAATACAAAAAAGACCAAGATTGTTGAAACTATAGATGAATGTTGTTGTTCATACTATATTGGTGATAGTGCAAAATGTGGTTACTCCTGGATTCTTTATTTCAAGGATATTAGAATCAGTTATATAGATGAGCAAAATATTTTATAGTAAATTTTCTGCTAAGTGTTGTTATAAAATCAAAATATAGGAAAACACTTAAAAAGTACTGGTTAAATTATTTGTACCTGTATAATGGATGGGAATTTAAATGACATTTGAAAAAATTGTATTAGCTGTCAGTAAACTCATATATGATATATTTAAACTAAAAAACAACTTAAAAATCAATCAATAAATCATCATTCATTTATGTGTTTAACAATAAAAGTAACATTACTATTTTTTTCTATGAAATATAAATCCTATTTCACAGTCTTAAATCTGTAATGATAGCTCTTTAATAAATGTTTTATTTTCTTTCAATGTATTGATCAGGTAAGACATATTGTAAATAGTGATAGTTCTATAAAGTTATGTATTATCAATATTTTCAAATATTTTATTTTAGGCTAAAATATACAGTTATTTTTTTCTAATCTTTTGAGTATCAAGAGTTATATTTTTTTCAGCTCTATCAGTGTATATTTATATATTTTTCCTTCTTGATTAGTCTTACAAGAGTTTATTTCATTGATTGTTTTTAAAGATATGTTTCATAAAACAGTTTTGTGTTAATGTTTATAAATAAGCTGTTTAAGATACAGAAATATATGTGTGCATATTTGGAGTATTATTTCATGGAAATTAATGGAATCAAACACAGATGAGGGGACTCCATGCTCTGTGGGAATGGCTTTACCCTGAGAAAAGAAACAATCTGGCATATTTAGCTACCCTCAAAAATTAATCTGAGGATAACTTGAAGATGATATGTCCAGGTACAACTTGACAGTTGTTGCTAATGTCTATTCCAAATACATCTCCATTAGGAGAATTCATGCAAGCTATGGACAGAATACCTATAGGTGAAATATATTAAAAAGCCAACATTGAGATCCCCAAAATACCTCTATGAGACCTTTTTGAAAATGTTTAAATCAAGAGAAACACATCTGTCTGTTTTACAGTGTAAAAGTAAGTACTATTTTTTAGCAGAGTGAAGTTGATGTCTTAAAAGACTATGGCATGAATAGAAATGAAAGCTTGCCCTGGAGCACAGCACCTATGATATCAGGCCCCCAAGTGGTATAGAGGAAAATTTGCAGTTCCTGGGTAGGACACCAACTGCCTTGCAGGTGATAGCCCAAGTGCCAAAACATGTGTGTTGGCTACCAACAGTGAATTTTTTCTTAATTATGAGATAATTCAGCATTTGTTTTAGATAGTTTTATACTGAACTTTATTTTCCAGTTATTATGAAATAAAATTAAGTTTTATGTACATACTTGTTAGAATAATAAAATTTTTACTATGGAAATAATTTTCCAGGAGAAGTATTCATTCATGTAAGACTTCTAAAACTATCACAGCTATACAAATATACCAATATAATTTGAAACATACAAAAATATTTGTAGAATTTAAAATATCAATGTAATAATTTGACTTTCTCTGCTTAACTTCAGAGTAGCTAGGACATTTTTATAAGCCTCCACAGATTCAAACAATGAAAATTTCTGTGCCTGAATCCTAATAAAAATGCAAGATAGTTTCACAATAAATTAGTTCCTGAGCATAGCAGAAGGACAATGGGTGGAAAAAATAACAAGAAATTTGTACTCTGGGATTTTTAGTTGTTGTTCAAAATATTGGTTTAGGAATCAGATATATTAAGAATAACTCTCTAGCTCTACCATTTACTATCTGTGTGACTTTTCTTATTACTTTATGTCTAAGCTTCTGTTTCCTTGTTTGTAAAATAGAATTAGTAATAACTATCTCAATAGATTTTTATAAAAATTATATAAGAAAAGATATAAAATCAATTAGCCCAGTGTCCAGAGAAAATTCCTAAAATAGGAATTATGATTAATACATAAAGAGTTTAAATATTAGTCAATAAAACTATTAATAACTTTAATTACTGGACTAATTTGATAAAATGAAGCACATTCCAATGTTCTTTCTGATTTACTGAAGAAGTCTCTTCTCTTAATTGCTTATGCCACAAGAAGTTAAGTAATCTCTTAGATGTTTAATTAAGAATTCCCAATATTCCTGTTATAATTAGTGAAAACACAGCTTCTGTTAGCATGCAACATGCAGAACACGTTTCATAAACCAAGTTTTGAATGGGTGTAAATGCAGAAGTCCCTGAAGGCAGTTCCCAATCAGCCTACTGCTAAGTGGAATACACTCAGAATTGCATTAAATGTTTTGATTAAACATAAAAAGCTCTTGTTAAACAACCATAATGAAATATCTCATTAACTGTGATATAGGGTTGTGTGTGTGTGTGTGTGTGTGTAAGACAGATCATACTCTCCACTTTTCAATACAGAATAGTTAACTAATTGTCTGGTATTTGCATTATGTGTGGAAACAGCCACTTCCTTGGTCTTGATTCACGTTAGACAGCTAAAATTCATTTATCTCTCAACTTTGGAGTTTACAAGCTGTTATTAATATTTTCTACATTTGTTGATCCATAATTAAAAGATCCTGTTGGTTTTGGAGTCAACAGAAACATAGAACTCCAGAACTCAATTGAACATATTTTAGATTTTGTGGAAGGACCACATCCTGAGGAGTAATCATTAGTATTTAGGTTAAAGAATTAGTATTTCTGAATCTTGTCTTAATTCAACCATATTCCCAGAATAAGTTCAAAACCAAATATTTCCTTTATTATTAGCTAGGTTTTGAACTCAAGTTATTTAATTCCCTGATAAACTGCAGAAACTTCCTGAAGTATGTGGTAGGCAAAACTACAATGGTTTATTTACTTTCTTGGCATCTTTTTATTGAGTTTCCATCCCAATCTATACATTTTAGAACTGTGACACTTAAATATCACTGTGCATCAATATCATCTGTGTTGCTTTTTAAAAAATTATTTATCCTCAACCCAGCATGGGAATGTATTGAATTGATGACTGAAGTACCGTCATCAAAGTACTGAAGTACTTTAGCTTTTACCATACTAATGACCAGAAAAGCTAGAAAAGAAATACTCAAAAAAGTAGTAAAAGGGAGTATCAAGGAAGGGAGGAGAATATTCTCCCCCAAAACTAGAGTGAAACCAACCTAACCAACAACCTTAAACCCTACACAAATTAAAACTTCTCACACTGTAGGGAGTGCCCAAGTTCATGTCTTAAAAATGTGTGAATTTGACTTTTCATCTTCTAACTTTCCCCCTCAAAAATCCCTAACAATTTAATTTTTTCAGTATCAAAGTAGCTCAGTTTATTTTAGTCTATGAAATATTTTTCTTTACTTGTCTGTTAATCACTTAGTTAATATTTGTTTACACAGATTATTTTTGTAATAGTCCTCAAATCTTTTTCCTTGAAATTAAACATATGTAGCTTGAGAATGAAGATTGTTTTGAGACTAGGGATAGGATACTTATGGTACCTACACATATCTCTTAATTATATATATTTTTTTGATATCTAAAATTCTTATCAGGTATCAGTAATTCCACTTTCCATTCTCTTTTTATTTTTATAACATAGTAAGATCAAATGCAGCAACATATTCTGTATTTGAAAAAGCTATTTTAGAGCCAAAGCTGACAATGCCAATATTAAACAGTTAATTGACATACAGAACCAGTATGTTTATGCTTGAGATATCTTAATTTTAGCTGATGGACAAATGTTCAGAATGATGGTAAAATTTTTGTCTTAATTATAATGGTTTAATTGCCAAAAGTTCACTGTATAAAAATTGAACCTATAGGAGTTGTAGACCTCCCTGTAATAATGGAGTAGTAAATTCTAAACATGTTATTTAAAACCTGCAATTGTACAAGTTATACAAACAGCACACATTTAGACTACCACTAGGGGACTTTTGTTACAAAATATAAATATATATATATATATATATATATATATATATATATATATATATGTATATATAAAGAATCTACTCCACTCTTCTTCAGTTAGTTGCCTTACTGTTCTCTGCAACAAACTCCATGGGACTTCTCTGAGTTTGTTGGACATATCCTGCTTCTTAAGCAAGGAACTCCATGACACCCCCTTCATTTTGCCTCTGTAGCTATCCTTGAAACCACCCAACAAAGTTCATAATTATTTGCTTATTTACATTAATGTTCAGTTAATGTGACTCTCCCATTAAATGTATTTATATTAAATTATAACAATATTTGTGTTATTTATGGGTAGGGTAGTAAGATGGGAGTGAGAACACTGTGAGGTGTCTCAGTTCATGGACAAATAATCAAAAGTTTGGTGTGCACATTTTAAGTTCTAGCATACAGTATAAGTCTGTGAAGATAATTCAAGTATTTAATAGGAAGACAAATATATAGGAGAGTTTTCTGTGCTAGAGATATATTTAAATCCTTGGGATCTTAGATCACAAAGGTAGAAAATTATATACTTGACAGAGAAAACTATAAGTCATCTTCAGAAGACAGCCTAATTTCCTAATCATTAATAGAACCTGTATTTTTATGTTAAAAAAAATGATGAGTACCTCTGGCCTCCACTACATGATATAGGCACCTAGAAAGAGTATTGCTCTTACCCTGCCACAAAGATCTAGAATAACTTTTCAAATTCTTTTTGTTTTTAACCCATTAAGATCTAAGCTCACAGAGAAACAACTAGTCTCAAATAGAGATGAAAACTTGCAGGGAGAGATGAAATGGAAGTACTTGCTCACCTAGGGTAGAATAATGCAACTGAACACAGGTAAAAAACATTTGGCTAGAAGCGTTGATGACCTTGCTGAACGTAGAAATTGAGTTGGTAGGAGAGTGTGAAACCTAAGGACCTGTTGAATTCATGAAAGGCAATTTTGTTGCTTCTCTGTGAAACCTAATGAATTTTCACTGAAAAGCCCAGAAAAAAAATGCTAAGAATTGTCCATTGTGGTGACCTTGGGGAGGGGAAGAGCACTTATATGTGAAGCACAAGAAACTGCCCAGATTCTTCTCCCCTATACCCCTATGGAGAGAAGTTTGAATGTGAGGGGAAAAGGGAAATAGACTATGATTTTCTTTGGCATTACTAAAAATTCATGGCAGCTGGGGAAGGGAACAATTGGGGGGGGGAAATTCTTACTCCTGGTGGAGAAGCAGGATTATACACTGGACTCATAACTATAACTAAAAAAAGAATAGGAGAACTAAGATGACCACATCCATGAGTTCCCTGGAACAGTACTTGCCAAAACCTGAAGCTAATCAGAATAAGACACCCCTGCCACCAGGCTAATAGGTCTTAAATTACAAATAACAGCATTATACTACTGGGAGAGAAAAGATGACAAACAAGAACATAGAGAATAGCTTTCTCTGAGGTAGAGTGCAGGGAGAAGTTTTAAGCTCAGAATGTAAAAGACATGCTTGAACAAATCTACCCCACCCTAACATAATATATTGCTACAGTGTGCTGCAATGAAGGTAACCATGGCAATTGCAAACTTCAAAACCATCCGAAGCCCTAATTTAACTCAGACACTTGTAACAGAGCCTAGTAAAAGGGATTCTGTCCCCATTTCCAAGCACAAAGATTATTTACCTTTGTCTATATTGTCCTACACAATATATGTGGTTCTAAAGAAAGTAAAATGCATTTGAAAAGGCAAGATAAAACACACATTGAAGAGACAAGACGTTGCCAGATATCAATGATAAACAGAGACATTAGAATCATCTAATATGGACTGTAAAATAATTACTATTAATGTGTGAAAGGCTCTAAAGAAAACCTGGGCCACATGCAAGAGCATGTGAGCAACATCATCAGAGTCAAAAACTATAAGAAATAATTAAATAGAAATTCTAGAAATGAAAAAGATTTTATTATCAGAAATGAAGAATGTCTCTAGTGAGCTCATCAATAGATGTGAAACAGATGGGAAAACAATCAAATAATTTGAAGACATGTCAAGAGACATTAGTCAAATTGAAACACACACACACATACACACACATGTGCATGTGCATTTGATATGCCTGAAAACATATCAAATGAAATGAACAGCTAAACACAAGTTTTACTGGTGTCAGACTTCTTTTTTTATTCAAATATAGGTTTACTTGGTGACTTTGTAGAAACAGACAACACATACTCCATAATATCATGTAACAGAATAAACCTAGATAGTCTTTACCCTTCTATCTAGTGGTGAAGTATCATGGACATAGAATAAAGCAAAACAGATATTATCAACATAAAAATATATCAAAATTACATTGTGTGAGAGAGTACGTAGTTACTTTCTGGTAAACAGTATCATACAATAACCAGAAAATTTGAGCCTGCAAATAAAGGGCAGAAAAGGAATTTACAATACTCCTTCCCAATAGTGGGACTGAAGAAAAAAATGTGGAAAATCCTTAGCGATAGAGAAGAGGGCAAAACCAGTGGGCTAAAGGCAGAAAGAATAGGAGAACTGAGAAAAGAAAAATAACAGACTTCAATGCATCATCCTGTGTATTCTCTGTATGTTTGTGGCTAACCCTAATTTTACATTTGGGCCAGGGTTCAAACTGAATATTTTCAGACATTTGGAGCTTATGAAATGTTATATGAGTAAAGAAGTAAACAGGAAGTTTGGGAATATTTGACTCATTCCAGTACTCATGACCACTGATGTTCACCTAAGCTTCTGCAGCCAAACTCCTTTGTGACCTTTCTAGACATCAGTAATCATAAGGTATGTGGATATTTATATACTGTATAAAGGAAATACACAGTCTTTAAATCTATTCTCTTAAAAACAATATCTTCATCTAATTCCAGGAGATAATGCTTTCAGATTGTTTACATCTGAACAATTGTTCTCTGTTATAAAATCTTGTAAGAGAGGAAATTCATTATGAAACAAAAGCATTAGAAGATACTAGTCGGAATACAGAGAAAACAGGAGGTGGTTAGAGGGAGCTGAAGGTTAGAAGCAGTTGGAAGAGATTTTTAAAACTTCTGTCATTCATCCAAATTATTTTTCTTTGAACAGTGTTCCTTTGTATGATTGGTACTAAGCTTCTAATATTAAAAGATTTGTGAATCCATGACTTTGAATAGTCATCAATATATGAATATGTGATGTGAACATCAAATTTCAAATGTGAAAAGAACATGGATTTCAAAGTTTAAACTCTGAGTTCTAGTCTAAGCTCTGGTATTTACTATGTGTGTTAACTTTGAAAATCACTTAAGCCTTCTGGGCTTCAATCTCACCATTTCCAAAATTGTTTTGTTACAAAATTACTAAGGCTTAAAATAGCTACAGAATGTGAAAGCACTTTTTATTCTATTTGATACAAAAGTAAGCATTATTTTTATGTAATTAATTAATTTTGCCCAGCTGCCTTCCTTTTTTCAAGGAGAACTCTTCATGGTTTGACTCCATGTCATATGGTTCTTGAGGGAATGGTCAATGACTATTCACCTTTCATAGCACCAGGGATGGGAATATTACCTCCCCCACCTTCACATCACTGAAATTCCTTCCCTGGGAATTTAAAAATTGGAACCAAAGAAAGCAAGTTCTTCTATCTAATGGTGAGGCTGTGAAGTTGTGGGCTAGATGGAACAAATAAAACCAGCCTGCAGAAAGAGGCTGACATGAAGATAGGAAGAATGCTGGCATTTTCCCCCTTGGTCTTCTTGCTCTTCAGAAGGTTTTAGTGTCTTCTTGCTCTTCAGAAGGTTTTATTCCTTGGGTCACATAATTTTTTTTTCCCTAAATTAAATCACAGTGAGTTTTTGTCACCCAGAAGCAGAAATGACCTCTAGATTAATAAAAACAGTCTCAACCTTTATTGGCTTGTTTGTGGTGATTCAGCCCCCTACTGCAAAGGATAGTATTTCATGGAGATGGTAAACATTTTTCTATTAAAAATAAATTTAATAAGTATTAGGTGATAGGACAAACATGTGCTAGTTCACATTACCACTTCTTCCATAATGAAAGCAGAAGATAATGGAGACAAAGCAGAACAATATTTTCATAGATAGCATCCTGAAGGGAAATTTGGTTCAACCAAAATCATTCCATTTAAGTCCCTCTTAAACACAGTACAAAGCTCTGAAGCCATGAGAGCTAACCCAGTCTAGTATTGATTTTCATTGGTTTATTTGTCACCATTAAAAAAAAAAAAAAACAGAAAAATGCTATGATATTATGGAGGATAAGTGAATATATCACATGTATATATTTTTCCCCTAAATCTAGTTCATGGGAGATGCTTTATAAATATTTGTACTGTAATGAAATTTTACTCTAAGTTTTATATTGAAGTCTTTCTAAATAATTTATTAATTATTTATAATTGTTTTTCATGCATTTCAAAGTTTAAAGGTTTGGCTTTTTTAGTTTTTGCATTCTCCTTTAAAAAAATAACTTCTTGAGGTGCTTCAAGATGGCAGAAGAGTAAGACATGGAGATCACCTTCCTCCCTACAAATGCATCAGAAATAAATCTACATGTGGAACAACTCCTACAGAACACACACTGAATGCTGGAAGAAAACCTCAGACCTCCCAAAAGGCAAGAAACTCCCCAGGTACCTGGGTAGGGAAAAGAAAAAAAAAGTGACAAAAGAATAGGGATGGGACTTGCACCTAAGGTAAGGATGGGACTTGCACCTGAAGGAGTAAAGGTTTCCACACACTAGGAAGCCCCTTCGCAGGTGGAGACTGCAGGTGGCGGGAAGCTTCGGAGCCGTGGAGGAGAACCCAGCAACAGGGGTAAGGAGGGCAAAGCAGAGAGATTCCTGAACAGAGGATCAATGCCAATGAGCACTCACCAGCCTGAGAGGCTTGTCTGCTCACCCACTAGGGGTGGGTGGGGGCTGGGAACTGAGGCTCCAGCTTCAGTCAGATCCCAGGGAGAGGACTGGGGTTGGCTGCATAAACACAGCCTGAAGGGGACTAGTGTGCCACAGCTAGCTGGGAGGGAGTCAGGGAAAATAACTTGAGCTGCCAAAGAGGCAAGAGACTTTATCTTGCCTATTTGTTTCCTGGTGCGTGAGGAGAGGGGATTAAGAGTGCTGCTTAAAGGAGCTCCAGAGATGGGAGGGAGCTGCAACTATCAGACCCAGGAGACGGGCATGAGATGCTAAGGCTGCTGCTGCAGCCACAAAGAAACCTGTGTGCAAGCACAGGTCACTATCGACATCGCCCCTCCGGGGAACCTGTGCAGCCCACCACTGCCAGGGTCCTGTGATCCAGGGACAACGTCACCGGGAGAACACACGTCATAGCTCAGACTGGTGCAATGTCACACTGACCTCCACCGCGGAAGGCTTGCCCCGCATTCCATACCCCTCCCTCTTCCCAGGTTAAGTGAGCCAGAGGCCCTAATCAGCTTCTCCTTTAATCCTGTTGTGTCTGAGTGAAGAACAGATGCCCTCAGGAAACCTACACACAGAGGAGGGGCCAAATCCAAAGCTGAACCCCAGGAGCTATGGGAACAAAGAAGAGAAATGGAAATTTTTCCCAGCATCCTCAGGAGCAGTGGATTTTATCTCCACAATCAACTTGATGCCCCATGCATCTGTGGAATACCTGAATACACAATGAATCATCCCAAATTTAGGAGGTGGACTTTGGGAGCAATTATATATATATATATATTTTTTTTTTTTCTTCTTTTTCTCTTTTTGTGAATGTGTACGTGTATGCTTCTGGGCGTGATTTTGTCTCTATAGCTTTGTTTTTACCATTTGACTTAGGGTTCTGTCTATCGTTTTTGTTTTTGTTTTTCTTTTTATAGTATAGTTTTTAGATGGTGGATTTGTTTTTTTTTTTTTTTTTTTTTGGTTTGGTTGCTCTCTTCTATCTTTTTACCTTTCTTTTATTACTTTTTAAAAGTTTTTTAATAATTACTTTTTATTTTAATTATTTTATTTTATCTTCTATCTTTATTTCTTTCTTTCTTTTTTTTTTTTTTTTTTTTTTTGCAGTACGTGGGCCTCTCACTGTTGTGGCCTCTCCTGTCGTGGACCACAGGCTCCGGATGCGCAGGCTCAGCGACCATGGCTCATGGGCCTAGCCGCTCCATGGCATGTGGGATCTTCCCGGACTGGGGCACGAACCCATGTTCCCTGCATCAGCAGGCAGACTCTCAACCACTGCACCACCAGGGAAGCCCTTTCTTTCTTTCTTTCTTTCTTTCTTTCTTTCTTTCTTTCTTTCTTTCTTTCTTTCTTTCTGTCTGTCTGTCTGTCTGTCTTTTCTCCCTTTTATTCTGACCCATGTGTATGACAGGTTCTTGGTGCTCCAAACAGGCATCAGGACTGTGTCTCTGAGATGGGAGAGCCAATTTCAGGACATTGGTCAAACAGAGACCTCCCAGCTCCACGTAATATCAAATGGTAAAAATCTCCCAGAGATGTCAGTCTCAAAGCCAAGACCCAGCTCCTCTCAATGACCAGCAAGTGACAGTGCTGGATACCCTATGCTAAACAATTAGCAAGAAAAGGAACACAAACCGACCGCTTAGCATAGAGGACACATAAAATCATAATAAGGCAACAGTCACCTCAAAACACACCACAAGACATGGACCTGCACACCAGAAAGAAAACATCCAGCCTCAACCACGAGAACACAGGCACTAGTCCCCTCCATCAGGTAGCCTAGACAAGCCACTGAACCAAGCTTAGACACTGGGGCAGACACCAAAACCAATGGGAACTACAAACCTGCAGCCTGTGCAGAGGAACCCCAAACACAGTAAGTTAAGCAAAAGGAGAAGACAGAGAAACACACAGCTGTTGAAGGAGCAAGGTAAAACCCCACCAGACCTAACAAATGAAGAGGAAATAGGCAGTCTACCTGAAAAAGAATTCAGAATAATGATAGTAAAGATGATCGAAAAATCTTGGAAAAAGAATAGAGAAAATACAAGAAACGTTTAACAAGGACCTAGAGGAACTAAAGAGCAAAGAAACACTGGTGAACAACAAAATAAATGAAATTTAAAAGTCTCTAGAAGGGATCAATTGCAGAATAACTGAGGCAGAAGAATGGACAAGTGACCTAGAAGATAAAATACTGGAAATAACTACAGCAGAGCAGAGTAAAGATAAAAGAATAAAAAGAATTGAGGACAGCCTCAGAGACCTCTAGGAGAACATTAAATGCACCAACATTCGAATTATAGGGGTCTCAGAAGAAGAATAGAAAAAGAAAGGGACTGAGAAAAAACTTGAAGAGATTATAGTTGAAAACTTCCCTAATATGGGAAAATAAATAGTTAATGAAGTCCAGGAAGCACAGAGAGTCCCATACAGTATAAATCCAAGGAGAAACAAGCCAAGACACATATTAATCAAATGATCAAAAATTAAATACAAAGAGAAAATATTAAAAGCAGTAAGGGAAAAACAACAAATAACACACAAGGGAATCCCCATAAGGTTAACAGCTGATCTTTCATCAGAAATTCTGCAAACCAGAAAGGAGTAGCAGGACATATTTAAAGTGATGAAGGGGAGGCCTTCCCTGGTGGCACAGTGGTTGAGAGTCCGCCTGCCGATGCAGGGGACATGGGTCCATGAGCCAGTCTGGGAAGATCCCACATGCCACGAGTGGCTGGGCCTGTGAGCCATGGCTGCTAAGCCTGCGCAGCTGGAGTCTGTGTTCCCAGGAGAGAACACAACAGTGAGAGACCAACGTACCACATAAAAAAAAAAAAAAAAAAGATGAAGGGGAAAAACCTACAAGCAACAATACACTATGCATCAAGGATCTCATTCAGATTTGACAGAGAAATTAAAACTTTACAGACAAGCAAAAGCTAAGAGAATTCAGCACCACAAAACCACCCTTAAACCAAACGCTAAAGGAAACACTCTACGCAGGAAACGCCGGAGAAGGAAAGACCTACAATAAAAAAACACAAAACAATTAAGAAAATGGTAATAGGAACATATATATCGATAATTATCATAAACGTAAATGGAATAAATGCTCCAACCAAAAGACATACACTAGCTGAATGGATACAAAATCAAGACCCATAAATATGCTGTCTACAACAGACCCACTTCAGGCCTAGGGACACATACAGACTGAAAGTGAGGGGATGGAAAATGATATTCCATGCAAATGGAAATCAAAAGAAAGCTGGAGCAGCAATTCTCATACCAGAAAAAATAGATTTTAAAACAAAGACTATTACAAGAGACAAAGAAGGACACTACATAATGATCAAGGGATCATTCCAAGGAGAAGATATAACAATTGTAAACATTTATGCACCCAACATAGGAGCACCTCAATACATAAGGCAAATACTAACAGCCATAAAAAGGGACATTGACAGTAACACAGCCATAGTAGGACACTTTCACCAGTGGACAGAGCATCCAAAATGAAAATAAATAAGGAAACACAGCTTTAAATTATACATTAAACAAGAGGAATGAATTGATATCTATAGGACATTCCATCCAGAAACAACAGAATATATTCTCTTCTCAACTGCTCAATGAACATTCTCCAGGATAGATCATGCCTTGGGTCACAAATCAAACCTTGATAAATTTAAGAAAATTGAAATTGTATCAAGTACCTTTTCTGACCACAATGCTATGAGACTAGCCATCAATTACAGGAAAAAAATATTTAAAAGATACAAACAAATGGAGGCTAAATAGTACACTACTTAATAACCAAGAGATCAGTGAAGAATTCAAAGAGTAAATCAAAAAACACCTAGAAAGAAGTGACAATGAAAACACGACCACCGAAAACCTATGGGATGCAGCAAAAGCAGTTCTAAGAGGGAAGTTTATAGCAATACAATCCTACGTTAAGAAACAATAAACACCTCACATAAACAACCTAACCTTACACCTAAAGCAATCAGAGAAAGAAAGAAAGAAAAAAAATATACAAAGTTAGCAGAAGGAAAGAAATCATAAATATTGGACTAGAAATAAATAAAAAAGAAATGACAGAAATGATAGCAAAGATCAATAAAGCTAAAAGCTGGTTCTTTGAGAAGATATACAAAATTGATAAACCATTAGCCATACTCATCAAGAGAAAAAGGGAGAAGACTCCAATCAATAGAATTAGAAATGAAAAAGGAGAAGTAATAACTGACACTGCAGAAATACACAGGATCATGAGAGATTACTACAAGCAAATATATGCCAATAAAATGGACAACCTGGAGGAAATGGACAAATTCTTAGAAATGCACAATGCTTCTAAGATTGAAGTAGGAAGAAATAGAAAATATGAACAGACCAATCACAAGCAGTGAAATGGAAACTGTGATTAAAAATCTTCCAACAAGCAAAAGCCCAGGACCAGATGAGTTCAGAGGCGAATTCTATCAAATATTCAGAGAAAAGCTACCACCTATCCTCCTCAAACTGTTCCAAAATATAGCAGAGAGAGGAACACTCCCAAACTCACTCTACAAGGCAACTATCACCCTGATACCAAAACCGAACACAGATGTCACAAAGACAGAAAACTACAGGCCAATATCACTGATGAACATAGATGCAAAAATCCTCAACAAAATACTAGCCAACAGAATCTAACAGCACACTAAAAGCATCATACACTATAACCTCATGGGGTTTATCTCAGGAATGCAAACATACTTCAATATACACAAATCAATCAATGTGATACACCATATTAACAAAATGAAGGAGAAAATCCATATGATCATCTCAACAGAGGCAGAGAAAGCTTTCAACAAAATTCAACACCCATTTATGATAAAAACATGAAAGAAACTAGGCATAGAGGGAATTTACTGCAACATAATAAAGGCTATATATGACAAACCCACAACCAATATCATCCTCAATGGTGAAAACTGAAACCATTTCCATGAAGATCAGGAAAAAGACAAGGTTGTCCACTCTCACCACTGTTATTCAACATAGTTTTGGAAGTTTTAGCCACAGCAATCAGAGAAGAAAAAGAAATAAAAGGAATACAAGTTGGAAAAGAAGAAGTAAAGCTGTCACTGTTTGCAGATGACATGATACTATACATAGAGAATTGTAAAGATGCTACCAGAAAACTATTACAGCTAATTAATGAATTTGGTAAAGTAGCAGGATACAAAATTAATGCACAGAAATCTCTGGCATTCTTATACACTAATGATGAAAAATCTGAAAGTGAAATTAAGACACTCCCATTTACCATTGCAACAAAATGTATAAAATATCTTGGAATAAATCTAGCTAAGGAGACAAAAGACCTGTATGCAGAAAATTATAAGACACTGATGAAAGAAATTAAAGATGATAAAAATAGATGGAGAGATACACCATGTTCTTGGATTGGAAGAATCAACATTGTGAAAATGACTCTACTACCCAAAGCAATCTACAGATTCAATGCAATTCCTATCCAACTACCACTGGCATTTTTCACAGAACTAGAACAAAAAATTTCACAGTTTGTATGGAAACACAAAAGACCCTGAATAGCCAAATCAATCTTGACAACGAAAAACGGAATCATTCTCCCTGACTTCAGACTATAGTATGAAGCTACAGTAATCAAGACAGTATGGTCCTGGCAAAAAAAAAAAAAACAAAAAAAAAACAGAAATATAGATCAATGGAACAGGATAGAAAGCCCAGAGATAAACCTATGCACATATGGTCACCTTATCTTTGATTAAGGAGCAAGAATATACAGTGGAGAAAAGACAGCCTCTTCAATAAATGGTGCTGGGAAAACTGGACAGCTACATGTAAAAGCATGACATTAGAACACTCCCTAACACCATACACAAAAATAAACTAAAAATGGATAAAAGACATAAATGTAAGGCCAGACACTATCAAACTTTTAGAGGAAAACATAGGCAGAACAATCTGTGACATAAATCACAGCAAGATCCTTTTTGACCCACCTCCTAGAGAAATGGAAATAAAAACAAAAATAAACAAATGGGACCTAATGAAACTTCAAAGCTGTTGCACAGCAAAGGAAACCATAAATAAGACAAAAAGACAACCCTCAGAATGGGAGAAAATATTTGCAAATGAAGCAACTGACAAAGGATTAATCTCCAAAATTTACAAGCAGCTCATGCAGCTCAATATCAAAAAAAAACAAACAACTCACTCTAAAAATTGGCAGAAAACCATTTCTCCAAAGAAGATATACAGATTGCCAACAAATACATGAAAGGATGCTCAACATCTTTAACCATTAGAGAAATGGAAATCAGAACTACAATGAGATATCATCACACACGAGTCAAAATGGCCATCAGCAAAACATCTACAAATAGTAAATGCTGGAGAGGGTGTGGAGAAAAGGAAACCCTCTTACACTGCTGGTGGGAATGTAAATTGATGCAGCCACTATGGAGAACAGCATGGAGGTTCCTTAAAAAACTAAAAATAGAACTACCATATGACCCAGCTATCCCACTACTGGGCATATACCCTGAGAAAACCATAATTCTAAAAGAATCATGTACCACAATGTTTATTGCAGCTCTATTTACAATAGCCAGGACACAGAAGCACCCTAAGTGTCCATCAACAGATGAATGGATAAAGAAGATGTGACACTTATATACAGTGGAATATTACTCAGTCATAAAAAGAAACGAAATTGAGCTACTTGTAATGAGGTGGGTGGACCTACAGTCTGTCATACAGAGTGAAGTATATAAGAAAGAGAAAAACAAATACTGTATACTAAAACATATATATGGAATCAAAAAACCAAAATGGCCATGAAGAACCTAGGGGCGTGATAGAGGGGAATAAAGATGCAGACCTGCTAGAGAATGGGCTTGAGGATACAGGGAGGGGGAAGGGTAAGCTGGGACAAAGTGAGAGAGTGACATGGACATATATACACTCCCAAATGTAAAATAGATAGCTAGTGGGAAGCAGCCACATAGCACTGGGAGATCAGCCCGGTTCTTTGTGACCACCTAGATAGGATAGGGAGAGTGTGAGGGAGGAAGACACAAGAGCAAAGAGATATGAGGATATATGTATATGTCTAATTGATTCACTTTGTTATAAAGCAGAAACTAACACACCATTGTAAAACAATTATACTCCAATAAAGACGTTAGAAGAAAAAAACATATAATTTCAAAGGAAAAAGAACTTGTTTATAAATACCATAATTTCATTAAAAAATGAAAAAAAAATCTTTATGTTGTGTAACACTCATTTTTGTAGAATAAATCAAATGAATGCCATTTTCAAAACTTATGTGCATTATGAATTATTATAATAAAAGTCTAAAATCTTTTGAAGAAAAATTTTGAAAGAAATGGCATAATATTAAATTCATTTTAAGTGGCAAAATCTTAGCATGGATTTTAAAAGATATTATAATAAATGTATGTAGACATGACACATTATGTTAGGAAGACATTTCTTGTATATATATAATATACATATACATATATAAAATGTCAACCATATATATCTTATATATTATGTGAGTGTACCAGAAGGAGTCTACCTAGGGGGGGTAAGAGAAAAGCAAACCTAATTACAAAACAACTTTTAATAAGGAATATGCATACTTCTAATTTAGAATAACTAAAGTGCCAATTGCCCACTTATGAGAACAGACTATGTCTTCTGATCCTTAAAAAATATAATAATTTAAGCAAATGTTCAGTATGGCTATATATATTTATATATTGTTTGCAATAAAAGTAATATGTTTAAGAATGAAAAATCAGAGTCAAGTATAGATAAGCAGAATTTCAAGTAAGGCATAATTTTATCAATTACTATTTTCATCAATATATCCATCTATTTCTTAGTTTTTTAGTAATTTTCCATTGAGTAACTTGGATTATTTAGGTTTACAATCATAGTCTCAAACAATATAATTTTATGTCACTTTTACTAATTTTTAAACCTCTCATTTACTTGTAGTTTCTAACCATATAGCCTTGTTATTGCAGCGTATGTAATAAAGGAAGAATAGTCATCACTAAAAATCCTGACTAGGCTGTGGATGCAGTATTTTGCCAGTATAGTCTTTTTAATTGTGTCTTGCAAATAATTCCATAATAATTATCTGTGGATTTCAATAATAAAATTCTCTGAAAAGGAATTGAACAAAACAGGCCCATGACACAGATCTTGGGCCATTCATTCTACCATAAGTTTTATAGGGGAAATCTTATGAAAATGCAAAAGATTTGTATTTTTCTTAGTTTACTTCCAATCCTAGTTTATAGGTTTAATATCACATCTTCAAATTGTTATAAATAGTATTCATCAGTAAGTATTTGAAGGTAAATCAATTTTCAGTTCTTCTGTATAATCTGATTTTCCTACTGAAGCATGAGTAGTTATCATAAAGGTATGTGTATGCATGCGTTTCTATCTGTTTTTGTGTGTATGATTAAGGGCATCTACTCATTAAAATATTTTTAAAAACATCATTTACTTCCTATCCAATTTGTAATAAGTTATTTTGAAACTACTTCACAACAGCCTCTCAAATATAGCCTTCTTTCTGATTTTCAGTCTTCTTTTCCAATATGCCCTCCTCCCATACTGTAAACGAAACAGGTGGACCTTAAACTTTTATAAATTATTGCATTTTTCCAAATACGCATTTTTCTTTTTACATTCAGGTATTGGCTCTGAGAATCAATGCTAACATGTCACATATTCTTAAAGGAAAGGTCCATTAAAATATCCTGAAAAATCTTCCTAGCAACACTGGATGGAAGGAATTTTATTTTTTGTTGTTACAGTTCACAAGCTTTGTAAAAATTTCTTTCACATAAGTATATCTGAGTTAGAGAACATTTTGTAGAATTCATGTAGTCATAGAATAAATTTTACAAAAAGAATCCTAGGCTCATAAAGAGAGGTACAGTTCTTAAATTAGCTATTTTGTATAGATTTTGGGAGACACAATTAGGTATGAGATTCTACATCTTAATGGCATCAGAAATGTCCTTAATTGATTGCAAGTGGCTAGAGGCAGACTATTTATATCTTAAGAATGTATATCAGGTGCAATAATCACTGTAGTGACTGTGTTACCGGAAAATTAAATATACGTGAAATAGGATGGACTTTGTTTTCTGTAATTAATCCATTTGTTGTATTATTGGACTAATATTACATTTACAATCACTTGTCTGTTATCAGTCTTGAGTAGTACTTCATTTTTAAATCATTAAGAAGATATATAACTGTATTCTCATTATAATACTTAACCCCAAAGTTTTCTCATGACCTTCTATAATTTATTCAGCAGACTTAACTCTCATTATGTGCATACAAACCAAATTGTACTGCTAATTTTTCCTTAAAGATTTCCCTGAATACATATTATTAGATTATATTTATTAATGTTATTAAAATATAAAACATTATTTACAGAGAAAACTTATTATAAAACTAATTTTATTTATAATCAAACAATATAAAATGTCTCATGTATTTTTAGATATACTGATATTTTATAGCTTATAACCATCCATAAATGATAGACCATTCATGCCTGCAGTCTATTCCTTTGGACATGACAAAGGACATTTCCTTATAAAGAACTTTAATATTTTATACTGTCAATGTTATTATTGCATAATTACTTTCATTTGAAGTGTAATTGATGAGAATTCATAGATTTTGAAGGCTAAGATTAATGATATCTGCCTAGGCAAAATTCTCTCTGTATTGTACTTTTTGTTCTGCAGGAAGGACATTTCTCCAATTAGCATTGCTATTCTTTTCTTTACAAGGCCTATATTTAGAAAATATCTGTTTTGTTAGTGATTCAAAAAAATTATCTCAAGACCAAAACATTTGAATGCTCATGTATGATCTATGATTATACTGATAAACATATTTGAAGATTATAATAATTTCCCTTGCAAAGTTAATTGTAAGTCATTCTTCCCAGATGGTTTTTCCTAAAAATAAACTGCAATATAACATATTTTTATAAACTTTTTTAAGGCTGAGGGAAGTTAAGTGATTCTGATATAATTCTTAGCAAATTATGCATTATAATTTGATGAGAGGTATATATGGAAACAATTACTGAAAAATATAGATTACAGGCATTTTTACTGAAATGTAACATTAGTAGTTTGAGTTGCTCTAAGGTATTTTTTTAACTAAGTTTGCGAAAATGTCTTCCTGAGGAACAAAGTTAATAAAAAGATGGTGTCTGGTCATCAGCATATCCATGCTCTGTGAGCAGAAAGGAAATAATATTGTTTATAAAAATATTATTTTCTCATTCAATCACAAATTTATTTATAGTCATTTGAAAGTAGAAAATTCTGGCAAAGAAAAATAATATCTAACTCCATTCCTTATATTCATCTGGCTTCAATGCACACGGACAAATTGCATACTAGATGTCACAACCACAACCGAGCCAGACAGAATTTTCTCTACTTTCAGCACCATTTCAACTTTGCCTTCAAGACCCATTTGCTTTGACCCAGTAAAAATGGTAACAGTTTTTCTGTCAGTCAAGTTTCCTGACTACAAATAACTTTAGCTGTCTTAAGTGAAAAACAAATTATTGGGATGGTATGGGGGAATCACAGACTCATTTGGAAGCCTGGAGAAATAGACTTGGGAATGAGTAGGAAACAAGGTTTCTAGGACAATGATCAATGTCAGGCTACAGGAATGTTCTCTTTAAAACCTTTTTACAAATGCATGCTGTTTTGTATTTTTAGTGTAATCATACCTAATATAAATTCTCTAAATACTTTTGATTTAATACCTCCTACATTTATTTCCACTTTCATAATTAAACATCTACAGTAGAATTCTTAACTGGTACTCAACTAATCTACTTACAAGAGTAATGTGTGTACCACTCTCCTGTAAAACCTTCAAAACTAAAGCTCCTGGCATACTTGTGAGTCTAAATAGAAGCCCCCTCTGCAACAGGTCTGGACACATCTGCTCCAACCAGTTCTCTTGCACTTACCTTCTGTTAGCAAGTGAATTTGTGAGTCTTCAAATTTCACATGTTGAAGTCCTCAACCCCATGTAACTGTGTTTGAAGACAGGGATTTTAGGAAATAATTGGGATTAAATGAGGTCATAAGAGTGGAGCCCTAATCTAAAAGGATTGCTGGCCTTATAAGAAGAGGAAGAAAACATTCTTGTTCTAGCTCCATGGACACACACTAAGAAGTGTGAGTACACAGAGAGAAGGTGGCTGTCTGCAAGTCAGGAAGAGAGCTCTCACCAGAAACTTTACAGGCTGACACATTGATCTTGAATATTCCAGCCTCCAGAAATATGAGAAAATAAATTTCTATTGTTTAGGCCACCCAGTCTATGGTATTTTGTAGACTTACTAACTGGGGGGACCTGCAGAGGGTTTCTGAGGTGCTATTAATGTGATTGCTTGTATTATTTATTAGACGTCATATAATATTTATCTTTTTAAGTATGACTTACTTCACTTAGTATGATTTTCTCTAGGTCCATCCATTTTGCTGCAAATGGCAATATTTCATTTTTTATGATTGAGTAATATTCCATTTTATATATATATATATATATATATATATAACTCATCTTCTTTATCCATTCATCCACTGATGGACACTTAGGTTGCTTCCATGTCTTGGCTATTGTAAACAGTACTGCTATGAATGTTGGGGAGCATGTATCTTTTTGAATTAGAGTTTTTTTTTTTCTTGGTATTTGTCCAGGGGTGGGATTACAGGATCATATGGTAGATCTATTTTTAGTTTTTTAAGGAACCTCCATGCTGTTTTCCATAGTGGCTGCACCAATTTACATTCCTATCAACAGTGTAGGATGGTTGCCTTTTCTCCACATCCTCCCCAGCATTTATTATTTGTAGACTTTTTGATGATAACCATTCTGATCAGTGTAGGGTGATACCTCATTGTAGTTTTGATTTGCATTTCTCTAATAACTAGCAATGTTGAGAATCTTTTCATGTGCCTGTTGAACATCTGCATTATATTCCATTTAAAGATATTATAAAATATTGGTTATATTCCCTGTGCTATACAATATATCCTTTTATCTTATTTATTTTATACATGGTAATTTGTACCTCTTAAACCCCTACTGCTGTATTGCCCCTCTCCCCAACTTGTGACCAGCTGTTTGTTCTCTATACCTGAGAGTCTGTTTATTTTGTTTGTTTATTTTTTTGTTTTTTGTGGTACATGGGCCTCTCACTGTTGTGGCCTCTCCCATTGTGGAGCACAGGCTCTGGAGACACAGGCTCAGCAGCCATGGATCACGGGCCTAGCCACTCTGTGGCATGTGCAATCTTCCTGGACAGGGGCATGAACCGGTGTCCCCTGCATCGGCAGGCAGACTCTCAACCCCTGCACCACCAGGGAAGCCCTGATTTGTTTTTATATTCATTCCCTTGTTTTATATTTTAGATTCTACACATAAATGAAAACATAAGTATTTTTCTTTCTCTCTCTGACTTAGTTCACTAAACGTAATAACCTCCAGGTTCATCCATGTTGCTACAATGCAAAATTTTATTTTTTTATGGCTGAGTAATATCACATGGTATACGTATATTACGTACACCTCATATTTTTTATCCATTCATCTGCTGATGCACACTTAGGTTGCTTCCATATTTTGGTTATTGTAAATAATGCTGCTGTGAACACTGGGAAGCATATATCTTTTCAAATTAGTGTTTTTGTATTCTTTGCATCTATTCCTAAGAGTAGAATCACTGGATCATATGATAGTTCTACTTTTAGTTTTTAGGAAGCTTCATGCTGTTTTCCATAATGACTGCACCAGTCTAAATTTGTACCAACTGTGTACTAGGGTTCCTCTTTCTTCACATTTTTGTCAACATATGTTATTTGTGGTCCATTTGATGATAACATTTCTGACAGGTATGGGGTGAAATTTCATCCTGGTTTTGATTTGCTTTTCCCTGATGATTAATGACGGTGAACATCTTTTCATGTGCCTGTTGGCCATGTGTTTGTCTTCTTTGGATAAATCTATATTCAGGTCTTCTGTCTATTTTTAAATTGGGTTGTTTGTTTTCTTGATATTGATTTGTATGCACTGTTTATATATTTTGAATATTAACCCGTTATCAGTCATATCATTTGAAAATGTTTTCTCCCATTCAGTAGGTCATATTTGCATTTGGTTGATGGTTTCCTTTGTTGTGCAAAGATTTTTAAGTATAATTAGGTCCAATTTGTTTATTTTGCTTTGGGTTCCTGTGCCTGAGGATACAGATCTAAAAAATATTGCTACAATTTATGTCCAAGAGCATTCTGCAAATCCTTTTGTCTAAAATTTTTATGATCTCTAGTCTTATATTTATGTCTTCAATACATTTTGAGTTTGTTTTTGTATGTGGTGTCAAAAAATGTTCTAATTTCATTCTTTTGCACATAGATATTCAGTTTTCCAAGTGCTACTTATTGAAGAGATTCTTTTCTCCATTGTGTGTTTTTGCCTCTTGTGTCATAGATTAATTGACTGTAGTGTGAGGGTTCATTTTTGGGATCTCTATTCTGTTGCATTGATCTCTATGTTTGTTTCTGTGACAGGGCCATATTGTTTTGATGATTGTAACTTTGTAGTATAGTCTGAAGTCAGGGAACATGATACCTTCAGCATTGTACTTTTTTCTCAAGATTACTTTGGCTATTTGGTGTTGCTTATGGTTCCATATAAATTTTAAGATTATTTGTTCTAGTTCTGTGAGAAATGTTATGACATTAGATAAGGGTTGCTTTAAATATGTAGATTCCTTTAGGTAGTATGGCCATTTTCACATTATTAATTCTTCCAGTCCAAGAGCATGGGATATCCTTCCATTTCTTTGTATCATCTTCAATTTCCTTCATCGGTATCTTACATTTTTCACAGTATAGGTCTTTTTTACCTCTTTTGTTAAGTTTATTCTTAGGTATTTTATTCTTCTTGGTGAGATTTTAAATGGGATTGTCGACTTTCTTTCACTTTCTGATTATTCATTAGTAGTGTATAGAAAAGCAGCAGATTTCTGCATATTTATCTGGTATCCTTGAACTTTACTTGATTTATTTATTAGTTCTAATACTTTTTTTTGGAGTCTTTAGGGTTTTCTCTATATAGTATCATGTCATCTGCAGATAGTTACAGTTTTATTTCTTCCCTTCCAATTTGGATGCCTTTTATTTATTTATTTTTCTTGTCTGATTGCTGTGGCTAAGATTTTTAATACTATTTAATATAGAAGTGGTGAGAGTGGGCATTCTTGTCTTGTTCCTGATTTTAGAGAGAAAGCTTTCAGCTTTTCACCATTGAGTATAATGTTAGCTGTGGGTTTGTCATAAACAGATATTATTATGTTAAGAAATGTTCCCTAATACTAACTTTTATTATTAGTTTTTATTATGAACGAAGTTGAATTGTGTCAAATGCTTTCTCTGCATCTATTGAGAAGATTATGTGACTTTTCATCTTCTTTTTGTTAATGTGGTGTATCACGTTAATTGATTTGCAGATATTGAACCATCCTTGCATCACTAGAATAAATCCCCTATGGTCATGCTGTATGATCCTTTTTATATATTGCTGGATTCAGTTTGTTAATATTTTGTTGAGGATTTTTGCATGTACATTTATTAGAGATATAGGTCTGCAATTTTCTTTTTTGTAGTGTCTTGTCTGGTTTTGGTATAACAGTAACAGTGGACTCAAAGAATGAATTTAGAAGAGGTTCCTCTCCTTCAACCTTTCTGGGATAGTTTGAGAAGTTCTTCTTTATATATTTGGTAGAATTCCCCTATGAGGCCATCTGATTCATGGATTGTTTGGGGGGAGGTTTTTAATTACAAATTCAGTTTCACTACTAGTGATAAATCTATTCAGATTTTCTGTTTCTTCTTAAGTTAGGCTTGAAAAAATGTTATGTTTCTAGAAATTTATCCATTTTTTTTCTAGGTTGTCCAATTTATTGGCATATAACTGTTCATAGTGCTCTCTAATGATGTTTTTTTTAACCTGTTATATGGGTTGTTATTTCTCTTCTTTCACTTCTTATTTTGTTTATTTGGCTCTTCTCTTTTTTTTCTTGATGATCCTGGCTAAAACTTATCAATTTTGTTTATCTTTTCAAAAACCAGCTCTTGGTTTCATTGATTTTTCCCCCTCTATATTATTTATGTTCACACTAATATTTAACATTTCCTTACATCTACTGATATTTGTCTTTGTTTGTTCTTTTCCTAATTATTTAGATGGTAGGTTAGGTTGTTTATTTGAGATTTTTCTTGTTTCTTGACATAGGGCTATATTGCTATAAACTTCCCTATTGGAACTGCTTTTGCTGTGTCCAATAGATTTTGGATTTTTTTTTTTTTAATTTTCATTTGCCTTGTTGTATCTCCTGATTTACTCTTTGATTTCTTCACTGACACATTGTTTTTTAGTAGCATGTCATTTAGTCTCCCTGTGTTTATGATTTTCCAATTTTAATTTTTTCTAATTGATATCTATTTTTATACTGTTGTAGCTGGAAGATATGCTCAAATATAATTTCTGTCCTCTTAAATTTGTTGAGACTTGTTTTGTGGCCTAGCATGTGATCTATATTGGAAAACATTCCATGTGCCCTTGAAAGAAATGTGTATTCTGCTATTTATGGATGGAATGTTTTCATCAGTCTGGATGATATGTCCATTTATGTAAATGGGAGGTTAAAATACCCTACTATTACTGTATTATTGTCAATTTCTCCCTTTGTGTCTGTTAACATTTGTTTAATATATTTAGGTGCTCCTATATTAGGCAAATATATATTAATAAATGTTATATCCTCTTAGTGTATTGATACATTTATTTTTAATTAATGCTCTTCTTTGCCTGTTTTATAAACTTTGTTTTAAAGTCTACTTTGACTGGTATGAGTATCACTACCCCAACTTTCTTTTTGTTTTCATTTTCATGAAATATCATTTTCCATTCCCTTGTTTTCAGTCTGTGTGTGTCTTTAGCTCTGAAGTGAGACTCTTGTAAGCAGCATATAGATGGATCTCTTATTTTCATCCAATTATCCACACTGTGTATTTTTTGGAGCATTTAGTCCATTGACATTTAACGTGATTATTGTTAGGAGTGTACTTATTGCCATTTTGTTACTTGTTTTCTATTTGTTTTTGTAGTTCTTCTCTACTCTTTTCTTCTTTTAGTTTATTCCCTTGTGGTTTGATGATTTCCTTTGGTGGTATGCTTGTGTTTCCTTCTCTCTAGTTTGTGTGTATCTATTGTGTGTTAATCATCTGTGGTAACCATAGATTTCATATATGGTGAGCTATAAATATATCTATTAGTTTTAAACTGAGAGTGATTTAAGTTCAAACACATTCTTAAAGATCACATTTTTTACTCCCCTCTCCATCACCTTTTATGTTTTTGATGTTATATTTTATATTTTCATGTTTATCTCTTAACTGTTAATTGAAGTTCAATAAATATTACATTTCTTAACATTTAATCTTCCTATTAGCTTATTTAATTGTTTGGTCTACAGCCTTATCTATATATTTGTCTTTAGGAGTGGAATTTTTCCTTTCCTATAAATTCTTACTTATAGCATTTTCATTTCCACTTAGAGAAGACACTTTAGCTTTTCTCTAGGGTTGATTTAGTATCAAACTCTTTTAGTTTTCACTGATCTGAGAAGTACTTTATATATCCTTTAATTCAGATAATAACCTTTCAGTGTAGAGTATCAAGTAGTAGGGTTTTTTTTTGTTGTTTGTTTTAGTATTTTAAATATATTATGCAAAGTTTTTTGCAGGAAAATCAGCTGATAGCTTTATGGGGGTTCCTTTGTATAAGACTCTTTTTTTCAGCTTTAGGAAATTTTCAGTCATAATTTTATCAAAGGCATTTTCTGTCCTTTTCTCTCTTTCTTCTTGTTTTGGGACCATGGTAATGTGAATGTTAGTTAGCTTGCTGCTGTTCCAGAGGTCCTTTAAACTATCCTCATTTTCTAAAATTTCTTTTTCTTTTTTGCTGTTTTGATTGTGTGATTTCCATTATTCTATTTTCCAGATTATGTATGTATTCTTCTGTATCACCTAGTCTGCTGTTAACACCTTCTAGTGTATTTTTTTATATCAGTTATCTTATTTTTTTTCTCTGACTGGTTCTTATTTATATTTCTAGTTCCTCATTAAAATTCTTATTGTGTTCATCTATTTTTTCCAAGTTCAGTTAGAAGTCTTGCTATTAATGTTTTGAACTCATTATCTGGTAAATTATTTATCTCTGTTTCATTATGAATTTTTTCCTTGTCCTTTCATTTTTTTCCTTGTCCTTTTATTTTAAACCAATTCCTTTGACTTTTAATTTTGTTAAACTTTCTCTGTCTATGAATTTAGGTAAAACAGTTATCTATCCTGCTCTTGAAGGTGTGTCCTTATACAGGTGTGGTTCTATGCACCCTGTGTGTGTCCAGTGGCTTTTGTGGGAGAGATGGATCTGAAGTGACCATGGGTCATGTCTTCTCTCGCCTTGTGCTAGCAGCATCCCACCTTGGTGGGAAGTAAGGCTGGAGATGGAGGAACTTGAGCCAGAATCAGTTGTGAGCCAGGGCTTCTCCTCTGCTGAATGATTACCACAGCTCTCTAGGGGTGAGGTTAAGGCCAAAGTGGTCAATCAGAAGCCCAAGGGTCAGGTCCAAGCTGACCTCTAAGTGTGTGCTCTCCCTTGGCAATGGCACCTCCAACCATAGTGGAAAGCAGCACAGGCACTAGAGGGGCTGGAGCGAACACCAGGTGCAGTGCTGAGGTGCACTGGGACAGTCTCAGCAAACAGTCAGAGTCCCTGACAGCTCCCAATCAACTGCCACCACCTGCATGCTGGCAATGGCCAACTTCAACCTGTTCAGATAAAGGGAAATGTCCATGCCAGCTTCATTCCTACCATGTGTTCACACTCTCTTAATGAATGGCATCTCCACCTCAATGGAGAACAGTATTGAAACAGGAGAGGCTGGAGTGGGTATCCGGTGAGGGATGGGGTGCATGCTGGGATAGTGTGGGCAAGTCAGTCAGAGCTGCAGCATCTTTTATGTGACCACATTTTCATGCACTCTTGCAATGGCTGCCTTTGCCCTCTTCAGCCACAGGGTCAGGTCCAGACTGGCCCCATTTTCTCTAAGTGTGTTCTTTCTCTTTGGCAATGGTAGGCTTTGCCTTAGTGGAGAGCTTCCCCAGAGCAAGAGAGTCTGGAATAGACCCCTAGTCTGGGCTGGGATGTGAACTATGGTGGCCTTAGGAAACTGGCAAGAGACTCAAGTTGTTTTCAATCTGTTTGCTCTGCCTTATTCCTTGGAGTAAGCAAACATCTATGCAGCTCTTCATGAGCAGAATCTTGGTTTCTTATAGCCGTCTGGTAAGTTCACTTGTTTTGAAACCAGCTAAGTAGACTTGTCTGTCCAGTGTTGGATTCCAGGGTTGTGGTGCCCATTTTGTGGCCTGAAGCCCTCACTCCTGATGGAAGATCCCTGAGCTTGTGATATCCCCCTCCTCTTCTGTGTCACCTACTAGGAGTGTGGGTCCCAAACTGATCACTCCACATTTCCTACCCAATTTCATGTTGATATTTCTTTGCAACCTTCAATGTATAATAGCCTTACTACCAGTCTTCAGTTTGTTTTCAGCAAGAGTTGCTCCACAGATCGTACATAAAATTATTTAGACCATATTCTTTGTTCCTGTGTATGTGACCTTGTCCCATTTTTTTCTTATTTCAAGTGAGTTTACCTTAATCAAAATACCCTGATAAATTAGAAAGAAATGAAAAGGGCTGGGTTAAGTTCCTCTAGCTAATATTAGTTAACTCTTCGTCAAGAACTGCTCTCTATATACAAGGATTAAAACTTAAGTAACATTAATATATGTGGATATTTGTGCCATAGTTGATTAATATCTGAGTGAGACCCTAATTCAAGATGGGGTAAGCACATTGTCTCCCCTGAGAGATATAAAGACTGAATTCTTACATTCAACCTTTTATCAATTCTGCAATATATATTTTGAACCAGTTATTTAGATCCACAGAGTGGTCCTGCTATCAGTCCTTAAAAAGGCTTACTTGGTTTGCAAATATTTTCTTCCATTCTGAGGGCTGTCTTTTCATCCTGTTTATGGTTTCTTTTGCTGTGAAAAAGCTTTTAAGTTTAATTAGGTCCCATTTGTTTATTTTTTTTTATTTTTCATTACTCTAGGAGGTGGGTCAAAAATCTTGCTGAGATTTGTGTCAAAGAGTGTTCTGCCTATGTTTTCCTCTAAGAGTTTTATAGTGCCTGGCCTTACATTCACGTCTTTAATCCATTTTGAGTGTATTTTTCTATATGGCATTATGGAGTGTTCTAATTTCATTCTTTTACATGTAGTTGTCCAGTTTTTCCAGAACCAGTTATTGAAGAGGTTGTCTTTTCTCCATTGTATATTCTTGCCTCATTTGTCATAAATTAGATGACCATAGGTGCATGGGTTTATCTCTGGGCTTTCTATCTGTTCCATTGATCTATATTTCTGTGTTTGTGCCAGTACCATACTGTCTGGATGACTGTAGCTTTGTAGTGTAGTCTGAAGTCAGACAGCCTGATTCCTCCAGCCTGATTTTTCTTTCTCAAAATTGCTTTGGCTATTCAGTGTCTTTTGTTTTTCCATATGAATTGTAAATTTTTCTGTTCTATTTCGGTGAAAAATGCCCTTGTTAATTTGATAGGAATTGCACTGAATCTGTAGATTGCTTTGGGTAGTATAGTCCTTTTCACAATATTGATTCTTCCAATCCAAGAACATGGTATATCTCTCCATCTGTCTGTGTCATCTTTGATTTCTTTCATCAGTATCTTATAGTTTTCTGAGTACAGATCTTTTGCCTCCTTAGGTAGGTTTATTCCTAGGTATTTTATTCTTTTTATTGTAATGGTAAATGGGATTGTTTCCTTAATCTCTTTTTCTGATATTTCATTGTTAGTGTACAGGAATGCAAGTGTATGTTTACCAGAATCACTTTGCTGTACAATAGAAATTAACACAACATTGTAAAGCAACTATACTCCAATAAAAATTAATTGAAAAATAAATAAATCAAAAGGTTTGCTTTGATTCATCTTTAAATTCTATGAGGTCCCACAATATTATTTTGGAGTGTGTGTGTATGTGTGTGTATATAGATTTTTCATTCTCTGAATCTAGTTATTTGATGAAAATATATTTGATAGAAAATTTTAATATAACAGGAAACCATATTCAATTATTATAAATGGATAGAATATTAATATTTTCCAGTTTATCCAAGAATCCTCAACCTGTTTTGCAAAATATAAGTAAAAGACTACTAAAAATATAGATAAAAATTTCAAAGGATTTCTAAGTAATATAACTTATGAAAAAGTATGCATGCAATTATGTAATAATTAATTCATTAGTGCACCAAAGGGATATAGTTTCAGGTGGAAACTATGTTTACAATTAATAGTATTGTATAATACTATAGTATTATAGTGTAAACAAACACTGAAATTATATGCTCAAATTACACAATAAATGCTAAAAATTTATTTAAAATAAAATAAACAAGGGCTTCCCTGGTGGCACAGTGGTTGAGAGTCCGTCTGCCAATGCAGGGAACATGGGTTCGTGCCCCAGTCCGGGAAGATCCCACATGCCACAGAGCGGCTGGCCCGTGAGCCATGGACGCTGAGCTTGCATGTCTGGAGCTTGTGCTCGACAATGGAAGAGGCCGCAACAGTGAGAGGCCTGCGTACTGCAAAAAATAAAATAAACAAAAATAAAATTTAAAATGATTCCAAATTTTTTATTTAATAAATATCTAACAAAAATGTATTTTGATCCAACAACTTTACTAGGTAAATGGAAAAACAGATAATGATATGCTTAAGGTGAAGAACTTCATTTTATATCCAGCTGTCTAGAATGTATTAGCATAATGATTCTTTGGTAAGAACACACTAGGCAATTCAAAACCCACCCACTGAGGACTACACAACAAAATATTAATATAGTCTGCTTCACATCACTGACAAGCTCACAAAATAATAATAAAAATAATAATAAAATGAAGCCATGGTCTGGCCTGCAGACATTTATTAATTTGGAAAGGGCCAGAGGAGATGTTTAGTTGTAGTTTAAACAGCCTAGGAAACAAGGGTTGAACCCTAGGACTCACCAACAATTGAGACCTGACTAAATACTGAAAGACTATACCCTAGGAATAGGTGTGAACCAAAAGGAAATAGCCTTCCTATAAGCTGTGGCCCAGCATCTACTCTTCTAGGTGCCACATACACACAAGAAAAAACCCTAGATTACTAGCATCCCTAGGTGTCTATAAGAAGCAAAATAAAATTCTGTCTGAAGAGAGATATCATTATCCTAAACCTCAAGTAATTTCCACAAATAATATTTTTAACACAGTGTCTGGAACACAAAGATATCAGACATAAGAAAATCCAGTGAAACATACAGAAAATAAAACAATTACAAAAAAGAATATGACTCAGGGAGACTGTAGATATTTATGGATCTTAATATTACAAATTTTAAAGTACTTAAGTTTATTATGTTCAAGAAGATAAAATATATGTATATCAGCAAAGAACAATAGATTCTAAAAAAATAGCAGATTATTAAAGTATGGTATATAATTAAGGTTTTTTCATGCATACTAAGAAACTACTGGAAGAACATTTTTAAAATAAATACACACCTAAATACCACATAGTAAAAAAAAATTAAAGTTAATACAAAGAGAAACTGGAAAATAGCTAAAGTAATGAGAAAAGAGAGACAGACAGAGAAACAGAGAAAAGCTTCCCAAAACAATTTAACAGAAAAAAAATGCTAGTATGTGAGGTGATAGATTTTATTTAACTAGTCTGTGATAATCATTTTATAATGTATGCATATATTGTACACTTTAAAAAACAATTTTATTTGTTAATCATACTGTTAATCATAATATTATGATTTGTTAATCATAAAGCTGTTTAAAATTTTTAAATAAAAAAGTAATGACATCAACAGCAAAAACAAACTAATTGAGAACTAATCTCTCAAAATAATTAATGAATGCTGGGAGAAAATATAATAATATATTTTATGTACTTACCAAGTATACTGCCAATGTACAATACTGTACTTAACACAAATATTCCTTAGGAATGAAGGTTGAATAAAAATATTTTCAATTAAATTGTAAAAAATGAGATAATTTGAGACCAGCAGGCCAACAGTAAAGGAAATACTAAAAGTCATAATAGTCTTAATGAAATGTGTATAAAAGAGTACAGGATATAATTCAGGGAGCAGTAAGTAGAATTAAATATTTTAAGGTGTTCAGGAAGAAACTGAAAATATAACCTAACATTAAATTTTGTAATTTAAGGTTGTAATTACTTTCTCTCAAATAAGTAGTAAAACTTAAATATCTGAATTATAAGTTAAAGAAAGAAAAATGAAAGAATATAAAATTTAACACATTGTTTTTGGTTTCTATAAACTAGAAACAAAAGGAAAGACAATCTCAAAAGGAAATTAAGAAAATATTTGCATAAATAGTAGCATCCAAAAGAATAAAATACCTGTGGATATATTTGACCAAGGAAGTGAAAGACTTGCACACTGAAAACCATAAAACCTTCCTGAAATAAATTAAATAAGACCTAAATAAATGGAAAAACCTCAAACATCCATGGATTGGAAAACTTAATTTTGTTAAGATGTCAATATCACCAAAATTGATCTACAAATTGCATGCAATCCCTATCAAAATTCCAAAGCATTTTTCCCCCAGAAATGGAAATGCCAATTCTCAAATTCTTATGGATTTGCAAGTGTCCTGCATATTAAAAACAATCCTGAAAAATAAAAATGAAGTTGCAGGACTTAGACTTTCCAACTGCAATATAATTGAGAAACAGAAATAAACACAAACACCTATTACTAACTGATTTTCTATTAAGGTGCCAAGACCATTCACAGAGAAAGAAAAGCCTTCAACATTTACACAGTAGGATAACTGGATTTCCACATGCAAATGAGTGAAGTGGAAGATTTTACTATACCTCTCCCAGAAACATATCAAAGAAACAAAAAACACAAGAAAAAAATCTCAGTAAGGTTATGTAAGGGCTTGGCAACACAATTAATGAACTTTATTTACTGGATATACGTAGATCACTTCATTGAACAACTTCATAATGCCCATTCTTTTTAAGAACACAAGAATATTTGTGAAAATTATCTGCTTTATTATTTGATTTGTAAGAATAAAATAATGTCCTTCAATTCACTGATGCAAGGAATGAGACAAAATTAAATTACGTTTACCTCTAGTTTTCTTTCCTCTCCCCATTTTTCAGAATTCAATCAGTTCCTTATTATTGAGGCATTCTATTTTGTCATCTTAATACCATTGTTAGGTTTAGTCTAAGGCTAAGATTTTTAGCTTGTTGCCAACTCCTTTGTTATAGTTCTGTAGGTGAACTCTTGGCATGCTTAAGATAGTCTCAAGGAAAAAATATTTCTAAACTTCTTAATGTTCAAATTCACTTTTCCATAGCTTTCATTCTTGAAGCTAATATAAAATTGGCTAAGTATAAAAGTCTTGGCTTACACTGTCTTCCTTTGAGTGTTTTTAGGTGTTGCTATATGTCTTTTGTGACATTGAATTTTTCTGTGAATAAATCTGAGGCAAATTTTATATATATTTTTTTACTCTTATAAGTTGCTTGATGTTTTTAACCTGGCCACAGAAGAAATATTTATATTTGAAGGGTAAATATTTTACTAGGTTATACTGTGGTATTGACTCTTCTGTATCTGTTATCTTTTGCATATGTTGTCTACATACCTATATATATATATATATATATATATATATATATATATATATATATATATAAATTTATTGACGGTATTCTCAAATTATGTATCTAGGGCTTCCCTGGTGCCGCAGTGGTTGAGAGTCCACCTGCTGATGCAGAGGACACGGGTTCATGCCCCAGCCTGGGAAGATCCCACATGCTGTGGAGCAGCTAGGCCCGTGAGCCATGGCTGCTAAGCCTGCGCGTCTGGAGCCTGTGCTATGCAACGGGAGAGGCCACAACAGTAAGAGTCCCACATATCACCAAAAAAAAAAAAAAATTATGTACCTAATATATTTTACATTTATTGTTTAAACTTTCTTCTCCATGTGCTCCAGTTAGGCATATATACATATCTATTTGATCTACTTTGCACACCTTCTGTTTATCTCTTTATTTCCTTGGTCTTTTTAAAATGTTTCCTTTGTTTGCTTTGTTAGTTTCTATACACCATGTCTCTTAACTCTTTCTTTCACAACGTCTATTCTTTCCTTTCATTTTATATCTTCATTCCCATGTTGTATTGTTGATTGTTTTACTTCTTTAATGAACTCTGCCAACTCATATTTTATTCTCTTACCTTAACTGGTTTGTAGAGTTCTGTCATGGGAACAATTTCTTTATTACTACTGATTTAATTTATTGCAAAGTAGTTGGTCAAAATTGTATAGATCTGTGACATCATGTAGTTCTGATGACTGATTTTTATGTATTTGTAAGTTATGCTTTTATTTTATTTTATTTATTTTAATTTTAGATGTTGGGGGAAGGAGTTTATTTATTTTTGCTGTGTTAGGTCTTCATTTCTGTGCTAGGGCTTTCTCCAGTTGTGGCAAGCGGGGGCCACTATTCATCATGGTGTGCAGACCTCTCACTATCACGGCCTCTCTTGTTGCAGAGCACAGGCTCCAGACGCGCAGGCTCAGTAGTTGTGGCTCATGGGCCTAGTTGCTCCGCAGTATGTGGGATCCTCCCAGACCAGGGCTTGAACCCGTGTCCCCTGCACTAGTAGGCAGACTCTCAACCAGTGCGCCACCAGGGAAGCCCCCTATGCTTTTATTTTTATAGAGTATCCCCTTAAGAGATTTTTAGTGTTGTTACTATGCTAGAGGATGTTGCTGATTGTGATTTATATAGGAAATATTACTCTCTGAGTAGGTCCAGGGTATGTCCAGAATACATTTCACAAAGGTTTTCTCCTTTGATGATATGGAGACTATTGTTTCCTGCAAATACTGTTGACAAGTGGGACCCTATGGGCATTTCTAATTCTCCACTTCTTCAGTAGATTTCAGTAGATGGTGCTCAATTCAATTTCAATAGACATCTTGCATATATGGGACATTGATTATGTTTTACAATATGACTCCTTTCCTTTAAAAAAGTGGAATTTTGCTGGCATTTTCTAGGAGATTGCTGCTGTTCTCTCAACACTCTCTACACTTCTTTTTTTGTAACATCCTATATTAGGTTTTTAGCCAATCTCAGGTGATTTGGCAATTTTTACCCAATTTTAGTCTATGGAGTATTTCTGTCACCATTTTAACAGATAATTAATTTGTTTGTTTAACACTATATCTTTGTTTCATTTGTTAGGTTCCCCAAAGGGGAAAGATGCTAAGATTCAAATATTATATTATTGTGCCTGAAATTTTGAGTCATTTTAATTTTAGCCTTTAAAAGAGGAAAGTTCATGTGCTGCTGGTTCTTGGGTTGCTTGGAGTTCCCCTATTTCCAGGCTGTTCCAAGATATTACTGTTCAAATCTTGAATTTCAGTATCCTGAAAATAAATTACTCTGTTTTTCTTTTTTTTTTGTTTGCTTAAGCTATCCGTGACCACCCAGAGAATTATTAAAATAGAATGCTGATATCATAACATTATTTAAGTTAATTTCAAATAAATTTTTGACTGTGTGTATGTGTGTGTGTGTAAGATAATAGTCCCTTTAGGGTACATTCTATGATATAATATAGCTTAATCTTAATCTGGGCATATGTGACCTTTTAACAATGCTGACCACAGCTTTGTATCTTGGTATATCTCAAGAATAAAGAGAGTTTCTTTTATTTCTTCCACTAGACATTTTAAGAGATTACTTATTTCAATAAAGTTTCTGACATAGATATCATATTAAAATTTTTCAATTGTCCAAACATATCCTTTCAACAATAATGCACAATGCAGTCAAGAATAATATGATGCACTTGGTTGTTTTATCTCTTTAGTAACCTTTAATCTCTTTTCATTCTTGAACAGTTTCTTCAACTTTTAAAAGAATAGTTACCTACAAGATTATAAAATTTTCCACAGTCTGGAATTCTATGATTGAACTTTCATTATTAGGTTTAGCTTAAACACTTCTGTGAGAATACTGCAGTTAGTTGATGTTGTACTCTTGTGATTGCATATCAGAAGGCACATATTCTTCCTTTGATCCATTTTTGATGATACTAAGTTTAATGACTTATTTAACTTACAGTTAACTATATCTGTATTGTAAGTATTTTTTTATTCTTGTAATTAACAAGTAATCCGTGGGCTAGTTTGAAACTTTTGGAAGATCTTACTACCCAACAGTTTTTTACAAATTGTTCAGCATCTTTTAAAACTACTAATGATTTGCCTGTATCAATTATTGCATTAATGATTACAAAATCTTAATTTTCTGAATAAAATAATCTTTCCACATTTAATAGCTGGCTTCTGTAGAGAAGAGTTTTTCCTCTCACCTCAGCCTTCTTTATAATGTTGATAATCACTAGGAGTTACATATTTTTTGTTGTTGTCATTGGATATGTGATAATCCATTATCAGCATGAATCTATTTTATGATCAAAATTAATCCCATGGGAGTCCTTTCATTCATCTTGTTTCTTTTGGTATAACTCCATTAGTTTCCAGGTACACTCTTGCTTGTTTTCAAAGAAAGATGTAGTAGGGCAATATCATTCATTCCCTGCCTCTGCTCTGATATCAACTTTTATTTGTTTGTTTGTTTTTGGAGAATCCACATCTCTTAAAACGGGGAATGGGATTTAGAATGTAAGATCTGGGCATATTGGGTTTGTTCACTGTTTCAGGGCTACTGGTGGCTGAAGGTCTTTTGAGTGAACAGAGCTAGGAAATAAAATATTTTAAAACTCAGTGTTTACTATGACAGCTCCAAATCAAATCAACCATCATAGGGTACTTCACTTTTTCCCAATCCATAATTATGTCTCTCTTCTCTTACAGTGAGAAACCTGGGTCCCAGAAAGATCAGCATATTGATTTATTTGCTCTACATGAAAATAAATGCATCATATTATCATAATTACTATACTAATATCTCTACCAAGAGCAAGCTTACCAAGTAAAGTTCAAGATTTCTTTACAGGTCTTTTGTTCTTAGACTACATCCCAGTAAAGATGCAAAATGCAAAGATACAAGTCTCTGAATTAACTATTTTTTGATGTAGCTTGATTAGCAATATATTATATCATTAAGTTTATTTGTTTTTTTGTATTCAATTTTGTTTCATATTTGTCAATCTTGTTGAATAAATTTTAATTTTTAGATGAATAAAATAAGTACTTGTGTCAAAATAATAAAAAACTGTCTATTTAAAGAAGTGTTACTCTCATATCTATCATTTTGTGCTCTCTTTCTGGCCTTTATTTTAAAAAAATTAATACACACAAATACATACATATAGTCTTTGGTACCCTGCTTTTTATTTAATAATATATCCTTGCTTTTTATTTAATAATATATATGTATGCTATTTTATTTTTATGGCTGTACAATGTTCAACTAAATAGATGTACCTTTGACTCTTCAACAAATCTTCTACATGTTTTGCAAATGCAAATATCACAATAAGTAAAATTCTGCATATTGTTTCACATAGGTGGAAATAAATTACAGACTTAGATTTCTGGGCCAAAGAATAAATGCATAAATAGCTTAGTTAGAAATTGTCAAATTCCTCCTATGAGTAAGAGTGCTTGTTTTCTCACAGCCTTGATATATGTGTGTTGATCTGATAGATAAGAAAAACTATCTGGGAAACTCACATTTTAAATGACTGCTTGCTTTATTTGTTGGTTCTAATAGTTTTTTCTTTTTCTTTTTCTTTTTTTCTTTTTTTTTAGTGATTTTCTTGAAGTTTACAAGCCATCAACCATAACATCATGGATTTCTCAAGGTACAAGGTTTCAGGAAAAAGACATGTGTGCTTTACCTTGGTTAATAGAGGTTATTACAATTATACACAAAAACACGAGAAAACAAGTATCAGTGATTTGTTAGTAAGAATTTGGGAGAGAATTCATTTGGGCTGATAGCCAGGTGAGATTTTACTGTAGAATGGTACTTTGTTACTTGAAGACAAAACGCATGCAGTATTTTGGTTTTTTTACTAGAAAATGTTCTTATCATGCCCTTTTAATTTCTAAATCACAGGCTACATAGTGTGCAAAGCGATTTTATCTTACTTCTAATATGAGAAGTAAAATGGGTGAAAGTCATCTGTTGATGAGCTAACACAGATTCTGTTACCGTTACAGCTATTAGTTCACTATTTATCTCCATGAAGAAGTTGTACACAAACTGTTATAGTCTTGAGTTAGACTCACTGCCCCTAACTGAAACTGTAAAGTCAAGGACAGGAATCAGCTTCTGCATTTTAGATAAGTGCTTTCTACCATCCTTCTCACATATAGAGAGACCTAGCATTATTTATTTTTCTATTTCCAGGGAAAAAAAAGAAAGACTGAAAAATAGACAGAGTGAAAATTAGCTTTTAACTTCTTCGTACAGTCCAGAAAAATGTCCAACTGAAATTCACAAACAGAAAATAATTTCCAGTTTTATCTTAGAGCATTGGAGAGACTTTCCTAATAAAATTATATGTTACAATTTAAGTGAAATTAAACATTAGTATTTCCCTAAACTTAGATTTTAATTTTACAGGTTGGAAAATGAAGTATCATTACCAAGAGATGATGTCAATATTGTCGATGTAGCTATAAAAATGCAGATAAAGTCATGCATACCAAGCACTTTTATGTTTTACAAACACTCTTTGCAACCACATTAAAGAGAGCTTGCAACCCTCTGTTCATGAAATGTTAAGAAACAGGTGTGAGAACAGTAGCATAATGTCTCTTCCTGGCAGAAATCTGCTTGTATTTGCTTTCGAAAACCCAACTCTTACCCAAAGTTCCATGTCCATACTAATCTCTCTCGTTTCCTCTAGACCAAAATCTTCTCTCTCATTTGAAAGACCTTAAATACACACAACTCTGCTTTTTCACCAGACCAATGTGTGTGTCAATAAATTTAAAACATTAACATGTTGTCTTTTTCTTGTCATTTCTAGCCTTTTTTTCCCATCTATTCAACAATTTAAAAAGTAATCACCCGGGGGGACCTTGAAGATGGCGGAAGAGTAAGACGCGGAGATCACCTTCCTCCCCACAGATACACCAGAAATACATCTACACGTGGAACAACTCCTACAGAACACCTACTGAACGCTGGCAGAAGACCTCAGACCTCCCAAAAGGCAAGAAATTCCCCACGTACCGGGGTAGGGCAAAAGAAAAAAAAGAAAAAACAGAGACAAAAGAATAGGGACGGCACCTGCACCAGTGGGAGGGAGCTGTGAAGGAGGAAAAGTTTCCACACACTAGGAAGCCCCCTCGCGGGCGGAGACTGCGGGGGGTGGAGGGGGGAGCTTCGGAGCCGCGGAGGAGTGCACAGCAACGGGTGCGGAGGGCAAAGCGGGGAGATTCCCGCACAGAGGATCGGTGCCGACCGGCACTCACCAGCCCGAGAGGCTTGTCTGCTCACCCGCCGGGGCGGGCGGGGCTGCGAACTGAGGCCGAAGCGCAGGGAGAGGACTGGGGTTGGCTTGAACATAGCCTGAAGGGGTTAGTGCACCACGGCTAGCTGGGAGGGAGTCCGGGGAAAAGTCTGCACCTGCCGAAGGGGCAAGAGACTTTTTCTTCCCTCTTTGTTTCCTGGTGCGTGAGGAGAGGGGTTTAAGAACGCTGCTTAAAGGAGCTCCAGAGACGGGCGCGAGCCGCGGCTAAACGCGCGAACCCCAGAGACGGGCGCGAGCCGCGGCTGAAAGCGCGGACCCCAGAGACGGGCGCAAGCCGCGGCTGAAAGCGTGGACCCCAGAGACGGGCGGGAGACGATAAGGCTGCTGCTGCCGCCACCGAGGGGCCTGTGTGCGAGCACAGGTCACTCTCCACACCCCTCTTCCGCGGAGCCTGTGCAGCCCGCCACTGCCAGGTTCCCGGGATCCAGGGACAACTTCCCCGGGAGAACGCACAGCGGGCCTCAGGCTGGTGCAAAGTCACGCCGGCCTTTGCCGCCGCAGGCCCGCCCCGCACGCCGTGCCCCTCCCGCCGCGCCGGCCTGAGTGCGCCAGAGCCCCCAATCAGCGGCTCTTTTAACCCCGCCCTGTCTGAGCAAAAAACAGACGCCCTCCAGCGACCTACACACAGTGGCAGGGCCAAATCCAAAGCTGAGCCCCTGGAAGCTGTGAGAACAAAGAAGAGAAAGGGAAATCTCTCCCAGCAGCCTCAGAAGCAGCTGATTAAAGCTCCACAATTAACTTGATATACCCTGCATCTGTGGAATACCTGAATAGACAACCAATCATCCCAAATTAAGGAAGTGGACTTTAGGAGCAAGATCTATGATTTTTTTCCCTTTTCCTCTTTTTGTGAATGTATATGTGTACACTTCTGTGTGAGATCTTGTCTGTATAGTCTTGCTTCCACCATTTGTCCTAGGGTTCTATCCGTCCATGGTTTTTTAAAAAAAATTTTTTTTTCTTAATAATCAATTTTAATTTTAATAACGTTATTATACTTTACCTCCTTTCTTTCTTTCTTTCTTTCTTTCTTTCTTTCTTTCTTTCTTTCTTTCTTTCTTTCTTTCTTTCTTTCTTTCTTTCTTTCCTTCCTTCCCTCCTTTAGACAACAAATCATCCCAAATTGAGGAGGTGGCCTCTGACAGCAAGATTGATTTTCCCCCCTTTACCTCTTTTAGTGAGGGTGTATGTGTATGCTTCTGTGTAAGATTTTGTCTGTATAGCTTTGCTTCCAACATTTGTCCTAAGGTTCTATCCGTCCCCCCTTTTTTTTTTTTTCTAAATAAGAATTTTTTAATTCAATAATTTTATTATACTTTATTTTATTTTTACTGTATCTTCTTTCTTTCCGTCTTTTTTCCTTCTTTCCCTCCTTCCTTCCTCCCTCCCTCCCTCCTTTCTTTCCTTCTTTCCTTCTTTGCTTCTTTCTTTCTTTCTACCTTCCTTCCTTCCCTCCTTTCCTTCTTTCTTTCCTCATACTTCTACTAATTCCCTCTACTTTTTCTCCCTTTTATTCTGAACCGTGTGGATGAAAAGCTCTTGGTGCTCCAGCCAGAGTCAGGGCTCTGCCTCTGAGGTAGGAGAGCCAACTTCAGGACACTGGTCAACAAGAGACCTCCCAGCTCCACATAATATCAAACGGCGAAAATCTCCCAGAGACCTCCATCTTAACATCAGCACCCAGCTTCACTCAATGACCAGCAAGCCACAGTGCTGGACAACCTATGCCAAACAACTAGCAAGACAGGAACACAACCCCACCCATTAGCAGAGAGGCTGCCTAAAATAATAATAAGGCCACAGACACCCCAAACACACCACCAGACGTGAACCTGCCCGCTAGAGAGACAAGATCCAGCCTCATCCACCACAACACAGGCACTAGTCCCCTCCACCAGGAAACCTACACAACCCACTGAACCAACCTTAGCCACTGAGGACAGACATCAAAAACAGCAGGAACTACGAACCTGCAGCCTGCAAAAAGGAGACGCCAAACACAGTAAGATAAGCAAAATGAGAAGACAGAAAAACACACAGCAGATAAAGGAGCAAGATAAAAATGCACCAGACCTAACAAATGAAGAGGAAATAGGCAGCTTACCTGAAAAAGAATTCAGAATAATGATAGTAAGGATGATCCAAAATCTTGGAGATAGAATGGACAATAGAATGGACAAAATGCAAGAATCAGTTAACAAGGACCTAGAAGAACTAAAGATGAATAAAGCAACGATGAACAACACAATAAATGAAATTAAAAGTACTCTAGATGGGATCAATAGCAGAATAACTGAGGCAGAAGAACAGATAAGTGACCTGGAAGATAAAATAGTGGAAATAACTACTGCAGAGCAGAATAAAGAAAAAAGAATGAAAAGAACTGAGGACAGTCTCAGAGACCTCTGGGACAACATTAAACGCACCAACATTCGAATTATAGGGGTTCTAGAAGAAGAAGAGAAAAGGAAAGGGACTGAGAAGATATTTGAAGAGATTATAGTTGAAAACTTCCCTAATATGGGAAAGGAAATAGTTAATCAAGTCCAGGAAGCACAGAGAGTCCCATACAGGATAAATACAAGGAGAAATACGCCAAGACACATATTAATCAAACTGTCAAAACTTAAATAGAAAGAAAGCATATTAAAAGCAGCAAGGGAAAAACAACAAATAACACATAAGGGAATCCCCATAAGGTTAACAGCTGATCTCTCAGCAGAAACGCTACAAGCCAGAAGGGAGTGGCAGGACATACTGAAAGTGATGAAGGAGAAAAACCTGCAGCCAAGACTACTCTACCCAGCAAGGATCTCATTCAGATTTGATGGGGAAATTAAAACCTTTACAGACAAGCAAAAGCTGAGAGAGTTCAGCACCACCAAACCAGCTTTACAACAAATGCTAAAGGATCTTCTCTAGGCAAGAAACACAAGAGAAGGAAAAGACCTATAATAACGAACCCAAAACAATTTAGAAAATGGGAATAGGAACATACATATCGATAATTACCTTAAATGTAAATGGACTAAATGCTCCCACCAAAAGACACAGATTAGCTGAATGGATACAAAAACAAGACCCATATATATGCTGTCTACAAGAGACCCACTTCAGACCTAGAGACACATACAGACTGAAAGTAAGGGGATGGAAAAAGATATTCCATGCAAATGAAAACCAAAAGAAAGCTGGAGTAGCAATTCTCATATTTTAAATAGACTTTAAAATAAGGACTATTAAAAGAGACAAAGAAGGACACTACATAATGATCAAGGGATCGATCCAAGAAGAAGATATAACAATTGTAAATATTTATGCACCCAACATAGGAGCACCTCAATACATAAGGCAAATACTAACAGCCATAAAAGGGGAAATCGACAGTAACACATTCATAGTAGGGGACTTAAACACTCCACTTTCACCTATGGACAGATCATCCAAAATGAAAATAAATAAGGAAACACAAGCTTTAAATGATACATTAAACAAGATGGACTTAATTGATATTTATAGGACACTCCATCCAAAAACAACAGAATACACATTTTTCTCAAGTGCTCATGGAACATTCTCCAGGATAGATCATATCTTGGGTCACAAATCAAGCCTTGGTAAATTTAAGAAAATTGAAATTGTATCAAGTATCTTTTCTGATCACAATGCCATGAGACTAGATATCAATTACAGGAAAAGATCTGTAAAAAATACAAACACATGGAGGCTAAACAATACACTACTTAATAATGAAGTGATCACTGAAGAAATCAAAGAGGAAATCAAAAAATACCTAGAAACAAATGACAATGGAGACACAACGACCCAAAACTTGTGGGATGCTGCAAAAGCAGTTCTAAGGGGGAAGTTTATAGCAATACAAGCCCACCTTAAGAAGCAGGAAACATCTCGAATAAACAACCTAACCTTGCACCTCAAGCAATTAGAGAAAGAAGAACAAAAAAACCCCAAAGCTAGCAGAAGGAAAGAAATCATAAAAATCAGATCAGAAATAAATGAAAAAGAAATGAAGGAAACAATAGCAAAGATCAATAAAACTAAAAGCTGGTTCTTTGAGAAGATAAACAAAATAGATAAACCACTAGCCAGACTCATCAAGAAAAAAAGGGAGAAGACTCAAATCAATAGAATTAGAAATAAAAAAGGAGAGGTAACAACTGACACTGCAGAAATAAAAGAGATCATGAGAGATTACTACAAGCAACTCTATGCCAATAAAATGGACAATCTGGAAGAAATGTACAAATTCTTAGAAATGCACAACCTGCCAAGACTGAATCAGGAAGAAATAGAAAATATGAACAGACCAATCACAAGCACTGAAATGGAAACTGTGATTAAAAATCTTCCAACAAACAAAAGCCCAGGACCAGATGGCTTCACAGGCGAATTCTACCAAACATTTAGAGAAGAGCTAACACCTATCCTTCTCAAACTGTTCCAAAATATAGCAGAGGGAGGAACACTCCCAAACTCCTTCTACGAGGCCACCATCACCTTGATACCAAAACCAGACAAGGATGTCACAAAGAAAGAAAACTACAGGCCAATATCACTGATGAACATAGATGCAAAAATCCTCAACAAAATACTAGCAAACAGAATCCAACAGCACATTAAAAGGATCATACACCATGATATAGTGGGGTTTATTGCAGGAATGCAAGGATTCTTCAATATACGCAAATCTATCAATGTGATAAACCATATTAACAAACTGAAGAAGAAAAACCACATGATCATCTCAATAGATGCAGAGAAAGCTTTTGACAAAATTCAACACCCATTTATGATAAAAACCCTGCAGAAAGTAGGCATAGAGGGAACTTTCCTCAACATAATAAAGGCCATATATGACAAGCCCATAGCAAACATCATCCTCAATGGTGAAAAACTGAAAGCATTTCCACTAAGATCAGGAACAAGACAAGGTTGCCCACTCTCACCACTCTTATTCAACATAGTTTTGGAAGTTTTAGCCACAGCAATCAGAGAAGAAAAGGAAATAAAAGGAATCCAAATTGGAAAAGAAGAAGTAAAGCTGTCACTGTTTGCAGATGACATGATCCTATACATAGAGAATCCTAAAGATGCTACCAGAAAACTACTAGAGCTAATCAGTGAATTTGGTAAAGTGGCAGGATACAAAATTAATGCACAGAAATCTCTGGCATTCCTATATACTAATGATGAAAAATCTGAAAGTGAAATCAAGAAAACACTCCCATTTACCATTGCAACAAAAAGAATAAAATATCTAGGAATAAACCTACCTAAGGAAACAAAAGACCTGTATGCAGAAAATTATAAGACACTGATGAAAGAAATTAAAGATGATATAAATAGATGGAGAGATATACCATGTTCTTGGATTGGAAGAATCAACATTGTGAAAATGACTCTACTACCCAAAGCAATCTATAGATTCAATGCAATCCCTATCAAACTACCACTGGCATTTTTCACAGAACTAGAACAAAAAATTTCACAATTTGTATGGAAACACAAAGGACCCTGAATAGCCAAAGCAATCTTGAGAACGAAAAAAGGAACTGGAGGAATCAGGCTCCCTGACTTCAGACTATACTACAAAGCTACAGTTATCAAGACGGTATGGTACTGGCACAAAAACAGAAAGATAGATCAATGGAGCAGGATAGAAAGCCCAGAGATAAACCCATGCACATATGGACACCTTATCTTTGATAAAGGTGGCAGGAAAGTACACTGGAGAAAGGACAGCCTCTTCAATAAGTGGTGCTGGGAAAACTGGACAGCTACATGTAAAAGTATGAGATTAGATCACTCCCTAACACCATACACAAAAATAAGCTCAAAATGGATTAAAGACCTAAATATAAGGCCAGAAACTATCAAACTCTTAGAGGAAAACATAGGCAGAACACTCTATGACATAAATCACAGCAAGATCCTTTCTGACCCACCTCCTAGAGTAATGGAAATAAAAACAAAAATAAACAAATGGGACCTAATGAAACTTAAAAGCTTTTGCACAGCTAAGGAAACCATAAACAAGACCAAAAGACAACCCTCAGAATGGGAGAAAATATTTGCAAATGAAGTAACCGACAAAGGATTAATCTCCAAAATTTACAAGCAGCTCATGCAGCTCAATAACAAAAAAACAAACAACCCAATCCAAAAATGGGCAGAAGACCTAAATAGACATTTCTCCAAAGAAGATATACAGACTGCCAACAAACACATGAAAGAATGCTCAACATCACTAATCATTAGAGAAATGCAAATCAAAACTACAATGAGATATCATCTCACACCAGTCAGAATGGCCATCATCAAAAAATCTAGAAACAATAAATGCTGGAGAGGGTGTGGAGAAAAGGGAACACTCTTGCACTGCTGGTGGGAATGTGAATTGGTTCAGCCGCTATGGAGAACAGTATGGAGGTTCCTTAAAAAGCTACAAATAGAACTACCATATGACCCAGCAATCCCACTACTGGGCATATACCCTGAGAAAACCGAAATTCAAAAAGAGTCATGTACCAAAATGTTCATTGCAGCTCTATTTACAATAGCCCGAAGATGGAAACAACCTAAATGCCCATCATCGGATGAATGGATAAAGAAGATGTGGCACATATATACAATGGAATATTACTCAGCCATAAAAAGAAACGAAATTGAGCTATTTGTAATGAGGTGGATAGACTTAGAGTCTGTCATACAGAGTGAAGTAAGTCAGAAAGAAAAAGACAAATACCGTATGCTAACACATATATATGGAATTTAAGAAAAAAAAATGTCATGAAGAACCTAGGGGTAAGGCAGGAATAAAGACGCAAACCTCCGAGAGAACGGACTTGAGGTTATGGGGAGGGGGAAGGGTGAGCTGTGACAGGGCGAGAGAGAGTCATGGACATATACACACTAACAAACATAGTAAGGTAGATAGCTAGTTGGAAGCAGCCGCATGGCACAGTGAGATTGGCTTGGTGCTTTGTGACAGCCTGGAGGGGTGGGATAGGGAGGGTGGGAGGGAGGGAGACGCAAGAAGGAAGAGATATGGGAACATATGTATATGTATAACTGATTCATTTTGTTATAAAGCAGAAACTAACACACGCTTGTAAAGCAATTATACCCCAATAAAGATGTTAAAAATAAAAGTAATCACCCTTGTTTATAACCTTCAAGAAGGAAAAATGCAGAATAGATAGATACTGGGTTTACAGGGAGTAGAAATAAATGTTAAAATGGCTTACATTAAAAAGGTGAAATTTGTGACACCTGTGAAAGAAAAAATCTACTTCCTTGCTTCATGGATAAACTCCCTCATTCTTGAACATCTGCTGGGTAAGTAATCAGCTTAAAATTTCTACTGGGAAATCTGGAGGTCCCAGGTATCTTGAACTTGCCTCAAATTTAGTCCAGAGATCATTGAAATCCTGGGGTAAAATGTGATTTTCAATATAATAGAGTTTAAAAGTGTGGTAGATTACAGAGTCTCAGATTCAATTTTTAGGTGAATAGTACCATGCTCTGAAATTATATTTAATGGACATCCCCTGACTTTTCATTCAATAAAGTCTCCACGGGTCTTCACAGAGAGCCCCAAGTCTCCCTAGAGCCACTTTCAACACTTCTAGTAGAGTTCAACTCACTTTCCAGTTGAGAAACTTATCTACAAGGACAAGTCAATGACTTCAAAGTCACTTATTTAATCAGGGACAGAGTTAGAAATAGAATCTGGCATCTACTAACATGAGTTTTTTGTTTACTCTAAAAATTAGATTGGTCTATAGATGTGACATTATCCAAAAGCCAAAGTCTTGATATATCTAGGATTTATTTTCCATTTGCCAGTCAGACTTTTTATCCTACTCTTGCTGATAAAACATTTTAATAAGGTTAAAGAAAAGGAGAGAAGTTGTTAGTAAAATGAAGGGAGGGGGAATGGAAGAAAAGAGGAAAATAGATGGTTGCAGGTGGCCAATATTACACATCTCAGAATTTTGCCCAAGGTTTTCCTTTGTGTTCACTGATGCTGTAAAAACAATTTTTGTCAGTTGCTGGCTGGCTTTCCTTGCTTGGTCATTCTAAGATGACTTCTATCCTGTGATGCTATTCCAAATCAATTACTAAGTTAGACCAACACAAAACATGTGGAAAGCCTCAGAGAGCTGAAAGAGAGAGACAAGATAAAAGGATCAATTGTGATCCCTGACAGTGAGGACATTATCTTCTGGGACACACCACCACTATCAAATCTGTCAGCTACTCCATAACCATACCTAGACAATTAGGGAGAGTTTCAGGGGAAGACTTTTTCCCTAACATATAATATCAACATCATAATCAGAAATAATACTAAAATGAAGTTCCTAGGATCACAAACATTTTTTTTAAACACAGATATATTTTACCTAATGACATACATGCTTACAAATATGTATAGATTTATGCTTTATAGAACAGTACATTTTGTTAAATAAAGAGTCCATGTTTGGACTCTTCTTATTTTAATATTTTGTCCTATTTTCATACCATGTGTCTAATCAACGTTCTAAATTTAGATTGAATGCACAGGCAATAGCATTCCAAATAAAACTAACCTTTATTACATTAATTGAATGTGAACAAATGAAAGTTTATACTCATATTGCATCTTAATTTAGTTAGTAAATGGTTTGAACTTTTGATTCAAAGCAAAAATTAACTTTATAGGGCTTCCCTGGTGGTGCAGTGGTTAAGAATCTGCCTGCTAATGCAGGGGACACGGGTTCAAGCCCTGGTCTGGGAAGATCCCACATGCTGCAGAGCGGCTAAGCCCATGAGCCACAACTACTGAGCCTGCGTGTCTGGAGCCTGTGCTCCGCAACGGGAGAGGCCGTGACAGTGAGAGGCCCGCGCACCACAATGAAGAGTGGTCCCCGCTCGCCGCAACTGGAGAAAGCCCTCGCACAGAAACGGAGACCCAACGCAGCCAAAAATAAATAAATAAATTTATAAAAAAAAATTAACTTTATAAAATACTTGGTACTGGTTTTTAAGCACATTATGTTTAGTTCATTCAATATTTACTAGAAATATTACTGTTACATATGACCTGATGCCAGGATGTAAACTCACATTTTTTCTTAATTCCAAGTCTGTGCTTTAAATCATTCTAGAATTTTATCAAAGATTATTTACTTGGATTAGCATCAAGTAGCCTGGCCTGAGAACTGTTCCTATCTGATTAACATTATTATAAAGATTTTATAGTGATAAAGTGAAAAAAACTTAAAAAAATTATAGGTATAGGATTAGAGATAACAGTTTATGTTTTACATTATCTAGAGCAGCTAACTATAGTGAAAAAATCACTGTGAATAGGAAACAAGGGCAGATTGGAGTTTAAAAAAAGATACATTTTTATGAAAGATTTATGTAGAAGTTAAGATCACTCCAGCTATACCAAAGATACCCTAACAAGAAAGGATTTCCTGTAACTTTTTAAATAGTGTGTGTGTGTATGTATGTTTCTACCTCTTTGTTTTCTCAAAATAAGTCTCTCTGTTTCTTCTTTCAGTGGTTTTTACATTTTTGATTACAAAATAATCCAGCATATCTAGCAAACACCCTTCAAAGACATTTTATGTGCATGAAATATCTCAAAATTCTTGGAGAAAATTTTATTACAAAGAGTACAGTTATATATATTTAAAACAAAAATAAATTTCTTGCTTATTTTGTGTGTGCTAAAAATAATAACTTTTCTAATTTGTATCAAAGTGTCTTTTGACAAAACAGCATCAGATAAGGACAATATTTAATGTCACAGATAAAATAATATTTTGATGTAAAATAATTGTTTAAATCATTTAATCGTATTAGATTTGAGTATAACTCTGTATGAAAAGAACTTTAAGAAAATGTTTTCCTCTTTGTATCAATTCTTTGCAGTCAATTTACAATTACAATTCTATACAAATCTAGTTCAACAATCAATAGAAACATTGGCTCCATCTCTATTTTCTCTATTTTATTCTCAGCACTTTGCTTCTTAAATTTGCTCATGCTAAAAATGGCTACTGAATTCAGCCATTACAAGTGCATTCATGTAGCAGGAAAAAGGACATACCAAAACAAGCGAATTGTGTTTCTGGTTGAGTCACGTCCTTCAAAACTATCTTCTCATGTGTCTCATATAATATTTCTATTTACATCTGTTTGGCCAGAATTTAGTCATGTAGTTGCAGTGGAAGTTGGGAAGTATAATCTCTTAGCTAGGTGCATCAGAATCCTTCACAGAATACCAAGAAAGAATACTATATAGGGCAGGACCCTGTGGGACTCCTGGGAACAAAAGTCTTTCTGTGTCCCCCATTTCTTTGATTACAGGTAATAGGCTTCATTCAGCCTCCATGACCTTCCCGGAGTTCCAACAAGCAGGTTCAATCAGTTGCTAATTAGGAAAGGGAGGGGATACAGAGACAAGGGAGGAATAGTCAAGAGAAAAAATAGTGCAGCCTTGGGGCAGGGTCTTGGTTGCCCATCAAGGGATATACATATCAATATCCTTGAGCTCTTTTGCAGATACTGAAACCCCCACTAGGTTGTAGAAGTTAACACTGTGATACTCACAAGCACTTAGACTCCAGACTGGTTGGAAACAGGAAGTTGATAATGCTGACTCACACTTAACGTCACCACCAACCAATTAGGAGAATGTCCATGAGATGATCACCCTCTTTGAACCATTACTATAAAACTTCTCACTACCCCCTCCAGGTTGGGGCACATTTTTTTGAGGACATTAGCCCACTGTGGCCTCCTTTGCCTAGCAAAGCAATAAAGTTATTTCTTCTACTTCACCCAAAACTCTGTCTCTAAGAATTAATTCAGTGCTGGGGTACAGAGGCCAGATTTGGCTTCAAATATTGTGTGGCAACTCATTCTCTCAGCCACAAGATAGAGAAAATGAATCAGATAAACCAATTATTTTTATTATATTTTAATCCTAAGTATGTTTTCTCTTAAGATATAATTAATGATAAACTTTGTATGTTAGTTTGCTAGGGTAATCATAACAAAATACCACAGCCTGGGTAACTTAAGAAAAATTAATTTTCTCAAAATTTTGAAGATAATAAACTCAAGATCAAGGTGTGTATGGGTTTGATTTCCTCTAAGGCTGCTTTCCTTGGCTTACAGATGGCTGCCTTCTTGCTGTGTCCTCACATGGTCTTTCCTTACACATGAGCCCCTAATGTCTCTTCATGTATCCAAATGTCCTCTATTTATAAGGACAACAGATTGCATTAGGGTCTCCCTAACAGCCTTAATCACCCCTTTAAAGGCCCTGTTTCCCAAGACAGTCACATTTTAAGGAACTGTAATTTAAGGCTTTAACATGAATTTTGGGGAGGCACAACTCAGTCCAAAACACTACACTTTAGGAGTGCAGTGGAAACAAAAAGATAAATTCAAACTTCAATATAATTAATTTTATTATAATAGCATAATGAATTTGGTGAAATGGACTTTTGGCTCTTTTTACTATTTATATTGTTATTTTTTCATTACTTCTAGCAATTTCTCCCCTGTTTCACTTCCTTAAAGAGAAAAGAATATGTCCTACTTTATTTTTTTCTAATTCAGAAACTAATAATTTCTATGTTAAAGTGAAATATTACATAATTATATACTTCAGTGATTCACAAATGAAGTTTCAACTGCCTTATTGTGGCTTATCTACACTATAATTTTTTCTTCTTTTTTTTGAGAAAATGATAGTTTTATTTTCAAAAATAGTGTATATAATGCATTGGAGATTGAATCCTTTACACCAGTTTAGACTTGTAAGAAACATTTTTAATACCTATTTTAATTTAGATGCATATATATATATATATGTATATATATATATACATTTTCTTATTGGCATACATTTGTTTTACAGTGTTGTGTTAGTTTCTACTGTACAACGAAGTGAAGTAGGGTTCCCAGTGTTATATGGCACGTCTTCAATAGGTATCTATTTTATACACATTAGTATATATATGTTAATTCCAAACACCTAATTCATCCCACTCCCCCTTTCCCCTCTTGATGTCCATTCATTTGTCCTCTACATCTCTGTCTCTATTTCTGCTTTACAAACTGGTTCATCTGTACCATTTTTCTAGATTCCACAAATAAGCACTAATATATGATATTTGTTTTTCTCTTTCTGACTTAATTCACTCTGTACGACAGTCTCTAAGTCAATCCATGTCTTTACAAATGACCCAATTTTATTCCTTTTTATGGCTGAGTAATATTCAATTCTATATATATATACCACATCTTCTTCATCCATTCATCTGTCAATGGACATTTAAGTTGTTTCCATGACCTGGCTATTGTAAACAGTGTTGCAACGAACATTGGGGTGCATGTGTCATTTTGAATTATGGTTTTCTCTGGGTATATGCCCAGTAGTGGGATTCCTGTGTCATATGGTAATTCTACTTTTAGTTTTTGCGAGAACCTCCATACTGTTCTCCATAGTGTCTTTGTCAATTTACATTCCCACTAACAGTGCAAGAGAGTTCCCTTTTCTCCACACCCTCTCCAGCATTTATTCTTTGTAGATTTTCTGATGATGCCCAATCTAAATGGTGTGAGGTGATACCTCATTGTGATTTTGATTTGCAATTCAAGAATAATTAGTGATGTTGAGCATCTTTTCATGTGTTTATTAGCTGTCTGTATGTCTTCTTTGGATAAATGTCTATTTAGGTCTTCTGCCCATTTTTGGATTGGGTTGTTTGTTTTTTTGATATTGAGCTGCATGAGCTGTTTGTATATTTTGGTGATTAATCCTTTGTCCATTGATTTGTTTGCAAATAGTTTCTCCCATTCTGAGGGTTGTATTTTTGTCTTGTTTATGGTTTCCTTTCCTGTGAAAAAGCTCTTAAGTTTCATTAGGTACCATTTGTTTATTTTGGTTTTTGTTTCCATAAGTCTAGTACTTGGGGCAAAAAGATCTTGCTGTGATTTATGTCCAGTAGTGTTCTTCCTATGTATTCCTTTAAGAGTTTTATAGGGTCCAGCCTTACATTTAGGTCTCTAATCCATTTTGAGTTTATTTTTGTGTATGGTGTTAGGGAGTGTTCTAATTTTATTCTTTTACATGTAGCTGTCCAGTTTTCCCAGCACCACTTATTGAAGAGAATGTCTTTTCTCCATTGTATATCCTTGCTTCCTTTGTTATAGGTTAGGTGACCATAGGTGAGTGGGTTTATTTCTGAGCTTTCTATCCTGTTTCATAGACCTATGTTTCTGTTTTTGCACTAGTACCATACTGTCTTGATGACTGTAGCTTTGTACTATACTCTGAAGTTAGGGAGTCTGATTCTTCCAGCTCCATTTCTTTTCTCAAGATTGCTTTGGCTATTCAGGGCCTTTTGTGTCTCCATACGAATTTTAAGATTTTTTGTCCTAGTTCTGTGAAAAATATCACTGGTAATTTGAAAGGGATTGCATTGAATCTATAGATTGCTTTGGGTAGTAGAATCATTTTCACAATATTGATGCTTCCAATCCAAGATAATTGTATATGTCTCCCTCTATTTGTGTCTTTTTTTTTTATTTCTTTCATCAGTGTTTTATAGTTTTCTGAGTACAGGTCTTTTACCTCCTTATGTAGGTTTATTCCTAGGTATTTCGTTCTTTTTGTTGCAATGGTGAATGGAATTGTTCTTTAGTTTCTCTTTCTGATCTTTTGTTGTTAGTGTATAGGAATGCAAGAGATTTCTGTGCATTAATTTTTTATCCTGTTACTTTAGCAAATTCATTGATTAGCCCTAGTAGTGTTCTGGAGGTTTCTGTAGGATTTTCTATGTATAGTATCAAGACATCTGCAAACAGTGACAGTTTTACTTCTTTTCCAATTTGGACTCCTTTTACATCTTTTTAATTCTTACTGCTGTGGATAGGACTTCCAAAATTATGTAGAATAAAAATGGTGAGAGTGGACATCCTTGTCTTGTTCCTGATCTTAGAGGAAATGTTTTCAGATTTTCACCACTGAGAATGTTGTTTGCTGAGGGTTTGTCATATATAGCCTTTAATATGTTGAGGTAGGTTTCCTCTATGTCCACTTTCTGGAGAGTTTTTATCATAAATAAGTGTTGAACTTTGTCAAAAGCTTTTTATGCATCTATTGAGATCAGTATATGGTGTTTATTCTTTAATTTATCATGGTGTATCAGCTTGATTCATTCATTTGTGTATATTGAAGAATCCTTCCATAGCTGTTATATATCCCACTTAAGCATGGTGTATGATCCTTTTAATGTGTTGTTGGATGATGTTTGCTAATATTTTGTTGAGGAATTTTGCATCTATATTCATCAGTAATACTGGTTTATAATTTTCTTTTTCTGCAATATTTTTGTCTGCTTTTGGTATGAGGGTGATGGTGCCCTTGTAGAATGAGTTTGGAAGTGCTCATTCCTCTGCAACATTTTGAAAGAGTTTGAGGAGGATGGGTGTTAGCTCTTCTCTAAATGCTTGATGGAATGCACCTGTGAAGCCATCTGCTCCAGGACTTTTGTTTGTTGTAAGAGTTTTAATTACAGTTTCAATTTCATTACTTATGATTGGTTTGTTCATAATATCTATTTTTTTCATGGTTCAGTCTTTGAAGACTAAGACTGAATTTGTCCATTTCTTCGAGGTTTTTCATTTTTTGGCATATTGTTGCTTGCAGTATTCTTTTATGATGTTTTGTACTTCTGCAGTGTTCTGTGTAACTTCTTTTTCGTTTCTACTTTTATTGATTTGAGTCCTCTCCCTCTTTTTGTGATGAGTCTTGATAAAGGTTTATCAATTTTGTTTATCTTCTCAAAGAACCAGCTTTTAGTTTTATTAATCTTTGCTATCATTTTCTTTGTTTCTATGCCCTTTATTTCTCCTCTGATCTTTACGATCTCTTTCCGTCTACTAAAATTTTTTTGTTTGTTTGTTCTTCATTCTCTAGTTCATTTAGGTGTAAGGTTAAATATTTTTTTTGATATTTTTCTTGTTTTTTGAGGTATGATTGTATTGCTATAAACTTCCCTCTTAGAACTGCTTTTGCAGCACCCCATAGGTTTTGGGTCATCGTGTTATCATTGTCATTTGTCTCTAGGTATTTTTTGATTTCCTCTTTGATTTCTTCAGTGATCTCTTGGTTATTTAGTAGTATATTGTTTAGCTTCCATGTGTTTGTGTTTTTTTTACAGTTTTTTCCCGTAATTTATTTATAATCTCATAGTGTGGTTGTCAGAAAAGATGCTTGATATGATTTCAATTTTCTTAAATTTACCAAGGATTAATTTGTGACCCAAGATATGATCTATCCTGGAGAATGTTGCATGTGCACTTGAGAAGAAAGTGTAATCTGCTGTTTTCAGATGTAATGTCCTATAAAGGTCAATTAAATCTATCTGGTGTATTTTGTCACTTAAACCTTGTGTTTCGTTATTAATTTTCTGTCTGGATGATCTGTCCATTGGTGTAAGTGAGTCATTTTAAGTCCCCCACTATTATTGTGTTACTGTCTATTTCCTCTTTTATAGCTGCTAGCAGTTGCCTTATGTATTGAGGTGTTTCTATGTTGGATGCATATATATTTATAATTGTTATAACTTCTTCTTGAATTGATCCCTTGATCATTATGTAGTTTCCTTCCTTGCCTCTTGTAATGTTCTTTATTTTAAATTCTATTTTATCTGTTATGAGTATTGCTACTCCAGCTTTCTTTTCATTTCCATTTGCATGGATATCTTTTTCCATCCCCTCACTTTCAGTCTCTATGTGTCCCTAGGTCTGAAGTTGGTCACTTGTAGACAGCATATATGTGGGTCTTGTTTTTGTATCCATTCCGTGAGCCTGTGTCTTTTGGTTGGAACATTTACTCCATTTACATTTAAGATAATTATTGATATTTATATTCCTATTACCACTTTCTTAATTGTTTTGGATTTGTTTTTGTGGGTTCTTTTTTTCTCTTGTGGTTCCTGCCTAGAAAATTTCCTTTAGCATTTGTTGTAGTGATGGTTCGATGGTGCTGAATTCTATTAGCTTTTGCTTGTCAGTAAAGTTTTGATTTCTCAGTCAATTCTGAATGAGATCCTTGCTGGGTAGTTTAATCTTTAATATTTGTTGTAGGATTTTCCCTTTCATCACTTTAAATATGTTCTGCCACTCTCTTCTGGCTTGCAGAGTTTCTGCTGAAAAATCAGCTGTCAACCTTATGGGGCTTCCCTTGTATGTTATTTGTTGCTTTTCCCTTGCTGCTTTTAATATTTTTTTCTTTGCTTTTAATTTGTGATAGTTTGATTGATATGTGTCTCAGTGTGTTTCTCCTTGGGTTTATCCTGTATGGGACTGTCTATGCTTCCTGGATTTAATTGGATACTTTCTTTCCCATCTTAGGCAAGTTTTTGACTATAATCTCTTCAAATATTTTCTCAGACCATTTCTCTTTCTGTTCTTCTTCTGGGACCCCTATAGTTTGTATGTTGTGCATTGAAGGTTGTTCCAGAGGTTTCTGAGACTGTTCTCTGTTCTTTTCATTCTCTTCTCTTTATTCTTCTCTGTGGCAGTTATTTCCATTTCCACAATTCTATCTTCCAGCTCATTTATCTGTTTTTTCTGCCTCAGTTATTCTGCTATTGATTCCTTCTAGAATATTTTTTATTTCAATTATTGTATTGTTCATCACTGTTTGTTTGTCTTTTACTTCTTCTAGGTCCTTGTTAAATGTTTCTTTTATTTTCTGCATTCTACTTCCGAGATTTGGAATCATCTTTAGTATCATTACTCTGAATTTTTTTCAGGTAGACTGCCTATTTCCTCTTCGTTTATTTGGTCTTGTAGGTTTTTACCTTACTATTCATCTGCTGTGTATTTCTCTGTCTTCTCATTTTTAACTTACTGCATTTGGGGTCTCCTTTCCACAGGCTGCAGGGTCATAGTTTCTCTTATGTCTGGTGTCTGCTCCCAGTGGGTGAGGTTGGTCCAGTGGCTTGTGTAGGCTTCCTGGTGGGGGGGACTGTTGCCTGCTTTCTAGTCATGGGCCACAAACAGTAGTGTGTTTTGGGGTGTCTGTGAGCTTTGTATGACTTCAAGCAGCCTGGTTGTAATGCGTGGGGTTGTCTTCCTGTCTTGCTAGTTGTTTGGCATGAGGTGCCCAGCACTGGAGCTTGCTGGCCTTTGGGTGGAACCAGGTCTTAGTGTTGAGATGGAGACCTCTGGGACAGCTTTTATTCATTAATATTCCATGGGGCCGGGAGTTCTCTGGTGGTCCAATGTCCTGGATTTGGCTCTCCCAATTCGGAGGCTCAGGCCTAACCCCTGGCCGGAGCACAAAGACATTGTAAGCCACACAGTTTGGAAGAAAATGGAAAAAAATAAAATAAAAAATGAACAAACAAAACCCCAAGACAAATGGTAAAAACAAAACTAAACAGACAAAAACACACAAGGAAACACACACACACACAAAACACACAAAAAGAAAACAAAATTGAGGGGGAAAAAAAGGAAGAAAGCAACCACACCAATAAACAAACACAAAAATAAAAAAAAAACAATAAAAACTATACTAATAAATACAAAATGTCCAAAACAAACACAGAAAACAAACTAAAAAAAGCAAAGAAAGTAGAAAACAAACACAAAAATGATCCAAAATATAAGTAAAAAAAAAAAAAAAAGATGAAAACAAAAAGAAAAAATAAAAAACAAAAAAGAGGTAAAAAGGTAAAGTCAAAGTAGAAAAACAGAAAATATGAATAAAAAAGAGGATAAACACAAGCAAAACCAAGGGGGAAAAAAAAAAACAAGGATAAAACACAGTGTAACAAAAAAGTACAGTAGAAATAGGAAAATCATATTAAAAGTATATTAAAAATAAAAGTATAAAAAAGAAAAGGAAAAGTAAATACAAAATATTAAAAGAATAATAAAAAATAAACAACAATAGAACAAAACAGAAAAAAATGTAAAAGGATATATAGTAGTAATAATAGTAATATTTTTCTGTGGCCTCAGCTGGCAGTGCCCTTGCCCCAACAGTGAGCCACAGCCAATTTCTGCTTACTCAGGAAGTCCTCTAATATTTCTTGGTAGGTCTCTGGACCCACTGTTTGCAATATTGGGCCAGCTTGGACTCTGACCTAGCCTTACTCCCACGTTTACTCACCTCCAAAGTCCACAGTTGTGCCCAAAGTCCACAGCATTTATTATGGGAACACTCGCTGTGTATTCATATATTTCACAGATTCAAGGTTCACCAAGCCACTTACAAGGGTTTAATCTGCAGTTCCTGCAGCTGCATGGAGAAGTTTCCCTTTCTCTTGTTTTGTCACACCAACCCTGGAGTTCAGCTTTTTTTTTGCCCTGTCTCTACCTGTTGGCCACCCTCAGGCATCTCGTCCCTGCCCAGGCAAGAGGGGGCAAAAGAAGAAGCTGATTAGGGCTCACTTGCTCATGCAGGCTAGGGAGAGGGAGAGATACAGCCACCACAGTTGGGATGTGCAGGGTGTGCCTTCAGCAGCAGGGGCCAGCAGGAAGTTGCTATAGCCTGAGGAGTGCTGTTCTTTCTCCCGGGGAAGTTGGCCCCAGATTGTTCGACACTCAGCAGTGGTGGGCTGCACAGGCTCTGGAGAAGGTGTGGGCAGTGACCTGTGCTAGCACCAGGACACTTGGTAGCAGTGGCAGCAGCCATCACCTGCCTCTAGGGTCCGAGATAACAGCCATGGCTCGTATCCACCTCTGGAGCTCATGTAGGTGGTGCCCTGCTCTCTTCCACAAGAAGTTCTTTCCCTGTGAGTGCTCCAAGGCAACAGGACACTGCCTACAGGAGCTCCAGGGGCAGGTGGGAGTCACTGCCACTATTTTGGGCCCCAGAGGTGGGCACTGGCCGCCATCATGAGACCCACAAGCAAACACCAGGCCCAGCCCCTGAAGTCCCATGAGGGTTCAGAGATTGCCCGTACCTAGAAAATCTGTGAGCAGGTGCCAGGCCTTGCCCCCACTGTCCCTGGAGCATGCAGATATCACCCACCCTTAGGAAATCTGCAAGCAGGCACCAGGCCCTGCTCTCACTGTCCCAGGAACGATCAAGTACTACTGTAGCTGCACACCCTACATCAAGGGGGTAATGGCCAGCACACACCAAGGAAAGAGGCAGAAAGTATCCAAACTAAAATCAGCCCCTTGATCCCAGGAAAAGAGGGCAGAGTATAAGGACATCTCTTGCAAAAACACAAAAATCACAACAAACTTCTGAACAGTCAATAAAATACATTGGAACATACCAAGAAAGATGTTTTACATTCAAAGACAAAGAGGAAGACACAATGAGGTGGCAGGAGGGGCTATTTTGCATCATAATCAAATTCCATACCCATTGGGTGGGCAAAACACATACGGGAAAATAATTATATTGCAGAAGTTCTCCTACAAAAGTGAGAGTCCTAAGTGCAATGTCAAGATCCCCAGCCTGAGGGTCTGGCATTGGGAGGAAGAATCTCCTGAGCATATGGCTTTGAAGGCTGGTGGGGATTGATTGCAGCAGCTCCACAGGACTAGGGGAAACAGAGACTCCACTCTTGGAGGGCACAATAAGGTTTCATGTACACGGGGACAAGCACAATGCAGTAACTCCATAGGAGTCAGACCTATAAGTCTTGGAGGGTCTCCTGGGAAGGTGGGAGGTGACTTTGGCTCACTGGAAGGGGGGTGTAAGGACACTGATAACAGAGGCCTCAGAGAATATTGATTGGTGTGAGCTCTCCCAGAGGTCACCATTTTGGCATCAAGTCCTGGCCCTACCCAACAGCTAATAGGTTCCAGTGCTGGAATGCCTCAAGCCAAATAGCCAGCAGGATAGGAACACAGACCCACCCATCAACAGTGTGCATAAAGCCATAGTGAGCTCACAGCCAGCTATAAATACAGCCCTGCCACTAAAAGGAAAATACCCAGCTTCACCCAACAGTGGGCAGGCACAAGTCCCTCCCACCAGGAAGCCTCCACAAACCTCAGGAACAACCTCACCCACCAGAGAACACATACCAGAAACGAGAGGAGCTACGATTCTCCAGCCAGCAGAAAGGAGTCCACAAACACAGAAAGTTAGACAAAAGTGAGACAGCAGAGAAATATATTTCAGACAAAGGAACAAGATAAAAACGCACAAAAACAATGAAATGAAGAGGAGATATGAAGCTTATATGCAAAAGAATTTAAAGTAATGATAGTAAAGGAGATTCAAGATCTTGGGAAAAGAATGGAGGCACAGACTGAGAAGTTACAAGAGATGTTTAACAAAGAGATAGAAGATTTAAAGAACAAACAGAGATGAACAATACAATAAATGGAATGAAAAATATGCTAGAAATAATCAATAGTAGAATAAATGAGGCAGAAGAACAAATAAGTGAGTTGGAAGACAGAATGTTGGAAAACTCTGCCACAGGAAAAAAAAAAAAAAAAGAATGAAAAGAAATGAGGACAGTCTCTGAGACCACTGGGACAGCATTAGATGCACCAACATTCACATTACAGGGGTCCCAGAAGAGGAGAAAAAGAAAGGATCTGAGAAAATATTTGAAGACCTTATAGCTGAAAACTTACTTAATATGAGAAAGGAAACACATTCAAGTTCAGGAAGTGAAGACAGTCTCATACAAGATAGACTCAAGGAGGAACACACCGAGACATATATTAATCAAACAGACATGTTAAACACAAAGAAAAAATATTAAAAACAACAAGGGAAAAACAATAAATAATATACAAGGGCACCCCCATAACGTTATCACCTGATTTTTCAGCAGCAAGGCAGTGGCAGGATATATTTTGTGATGAAAGGAAAAGATCTACAACCAAGAATACTCTACCTAGCTGGGGTCTTGTTAATATTCATCAAAGAAATCAAAAATTTTACAGACAAGCAAAAGCTAAGAGAATTCAGCACCACCAAACCAGCATTACAACAAATCCTAAATGAACTTCTCTAGGTGGGAAAGAAGAGGCCACAATAAGAATCAAGAAAATCGAATAGAGAAGTTCAGTGGTAAAGGCAAATATAAAGGGTAGGAAATCATCTACACACAATTATGATATCAAAACCAGCTATCATGAAAAGATCAGAGTACAAATTTGTGATATTGGGAATGCATTTGAAATTAAGAGATCAGCAATTTAAAGCAATCTTATACATATATAGACAGTGACATAAAAACCTCATAGGAACAACAAAACAAAAATCTACAATAGATATAAACATAAAAAAGAAAAAGAAAACTAAACACATCATTAAAGATAGACATCAAATCACAAGAGAACAAAAGAGGAAGGGAAAAAAAGGACCTTCCAAAACAAATCCAAAACAATTAAAGAAATGTAAATAAAAACATTCATATTGATACTTACTTTAAATGTAAATTGATTAAATCCTTTAACCAAAAGACATAGACTTGTTGAATGGATAAAGAAAACAAGAACCATATGTATGCTGTCTACAAGAGACCCACTTCAGATCTAGGGACACATACAGACTGAAAATGAGGAGATAGAAAAAGAATTTCCATGCAAATGGAAATCAAAAGAAGGCTGGAGTAGCAATACTCATATCAGACAAAATAGACTTTAAAATAAAGATTGTTAAGAAGGACAAAGAAGGACACTACATAAAGATCAAAGGATCAATACAAGAAGAAGATATAAAAATTGTAAATATATATGCACCCAACATAGAAACATCACAATATATAAGGCAAATGCTAACAGCCATAAAATGAGAAATCAACAATAACAAAATAATAGTGGGAGATTTTAATACCTCACTCTCATCAATGTACAGATCATCCAGACGGAAAATAAGTAAACACAGGCCTTAAATGACACATTAGACCAGATTGAGTTAATTGATATTTATAGAACATTCCATCCAAAAGCAGCTGAATATATTTTCTTCTCAAGTGCACATGGAATATTGTCCAGGATGGATCATATCTTGGGCCACTAATCAAGCCTTGGTAAATTTTAAAAAAAACGAAATCATATCCAGCATCTTTTTCGATCACAACACTATGGAATTAGAAATCACTTACAGGGAAAAGAAAAAAAGAAAACTGTAAAAACCAGACACACATGGATGCTAAGCAATATGTTACTGAACAACCAGTGAATCACTGAAGAAATAGAAGAGGAAATTGAAAATACCTAGAAACAAATGACCAAAAAAAAAAAAAAAAACTTTGGGAAATAGCAAAAACAGTTCTAAGGGGAAGTATATGGCAATACAACTTACCTCAGGAAACAAGAAAAAAACTCAAATAAACAACCAAACCTTACACCTAAAGCAACTATATAAATAGGAACATAAAAAAACCAAAGTTGGTAAAAGGAAAGAACTCAGAGATCAGAGCATAAATAAATAAAAGAGGCAAAGAAAAGGATAGCAAAGACCAATGAAACTAAAAGCTAGTTCTCTGAGAAGATAAACTAATTTGATAAGCCTTTAGGCAGATTCACCAAGAAAAAAAGGGAGAGGTCTCAAATCAATAAAATTAGAAATGAAAAAGAAGTTACGACTGACACCACAGAAATACAAAGGATCATAAGTAACTATTAAAAAAATATATATGACAATAAAATGGACAACCTAGAAGAAATGGTCTAATTCTTAGAAAGATACAACCTTTTAAGACTGAACCAGGAAAGAATAGAAAATGTGAACAGGTAACCACACGTACTGAAATTGAAATAGTAATGAAAAAACATCCAACCAAAAAAGTCTAAGACCAGATGGCTTCACATGTGAATTATCTCAAACATTTAGAGAAGAATTAACACCTATCCTTCTGAAACTCTTCAAAAAAATTGCAGAAGAAAGAACATTTTCAAGCTTATTCTAATGAGCCCACCATCACCCTGATACCAAAACCAGACAAAGATGTCACACACAGAAAAAGAAAAATTACAGGCCAATATCACTGATGAACATAGATGCAAAAATACTCAATAAAATACTAGCAAACCAAAACCAACAATACATTAAAAGCATCATACACCACAATCAAGTGGGATTTATACCATGGATGCAAGGATTTTTCAATATCTGCAAATAAATCAGTGTGACACACCACGTTAACAAACTGAAAAATAAAAAAAAAACCATATGATCATCTCAATAGATGCAGAAAAGCTTTTGACAAAATTCAACACCCATTTATGATAAAATCTCCCCAGAAAGTGGAAATAGAAGGAACTTAACATAATCAAAGCCTTATATGAAAAACCCACAGCTAACATCATTCTCAATGGTGAAAAACTGAAAGCATTTCCAGTAAGATCAGGAAAAAGACAAGGATGTCCATTGTCACCACTTTTTTTCCACATAGTTTTGGAAGTTCTAGCCTTGGCAATCAGAGAAGAAAACAAAATAAAAGGAATCCAATTGGAAAAGAAGAAGTAAAACTGTCATTGTTTGCAGATGACATGATACTATACATAGAAAATCCTACAGAAGCCACCAGAAAATTACTAGAGCTAATCAGTGAATTTGCTAAAGTTGCAGGATACAAAATTAATGTATAGAAATCTCTTACATTCCTATACACTAACAATGAAAGATCAGAAAAAGAAATTAAGGAAACAATCCCATTCACCACTGAAACAAAAAAATAAAATACATAAGAATAAACTTACCTAAGGAGGCAAAAGACCTGTACTCAGAAAACTATAAGATACTGATAAAAGAAATCAAAGATGACACAGATGGAGAGATATGCCATGTTCTTGGATTGGAAGAATCAGTATTGTGAAAATTATTATATTATTCAAAGCAATCTACAGATTCAATGCAATCCCTATCAAACTACCAAGGGCATTTTTCACAGAATTAGAACCAAAAGTTTTACAATTTGTATGGAAACACAGAAGACCCTGTATAGCCAAATCAATCTTGAGAAAGAAAAGTGTGTCTGGAGGAATAAGGCTCCTGGACTTCAGACTATACTACAAAGCTACAGTCATCAAGACAGTATGGTACTGGCACCAAAACAGAAATATAGATCAATGGAACAGGATAGAAATCCCAGAGATAAATCCACTCACTTATGGTCACCTAACCTATGACAAAGGAGGCAAGGATATACAATGGAGAAAAGACAGCCTCTTCAATAAGTGGCGCCGGGAAAACTGGACAGCTACGTGTAAAAGAATGAAATTGGAACACTCCTTAACACCATACAAAGAAATTAACTCAAAATGGATTAAAGACCTAAATGTAAGGCTGGACACCATGAAACTCTTATAAGAAAACATAGGCAGAACACTCTGACATATATCACGGCAAGATCTTTTTTTGACCCACCTCCTAGTGTAATGGAAATAAAAACAAAAATAGACAAATGTGACCTAATGAAACTTAAAAGCTTTTGCACAGCAAAGGACACCATAAATAAAAGTAAAAGAGAACCCTCAGAATGGGAGAAAATATTTGCAAAGAAAGCAACTGACATAAGGTTAATCTCCAAAATATACAAACAGATCATGTGGCTTAATATTAAAAAGACAAACAACCCAATCCAAAAGTGGGCAGAAAACCTAAATAGACATTTTTCTAAGAAGACATACAGATGGCCAAAAAGCACATGAAAAGATGCTCAGCATCACTAATTATTAGAGAAATGCAAAGCAACACTACAGTGAAGTATCACCTCACACCAGTCAGAATGGCCATCATCAAAATATCCACAAACAGTAAATGCCAGAGAGGGTGTGGAGAAAAGGGAACCCTCGTACACTGTTAGTGGGAATGTAAATTAATACAGCCACTATGGAGAACAGTATGGAGTTTCCTTAAAAAACTAAAAATAGAAATACCATATGACTCAGCAATCCCACTCTTGGCATATACCTGGAGAAAACCATAATTCAAAAAGACACATGCACCACAATGTAAATTGCAGCACTATTTACAATAGCCAGGACATGGAATAACCTAAATTTCCATCAACAGAAGAATGGATAAAGATGTGGTACATATATACAATGGAATATTACTTAGCCATTAAAAGGAATGAAATTGTGCAATTTGCAAAGATGTGGATGGACCTAGAGACTGTCATACAGAGTGAAGTTAAGTCAGGAAGAGAAAAACAAATATCCTATAATATTGTTTATATGTGGAATCTAGAAAAATGATACTGATGAGCTTATTTGCAAAGCAGAAATAGAGAGACAGATGTAGAGAATGGACGTATGGATATAGGGGAGGGACAGGGGAGATGAATTGGGAGATTGGGATTGACATATATACACTAATATATATAAAATAAATGACTAATGAGAACATACTGTGTAGCACAGGGAACTCTACTCAGTGCTCTGTGGTGACCTAAATGGGAAGGAAATCCAAAAAAGAGGGGCTACATGTATATGTATAGCTGATTCACTTTGCTGTACAGCAGAAACTAACACAACATTGTAAAGCAACTATACTCCATTAAAAATTAATAAAACATATATTAATTCTTATTCAGATTTACTATTTTAAAGACAAAAAATATTTTGTGTTTGTTCCTCCAGTAAACTTACTACAATTTTTGAATGTCTTAAAAATAATTTCTAGACGAGTCTGAAATTTTGTACAATATCAGACATATTATTAGGATTTGGCATATAGTGTAATACCAATAAATGGGAAGGTATATCTGCAGTCCTACTTGCCTTCCTTTATAAATATGTAAATGAGGCATTGTCAAATATCTATTTTCAATTATTTTTGGCATATCAGAATTCCACTGTCAGTTGCTCAAACTTTTGACATTTTCAGATTGTGATTTCTGACTTGTAATAGCTCACAATTGTAGCTGATCCAAATTTTAAAAAGCAGCTTCCTTGAAAGAAAGTGTTCCCAAAATTTTATTCACTAAAATAATTTGAAACCAAATAAATTAAACTGATTTTTTTCTTGATGAAGGCAAGCCCTCAGAGGGCATCATGTTTCTTTGGAGAATTACAACAACACTGATAAAAATGGATTGCTGCTTGGAAGAAATCTATGGGCATCAGATTTGTAAGAGGACAATAAAACACATTGTACTGCTGCATTATTCATTAATCTTTTGGTTAAAGTGACATTGATTCAAATTAGATTAAGCCACAAAATAATATTCATTGGTCCACATATCTGGAAGACTACATATCTGTGCTTATTTCAGGTGAGAATTGATCCCAGGGTTCAAATATGTCACCAGCAACCTGTGTCATTTTCTGCATCTCTTGTTTCTGATTTCTTTCTGGGACATCCTCTTCTTCATTATTATAAATGTTATCTATAGAGCTCCAGTTTAACAAAGAACTTATTTTTCATCACTTCACAGGCAGAGCTCTTCTCCTTCCCAACTTCCATGTCACTAATTCTGCCTACCTCTCCTTCTACCACTCTGAAAAAATAATAAATCAAGCAAAACCAAATCAATCAATTAACTAGACAAGCAAGGAATTCCAATTCTGACTGGCTTAGCTTAAACCATATGATCATCCTTAAACAAATTACAATCTAAGTGGAAGAATTAATCTAATTGAAAAGTTGGTCTGTGTGTGTTGTAGTGACTGCTTCTTAACAAATTACCCAAAAACTTTGTTGTGAAAAATAACCATTAATTTTGCTCATGCATTCTGAAGGGCATGGTGGGGAAGCATTGTCTGCTTCACTGTTGTCTACAGGGGCAGAAATCTGAAATCATCTGAACTCTCTCTCTCTCTCTCTCTCTCTCTCTCTCTCTCTATCTATCTATCTAATCTATCTATCTATCTCATATGTCTGAAGGTTGATGCTAGATAGAGTTGAACAGCTAAGGAACAGTACAGACAAAACTCCTCATGTACCTATCTCTTACTCTATATGGTCTCCTCACCAAAAACAGGTGCATGTGTGCTTGGTACCAGCATATGAGAAAGGAATACATAAATAGTAATTACAATCAGTTTTAGGGGTCTAAAATACTACAGATATTATCTTATTAATTATAATTTGTTGTTACAGTGCTAATGAAATTAACAGTTACTTAAACTGTCTCTGAATTATCACTAAGCCTTGTTCATTGTTATACATTTTTATTAATCTTTCAATTTATGAGTATTAACATTGTTTTTTCTATCAAATGGTTGAAATAGATCTTTACAAAATTTCTCTACAGAGAGTAAACAGGTTCAGATTTTTCTTAAGCCCTATTTACTCTGTGTGGCTTTTATCTTAAAAAGGAGCATCTGGTATAAGCTTTTATTTTCAACATTAAATTACTGAGGATGCTGTGACTTTATATTTTTCTTCCATTGTCTTGAGTTTCAGTAGAATAGATGAGATATGTGAGTTAATGTTCTATTGTTAGTATGAAGTTAATCTTTATTTTTGACTTTGTTTTTATACATTTTATGGAATAAGTTTTCTCCCCTTTCTGTGTTTTCACGTAGATGTAAGAATGATATTGCATGACCCACAGTGAACATTTTATTACACATGGAATATATTTCTTTTTTTGTCTAGAAAACATATATACCCTATAATTTTGGCTCCAACTTCTGCCCTATTTATTTTGTTCTATCAGTAATCTCCAGTAATCTGCATTTTTAAATCACCAGTTTACAGCCTCCACTTGCATCTTTTATCCGTTAATTATCCTGTTGTCCTGTGAATGCTTGGGAAAGCTTTTCAAATTGTTCCCCATATCACTTAATCAACAACTTCTGATAATTCAAAACTATTTCTCAAACATTTTTCAGATCATGGAATAAATCATTTTCAGAATTAATATCTTCCTTTAAGTCTTTTGTATTTTGTTCAATATATGTGATTCTGTACTATATTTTTCATGGGTTACAATTACTCCGACACTGTTTATCAAGAGATGGAGTATGTTAACTCTATCTCCATCCTTTTGACAGTGCCACCCTATCTTGAATAATATAATTTGTAGTAAGCTTTGAAATTGGGAAATGTGAGTCTTCCAACTTTGTTTTTACTTTTCATTATTGTGGCTATTCTGGAATCCTTGAATTTCCAATGAATGTAATTATTGGCCTAAAAATTTCTGTGAAAAGGCCAGGTAAAATTTCAGTAGGGAATGCATCACATCTGTCAATTTATCTGAGGACTATTGACATCTCAACAATATTGTCTTTCAATTTATGATTATGGGATACCTCTCCACTTATGTAGGTCATCCTTAATTTCTTTCAAAGATGTTTTATAGTTTTCAGTGTACAAGTCCTGCACTTATTTTGCTTAATTTATTCTTAAACACTTTATTCTTTTATATGCAAGAGCATAAATAAGTGGAAATTGTTCATTGCTACTATAGAGTAGTACAACTGATATTTTATATTGATTTTGTATCTTACAGTCTTGCTGAACTCATTTATTACTTCTAAGAGTTTGTGTGTGTGTTCATGAAATCCTTTGTAATTTCCGTATCCACTAGTATGCCACATCTAAACACATGTAAACATTTTTACATTTGTCAAGACATAACTCTCATATTTTCCTTTAGTTCATGAGGCATGCTTTACTTTAACTCCTGGAAGATATTTATAAGAGCTGATATAAAGTCTTTGTCAAGTAAATCCAATGTCTAGGTCTTCTCAGGGACAGGTTCTTTACTCTATTTTTCCCCTATGTCTGTACCATACTTTTGTGATTCTTTGCATATCTCATAATTCTAATTGAAAACTGAATATTTAAAATTATATAATGTGGCAACTGTGGAAATAAGATTTTTGTTCTTGTTTTCGTGTGTTTGTGTGTGTGTGTATGTGTGTGTAAATTTCCTGAACTAATCTGTAAATTCTGGATCATGTGCTACCACTGAACTCTTTCTTTGATTATCTTAGTGATCGGCTAATAAGTGCACACATTTTACTTAAATGCTTTAATCCAATAAGTCTCCCAGGTGTTGCTGAGGAGCCTTGCGTGTTTTTTAGGCACATTTTTAATACTAAAGATGTGCCTTTTTCTTCACTTTGAAGTTTGAAGCTCAACCAAAGGAGAGATTTTAGAGCCTTCTCAGATCTTCCTGAGCATATGGACTGCCTCACACATGACCTTCCAGATTCTCAGGAATATGTCAGAGTTTTGCAAAACCTCCTATGGACATCCCATTTTCCAATTTTTTTAAGTTTTTTGGTCATCTTCCCATTTGCCTCAATTGTTATCATTGGCTCAAACAATTGTGGTATAAACAATTGTGGCTGATGGTTTTTAACAACTGTCCTGGGATGAAAACTTTTCACTCTAATTCTGACTCAGATCAAATAAGAACAAGCTCTGCAATTTGGGTTTGCAGGGGTTTTCCAGGTCAAATCACAAAAAAATCTGTAGGAATGAGGCTCCATGGGGGTACTCCAAATTTATTCTGCCCCATCAGGACACTAACTTCAGGATGTGCTCCCATTCATTTATTTTAAACAGATACATAAAAGTACTTGAAGAATGTTATCCAATTTATGCAGTGAGCAGAAGGTAGCTATCTTAAGATTATAAATACTATAAAACTTTGTGTAAAATCTATCTTTACTAGAAAATGTTAGATGAGTTTTTATTTGAAGTATAGTTGATTTACAATATTGTGTTATACAATATTGTATATTGTCAGGTATACAGCATAGTGATCAGTATTTTTGCAGATTATATTCCATTATAGGTTATTACAAGATAATGGATATAATTCCCTGTGCTATACAGTAAATTCCTATTGCTTATCTATCTTATATATTGTAGCTTGTGCCTGTTAATTCCATATTTTCTTAAGATTGAGAATAAGACCAGGTCACCGAATATCATTACACAAATTACCATAACTTCAGTGCAATTTAAATTATAATTCCTGACAAATTATTTATTTAGTAAATACTCAACACACACATTCTAAATACACACATAAGAGCATCTATCCAATAATACTTCAATTATTTTTTAAAAAGAATTAGGAAGACTTTTCCTACCTAAAAGGATGGCATATCTTAAAGAAGCCATGTTAATAAAACAATGTCGTATAAGCATCACAGTAAACAAATTAGCTTATTGAACAGGATAGAAATTTTAAAATAGAAATAAAACACATATGAATGAATCTGTTTTGTGATAAAAGTATTACAAAATTTGGACAAAGTGTGGATTGTTTAAGAGATGATGTTGGAAAAACTGACCCTGAAGAAGAGCATACATCACTATATACACTATATATATGGGAACAGTAAAACTGTAAAAGTAATAGAGTAACCAAGGAAAATATATTTATACCCTTAGGTTTGATAAGAGATTTTAATAAAGTATTTGCAAGCACACATAATAAACAAAAAAATTATAATTTTGGTTTCAGTATTGTCTCATTTAGTATTTTTGTTCAATCAAAGATACAACTGAGGGCTTCCCTGGTGGCGCAGTGGTTGAGAGCCTGCCTGCCGATGCAGGGGACATGGGTTCGAACCCTGGTCTGGGAGGATCACACATACCATGGAACAACTAGGCCTGTGAGCCACAACTGCTGAGCCTGCGCGTCTGGAGCCTGTGCTCCGCAACAAGAGAGGCCACGATAGTGAGGGACCCGCGCACCACAATGAAGAGTGGCCCCAGCTCACTATGACTGGACAGAGCCCTTGCACAGAAATGAAGACCCAACACAGCCAAAATAAATAAATAAATAATTTAAAAAAAAGACACAAGTGAAAAATAAACTGGGACAAGAGAGAAATTGAGGTATTTGAAAAATTAACACCTGAAAAACAATTTCCATATTTACAATATGTAAGTTCATATCAACAAAATAAAAAAATAGAGAACGAATACAAAGAGAGCTAAGCTTATTAATAAGCAATCAAAAGAGGCACCTGTATATATACTCAAGAAAAATGACACTCTTGTCTTTTAGTAAATATTTTCAAGATATTTTTTACAGAATTGTATGTGCAAGCAGATTATTGGAACCATCCTTGTGATTGATCACTAAGAAAAATAACATAAAAGTAGGGCATGTGTAATACATATGATGCCATAATAGGTAGTAAAAAGCAGTGTATAAACAAGAGGTACTCAAAGCATATGGATGGATCTTAAAACATGAAGTTGAGTAAAAACAAGAAGAAAAATAGAATATTATTGTATTATCATTGCTCCATACAATTTTGCCTGTATACAATACAAACATGCAAGAAAAAATGCATTATGCTTTAAAGGATACATATAGGTCTATGTATCTACATTGACTTATATGTATCATTGTGTATGCCTATGCAAGCGTATATGTATGTCTATGCCTAATGTATTAGAGTGAGAGTCTTTGTTGGGGTAATGGGAATATCGAATGCATATGGCGAGTAGAATGGGGAAATCCATGCTTAATTCTTGCACTACAGGTCCAAAATAGTGAGAGAAAAAATAAAAACAAAGCTATTCTAAACTAATGGGTAAAATCTTAAATAGATCTTGACCTGTAATACAGTGTTTTTTTTTGTTTTTGTTTTTCTTTTTTGCGGTACACGGACCTCTCACTGTTGTGGCCTCTCTCGTTGCGGAGCACAGGTTCCGGACACGCAGGCTCAGCAGCCATGGCTCACGGGCCTAGCCTCCGCGGCATGTGGGATCTTCCCCGACCAGGGCATGAACCCGTGTCCCCTGCATCGGCAGGCAGGCTCTCAACCACTGCGCCACCAGGGAAGCCCCAATACAGTGGTTTTATACTTTCCTCCTACAACCTCTTTTCACAATCAAACTATTATTTATATAATAAATAAATGTTAAGTTCATGGATGATGATGCCCAGTACCTTGGATATGTTTTCCTATAATATCAAGGTAATAAAAAAATCTACTTCATAATGATGTTATAAAGGTTATATAATTTAATATGTGGAAATGTTTAGAACAATGTTTGAGACATATTAAATGCTCTGTAAAATTGCCTTCTTGAAAATTTTGACTGTTAATAAACATAAAGAAAAAAAGAAATTATAAATTAAATTTAAAAATATATATACTATATATATGTACTTTAGAATAAAGGACATTATAATGTTATTTATTCATGTATTAAGTGACTAGAAATCTGAATTCAAATTGTTTCACTTCTAAGGCTTACTGGTAGTCTCAATTTTGAACTGGTCTTTGAATAATTTAAGAGTTTAATGGTTAACTATGACTATATTAAATATGTATAAATAAACACATATCTTTATATATATGCATACATTGGATCATACAGCTGAAAAGCCTAGAAGAACTGCATTCATTTGAATGTTAATTTCAACATTCACACATCTTCAGAACTTTTGTTTTGTTTTCTTCAATTCAGTTAACCCAAAATATCAAAATTAATATCATATCAGCATGTGACCAATATTTTAAAAATTAGTAATAAGATACTAATCCAAATCCTGTGTGTTCTTTACACCTGCAGCATATCTCAGAGGCCCTTGCACTTCAAGTACTGTACTAGCCAGCCCCGTGTGACCAGTGACTACGGTAAGCGACATCGCAGCCCCCTGAACGTGAGGCTCAGACTCCTCAGGTGGGAGGCTGCTTGGCAACCTTGCCTCTCCTCCCTCTCCGGATCCTTCCACACACCCCTGCCCCCTACACCTAGGCAGGATTGCTCCTGGCTCCTTGACTCTGCTTTCTTAATTCCACACCTTTCTTCATGCTGTTCCCTCCCCCAGGCATTCTCTGCCCCTTTTCTCCACCTACCAAGGAAAAACTTTGGTTTTATTTATGTGCATTCTGTGATGTTTTTGACATTTTTTTTTCCCCTCTGTGACTCACTTTCACCATTAGGGCAGCTCATCTGATGAGTAAAAGTATATGTAACTGTTCCTAAACTCCCATCCTCATACTATTCCAGCTCTCCCAATATTCCATTACTTCTCAAGGAGTTAGACAAAGCTTCTTCCCTCACTGCCTTAGCAAAATGTTCTGAATACCACATGGCCAAGATTGGGTCTATGATCATCTCAGAACTGAATTCTATGGCTAGGAGGGTAGGAGTCCTTCATGGAGCTTGTGATGAATCATTCCCATAGAACTTTAGAGAGTGAAATGGGGATGCTGTTACACAAAAGAAAATTTGGAAGCTTTAGTGAGAGTTCTTAGGAGTGAGTTTTTGGTAAGGAACCAAAAGATATCAACTTTAGAATGAATATCTGGAACACTTAATAGTTCTAAGCATTCCCTCTAGAGTCTTACTTTTTTTTTTTATTATAAAGACAACATGTGTGGCTCCATTTCGTGTCTGTTTGCCTCATGTATTTAAAGACTTCCCCAATATGTCTATGTTCTTGGCTCCTCCTGTGTCAGCATTTCAGATACTGACAAATCCATTGGTTTCTCTTATTGATATTGTTCATAGGGCACTTAGATACTTTGCTGTAACAGGCAAAAATGGAGAAGAAGCACACAATTTTGCCTGAAAAACAATCTGTCCTACAGAGATATTCAAAGTCATATTTATGTTATTCTTGTTATAAACAAACAAAAGCAAGTGCATATACTTTGATGAAATCTGTTCAGCTGTGAAATTATCAGGGTCAAGCTAAAGGATATAGGTTGGTTGCATTAGCTAACTACATGTTCAATTTTCCTTACAGTATGAGACTAAGAATCAGTGACTCTGACCCTCTGAAATGGCCAACCAACATGATACTGGAGATGTCCCTGGTAAAAGAATCAGGCTAATTTCAGAGTCCGAGGATGTACTATACTTTTCTTTAGAGGCATGACACAAATTTGAGAATGCTTTCAAAGAATGTGTATAGAGTTGGAAACAAGTATAGGATGCTGGAGTTTTTTCTGTCTCACCTATAGGTGTCAGATTGCAGAAAAACACAAGCTGGAGACCCCATGTTTGAGGGATTGATAGATTGTTTAGAGAAAAAAAATATATGACAACAAAAATAACCGTAATAAATTTATCTCTGACGACCAAATGGCAAGGATCAGGATTTTATCCAGGCAACGTGGGGCTTTTTCATGATTAGTCTAAACTGCAAGTGAATATTTTACTTGATATTGCAATGTCTAACATGAAAAGCACTAATAGAGCTTGTTTTGCTTCTGTCACAAAGTAGGTATTTAATAAATATCTGTGCAAAGTAGGTACAAAAAATAACGGAGAATATCTCAATACTGCAAATTTTGCTGTGTTGAGAATAAACATCAAAATGTCATTAAGGTACAGATTTAATTCTTAGACCATAGTTTATAAAATTCAGGTGTTTGTTAGATATAAACCTGCTACATCCCAGAAATAATATTGTCAGTGTGGTCAGGTCATCAGGAAACCTTCTAGAGAAGCAAGCACAACAGGTCTGTATGTATAGTCAGATGTTCTGAGTTCAAATAACAGGAAACCACAAAACAATTTACATTGAACAATATATATATTAATAATTATGTATAAGACATTTAGAGGCAGGACATAACTAAATTTAGAAAGGTTAGTTTTTAACCAAAACTTTCTTTGTTAACACCCAGCAATGTCAACAAAGACCCAGTTCTTCTTCTTCTGTGCCACGCTGAGTGTGTTTGATTTGTCTGGCCCTCAGATGAGGCAATGGCTGGTGAAGAGCAAGGAAGGTGCTGCACACTGATGTAGCCAAGGCAGGTAAATTCATTCTGCCAGCTGGGATTAATAGCCCCATTACCTGCATTACCAAAACCTCATGAAAATGTTCCCATTGTGCCTTGTACAGTCATATGAACATATGAAAGACTAGACTAGACTAAGCATTTCAATGAGATTCATGTCCTGAATGGACTAGTTTTTTCTCACCAGGCAGAGATTCCAGCAGGATTGAGAGTTTTCTTTGATAAGTCTGGTGAGCCCTGTCATCTAGCATGATACTGGATGCCACAGATGTGGTCATTGTTATGTACTCTGTTCTACTTCACACATTTTTTGCTGGCTAATTTTTCAAGCTGGTTTTGCCTGTTTTTATCAGGGAGTAATTGTTTAAATGTCAGATCTGTGGGTGGATTTAATCTATTTTGCTTATAAAAAAATTTACTTATTTTATGTCTTGATGATTTCATTAGAAATTTGGAAGACTAAGACAGTGGGTAGAAAACTACACCTTATTTTAACATTTTTACTCTTTACGTGATACCATGTAAACCTTTCTATTTTTATGCATCTGAACATTAATATTTAAAAAACACATTATGCATCAATATGAACATTTTGATCTGCTCCTTTATCTTATATTACTTTATAGGAAAAAATGAAATGTCATTGATGGTAACACTGTAGGATATATAATTATCGCTATTAATACAATTCATTAAGAGGAAAAAATAACAACTTACTTTTAATGAGTCTCCCAGACATAAATTTGTTTCAGTCTACAAACTCATTTATATCTTTGTGGTATATCCAAATTAAATTAGCATTCTCTGACGTTCTCAGAAGTGCTCTTTCTTTGTAAAGTAATAAACATAGCACATAGATGAAAACAATTTCTTTAGTCAAATTTTATAGTACTTGCATGAAATTATTAATACTTCTGGCAAACTTTTAAAAATTATTATTCTTTTTTTTCGATTGGGTAAACTCAAACATCATTATATAATGATATCATGAAAAGTCACTTGTCTAAAGAATTAACATGATACATATAAAATATTACAGAATTATTTGTATCCAAACTATTGCAGATATCACCACATAAATGTAGAGGTAATGTATAATGGATAAAATGGGAAACTCTAGAGTAAACCGCTTGGATTGGAATTCTGGCTCAGGCATTTTCTAGATATGGTCATGAAGCTTAAAGCCTTTATGCTTTAGTTTTCTCACTTGTAAAAGTAAGAATAAAAAGAGTACTTTCCAAATGAGTGATATGGCAATTAAATATTGTAATATAGGTAAAATGCTCCTTAAAGTCATATTATTTTAATTATTAAATAAGATATATTTTCTTGAGTGTGTATATATATGAAATATATGAAAATATGATATGCATTTTATCTTTGCCCCCAATTCCTGACACAGAGATTCTAAATATCTTACAATTTCCTGGATGATAGGAACATCTTTTGTTTTAATGAGACAACTGTTAGTGGGCTCCTGGATAGCTTCAGAATGGGAACAGGTCACAGGAAAGACCAAGTCATGATTAAAGCTTGGAACTTTCAGCCTCAACCCCATTCTCCAGAGAGGAGAGAGGGGCCAGAAATTGAGTTAATAATCAATCATGTCTATGTGATAAAACCTCCATAAAGATCCCTGAACTACAAGGTTGCAGAGCTTCCAGATCGGTGCACAGTTGAGGGTAGTGCCCCCTAACTCCACAAGGACCTTTCCAGACTTTGCCTTATGCACCTCTTCATCTGGCTATTTATCTGTATCCTTTATCATATCCTTTATAATATACTGGTAAACGTAAGTAAATGTTTACCTCAGTTCTGTGAGTTGTTACAGCAGATGTTGAACCTGCTGAGGGGACTATTTGGAGCCCCAATTTATACGTGGTTGGGCAGAAGTACAGGCAATAGCCTGGGACTTAGGACTGGTATCAGAAGTGGGGGGATGATCTTGCAGGACTGAGTTCTTAACTTGTGGGTTCTGTGATAATTCCAGTAGTTAGTGTCATGACTGAATTATAGGACACCCAGCTGGTGCCTGGAGAGTGGGAGATTGGTTGGTGTTGGGGAAAAAACCCCACACATTTGGCAATGGAAATAGCGTGAGGGTAGAGGAGACTAGTTTTTATTTTAACATTTACAAGGCAAAGTATGTTCTTCTACAAAATAATACCTACTACCATAATTTGCTGGTCTTTTTTTTTTTTTTTTTTTTTTTTTGCGGTACGCGGGCCTGTCACAGTTGTGGTCTCTCCCGTTGCGGAGCACAGGCTCCAGACGCGCAGGCTCAGCGGCCATGGCTCACGGGCCCAGCCGCTCCGCGGCATGTGGGATCCTCCCCAACCGGGACACGAACCCGTGTCCCCTGCATCGGCAGGCGGACTCCCAACCACTGCACCACCAGGGAAGCCCTAGCCACAGTTTTTTATAGTTACTAGCAGAAGACATGAGACTCCTGGGCCAAAGTCAAAATGTTTTATTACTCATGGCATAGAGGCAGTATGAGCTTAGTGTTCACATCTGTTCCACTTGTCCCTCACATCTTACCAGGGTGACATGGAAGAGCCCATATAGGATGCTGCACACTCAGTGGATTGTACACTCAGCTGAAGAAACTTAAGCTTTAAAGAGTGATGCCAGCCAAAATGTCCAACCACTGCCCCAGGGAAGGGAGCCATTATCATTAATATTATAAACAGTAACAACAAGAGCAACAAGAACAAAACTTCCCTTTTCCTCAGAGGGACACACTATGGCTATCTTCTATTTGCTATAATAAATTCTTGATAAAATAGTCAGAACAAAGACTGTCAGTACTACTCAGAAGGTGTGTAAAATATTAGAAATCCATAGAGAATTGTGTCTTAGTTATATAAAGAATTGTTACTGGTCAATGGAGAAGAGATAAAATATTAAACAAATGTTGCTGGGAACACTTGTTCTGAATATGGAAAATAATCAATAGGACATCTAGCTCATGTAATAGATTTACAAAACAATCTCTGTGGATTAAAGACTTAAATATGTAAAGCAACATTTTAAAATGTTCCAAAAAATAAATGAGAATGTCTTGTAGCTCTAGGTTGGGATGGAATTTAAAAACAATGCACTAAAATCAGTTATATAAGAGCTAAACTTAACTACATTTACAAAATTTCATGTATATGTGTTTTAAAAATCTTAAGACATCATTTAAAAACTGGAAAAAATATTGGAAAAACATGAAATTTATAAAGACATATGGAGAGATTTATAAGTCAATAATAAAATGAAAAATAATATAATAGAAAATTAGCACAACTCTTGAACTGGCATTTCAGGAAGAAATAAACACAAATGACTAATTAACATGTCAGAAGATTCTGACATTCAATAGCTATCAGGGAAAGTACACTAAAATTAATTTGCAACACTATTTTAGATATACTTGGGACAACAGAATAAAAAATAAATAAATATGTTTTCAAAGATATGTAGCCACAGGCCTTATACATATGCTTGCAGAATAGGAATTTTTCTTTTTTTTTTCCAGACTTGAAAATAATTTTCATTACACAAATAAAATTGAAGTTATATACATAAAACAATGCAGAAATCCTACTTCTAGATATACATTCTAATTACTCAAACAGAAAGATGCTCATGACAGCACTTTTTAGTAATAGCAAAACCAGTGCATAACACAAATATTTGTCACCATGGGAGACATGATGAGAATGAAGAAGCAAAGTGTGATGTATTCAAAAGAAATATATAGTAGTAAAAAGAATGAACAACAGCTCCATTCATCAACATAAAGTAATGTGTTAACATAATATTAAGCAAATCCATAGTTACAGAATACATACTGTTTCCATTTATGTAACGTTTCAATCCTACAAAGCTAAGCAGTATATTATTCAGAAATACTACTCTAAAATAATGATTAAAATCAAACAATAAATTAAAAATGGGATACAACTATAAAAACATCATAGATGAAAGTTATAAATCAAATTATGAAATACGTGAACAATGAAAACCTAGATGAAATGTATGCCTTACTAGACTTATAGGTATATTTCCAAAATTAGCATAAGAATAGGGACACTTAATAGACCGAAAACTTACTAAAGAATTTGAAATGATATACAGTCTTTAATAGCTTCTCAAATAAATATTTAAATATCTTTTTATTCTTGAAACAATTTCCAATTTAGGGAGTTAATTGCATTTTAGACATTCAATGTTTAATGATAAAAAGGATACTTGTTATGTTCACAAGTGTCAGGAAACAAGCATTTTTCTTTTGTTGGCAGAACATACATTTCACAAAATTTCTGGAAGGGTAGTTGATTAATGTATCAAAACCATCAATGTTTGCACCAAAATTTTCCTTTTATAAATCCATACACCAAGGAAGTAATTATATTAAAAATTGTAACTTATAAGCTCTGACATGTATTGTACTGTTTTGTACAGTACCAAAATCTAGAAACACACAAAAAATTTGTTAATAAATATGGATGCAGCCTTAAAAGAGAAAAGTTTTCATCCTTTTAAAAATGTATACAGGGCTTCCTTGGTGGCCCAGTGGTTGAGAGTTCGCCTGCCGACGCAGGGGACACAGATTCGTGCCCCGGTCCGGGAAGATCTCACATGCCGCAGAGTGGCTGGGCCCGTGAGCCATGGCCGCTGAGCCTGCGCGTCCGGAGCCTGTGCTCCACAACGGGAGAGGCCACAACAGTGAGAGGCCTGCTTACCGCAAAAAAAAAAAAAAAAAAAAAAAAAAAGAGTAGATTTCTCTCCCCACTCTCCACTCCAGAGAAGCTCTGTTTTTGAATCCTCTGACCAGAAAGAGGTCCTTGCCTGCTGCACAGTTCTTCAATTTGGGCACCTTCAGGTCAAAGTTTGGAGATAAAGGAAGAATACACCAAACAAAATAGGAAGCTCACTGCTGTACTGGTAGTTATTCACATTTTTATTTCTCTGCCCAATCTGTCTGGTATTATTCACTTTCCAGAGTCCTTGTATTCTCTCCAGAAATTGTAGCTGTACATTGTCTCCTACATACAAACCTTCAAGTTGCAAACTTTCAAAGATGTGAATGTACGTTCCATCTCCCTCCTAATATCTCCCTCCTCCTCTCCTTCCTCCAGTCAGTAACTCTTCTTGCCTGTTCAATCAATGTCATTCACTGTATGCCAGCTGCTGTATTATACTACTGTGTTTTTCAATGTACTGTAGTGTAAGATTAGAAATGTTTTATCTTTTGTTTGTTTGTTTTTTATATATTATTTGCATGAAAAGTATTACAAATCTATTACAGTACAGTACGATATAGCTGATTGTGTTAGTTGGGTACCTAGACTAACTTTGTTGGACTTAACGAACAAATTGGACTTACGAACGTGCTCTCAGAATGGAACTCATTCGTATGCAGGGGACTTACTGTAATCTGTGGGAGTAATTGACATTAGTGGTTCTACTCCTTGTCGGATAGCACGGGAAAGTAATTGGTGCATTTTTGAAAACTATAAAAAAGTTCCCCTATTGCAAGACACTACCTACAAGGACATAGTTACAATAAACATACAATTATATGATGGGTGTGGGTATAAATTGAAGCCATGCAAGGTATGCAATACACAGTGTGCATAGGCCCCTATGAGACAGCTACCTGTTTCCTGATGTTGGTCCTTCTATTTCTGTACTCCATATAGCGTCTTCAACTTCTACATTTTCTATCCATTGCCCTTTATCCTTGCTTTCATAGATATTTTTTTGTCTAGTGTGAACTGCTTGCTCACTAATTTGTTCTTTACTCAATCTTTTCTGCAATTTATTATCTTTGTTGTGTTCTTTATTTTATTTATAAACTTCATTCTTTTTCTTCCATATGGTTCTTGTTATGACTTCCATTTTCTGCTTCATATTACTAATTACCTTGTTGAAAGATATTTATTATAGTTATTTTAATTTCTAGATTTTTCTGTTCTATTTATTCCAGTTCATGTTGCACCTATAATTTATTCAGTATCTTTCTTTATAGCAGTTGAAATTGTGAGATATTTAGTTATTTTGGCAAACAAGCTGAATGTCTGACAGTATCAGCTTTCCTGTATGGTAAAGTGTAATGGAAAAGCTAAAGGCCATATGAAAGTTTGGGTCCTTCTCAATGGGTTTAGGAAGAGGGCATATAAAACTGCTAATGATCACATCACTTCACCAGGCAACAGTTCTACTAATGAGTCACCCTTAAAGACTTACAAGGGAACTCGAGTTGGAAAACATACTCTCTATCTCCATAGTTTTATGTGCCATTGAGGGGGATTTGAAGTCAGAACAGTTATGAATGCCTGACATCTGAGAGTCAGTTGCACCTCTTTTTACAGCTCCTCACCCAAACAAGGTATTGTGCCAACCCAGCAATATCACAATTCACAACTGAGCAGCCTGGGCTGTTGCTGGTCATTTCTGTTGTGATAGATCAGTCAAAGGCTTTCCCAAATAATTTAAATGGGTGACAACTGTAGAACTTAAATCTTTCCCCCAGTGTATTCTCTTACCAAGGCAATGCCACCTTCTCTTCCATGAGTTTCTGCAATTTCTGTATTTTTTCCACAGCTGATTTTGGAGAATACAGACAGCAGCACATTCCATTTGCCACCTTGTCTGGAAACTTTAAACTCTTTTACAATATTACCTATTTTTAATCCCTATGTAACTTGATTCCTCCAAATGATTGTTTAGGAATCCTGCCTTTCAATCCTTATATCACTAGGAACATATGTAGAAATCTCCCTTTGCATTAGAATTATTTGTATTATTTCCATGCTCCCAATAGATAGTTTTCCAGATTACTTTTGCATTTTCTTTTGTTTTCAGATACTTTGCACACTGTTTTCATCAATAAATATTTTAGAAATCATTCTATCCTGATTATTTAAAAGATAAAATATTCTATTACTTAAAATTGAGGAGGTGTTAAAGTATTACTGAGAGGAATTCAAATACATAACTATTTCCTATTCTTTACCACAAATATACATATTTATGGAGGAAGACTAAGCTAGAAAGCTGTTGAAAAAGAAAGCAAATGTGAAAAAATTATCTAATGCATATCCCAGAGGATTATCCTCATTATTATGCAAATAATAGATTCTACTAATGAAATGTTCAGAGTACTAGATAATGCAAAATAATAGATCCTCTGCCTAGTTATAACCTTTCATTAAACAATGCTGAATTAGAGGTAAAATACTCACAGCACATCTTACATTTCCCTAACAGATCAAAATAATATGCTTTATTATAATGATGCCATAAAGAATCATGATAATATACTTTCCCCACAGGTAGAAGTTATAACTAACTCAAGTATAGGATAGTATTACATATAATACAATCCTAAAGTTCAACATGGTTGGTAAATGCAGTTTTCTGATTAATTATATATTTTAACAATGAATAACTATTCATTTAACACCTACACTGTGTGTGTGCAGAATATATGATAAGAATATAGTACAAGACAAAGTACTAACTAAATACTTAAGAGTTTAAAATGCATTTGAACAGACAATATACTTTTTCCTGAAAACAACAGAAGAGATGTACAACACCTCTTATAATTTGAAGAATAAATAGCAAGTGTAAAAAGTGTTATTATTTAGATACTGTATCAAGACAAGAGGATTTGAATACAAACAATATATAAATGTCCTCAAAAAGCTTCAATTTTAAAAGTATTTTGGTTATTACAACATAGATAAATAATAATTCTGAATTTGTAAGCTTATTGTTTCCTAAGTTTTAATTTTGTATTTTAGGTTTACTGCAGTTTGAATATATTTAAACAATTTTTACAAAATGTAATATGATTACAACCACTAATTACCTATTTCTCATATACATACTAGCACATATATGTAAACATAAATATACACACACATATATATGTGTATGTTTCTATGTAGATAGATGCAAATTTCTTAATATATTGATAAATGAAATATTGTTTAAGAAGGAGTCTGACAGAAACATTTACAGAGAGGGAGAAATTCACATGACTGCACAAAGGAATGCTCATATAGTTGAAACAAAAATAAATATGCCAAAAAACCAAGTTGTGTAAGGAAATTGCTTAGCCTTATAGGTGTAAAAAAAAAAAAATCACAACATAAAATTGGATACAATTTGCCAAAGACATCAAATGAAATGGGATAAAAAAGTTCTTAAATATATAGAAACAAGATGACTATAACAGAAAATGCAACCTTTGCTATCCATGGAGACAAAACTTTGAAATTCTATGACATAAAGAATCAATCAACCATTAACATAAATTTGTTGTACGTTTATTACTAGTAAGAAAATCAGAAAGCAAAAAGGAATGTCTGACCCTTAATATTTTTCCCCACTCTGCAGTAGGGTGTACATATTCAGATGCAAGATCATAAAGTCTCTTAGCTTTCTCCACTCCCACTCCATAAGCACTACTGGGCTTCTTTCTCTGAAGAGAAACTACAGAGTGATGTATAAATAGCTATCTGTTACCTTCTCTGAAGAGAAGATAGGTTCATATATTATTTTACCTTTGACCAGCTCTGTGACATTGGACAGGTGAGTTATGCTCTGAAACCTGTTTCTCCAGCTTCCAATATTTTTCACAGTATTAATTTGATACTGTACTTTACTTTAGTCGCACAACTTTCCTGTAAGAGGGAAACAGGGTATAGATACTAATAAGGAAGTCACCTCTGCCAGGTCTTGTTGATACCATTTATGAATATCCTGGTAACACCTTTTCACTGATGTCCATCCATTCCAGCTTTTTTTTTTTTTTTTTCAGTACACGGGCCTCTCACTATTGTGGCCTCTCCCGTTGTGGAGCACAGGCTCCGGACGCACAGACTCAGTGGCCATGGCTCACGGGCCCAGCCACTCCGCGGCATGTGGGATCCTCCCGGACCGGGGCACAAACCCGTGTCCCCTGCATCGGCAGGCGGACTCTCAACCACTGCTCCACCAGGGAGCCCAATTACCAGCTTTAAATAAGGCAATGGAAGCCCAAAATTTAGTTAAATTGGTTGGTGAAGTATACTAAATGTAGGGTGACTCCATATTTGTGTTATATTTCATTGAAAACATGCCTAAAAAGAGCTACATGCACTATAGGCTCTAAAACGATTTTTAGTGAAACTATTTTAGTGTTGTCACTTTGGTTGGTGGCCAATGACAGCTCAGCAGAAAGACATATCCAAGAAACGAACACTATACTATAATTAAAATTGAATCTCCCATCTGATGAATAGGGCACTTCCTGAGGGTAGAGCAATTTGTCTAGTTCATCTTTCTGGAATGATTATCTCCCTACAGAGTTTTCAATCCCTATGTAAAGGCTATCCCATTTATCTGATAAACAAACATGTTGCACGTTTTGTGACTGTCAGGGATATTTATATTGTTTCTGACTTTTCAATGTAATATGTAATGGGGAAATGAACATCTCCTCTTCTAAAGCTTTTCACTTACATTGGTTTATTATTTTGGGATCACTTCCCAGAAGTGGTATTACTTTTTCAAATAATATGAATATGTTTATTGTTTCAGATACTTCTTGGTGAACTGCTTTAAAAAAGTGGTGTGTATAAATTTACAGTTCTTCTAAAATATACAAATTGAGCCAATTTCATTGCATATGTACCATAACTGCCATATTAAAAAAAAATAAAAACTGAGAGAAACTCCACAGCAAAATGCAATATAGCTCATGAAAATAAATTTGATATGTATAATACAGATGATTTCTACAAAAATGTACAATAACAATATTATCTGAAAAGAAGGAAAAATGTGACCATACTTATAAACTGAAAATGTACTGGAGTTTTTAATCAAAAGATTACAGCAAGAAAGGCACTTAGCTCGGAACATTGTAAGAAGAATCACTTCAAGTCATTTCAAACATTATTCTCATGCTGTATAATTTGATCCATATCATACAACTTTAAAAAATAAAACAATTGGTGACACTAAAATTACAAGTACTGTTACTAGAAATAATTAGTATCCATTATACCTAATACCAATAACCACAAAAAATTAGAGTAAAATTCCATTCACAATGTTAACATAAACTACAAATTATTATGACATTTGGCTATATACAAAGAACAAGCAGTTAGAGTTTATAGTAGAAGTTAGCATAACATATTTAGGGATAACTAATAAAAATAACAACTCTTTTTATGGTGATAGTGGGGATGGAGAGCTTGGACACAATTAAGTGAAAAACAACATGTAAAAGCAGTAAGAAAACACTAAATAGAAAATCAATGTGGGACAACTGGTCTTGCTGGGTATTAAAAGTTATAAAACATCAAAAATGGTATTGGTATATAAATAGAAAGACCAAAGTGAATAATAAAGAAAATCTAGAAAAGTAAATTAATGTAGGAAGATATGGTATCTCAATTCTTTGGTGAAAATAGATAACTTTCAATAATGTTGGAGTAATTTTGTAGCCATCTGGAAAAACTATATATTTGGAAACTTATTCATACTAGCATATATACTAGCATAAGTTCCAAATGTATCAAGGATTTACATGTGTAATAACATAAAAATCACAAAAATGTAAAAAGTTTTTGAATACTACTTTTATATGAAATATGCTGTAAATCAAATGTAAGAAAATAATTAAAAATATATTGTAAAAACAGCAGACATAGCTGCATATTTTAAAAACATAAGTAAAAGTAAAATATAAATGAAAACTAGAAATAAACATTTTAAATTTCTATCAAAATCTGTAATATATAAAACTCATGATGTATAAAGATTTTTGATGATAATTGATAGGAAAAGAACAGCAGTCCTACAGAAAAATGGCTCTGAACTCACATTATACAGATGTAGACTTGAAAATAATATTTAAACATAGTAAAATATAATCCATCTTATTTTTATTAAGGGAAAACAAAGAAATTTTACAATGATACCACTTTTATTAACAACATTGCCAAAATTTAAAAGTTTAATAAAATTATCTTGGCAAAGATATAGAGAAACAGGCACACAAAATATTGGTTGTGGCTTTAGAACTTGTTAGTATACTTATCCAAATTTCAAATATGTATAGACATTGACCTAATAATCTAATTTTTATTGTTTAAGCTTATGATATACTTGAACAGTTGTTTGTCATTATTTATTGAGCTTATATATCATTGAAAAGGACTTAAAAAAGTGATATATTCAGCAATAGAGGGTAGTTAAACACATCATGAAATAGACATACAATAGAACACTAGCTACACAAATGTCAAAAAATATATAAAAGATGTTTTTGAATATAATCTAGATCTAAATCTAAAAATCTGAATTTATTGAAAATTAGGGAGGAATGTTAGTAAATAATAAATGAGAATGAAATTGAGCATTAGCATTCAAAATTGTAAGCACATACATAATTCACAAATGAAAAACGAAATTTAAACTTTGTTTAACCAAGTTATCCAGAGATTTGTGCACGTGTAGATATAGCTTAAAATTATAAAAATTATGTCATAATGGCACTAGGACAATATAGGTTAATAGGGTGTAAAAGAAAGTCTAAAAGTTATCCAAAGTGTACATATTGGGAATACAATCAATGTAGCTTTCCAAATTTTGTATTAAAGGCAAGTTATTCCAGAATGTACAGGATTTATTTGATAAACTGATAATTTACCCTTATCTCATATCCCAAATAAATTTTAAGTGAATTAAAGTTTTCAATGAAAATACTTAAAGTTTTGATATAAAGAATATAAGTTAATATTTAGATACATGAGATTTATAAAAATGTTACCAAAAGCAAGTAAATAACATTTTTGAATAGAGATAATAATAATAATATAAAGCTGATATTTATTGATATTTGCCTGCTAAATATTTTCCCCATGTTATCTTACTAATACATGAAGTATGTGGGTCCATAAATTTCCTAACAAATCAAATTAAAATTCAAACATTAAAATACTTAAATTATAAAAGTTAATATAATATCGTGAAAAGAAAGAACAATGCTATTTAATTCAAAAATCATTTTATTTATATTGTCACATGAGGCTTGAACAGCAAACAAATGGAGTAAAAATTGTCACTGTTTCTTTTCCTTCATTCTGTTTTCTGCATCTGTCTGATCCTTTCCCTCACTGAACTCATGGTCAGAAGTGCTGACAACTTACTTGGCTACTTGTTTCATTTTTAAGGAGGGTAGTTAACCTTTATTTTTTCCCAAACTTCCAACAAAATCCCATGGTCAAATTGAATCTTCTTATGCCCTATGCTCAACACTGAAATTATCATCATGGCCTGACAATGGTCATGCTAATACGTTTAGACCTGAGCCGCGTGCCCCATCATAGAAGTGAATAGATGGTGATGGGCAAAACAGGTGTTGTATAACCAAGAATAAAGGTGAATTGAGTCTAGTGGGGGAAAAAGAAAAAAAATGCTCACTTTAAGTATATGTGACAACTATTGTATAAACATCCTCAGCATATTAAGAATTTCCCCAAATCACTAAGATATAGAGAAACTTCCCAAGAAAGGTATAAGTTAAGGAAACAATATGTAAGTTAACACTGAAGGAAATTTAAAAGGCCAATAGAGGTTAAAAAAAAAAAACAATTTTAATTGTGATGAATGGGATGGCTAATTAAATCATAATGAGTCAGAAATTTAGATCTATTAATTGGTCCATAATACTTTGGCTGTTTTAAATATAATTTTCTTTGTGCCAAGAGTAAGGCATCACTATTCTTCACAGCTGGTAGAAATGTAAAATAGTAAATGTAAAAAACCTACCTTTATATGTCTGCCTATACATCTTTCTCAGCATATGCACGTATGTGTAAGTAGAATAATAAATTTGACAACGCGTATGAAGACCTAAAAACTGTCTTCCTTATGTTTTTAATATAGCCATTTTACTACTGAATATTTATGCTTAAGGTAAAAATCATAAATGTGAGCAAAATTGCATGAACAGCAGTCTACACTGATCTGTTTTACATTTATAATCTTTTAAACAAAAATATTCCTATTTAACTTATGGTATTAGATGGAAAGTAATAAACATTACAAGTTGTATAACAAGAGATGATTAAAAAAGAGAAATGTTCATAATGCACTGCTAGATAAAAAGTATAGCTCCCTATAGAAAACGTGAAAAATAATGATAATAAAAATCAAACCTACTACTTCATCACCCTGAACATACCGGGAAACAAGGTGTGATGTAGTGACATATGTACAGTGTACATGTACACATGCAGGCCTTATGTGTGAGGACCTATTTATTTTTTAGTGTTTTCTGTACCAAGTCTAAAATATATATGTAAAATTGGAAATCATTATAAATTTATTTTTCCTTAATAATCTGTGCAAAAAAATTCTTACACTTTCATGAAATAATTATTAATGAGAGATTAAAAATTGTCATGTATCTGTGACTGGAAATTTCATTCTATCCACTAGCTATTTTTAGATTTTTTTGATCAGTTTCATAGCTTTAATTCTACCTTAAAAGTACGGAATCTTCATCATTCAAAGAAGTAAAACTAGGTTGTATATTGTCAGGACAGAAATAACACATCTATTAATCTGAGCAACATATTTTTAAGTTTGTAGACTAGAACCCAATGAAGTTTAGGGGTAGTTGTATCACAGTACTGGTTTATATGGAAATTACTCTGAATATGAGCAATTGTGCAAGATTTGCACATTTCATTTTAGACATAGTGATGGTGATGGTTATAGATTTCTTTTTAATGAGAGGGGAAAAGAAATATGATGATTATGAAATTTATCTTTTTTCTTTTACTGTAAAAACAGTAGAAATGTTTTCTCCAACTCAACCTTAGAAAGATACTTAGGTAGTGATGCAGATACCAAAATCAATTCTACAAAAGAAGTCCTGTTAAGAATGTCAGCAGTCTAACTTGTTTGCTTGCTTGAAGGCCATTGGAATTCTCAGGGTTTATCTTTACTATTCCATATATAAGGTCAGGTTAGCAGCCTTATTAAATCCAAGCACAAATACAATGGTAGATCTGATTCTTATTCTTCTCCCTGTGAATGTTATGAGTGTCACACACTGATAGGATTGAAGCTGTGTTGGGGCCAGTTAGCTGACTCATACACAGACAAAGGATAAAAAACAACAAAAAAATGTCTAGGTTGACAACTGTGATATACTGTACAGATCTCCAGTGATGAGAACAAAAAAGGGGGCTCAATTCTGTGTTCTAATACTAATATTTTGGTGACCTCTTAGCAAGATACTTAACCATTAAATGTTTATTAAATTGTATACTTTTGTTATTTATTTATTTAACATATTTATTGGAGTATAATTGCTTTACAATGGTGTGTTAGTTTCTGCTTTATAACAAAGTGAATCAGCTATACATATACATATATCCCCATATCCCCTCCCTCTTGCTTCTCCCTCCCACCCTCCCTATCCCATTCCTCTAGGTAGTCACAAAGCACCGAGCTGACTTCAGAATCTCTCTTGTTTTCTCTCTCTCTTCCTATCTTTATCCATCTCTACCTCTCTCTCTATGTCCATATGTGTGTGTGCTATATGTGTGTTTTATATATGTGAATATATATTCAAATCTCGGTCAGTTGTATTCATTTAGAACTAGCAAATGGAAATTGGAATTACTATACATTAAATGCAATGTAAAATTTCAGATTTAAAGACTAGTATCTATTCCTTTTACATATTTCATTTTGTATCATGAAGGCATGATTCATGACTAGTTTCTCTTCTTTTATGACATATTGCTATAATGAGTTTTCATAATAATGCTTCTTGCTCACAATATTAAAATAGGCAAAACATTCTATTGAATGAGCATATTAGGAGAAATAAAGTGCCTTAGCCTGGTTTAAAAGATAAAGATATATCTATCACTGGCATGAAGAAGAATACTCTGACAAAATATTCTTTCTCATTGTAGTAAGAGTTTTAACTCAATAATACAAATGAGTTCAGTTCATCAATTCTTTAAAATTTTACTTTGTAAGGAATTTTGAATTAAATTAGAAAATTCCAGTAACTTCCCCTTATTATTAGAGAAAGAAGGATTCCATATATAATTGGACAGAGATGAATATAATTTATTTTTAGTTTTCCTCTTTGTGCCAACATTAGGCAAGCCACCAAATTTATATTGATTACAGGGGGTTATAATATTCTTATTCATCATCTTATTCATGACTGCCTCTGAGGTATCAATACAGAGAGTGTTAAAGTTGGAACATTTTTTAATGCATCATCTGAAAACATGGGCAGGGGGGAATAAATAGAGATATGCAATTAATTGTTTCCCAAAAGCAAAAGTGCTAAAGGTAAGATCCAGAGATAAACAGTTGAAGTTGGTTAAAGGAAATGTTATCACCATATTGGTGAAGAAGCAAAAGTGAGCCAGCTGATAAAACTTTCAAGAAATGAGGTTGAAATAACCCCAAATTCCTGGGAAGACTAAAATTAAAAGAAGCATGAGCTTTGAATGAACTGGAAGATTAGGGTATAAAAAATGCAGTGAATATGGAGGTAACAATAAGAAGTGAGGAGAAATTTTACTCCACTTCCAGGTCTAAGGACTATTGGAAATATTAGAAAATAATCTATTGGAAATATTGGACATTAAAAAAAAAAGACACAGAAAACAAATTTCACTATAGAGCACTTTTCAGAGAAGCCCTTGAAAAAACAAGAGGTTGTACTGATGATTAAAAATTCCCACCAGAGGTGCAGTTTTTTTCTAATTGATACTGGGAAAAATAGGAAGATATGAAATTATAGTTTTATTTGAAGTATAGACTAAGAGGTGATATTCTTTGCTTTTCCAGAAAGTTTTATAACATTTTTTGTCATCATATTTAAATTATACAAGAAAAAAATGAAGTATTTTGAAGCTACAGTCTTATCAGTGGAGTATCTCTTTGCACCGCTGTATCCATTGAATTGATCGAACCTGTATTTGCTTTACCCATTTTCTAAGCTTTCATTTAAGGTTGTGATCATAAACACAGACCTGGTGCCTGCAGTGACCTTTAATTCCACTCTGCAAATGCAGAAAAGTTGCTTTCTGTTTTGCTGTCATTATTACTTACTGGAAAAGTCAGGCCAGTGAACCCTCTCCTGCCACTTGAACAAATGTGGCTCTAAAAGAGTATAAGTGTTTGTCCTCACCTTACACACATGAGAAAGAGAACAGGAGAACAGGGAATGTTTGTGATATTGCAGCTGACAACAGTCATGAATCTACTGAAGTAGAACAAGGACAGCAAATCTTATGGTTTTAAGTTTATCATAATACAAGTTGTGTTATTTGTGACATTATGCTATATATTCATGGATAATAGGTGAGTTGTGCACAGTACGACAAAAATTTCACTCTCAGTTTCACTTTCTTTAGCAATTTAGAGTAAATGATTAATGTAGAGAATGATCTAACAAGATATTTAGAAAATCCTAAAAATATGGGTAGTTTGTTAACCATCACAAACTACAATCCAAATCGGGAATGCCTGAGATCAAAGGATTATCTGGGAAAATATATTCAGATTGATATTGTGACATGAAAGCTCTAGAACACATGGCTTCCATCTGTTTATATTTCCTCTTGATGATCCTAAGGAAGACTCACCGTCCAAATTTGGTAATCTCTTGAATAAAGTGCCTGGCCCATCAATCATGAGCATTGATGATTCTGGACAGGCATCATACGCTGGGAAACACAAACACTGGTGAGTTTAGGTAATTGCATTTCTTTAATATTATATTGATTATGAATTCAAAAAGAAATTAAAAAGTAAGGGTACTTAGATATAAAACACATTCCTAGTCTTTTGTGAATAATTTAGAAAAGTCATTAAATTACAAAAGGAAGAGAGAGACACCAATATTTAACATTTAGTATCTTTTACAGATTTGAAAATATAAGAAAAAAGTGTGCTGTATTAAGAAACAAATGCAAGTTTCCTTGACATTTTTGTCTTAATTTTCAGGGAGAAAAATAATATACCCAACTCAAAATAACCTTTTTAAAGGAAACAGGCATTATTATTTTTATCTATAATGATGTTTGGTTTAAAAAATATATAGCTATAATGTATAAACTTGGGAATTTTTTGTTAACTTATTCAAGAAAGTAAAAGTCACATCTATGTTTCTTTTTATTCTAGTTTTATTAATTCACAGTAAATAAATAATTTTTACCAGTCTATTAAGTACATTGTTGAGTCTAAGTTTCATTATATTCCATTATTAACCAATTATGAATACTAAAAATGAACAGTTATTTAATGGAGCCTATATAAACAAGATTAAATGTAAAGCTGTTACTTGCATTTTGACTTGTATTTATCCAAAATGCTCTGAGAAATTCAGTAAGTGGATACTGAAGTATATGTTACTTTTTAATAGTCTGAATACAGATTAGTATAGAGGAAATAAGGAAGGTCATTTGGCTTTACTGACAGTTTTAAATATAAACCAAATAGTAATTCTATAAGTGGTATGTCCATAGATTTCTACTAAATTGCCACCCAATTTATTATTTGGACATTTGTCTTCCCAGTGTGTTCAAAACTTTGTTTCAGAATAAGAAATATGTATCAATCCCCCATGTATCTTTAAATAAATGGAGACCTAAAACCAGTTTGAATTCCTTTGGTTCATTTTTCAGTTGCAAGTTGTCAAGGAGCATCCCCTCTTCCCAAAGCTCATATTGTGTGCAGTTGTAAATTGCTATTCTATTTTGACAGGCTGCTGTTCTGAAGGATACGGCTATTTATTTCAACAGGGAATTTTTTCTGGCTACTAAACTTTCTAGTCTTGAAATGAATTTTCTATTACATAACTGACCTTTCAACTATCTAACCTCTAAACACATAAAAAAATTTCCCTTCTATTTATCAACATTGTTCTTACTGTAACATTTGTTTTGCTTCTCTCTATGTATGCATTTTCCAAGAGTATGACAAGGGTAGTTGAAGGAATTAATGGTGAGGAATAAGCTATATGTGTGAATTTATGATCCATAAAAAAATATTTCAAAATGATTATATTTCCCCTGCACTAGTAAGAATATTATCTCAACAATTCTAGTAGTGCCTTTTTTTTCTCACTCCTTGTACATCACTTAACTATACAAATATATTGATTTGCTAAAACACTTTGGCTTAGAGATTCTAGAATTTTTTTCCTCTTTTCATTTTGCTGTTAAAACTTAAATATCAAAAGCCAGTATGATGAGACAATAGTTATCAGTAAACACAAATTAATTCTCAATCTAAGCATACTTGGCATTTTCTAAATGCTGACACCATATCTTATAGTGTTGCTAAAAGCTAAAGATAATGCAAAACTAAACTCTGTAACAAAAACTACTCTTTTCTTTTGGTGGGGGGGGGGCAAGGGCATTTCCACTCCAAGAATCATCCCTCTATTGATTCCTTGTTAGTTTCCCACTACTACCTATTTTTATAGGTCAACAACAACAAAAAAATTATCTGATCACACAAACACATATTCTCTTCATAGAATTAAAAGAGAAACTTTAAATAAAATCTCTCATATTTTTAAACTGAATGTCCTCACTCTAGCATTGATTTTGATGGACAGAACAGTTGAACAGGAAAAGCTGTGGTTCAGAGAGATACACACACAATAGTGACATTAAAATGTATTATTATTTGTATTAATGTTGAACACTGTGACAAAGTGATCTTGGCATTCATTCAAAGGAACTCTTCAGGCCTATTCTTTTCAACTCATTCAAGTCATAGATATACCTCTTGAACAAAATTGGCTAGATATTTTCCAAGAACTTGGGCATCTTCCATGACATTTCCCTTCCTGGATCCAGAATAGTCAGTTCTTCTGAGAGTTTCATCATATCAAAATTTTGTTACAACAGGAAAAACACAACAAAATCCAACAAACAAAACAAAGTGAACACCAACAATTCCTTCCTGAAAGCCAGTTTAAAATAAATAATTTATAGATATCTTCAAGATGAAACTGCCTATGGAAAAAAAAAAAAAAGAAATAGTGTGTAAAGACCACAGTGGTGGCCCAATTTTAATGTTGAACAGTTGTTACATTTTCTCATAAATTGAGGTACATATGGGTAACCTTGTGTCTTTTGCTTTGGTAAGAAATTATACATTTCTTAAAGTGGGATAGAAAATAATATGAACATTTCTTGGATAGGTATTTTCAGGTGTATAAAAAATTATTAGACTTTAAAATCACATTACATAAACTTTTATTTTCCCAGTTGACAACTAATAAGAATCATTCCAGTTTTTTCTATAATATTTCAACTTCCTATGCAATTTTGGTCTTAAAATATCATACATTATACATATAATTTTTGAACATACATTTTTTATAAATAATGAGTCTAGATCATTTAAAGAGCTTGTTTCATGAAAATATTGTTCCATGTGGTAAAGAAAATAATTACAAAGATAACTATTATGGTCTTTGTTCTCTACAGATTAAAATGTGAATGGACAGAAAAAATAAAGGAGATTTACTTACTTCCCTATAAAGGGAAGAAATTTTCCTACTGATAGATGTCAGGGACATGTAGAGGGGCAGGAAGTGGAATCTGGGTGGGAAGAATTTGAGATATACATTTGCCAAAAATCTGTATTGTAATGAATGAGGAAACAATTCAAAAGGAATACAATTAAGAAATGCAATTAGGAAAAAGATAATATTTGCAGGCATAAAACTTTTAAAAGAATAAATAACATACATATTTGTGATATGATTCTTTTATCACTAATTCCTTTGGATTGTTCACATGTACTATCTGAACCCAGAAAACAATTCACTAATTTGGCAAAATGTAATATCAACATACGAAGCTCAATAACTATCACATCATAAATAATAAAAAGTTAAAAGACATAATGGAAGAGAAGAGCTTACTTACCATGGTCACAAAACATAAAATAATTAGAAATAAACATCATAAAATTGGGTGAACTAACCCAATCAGATATTAAAACATAGACCATCTAAATTTTAAAATTGTACTACTGGTAGATACACGATCAAGTAGAACAGAAATAGAAAGTCCAAAGGACACTAAAGAAATATGAAACTTTAGTATGATAATAAGGTTCGTGTTCCAAATTGCTGGGATCACAATAAGCTTATTAATAGATGATAATGGTACAATTAGTCAACCCTTTAGGATAAAATTGCATCATTTGTTAAAATACACCAGTAACACCTTAATGTTTAAGATCTAAATGTAGAAATGAGAAATATAAACATACTAGAAAAAAATATGACAGAATTCCTTTAAAATCTGCATATTCATAAATATTTTCCAACTATGTCTCAAAATTCAGATGCAATAATAAAAACAGTTAACAAATATGATAGACAAAATTTTATAATAATTCCATTGCAAAACACAGTTAGCAATATCAAAGGCAATGGCCAAATGGATAAAAATATTTACAGTATATAACACCACAGAATGAAAGGGCCTGTAACCTTAATTTTTAAAAAATCTCAAAAAAACATTGAGGGAAAAAAGCTGAAAACTCAATGTAATAATAAATAAGAGATGCAAAATTAATTTTTTAAATGCTCAAAAAAGATATAAAATAGTTCTTATATATATAGAAATATATTTAAATTCACTTATACCTGAAATGCAAATTAAAGCTATACTTAGTCACAGTGTCTCATCTATTAAATTGACAGATGCCAAAGACATGACAACATATGCTGTTGGCTAAGCTGTGGGGAAAAGAAGTATCATTTTATTATTGCTGCTGGGACTGTGAAATGGCATAACCCCTGTGAAGGCAATATCTACCAAAACTGCATATGTATTTACCATTTGATCCATAAATCCCACTTTCTAGAATTTACACTGTAATTTTAAAATATGTGTTAAGTGTAAAAAACACAGATGCCACTTAATAAGTCTAAAATACTATTTCTGGGGCAAGAAATAACAGGAAAGATGAATATATGAATATACCTGCTTAATTTTCAGGAAAGTAATTAGTTACCTATAAAGGTCGGGAGTGAGAAGCATCGTAGGAAAAAAAGAAAGAATGAGATTTTATATAGTGAGATAAATCAATATTATTTACCTTATTAATGGAAATTTGAACCTTGACCAACAACTCCTCATTTTCCCCACAGCCCAAATCTTGGCAAACACCATTCTACTACTCTCCATTTTTATGAGTTTGCTTTTTGCAGATTCCACACATAAGTGACATCATATAGTATTTGCCTTTCTCTGTCTGATATTACACTTAGCAAAATGCACTCAAGGTCCATCCATGTTGTCACAAGTGGCAGAATTTCTTTTTCTCATGACTGTATAATATTCCATTGTGCATATATATACTTTATTCATTCATACATTGATTGACAATTAGGTTATTTCCTTATATTGGCTACTCTGAATAATGAAGAAATAAACAAGAGATTGCAGATATTTCTTCAAGACCTTGTTTTTATTTCCTTTAAATATATATCCCACTACTGGGCATATACCCTGAGAAAACCATAATTCAAAGAGAGTCATGTACCAAAATGTTCATTGCAGCTCTATTTACAATAGCCAGGACATAGAAGCAACCTAAGTGTCCATCAACAGATGAATGGATAAAGAAGATGTGACACATATATTCAATGGAATATTACGCAGCCATAAAAAGAAACGAAATTGAACTATTTGTAATGAGGTGGATAGACCTAGAGTCTGTCATACAGAGTGAAGTAAGTCAGAAAGAGAGAGACAAATACTGTATACTAACACACATATATGGAATTTAAGAAAAAAAATGTCATGAAGAACCTAGGGATAAGACAGGAATAGAGACACAGACCTACTAGAGAATGGACTTGAGGATATGGGGATGGGGAAGGGTAAGCTGTGACAAAGTGAGAGAGTGGCATGGACATATATACACTACCAAACATAAGGTAGATAGCTAGTGGGAGGCAGCTGCATAGCACAGGGAGCTCAGCTTGGTGCTTTGTGACCGCCTGGAGGGGTGGGATAGGGAGGGTGGGAGGGAGGGAGATGCAAGAGGGAAGAGATATGGGAACATATGTATATGTATAACTGATTCACTTTGTTATAAAGCAGGAACTAACACACCATTGTAAAGCAATTATACTACAATAAATAAATAAATAAATAAATAAATAAATAAATAAATATATATACACACACACAGAAGTGGGATTGTGGATCATATGATAATTCTAGTCATAATAATTTGAGAAACTTCGGTAATGTTTTCCAGAGTAAATGTACCAATTTACATTCTCAGCAACAGTGCACAATGGCTCTTTTCTCCACATCCATGCAAACACCTACCTTTTGTCTTTTTGAAGATATTATATATATATAATAATATCTTTATATTATTATATATAATATTATTATATATAGTTATTCTAAAAGGTGCCTGGTGATATTTCATTGTGATTTCATTTGCATTTCCCTGATAGTTACTCATGTTAAGCCTATTTTCATGTTGATACAGTTTGGAAAAATGTCTACTTGGTTTCTCTGTCATTTTCTTAATTTTTTTTTATTTTATATTGGAGTATAGTTGATTAACAAAGTTGTGATACTTTCAGGTGTAGAGCAAAGTGATTCAGTTATACATATACATATATCTATTATTTTTCAAAGTACTTTGCCACTTAGGTCGTTATATAATATTGAGCAGAGTCCCTGTGCTATACAGTAGGTCCCTGCTGGTTATCCATTTTATTTTATTTTATTTTTTTCACATCTTTATTGGAGTATAATTGCTTTTAATTGTTGTGGTAGTTTCTGCTGTATAACAAAGTGAATCAGCTATATGTATATGTATATCCCCTTATCCCCTCCCTCTTGCGTCTGCCTTCCACCCTCCCTATCCCACCCCTCTAGTTGGTCACAAAGCACCAAGCTGATCTCCCTGTGCTATGCAGCTGCTTGCCACTAGCTATCTATTTTATATTTGGTACGGTATATATGTCAATGTCATTCACTCACTTCGTCCCAGCTTACCCTTTGCCCTCCCCGTGTCCTCAAGTCCGTTCTCTACATCTGCGTCTTCATTCCTTTCCTGCCCTTAGGTTCTCCAGAACCATATTTCTTATTTAGACCCCATATATATGTGTTAGCATATGATATTTGTTTTTCTCTATCTGACTTACTTCACTCTGTATGACAGACTCTAGGTCCATCCACCTAACCACAAATAACTCAATTTCATTTCTTTTTATGACTAATATTCCATATGGTCCATGTGGTCCACACCTTTATTCATATGGACCACACCTTTATTCATTCCTCTGTCGATGGACACTTAGGTTCTTTCCATGTCCTAGCTATTTTAAATAGAGCTGCAATGAACATTGTGGTACATGACTCTTTTAGAATTTTGGTTTTCTCAGGGTATATGCTCAGTAGTGGAATTGCTGGGTCATATGGTAGTTCTATTTTTAGTATTTTAAGGAACCTCCATACTGTTCTCCATAGTGGCTGTATTAATTTACATTCTTACCAACAGGACAAGAGGGTTCGTTTTTCTCCACACCCTGTCCAGCATTTATTGTTTGTAGATATTTTAATGATGGCCATTCCAGCCAGTGTGAGGAGACACCTCATTGTACTTTTGATTTGCATTTCTCTAATGATTAGTGATGTTGAACATTCTTTCATGTGTTGGTTGGCAAGCTGTATATTTCTTTGGAGAAATGTCTATTTAGGTCTTCTGCCCATTTTTGTATTGGGCTGTCCATTTTTTGATATTGAGCTGCATGAGCTGCTTGTACATTTTGGAGATTAATCCTTTTCCAGGTGCTTCATTTGCAAATATTTTCTCCCATTCTGAGGGTTGTCTTTTCATCTTGTTTATGGTTTCCTTTGCTGTGCAAAAGCTTTTAAGTTTCATTAGGTCTGATTTGTTTATATTTGTTTTAATTTCCATTTCTCTAGGAGGTGGGTCAAAAAGTTTCTTGCTGTGATTTATATCATGCCTATGTTTTCCTCTAAGAGTTTTATGATGTCTGGCCTTTAATTTAGGTCTTTAAACCATTTGGAGTTTATTTTTGTATACAGTGTTAGGGAGTGTTCTCATTTCATTCTTTTACATGTAGCTGTCCAGTTTTCCCAGCACCAATTATTGAAGAGGCTGTCTTTTCTCCATTGTATATTCTTGGCTCCTTTATCAAAAATAAGATGACCATATGTGCATAGGTTTATCTCTGGGTTTTCTATCCTGTTCCATTGATCTATATTTCTGTTTTTGTGCCAGTACCATACTGTCATAATTACCATAGCTTTGTAGTATAGTCTGAAGTCAGGGAGCCTGATTCCTCTAGCTCCGTTTTTCTTTCTCAATATTGCCTTTGTTCTTCAGGATCTTTTGTGTTTCCATACACATTTTGAAATTTTTCATTCTAGCTCTGTGAGAAATGCCATTGATAGTTTGATAGAGATTGCATTGAATATATAGATTGCTTTGGGTAGTATAATTTTTTTTCACAATGTTAAATCTTCCAATCCAAGAACATGGTATATCTCTCCATCTGATTGTATCCTCTTTATCTTCTTCCATCAGTGTCTAATAGTTTTCTTAATACAGGTCTTTTGTCTCCTTAGGTAGGTTTATTACTAGGTATTTTATTCTTTTTGTTGCAAAGGTAAAAGGGGGTGTTTCCTTAATTTCTCTTTCAGATTTTTCAGCATTAGTGTATAGGAATGCAAGAGATTACTGTGCATTAATTTTGTATCCTGCTACATTACCAAATTCATTGTTTACCTCTAGTAGTTTTCTGGTAGCATCTTTAGGATTCTCTATTGTAGTATCATGTCATCTGCAAACAGTGACAATTTTACTTCTTTTCTGATTTAGATTCCTTTGATTTCATTTTCTTCTCTGACTACTGTGGCTAAAACTTCCAAAATTATGTTGAATTATACTGGTGAGAGTGGGCAACCTTGTCTTGTTCCTGATCTTAGTGGAAATGGCTTCCATTTTTCATCATTGGGAAAGATGTTGGCTGTGGGTTTGTCATATATGGCCATATTATGTTGAGGTAAGTTCCCTCTATGCCTACTTTCTGGAGATTTTTTAATCATAAATTGGTGTTGAATTTTGTCAAAGGCTTTTTCTGCATCTATTGAGATTATCATATGGTTTTTATCCTTCAATTTGTTAATATGGTGTATCATATTAATTGATTTGTGTATATTGAAGAATCTTTGCATTCCTGGGATAGAACCCACTTGATCATGCTGTATGATCCTTTTAATGTGCTGTTGGATTCTGTTTGCTAGTGTTTTGTCGAGGATGTTTGCATCTACGTTCATCAGTGTTATTGGCCTATAGTTTTCTTTTATTGTGATATATTTGGTTTTAGTATCAGGGTCATGGTGGCCTCGTAGAGTGAGTTTGGGAGTGTTCCTCCCTCTTATATTTTTTTTGAAGACTTTGAAAAGGATAGGGGTTAGCTCTTTTCTAAATGTTTGATAGAATTTGCCTGTGAGGTCATCTGGTCCTGGGCTTTTCTTTTTTGGAAGATTTTTAATCACAGTTTCAATTTTGGTGCTTGTGACTGGTCTGTTTATTTTTTTCTATTTCTTCCTGGTTCAGTCTCAGAAGGTTGTGCTTTTCTAAGAAATTGTCCATTTCTTCCAGATTGTCTGTTGTTTTGGCATATGATCACTTGTAGTAATTTCTTATGACCCTTTGTATTTCTACAGTGTCAGTTGTTACTTGTCCTTTTTCATTACTTTTTTTTTTGGTGGTACGCGGGCCTCTCACTCTTATGGCCTCTCCCGTTGTGGAGCACAGGCTCTGGACGCGCAGGCTCAGCAGCCATGGCTCACGGGACTAGCTGCTCCACTGCTTGTGGGATCTTCCTGGACCAGGGCATGAACCCGTGTTCCCTGCATCGGCAGGCAGACTCTCAACCACTGCATCACCAGGGAAGCCCTCCGTTTTCATTTCTAATTGTTGATTGAGTCTTCTCCCTTTTTTTCTTGATGAGTCTGGCAAATGGTTTATCAATTTTGTTTATCTTCTCAAAGAACCAGCTTTTAGTTTTTTTCATCTTTGTTATTGTTTCCTACATTTCTTTTTCATTTATTTCTGATCTGATCTTTATGATTTCTTTCCTTGTGCAGTTTGAGTATTTTCTTGTTTCTTGAGGTGGGATTGTACTGCTATAAATTTCTCTCTTAGAACTGCTTTTGCTGCATCCCAAATGTTTTGGGTCATTGTGTTTTCATTGTCATTTGTTTCTAGGTATTTTTTGATTTCCTCTTCAATTTCTTCAGTGATCTTTTGGTTATTTAGTAGTGCTTGTTTAGCCTCCATGTGTTTGTATTTTTTACAGTTTTTTCCTGTAATTGATATCTAGTCTCATAACATTGTGGTAGGAAAATATACTTGATGCCATTTCAATTTTCTTAAATTTGCCAAGGCTTGATTTGTGACCCAAATATTATCTATCCTGGAGAATGTTCCATGAGCCCTTGAGAAGAAAGTCTATTCTGCAGTTTTTTGGTGAAATGTTTATAAATATCAGTTAGTCTATCTTGCTTAAGTGTTATTTAAAGCTTCTGTTCCTTATTTATTTTTATTTTGTATAATCTGTCCATTGGTGAAAGTCAGTGTTAAAATCCCCTACTATGATTGTGTTACTATCAATTTTCCCTTTTATGGCTGCTGGCATTTGCCTTATATATCGTGGTGCTCCTATGTTTGGTGTATAAATATTTACAATTGTTATATCTTCTTCTTGGACTGATCCCTTGATCATTATGTTGTGTCCTTCTTTGTCTTTCATAATAGTCTTATTTTAAAGTCTATTTTGTCTGATATGGGAATTGCTACTCCAGCTTTCTTTTCATTTCCATTTGCATGGAATATCTTTTCCATCCACTCACTTTCAGTCTGTATGTGTCCTGAGGTCTAATGTGGTTCTCTTGTAGACAGAATACTTACAGGTCTTGTTGTTGTATCCATTAAGTCAATCTATCTCTTTTGGTTGGAGCATTAAATCATTTACATTTAAGGTAGTTATTTATATGTATGTTCCTATTACCATTTTCATAGTTGTTTTGAGTTTGTTATTGTAGGTCTTTACCTTTTCTTGTGTTTCCTGCCTAGAGAAGTTCCATTAGCATTTGTTGTAAAGCTGGTTTGGTGTTGCTGTATTCTCTTAACTTTTGCTTGTCTGTAAAGGTTTTAATTTCTCTGTTTAATATGAATGATATCCTTGCTGGGTACAGTAATCTTGGTTGCAGTTTTTTCCCTTTCATCACTGTAACTGTGTCCTGCCACTTCCTTCTGACTTGCAGAGTTTCTGCTAAAAGATCAGCTGTTAACCTTATGGGAATTCCCTTGTATGTTAATTGTTGCTTTTCCTTTGCTGCTTTTATTTTTTTTTGCTTTATATTTATTTTTTGATAATTTGATTAACATGTGCTTGGCATATTTCTCCTTGGATTTATCCTGTATGGACTCTCTGTGTTTCCTGGACTTGTTTATTTCCTTTCCCATATTAGGGAAGCTTTCAACTATAAACTCTTCAAATATTTTCTTAGTTCCTTTTCCTTTTTTTTCTCTTCTTCTTCTGGGGCCCCTATAATTTGAATGTTTGTGTATTTTATGTTGTCCTGGAGGTCTCTGAGACTGTCCTCAATTCTTTTCATTCTTTTCTTTTAATTCTCCTCTGCAGTAGTTATTTCCAATATTTTATCTTCCAGGTCACTTATCCATTCTTCTGCCTCAGTTATTCTGCTATTGATTCCTTCTAGAGTATTTTAAATTTCATTTATTGTGTTATTCATCATTATTTGTTTGCTCTTTAGTTCTTTTATGTCCTTGTTAAATGTTTCTTGTATTTTCTCCATTCTATTTCCAAGATTGATCATGTTTACTATAATTTATCTATATATATTTTTTCAGGTAGACCCTCCTATTTCTTCCTCATTTGTTTGGTCTGTTGGGTTTTACCTTGCTTCTTCATCTGCTGTGCAATTCTCTGTCTTCTCATTTTGCTTAAGTTACCGTGTTTGGGGTCTCCTTTTTGCAGGCTGATGATTAATAGTTCCTGTTGTTTTTGGTGTCTGCCTCCAACGGGTAAGGTTGTTTCAGTGTGTTGTGTAGGCTTCCTGGTGGAGAGGACTGGTTCCTGTGCTCTGGTGTATGAGGCTGGATCTTGTCTTTCTCGTGGGCAAGACCGCATCTGGTGGTTGTTTTTTGGTGTCTGTGACATTATTATTATTTTAGGCAGCCTCTCTGCTAATGGGTGGATTTGTGCTCCTGTCTTGCTAGTTGTTTGGCATATGGTATCCAGCACTGTAGCTTGCTTGTCATTGAGTGGAGCTGGGTCTACACGTTGAGATGGAGATCTTTGATATAACTTTTGCCATTTGATATTACATGGAGCCAGGAGGTCTTTGGTGGGCCAATGTCCTGAAGTCAGCTCTCTCACCACAGAGGCTCAGGCCTGACACCTGGCTGGAGCAGTAAGACCCTGTCAACCACATGGCTCAGTAGAAAAGAGAGAAAAAAGCAGAAAGAAAAATAAAATAAAGTTATTAAAATAAAAATATATTATTAAAAATAAAAAAATAAAAGTAATAAAAAAGAAGAAAGCTACCCAACCAAAAAAAAAAAAAAAAAACAGACAAAATCACACAAAGAAGCATACACACTCACAAAAAGAGAAAATGGAATATATATATATATATATATATATATATAGAGAGAGAGAGAGAGAGAGAGAGAGAGAGAGAGAGGGAGAGAGAGAGCAACCAAATTAATAAACAAATCTACAAAGGAAAATAAGCGCTAAATACTAAACTAAGGTAAACATAAAACCAGAAACAAATTAGATGCAGAAAGCAAACACCAATTCTACAGTTGTTCCCAAAGTTCACTGCCTGAATTTTGGGATGATTGTTTGTTTATTCAGGTATTCCACAGATGCAGGGTAGATCAATTTGATTGTGGAGATTTAATCCTCTGCTCCTGAGACTGCATGGAGAGATTTCCCTTTCTCTTCCTTGTTCATACAGCTCTGGGGGTTCAGCTTTGGATTTGGCCCCACCTCTGCATGTAGGTTGCCTGAGGGCATCTGTTCCCCACCCAGAGAGAACAAGGTTAAGTAGCAGCTGATTACGGTGCTCTGGCTCACTCAGGCCAGGGGGAGGGTGGGGTACAGAATGCAGTGTGAGCCTATGGCAGCAGAGGTCCCATGACATTTCAACAGCCTGAGGCATGCTGTGTGTTCTCCAGGAGAGTTGTCCCTGTTTTACAGGACCCTGGTAGTGGCAGGCTGTACAGGCTCCCAGGGCGGGAGGTGTGGATAGTGACCTGTGCTTGCTCACAGGCTTCTTGGGGGCTACAGCAGCAGCCTTAGAGTTTCATGCCCGTCTCTGGTGTCTGCCCTGATAGCCGAGGCTTGCCCCCATCTCTAGAGCTTGTTTAGGCAGTGATCTGAATCCTCTCTCCTCGCCCACCCTGAAACAATGGTGTCTGGCCTCTTAGGCACCTCCAGACTTTTGCCCGGACTCCCTTCCAGCTAGCTGTAATGCACTAGCCCCCTTCAGGCTATGTTCACACAGCCAACTGCAGTCCTCTCCCTGAGATCTGAACTCCAAAGCCTGAGCCTCAGCTCCCAGCCCACACCCATCGTGTCAGGTGAGCAGACAAGCCTCTCAGGCTGGTGAGTGCTGGCTGGCACCAATCCTCTGTGTGGAAATCTCTCCACTTTGCCCTCTGCACCCCTGTTACTGCACTCTCCTCTGCAGCTCCGAAGCTTCCCCCACCCCCCTGTCTCTACCAGTGAAGGAGCTTCCTAGTGTGTGGAAACTTCTCCTCCTTCACAGCTGCCTCCCAGAGGTGCAGGTCCCATCCCTATTGTTTTGTCTCTGTATTTTCTTTTGCCCTACCCATGTACGTAGGGAGTTTCTTGCCTTTTGGGAAGTGTGAGGTCTTCTGCCATCATTCAGTTTGTATTCTGTAGGAGTTGTTCCTCATGTAGATGTATTTCTGACATATTTGTGGGGAGGAAGGTGATCTCCACATCTTACTCCTCTGTCATCTTGAAGTTCCTCTGGTTATCCATTTTAAATGTAGCAGTGCCTCTGTCCATTTTTAATTGTATTGTTTTGTTTGTTTGTTTGTTTTGCTATTGAGTCATATGAGTCATTTATATATTTTGGATATTAACCACTTACCAGATGTATGATTTTAAAATATTTCTCCCATTCTATATGTTGCCTTTCTCTTTTGCTGTTTATGATAATATTAAATATAGAAACTTCTAAAAAACTCCACCAAAAAGTTTTCAGAATTAATCAACAAATACAGTAAAGTTCCAAGATACAAAACCAATATACAGAAATCAGTTGTGTTTCTATACAAAAACAATGAAACATCTGAAAAAGAAAACAGTCACATTCACAATAGCATCAAATATAATAAAACACTTAGGAATAAATTTAAACAAGGAGGTAAAAGATCTGTGGACTGAAAGCTACAAGCCTTTGGAGCTAGTTACTCTACCAGTTTCACTGGAGTACTCGCATATTTTTAAAATTTTAGATTTTAGAACATTTTATCTATCTGAAATTAAATTTAGATCAGCTAGAATGATTTAATATTGAACATGAACAGAAAGTAATGAACCTAAGTACACATAATAATCACAATATTCACACAGAAGAAAATTTAAGAAGGATATTAATACTACTTACATTTGAATATCATTCTAACTGTATGTTTTCAATAAGATATATACTAAGGACAAAAGACTGCACAGGACTATTGAACTCTGCTAAGTAGCTTTACTGTTATAGTGGTACATTTGATTATCTTTACATATATTATGTTGCACAATAAAATAAATTAAGGCAGCAACTCCTTAGGACTCAAAATTCTCACCATATAAGTAAAATATAGTGGAGAAAAGCTCTGTTTTCTTGGCTAATATTCAGAAGCATTAACATCAACTTGTGATTTTTCATACTATGTATTCCCTTCTCACCACTAAACCAGATTAAACCCAGTGATATTCTACTAGTAATGTATAAAGCTAGGGCCCAAATGTTGATTTCTAAATTCCATTCCACATAACTGAGGCACTCTTACCATCTCTTATTAAATATCATCCCCTTCTAATAGGTTGACTGCAGATCTAGATAGAATAAGTAAAATAAAATTTTATCCCAAACAATTTCTTTGGGAAAAAAATGTCCTCAGAGACTAATTGGAATATTTAAAATAGCAATTTGTGTATCAAAGGAAATAGTGATGATGATGGATTGTAACACTGAGTAAAGGAAAAGTACCCATAAGCTCCACATGGATAATCTAAATAAACATGAAAGAAAGAAAGGGAGGGATTTTTTTTTAGGAGACAAACAACAGCTAATAAATGGAAAAATTTCACTTGGTGACTTGTATATCCACCAATGCTCCATAACTAAATGGCACCATCAACAGGACAAACTGAAAGGATATTACCCTGTTGTGATAAATACACATTACTTTTGTTGTATTACTGTCAAAACATTTTAACTTGGATCTAATCTTGAGGCAACTATCAGACAACCAAATATATACGTATTTAAAATAACTGGTGTATACTTGTTGCCAATAAAAAAAAAAAAACAGCCTAGGTTAGAAAAAAAAAAGAAAAAGACTTATCTAAATTAAATTTAGACTAAAGGACAAAACAAAAAAATTCAGTGTATGATCCTTAATTATATCTTAGAGTAAGAGAAAAAAATTCAGAAGTTGTTTATTGGGACAATTGGAAAGTTGCATGTATCAATGCTAAACGATTGAGAGAAATGCAAATATTACCTTTATTTAGAAGGTTGTTCTTGCTCTAAGGAGACACATGTTGAGTGTTTGTTGGTAAAGCATTGTGATTTCTTCAATATACTCTGAAATGGATTAGCTAAAAAATAATGTCTATGTATGTATGTCTAGATGTGAATATGTATGTATGCATGCACATTTGTGTGTATACATTTATCTATGAAGGATGAGTGAAAGCAAATATATCAAAATGTAAATAACATATGGATATGGCTGAAGAGGATATGGGCATATTTTGGTTTGATATATTGCAAAATGTAAAGCTCGTAGACAAATTTTAATAGAGTTATTGTGACCATAAAGCAATCCAAGCCAATTCAGGTATGTGGCCCCTGTGATGTGAATCACTGTGTAGCACACATATGCCAGACAAGGTCTGAAAGTTCCTTCAAATACTTTCTTCGCATCAAAAGTGATACAGAAATGCAAGTGTGGCCTGGGGCTTTGATTGGTGCAGGTAGAGCTCAACTGCATATCATCTACTCTCTCCACTTCAGAGGGCCATTGGAGCTTTGCCTGGGAAGCAGGAACTAGGGACATGGAGCGATCACTATGTTTTATATACTGGCCACAGTGTCCATATAAATGGGATTCTGTTTTATAGCCTACATATCAAGAGAGCAAAATTTTGTTAGTTCTTTGCTAGTTGGGAAGGAAAACAGAAATCAGAAAAGATGTTGCAAGCCCTTATTTTTTCAATCTGTACTCAGACTATCAGAGGACATTTAGGAGCAAATTACAATACATTATAGTAGAAAATGCACCTTAGGTTTTTACAGCAGCCTCCACTAAAAGTATAGGTAACTGTCAACTATTTAAATTTTAAAACCTATAATTGTAAATAAGGAAGCCTGGAAATAAGGAAGGAATAAAGAAAAAATGGAAGCAACTAAATTGCTCCTATTTAAAGAAGAAATCAAAAAATGGAAAGACAAATATTTAGAAATGTAAAATAATGAGAATATTTTGTGCCTGACAAATTTAATTTTAAATAGCAGGCTATGTGTCCTTACATTTTTAATAAAGAATATACAGATGCCATTGGAAATAAGCAAGACAAAGTAAAGCATCTGGAAGAATTTTTTTTAATTACACCAAAAAATAAAACTAAAAACAGCAAAATTTTTTAAGGTTTTTAAAATAATAAAAATCTCCCCAAAATTAAACAGTGCTAGGAAAAGATGAACAAAAATAATTTAGTTACAGATGGGATTAAGTGAAAATGATTACATAAATTGAATGTAATCTCATTTTTAAAAGTTCATAAAAATTATGATTATCAGTGTACTTATATATGTATATTGTTAATGACCAATATTTATTCAAGTAGAAAATCTAATTAAACCCACAATCTGGTTTAAGTAGTAAATTGTTTCATCGAATTACAATTAAATATTACCCAACTGGACACTTGGTAATTGCTTTTAATCAAAATTTTGTATGTAGTCTCATGAGTCTGTAAACAGAGCCTTTATTATTTCAATAAATAACAAAATAACATTTTTAAATATTTCAGAATATGGACATAGAAGCATAAGTCATAATAATTTTTAGGGGAGTTGAGGAAGATGGCAGAAAGGGGAGTTGAGGAAGATGGCAGAGAGTAAGATGCGGAGATCACCTTCCTCCCCACAGATACATCAGAAATACATGTACACGTGGAACTGCTCCTATAGAACACCCACTGAACGCTGGCAGAAGACCTCAGACATCCCAAAAGGCAAGAAAGTCCCCATGTACCTGGGTAGGGCAAAAGAAAAAAGAATAAACAGAGACAAAAGAATAGGGACGGGACCTACACCAGTGGGAGGGAGCTATGAAGGAGGAAAGGTTTCCACACACTAGGAAGCTGCTTCATGGGGGGAAACTGTGGGTGGTGGAGGGGGGAAGCTTCGGAGCCTCGGAGGAGAGCACAGAACAGGGGTGCGGAGGGCAAAGCGGAGAGATTCCCAACAGAGGATCAGTGCCGACCAGCACTCACCAGCCCAAGAGGCTTGTCTGCTCACCCGCCGGGAAAGACGGTGATTGGAAGCTGAAGCTGGGGATTGCAGGGAGAGGACTGGGGTTGGTGGCATGAACATAGCCTGAAGGGGTTAGTGCGCCACCTATAGCCAGGCGGGAGTCTGGGAAAAAGTCTGGACATGCCAAAGAGGCAAGAGACTGTTTCTTCCCTCTTTGTTTCCTGGTGTGCTAGGAGAGGAAATTAAAAATGCCTCTTAAAGGAGCTCCAGAAATGGGCATGAGCCACGGCCATCAGTGTGGACCCTGGAGACAGAAATGAGACGCTAAGGCTGCTGCTGCTGCCACCAAGAAACCTGTGTGTGAGCACAGGTCACTATCCACACCTCCGCTCCTGGGAGCTTCTGCAGCCTGCCACTGCCAGGTTCCCGTCATCCAGGGACAACTTACCCAGGAGAGCACACAGAGTGCCTCAGGCTGCTTGCAACGTCACACTGACCTATACCCCACATCGGTACCCCTCCCTTCCCCCGGCCTGAATGAGCCTGAGCCCATGAATCAGCTGCTCCTTTAACCCCGTACTGTCGGAGTGAAGAACAGACGCCCTGAGGGGACCTACACGCAGAGGCAGGGCCAAATCCAAAGCTGAACCCCAGGAGCTATGCGAACAAAGAAGGGAAAGGGAAATTTCTCCAAGCAGCCGCAGGAGCAGCAGATTAAATCTCCACAATCAACTTGATGTACCCTGCATCTGTGGAATACCTGAATAGACAACGAATCATCCCAAATTGAGGATGTGGACTTTGGGAGCAAGATTTATTATTTTTTCCCCTTCTCCCCTTTTTGTGACTGTGTATGCTTCTGTGTGAGATTCTGTCTTTATAGCTTTGCTTTCACCATTTGTCCTAGGATTTTGCCCATCTGTTATTTTGTTGTTTTTGTTGTTTTTTCTTCTTACTTTAAAAAAAAAAACCTTAATAATTATTTTTATATTAATAACAATATTTTATCTTTTATTTTATCCTCTTTCTCTCTCTCTCTTTCTTTCATTCTTTCTTTCTTTCTTTCTTTCTTTCTTTCTTTCATTTTTTCTGCCTTTTATTTTGAGCTGTGTGGCTGAAAGGCTCTTGGTGCTCCAGCCAGGAGTCAGTGCTGTGCCTCTGAGGTGGGAGAGCCAACTTCAGGACACTGGTCCACAAGAGACCTCCCAGCTCCACATAATATCAAACGGTGAAAATATCCCAAAGATCTCCATCTCAACACCAACACCCAGCTTCACTCAATGACCAGCAAGCTATAGTGCTGGACACCCTATGCCAAACAACTAGTTAGACAGGAACACAACCCCACCCACTAGCAGAGAGCTGCCTACAATCATAAAAAGGCCACAGACACCTGCAAAGACACCACCATATGTGGACCTCCCCCAAGAAAGACAAGATCCAGCCTTATCACACCAGAACACAGGCACTAGTCCCCTCCACCAGGAAGACTACATAACCCACTGAACCAACCTTAGCCACTGGGGAAAGACACCAAAAAAAAACCAGGAAGTATGAACTTGCAGCCTGCAAAAAGGAGACCGCAAACACAGTAAGATAAGCAAAATAAGAAGACAGAAAAACACACAGAAGATGAAGGAGAAAGTAAAAACCCAACAAACCCAACAAATGAAGAGGAAATAGGCAGTCTACCTGAAAAAGAATTCAGAATAATGATAGTAAAGACATACAAAATCTTGGAAATTGAACAGAGAAAATGCAAGAAACATTTAACAAGGACCTAGAAGAACTAAAGAGGAAATAAGCAATGATGAACAATACAATAAATGAAATTAAAAATACTCTAGAAGGGATCATTAGCAGAATAACTGAGGCAGAAGAATGGATAAGTGACCTAGAAGATAAAATAGTGGAAATAACTACTGCAGAAATGAAAAAAGAATGAAAAGAATTGAGGACAGTCTCAGAGACCTCTGGGACAACATTAAAAGCAACAACATTCAAATTATAGGTGTCCCAGAATAAGAAGAGAAAAAGAAACGGACTGAGAAACTATTTGAAGAGACTATAGTTGAAAATTTCCCTAATATGGGAAAGGAAATAGTTAATCAAGTCCAGGAAGCACAGAGAGTCCCATACAGGATAAATACAAGGAAAACATGCCAAGACACATACGAATCAAACTTTTAAAAATTAAATACAAAGAAAACCTATTAGAAGCAGCAAGGAAAATACAACAAATAACACTCAAGGGAATCCCCATAAGGTTAACAGCTGATCTTTCATCAGAAATGCTGTAAGCCAGAAGGGAGAAGCAGGACATATTTAAAGAGATGAAAGAGAAAAACCTACAACCAAGATTACTCTATCCAGCAAGGATCTCATTCAGATTTGATGGAGAAATTAAAAACTTTAGAGACAATTAAAACTTGAGAGAGTTCAGCACCACCACACCAGCTTTAAAACAATGCTAAAGGAATGTCTCTAGGCAAGAAACACAAGAGAAGGAAAAGACCAACAATAACAAACTCAAAACAATTAAGAAAATGGGTATAGGAATATACATATCGATAATTACCTTAAATATAAATGGATTAAATGTTCCCACCAAAAGACACAGACTGGCTGAATGGATATAAAAACAAGTTCCATATATATGCTGTCTACAAGAGAACCACTTCAGACCTAGGGACATATACAGACTGTAAATGAGGGGATGGAAAAAGATATTCCATGCAAATGGAAATCAAAGGAAAACTAGAGTAGCAATTCTCATATCTGACATATAGACTTTAAAATAAAGACTATTACAAGAGGCAAAGAAACATACTACATATGATCAAGGGATTGATCCAAGAAGAAGATATAACAATTGTAAATAATTATGTACCCAACATAGGAGCACATCAATACATAAGGCAAATGCTAACAGCCATAAAAGGTGAAATTGACAGTAACACATTCATAGTAGGGGATTTTAACACCCCACTTTCACCAATGGACAGATCATCCAAAATGAAAATAAATAAGGAAACACAAGCTTTAAATGATACAACAAACAAGATGCGCTTAATTGTTATTTATAGGACAATCCACCCAAACCCAACAGAATACATATTTTTCTGAAGTGCTCATGGAATATTCTCCAGGATAGATCATAGCTGGGGTCACAAATCAAGCCTTGGTAAATTTAAGAAAATTGAAATCGTATCAAGTATCTTTTCTGATCACAACACTATGAGACTAGATATCAATTAAAGGAAAAGATCTGTAAAAAATACAAACACGTGGAGGCTAAACAATACACTACTTAATAACCAAGAGATCACTGAAGAAATCACAGAGGAAAAAAAAAATACCTAGAAACAAATGACAATGGATACTCGATGACCCAAAACCTATGGGATGCAGGAAAAGCACTTCTAACAGGGAAGTTTATAGCAATACAATCCTACGTTAAGAAACAGGAAACATCTCAAATAAACAACCTAACCTTGCACCTAAAGCAATTAGAGAAAGAAGAACAAAACAAACCCAAAGTTAGCAGAAGGAAAGAAATCATAAAGATCAGATCAGAAACAAATGAAAAAGAAATGAAGGAAACGATAACAAAGATCAATAAAACGAAAAGCTGGTTCTTTGAGAAGATAAACAAAATTGATAAAGCATTAGCCAGACTCATCAAGAAAAAAAGGGAGAAGACTCAGATCAATAGAATTAGAAATGAAAAAGGAGAAGTAACAACTGACACTGCAGAAATACAAAAGATATTGAGAGATTACTACAAGCAACTCTAGGCCAATAAAATGGACAACCTGGAGGAAATGGACAAATTCTTAGAAATGCACAACTGCCAAGAGTGAACCAGAAGGAAATAGAAAATATGAACAGACCAATCACAAGCACTGAAGTTGAAACTGTGATTAAAAATTTTCCAACAGGGCTTCTCTGGTGGCACAGTGGTTGAGACTCTGCCTGCCAATGCAGGGGACACGGGTTTGTGCCCCAGTCCAGGAAGATCCCACATGCCACGGAGTGGCTAGTCCATGAGCCATGGCCACGGAGCCTGCGTGTCTGAAGCCAGTGCTCCACAGTGGGAGAGACCACAACAGTGAGAGGCTCTCCTACCGCCAAAAAAAATAAAAATAAATCTTCCAACAAACAAAAGCCCAGGACCAGATGGTTTCACAGGCGAATTATATCAAACATTTAGAAAAGATCTAACACCTATCCTTCTCAAACTCTTCCAAAATATAGAAGAGGGAGGAACACTCTCAAATTCATTCTATAAGGCCACCATCACCCTGATAGCAATACCAGAGAAAGGTGTCAGAAAGAAAGAAAACTACAGGCCTATATTACTGATGAACATAGATCCAAAACTCCTCAACATAATACTAGCAAACAGAATGCAATAACACGTTAAAAGTATCATACACCATGATCAAGTGGGGTTTATTCTAGGAATTCAAGGATTCTTCAATATACACATATCAATCAACGTGATACACCATATTAAGAAATTGAAGGAGCAAAACGATATGATCATCTCAATAGATGCAGAGAAAGCTTTCAACAAAATTCAACACTCATTTATGATAAAAACCCTGCAGAAAGTGGCACAGAGGGAACTTTCCTCAACATAATAAAGGCTATATATGACAATCCCACAGCCAACATCATCCTCAATGGTGATAAACTGAAATTATTTCCACTAAGATCAGGATCAAGACAAGGTTGCTCACTCTCACCACTATTATTCCACATAGTTTTGGAAGTTTTAGTCCCAGCAGGCAGAGAAGAGAAAGAAATAAAAGGAATCGAAATCAGAAAAGAAGAAGTAAAACTGTCACTGTTTGCTGATGACATGATACTCTACATAGAGAATCCTAAAGATGCTACCAGAAAACTACTAGAGCTAATCAATGAATTTGGTAAAGTAGCAGGATATAAAATCAATGCACAGGGCCTTCCCTGATGGCACACTTGTTGAGTCTGCCTGCTGATGCAGGTCACAAGGGTTCATGCCCCGGTCTGGGAAGATCCCACATGCCACGGAGAGGCTAGACCCATGAGCCATGGTCACTGAGCCTGTGCATCCAGAACCTGTGATCTGCAACAGGAGAGGCCACAACAGTGAGAGGCCCATGTACCGCAAAAAAAAAAAAAAAAAAAAAAAAAAAAAAAAAAATGCACAGAAATCTCTGGCATTCCTATACACTAATGATGAAAAATCTGAAAGTGAAATTAAGAAAACAATCCCATTTACCATTGCAACAAAAAGAATAAAATATCTGGAATAAACCTACCTAAGGAGACAAAAGACCTGTATGCAGAAAATTATAAGACACTGATGAAAGAAATTAAAGATGATACAAATAGATGGAGAGATATACCATGTTCTTGCATTGGAATAATCAACATTGTGAAAATGATTCTACTACCCAAAGCAATCTACAGATTAAATGCAACCCCTATCAAACTACCAATGGCATTTTTCACAGAACTAGAACAAAAATGTCACAATTTGTATGGAAACACAAAAGACCCCGAAAGCCAAAGCAATCTTGAGAACGAAAAATGGAGCTGGAGTAGTCAGGCTCCCTGACTTCAGACTATACTACAAAGCTACAGTAATGAAGATAGTATGGTACTGGCACAAAAACATAAATATAGATCAATGGAGCAAGATAGAAAGCCCAGAGATAAACCCACACCCATATGGTCACCTTACCTTTGATAAAGGAGGCAAGAATATACAGTGGAGAAAGACAGCCTCTTCAATAATGGTCCTGGGAAAACCAGACAGGTACATGTAATGGTATGAAATTAGAACACTCCCTAATATCATACACACAAATAAACTCAAAATGGATTAAAGACCTAAATGTAAGGCCAGACACTATCAAACTGTTAGAGGAAAACATAGGCAGAACACTCTATGACATAAATCACAGCAAGATCCTTTTTGACCCACCTCCTAGAGAAATGGAAATAAAAACAAAAATAAACAAATGGGACCTAATGAAACTTAAAAGTTTTTGCACAGCAAAGGAAACCATAAACAAGACCAAAAGACAACCCTCAGAATGGGAGAAAATATTTGCAAATGAAGCAACTGACAAAGGATTAATTTCCAATATTAGGAAGCAGTTCATACAGCTCAGTAACAAACAAAACAAACAACAGAATCCGAAAATAGGCAGAAGACATAAACAGACATTTCTCCAAAGAAGATATACAGATTGCCAACAAACCCATGAAAGAGTGCTCAACATCATTAATCATTAGAGAAATGCAAATCAAAACTACAATGAGATATCATCTCACACCGGTCAGAATGGCCATCATCATAAAATGTAGAAACCATAACTGCTGGAGAGGGTGTGGAGAAAAGGGAACACTCTTGCACTGTTGGTGGGAATGTAAATTGATACAACCACTATGGAGAACAGTATGGAGTTTCCTTAGAAAACTAAAAATAGAACTACCATATGACCCAGCAATCCCACTACTGGGCATATACCCTGAGAAAACCATAATTCAAAAGGAGTAATGTACCAAAATATTCATTGCAGCCCTATTTACAATAGCCAGGACATGGAAGAAACCTAAGTATACATCATCGGATGAATGGATAAAGATGTGGCACATATATACAATGGAATATTACTCAGCCATAAAAAGAAACGACATTGAGCTATTTGTAGTGAGGTGGATGGACCTAGAGTCTGTCATACAGAGTGAAGTAAGTCAGAAAGAGAAAAATAAATATCGTATGCTAACACATATATATGGAGTCTAAAAAAAAAAAAAAACGGTCATGAAGAACCTAGGGGTAAGATGGGAATAAAGACACAGACCCTCTAGAGAATGGACTTGAGGATATAGGGAGTGGGAAAGGTAAGCTGTGACAAAGTGATAGAGTGGCATGGACATATATACATTACCAAACGTAAAATAAATAGCTAGTGGGAAGCAGCCGCATGGCACAGGGAGATCAGCTAGGTGGTTTGTGACCACCTAGAGGGCTGGGATAAGTAGGGTGGGAGGGAGTGAGATGCAGGAGGGAAGAGATATGCGAACATATGTATACGTATAAGTGATTCACTTAGTTTTAAAGCAGAAACTACCACACCATTGTAAAGCAATTATACTCCAATAAAGATGTTAAAAAACAAATAGTAAATAAATAAATAAATAAATAAAAAGAGCTCTATAGTTTGGACATAAAAAAAGTAATAAAAAGACTTAATATTACAGCCAATACCTCCCACAATGTTTAGGACAATCTCTTCTAGCTTTCTACATGTGATTCAATTCCTTTTGTTAATAAATAGAATCTCTGTGTGACCCTTTGAAAAAAGTATTTGTTCCAGATGAGGATATTCCTTATTGAATGAAAAAGGCAAAATATCAGAAGGAAATTTCATCAATGTTTTCTTTTTTCCATTCACAGCTTTCCTACCGGATTTCAATTGTGACAGCTTGAAGTACAAGAATCATCTTGCAACTATGGAGAAAAAGTGTCAATGTGGAAAAAAAAAATTAGCATTGGATGACTTCACTGAGCAGCTTCAGGAACTTGCAGTCCTGTTTGGAGAATCCCTCTGATCCATTTTTGATTACAGACAGCAGAATGAAACACAAAAGACAATAGCATGAAATTTACAAGTGAGTTTTTTGTGACCATCTAGTGATGATTAACCGTCATTCTTTAAGTTATTACTCCCAAAATAAAGAAAAAAGATTAAAGATTGAGAAGGAGAAATCAACATTATCTTTTATGATATGAGCATTCACCAGGTAAACAACTATCAGTTGGAAAATTACTTGCACTGGTAAATATATAAAAAATTTAAAATATAAATCTCATCAGATGTGACTTCTTGGAAAAAGTTGGCATGAATACCAGTCCAATTTTCTTTTCTGAAAATCTAATAACTTTCCAAAGAGAATAAGTATAAGTAAAAACAAACATAGACAGTAAAAAAAAAAAAAAAAAATCTAAACTATAGCAAAACACTTTACAATCACTGAAACTAAAATACAGAGCCAGCAAAAGCTATATGCACTAATGAATATGTGCTAGTTATGTATGATCCATATTTAGTAACTATCACATCTGTACTATAGGTTCCTTTTGACAAGGGTGGCATGAGAGAAAAGGTTTAGGTGTGTAGGGAAAATACTAAGGGAGAAATAATAATCTTCTTTACTTAGAGAGGTTAAACTTTAGGTGCCCAATGGCCTTATATAAAATGTTTAGCAATTTTAGTGGAGGTTATTTTTTTAAGACTCATTCTCTGGTGATATTTATAGAGAAATAATGATGTTTATAAAGAAAAGTCTTATTGTTTCTAGTAGCATAATAATGTATTATGATCATAATTAAAAATTCTTATTATAAGTATTCTGAAAGTGTTGAAAATGAAGTGGTGGCCGTTATCAAATGACCAATAAATACAAATTATCAAAGAATTATCACAGCCTTAGGAAAATAATCTGCCGCTTGAAATATTTAGCAACTTTTGAAGATAATAAAATGTGACACGAGCAATGAATTAAATATATCTGAAGTTATTGACTTTGGTACAGTCATGGGGAGTCATTGATATGGTAACCAGTAACACCAGATGGGAGAGTGTTAGTTATGCAATGCGAGAGAAGTCGTATTCAAAAAAAGTAGACAAAACATTTCATGATTGAAATTGTGTAAAAACATGTTATTTAAAAATGGATAAAATATAGGAGAGTATAGAATATATTTGTATATTTATACATTCTTCATATATATAAAGAACTTATTAATGTTGACATATACAGGTGTTACATTCTTTTTCTTAAATGAAAATCAGCCACAAAATGTAAATATCTATTAAGTAGTGATGCTAAATTTGGGATCAGGCAGAAAATTCTGGGGGGAAAATGTCAAAGTTTCTAAGAATATGCTCTTCAAAAATCACTCTGTCCAAACAGATACTGTCAACAATGCCTGCTTCTGCTCCTGTATCCTCTATTTCAGTTAATGTAACCATGACTTTCCCAATCAGAAGTATTCTGTTTTCTTGCTCACATACTCCCAAACAATAAGTCACTATATTCTGTCCAGAGTTTCTCTTTAATATCTCTTGAATTTATCTTGCTATTTTCACTTATGTTGCCTTCCCCTTAGTACAGATCATCACATCTTACCTCAGTTACTACAACTGCATATTCACACTCTTCTCTATGAATCAATACGACTCTTCTTTAAACCTAGCTCTTCTCTGCTGATGCAGTTGACTTTCTAAGTTGCAAAATTGCTCATGTCACTCCTTAGCTAGATTGATAGTTATGATAGTTGTTTTTAAATATAACTCTTTATGTTTATACTCTATGCAACCTCCAACTGTAGTTGACATCTTAACTGACAATATATTAAACAGCCTATGGGTGAAAATTTTCAAGTATTGCAAAGAGGATTAATAAAAGATACAGTGTTCTCTGTACTAAGGGAGGATTCATTTAAAACAAACAAAATCAACTAAAATAATTGACAGCTAACTTTCTCTACTAAATGAGAAACACCAAAAAGTATTTTCGAACCTATTTACTGTAATATACATATTGTCTTCTTCAAATGTCCAAAGGAAAAAAAATGAAACTATCATCAAAATGAAAATTTCTAGGAGATTCAGCAATTGAATGTAAATAATTTATTTAATAGTTTTGCTGCATCTATATTAGTAATGTACATAGCTCTTTTCTACTCTATTCGTGAGTGCTACTCTTCAGTTTTATCACCACTTTTAGTGGAGAATCCAAATTGAGACCAGAACAAAGAAAACTTGTGAAGTCACCACTGCCCTTCTTCCTTATGAATTTGCTTTATCTACCCCTACTTTAGAGATGAAAAATCTGAAATATTGAGGTATTACAAATCATACTGAAGCCCAATATCTAAAACCACCAGAATAGAGTATCATCCAAATTAAGACACTTGATGAGGGTGTCAGAGAATATTAAATGTCAAAACAGGGACACAAACTCAGGATAGCTGAATTGTAGTCACAACCTAATGCCGTACCACTTTCTAGAAACCAGGATATATAGTTCATAATATTTGGAGTTCAAATGCTTACATTCACAATAAACCTTTATATTTGTGTTTATCAATAATGGTATTGTTTTCATTATCACAAACACTCTTACTTCAAAAGTCTCCTGCCTACAGAAGTAGTTGTAAAATATCTTTGCAATTGTGGTAAATTATAAGAGTTAGTAATCTCTGATGAACTTTATCTCTAGATTAGAATATTGATTAAAAATAATGGGCTTTTACACCTGGATGAAAGAATAATGTATTCCACCAATTGTCCAGAGTAATTGGTAAGAGTCTATGAACAATTTTTGGATTTACCAAACTAGACAGACAGATAACGAAGAGAAGGACAGTAAAATCTCTGGTCTTGGAGTCCTATAAGATAAAAACACCTTTTGAATACCAAGGAATAGTGGAAATTATTCATTAATTTCTCATGGAAGAAACAGAAAGGGGCTAGTTGTTGATAAATATGAATGACATTCATTCGATTATGTTTATGAAATAAGTGAATTCTCTTTGAGTTGTAAGCCAAGTGTTTGTTGGCCTCTGTTTATATGTATTGCTGTACAAACCCCCACATATTTATAAAGGTGCATGTACCTGTCCATCTGAACTCATGGCCAAATAGGGGTACACTTCAAAGGGAAAAATGTATATAGAGAATTATTCCTTCCACTTCTTAATTCTGTTGAGCCTAAATGTGGAGATATAGTAATAAGGCAGTGTTTGAATCAGGAACTATACATCTAGTCCTGGGTTTTGCCAGAAAAATATTTAAAAAATAAGCTGATAGTAACAACGAGAAAAATTTTAATACAAATAATGATTGCATGAAACATCAACAATTGTAACCACAAAAAAGAATGAAAGTATTTCCATGCTAATAACATAAATTTAATTTTATTGAATCCTTTAAGTCCATTCTACTTTTTTCACACTTTCTACAGGAATCTATTCTTACATAGAATTTTTTGAAAAAACTGTCATAATAAATCAGAAAATTTGTCTGAATAGTTCAATATTTTTTCTCACAGTGAAAAAAAGTTTGTGCTCTTGCAAATCATGTGTTCTCTCCACAATATTATCCAGAGAAAACGAAGACTCAAATACAGAACCAAATATAAAGTCCAGAAACAAACATTACAATTTTATAAATTATAAATATATAGAATATACGATTTATATTTATAAATATGTATACTTATATATAAATATTTTAATGAAAATGTGGCATAAATATGGCATTGAAAAATGGTTGGGATAGTCAATTACAATTAAAAAGAAAAATTGAAATATGTACAAAATAAAAATGCAGAAGCATAATTATATACATAAACATAAAGGCTTTTATTGAAGTATAATTGATTTACAATGTTGTTAGTTTCAGGTGTACAGCAAAGTGATTCAGTTATACATACACACAAACACACACACACACATATATATATTCTTTTCCATTTTAGGTTATAACAAGATATTGAATATAGTTCCCTCTGCTGTAAAGTAAATCCTGGTTGTTCATCTATTTTATATATACTAGTGTGTATTAATCCCAAACTCCTAATTTATCACTTCCTCCCCGCTTTCCCTTTTGGTAACCATAGCTTGTTTTCTATGTCTGTGGATCTATTACTGTTTTGTAAATAAGTTCATTTGTATCATTTTTTTAGATTCCACATATAAGTGATATCATAGGATATTTGTCTTTCTCTGTCTGACTCTCTAGATCCATCCATGTTGCTACAAATCACATTATTTCATTCTTTTTTATGGCCGAGTAATATTCCATTGTATATATACACCACATCTTTATCCATTCATCTGTCAATAGATATTTAGGTTGCTTCCAAGTCTTGGCTATTGTAAAAGCTGTTGCTATGAACATTGGGGCCCATGTATCTTTTCAAATTAAAGGTTTTGTCATTTCCAAATATATGCCCAGGAGTAGGTTTGATGGATCATATTGTAACTCTATTTTTAGTTTTTTAAGGAACCTCCATACTGTTCTCCCTAGTGGCTGTACCAATTCACATTTCCACCAACAGTGTAGGAGTGTGGCCTTTTCTCCAAACCCTCTCTGGCATTTATTGTTTGTAAATTTTTTGATGATGGCCTTCTGACTGGTGTTAAGTGATACCTCATTGTAGTTTTTTTTTTTTTTTTTTTTTTATTTAGGTACGCGGGCCTCTCACTCTTGTGGCCTCTCCCGTTGCGGAGCACAGGCTCCAGACGCACAGGCTCAGCGGCCATGGCTCATGGGCCCAGCTGCTCCGCGGCATGTGGGACCCTCCCAGACCGGGGCTCGAACCCGTGTCCCCTGCATCGGCAGGCGGACTCCCAACCACCGCACCACCAGGGAAGCCCTCTCATTGTAGTTTTGATTTGTATTTCTCTGATAATTAGTGATGTTGAACATCCTTTCATGTGCTTTTTGGCCATCTGTTTGTCTTTTTTGGAGAAATGTCTATTTAGATCCTCTGTCCACTTTTTGATTTGGGTGTTTGTTTTTTTGACATAAAGCTGCATGAGCTGTTTGTATATTTTGGAGATTAATCCCTTGTTGGTTGCATTATTTGCAAATATTTTCTCCCATTCCATAGGTTGTCTTTCTATTTTGTTTACGGTATCCTTATCTGTGCAAAAGCTTTTAAGTTTAATTATGTTCCTTTTTTAAATTTTTACTTCTTTTTCCATTACTCTAGGTTACTGATCCAAAAAATATTGTTACAATTTTAATCAGAGTGTGCACGTATGTCTTCCTCTAGGAGTTATATATTATCTGATCTTACATTTAGGTCTTCAATCCATTTTGAGTTTATTTTGTATATGGTGTTAGAGAATGTTTTAATTTCATTCTTTTTACATGTAGCTGTCCAGTTTTCCCAGCACCACTTCTTGAAGAGACTCCCTTTTTTCCATTGTATATTCTAGCCTCCTTTGTTGTAATTTAATTGGCCATAAATGTGTGGATTTATTTCTGGGCTTTCTCTCCTGTTTCACTGATCTATCTGTGTGTTTGTGCCAGTACCATACTGATTTGATGAATGTAGCATTGTAGTGTAGTCTGAAGTCAGGGAGCCTGATTCTTCCAGCTCCATTCTTCTATCTCAAGATTCTACCAAACATTTAGAGAAGAATTAACAACTATCCTTCTGAAACTATACTAAAAATCTGCAGAGAATGGAATACTTCTAAACTCATTCTCTGAAACCACCATCAATCTGATACCAAAACCAGACAAAGGTATTACAAAAAAAGAAGATTGTAGGCTATTATCACTGATGAACATAGATGCAAAAATACTCAATGAAATACTAGCAAACCAAATCCTACAAGGCATCAAAATAATCATACACCATGACCAAGTGGGATTTATCCCAGGGATGCAAGCATTCTTCAATATGCATAAATCAATCAATGTGATACATCACATTAACAAACTGAAGAATAAAATCCATATGATCATGTCAATACAAGGAGTAAAAGCGTTTGACAAAATTCAACACCCATTTATGATAAAACTCTCCAGAAAATGGGCATAGAAGGAACCTATCTCAACATAATAAAGAACATATATGGCAAACCCACAGCAAACATCATTCTCAATGGTGAAAAGCTGAAACCATTTCCTCTAAGATCAAGAACAAGACAACGATGCCCACTCTCACCATTTATTTGTATTCTACATAGTTTTGGAAGTCCTATCCACAGCAATCAGAGAATAAAAAGATATAAATAAATCCAAACTGGAAAGGAAGAAATAAAACTACCACTGTTTGCAGATGAAATGATATTATACATAGAAAATCTTAAAGACACTACCAGAAAACTACTAGAGTCATCAATGAATTTGGGAAAGTTGCTAAATACAAAATAAATGTAGAGAAATCTGTTGCATTTCTACACACTAACAATGAAATACCAGAAACAGAAATTAAGTAAACTGTCTGATTTTCCATATCATCAAAAAGAATAAACTACCTAGGAATAAACCTACCTAAGGAGGCAAAAACCTGTACTCTGAAAAGTATAAGACGCTGATGAAAAAATTTATAGACAACACAAACAGATGGAAAACTATACAGTGTTCTTCAATTGGAAGAATCAATATCGTTAAAATGACCATACTGAAGGCAATCTACACATTCAATGCAATCCCTATTAAATTACCGATGGCATTTTTCACAGAACTAGAACAAAAAGTTAAATGTGTATGGAAACACAAAAGACCCTGAATAGCTATAAACATAAAGTTTAAGGGAAGATTACCACAAATATATTAATCTCAGTATTAGTGAACATGCATCTTGTCTTATGAGAGGAAGCTTTCTATGCATAGAAGTAATAGGAGAATAATAAAAGTAAAAACTTTAATTTGCATAAATGTATAATATTCTCTAAGTTCTTTTAAGTAAATATAAGAGGCAAATGAGCATTGAAAAAACATTTTTACATGGAATACAAAAAATAAAAGTGTTAAATTATATAACATTCATTAAACATATAAAGCATCTCATATATCACATTTATGGAGGGTCTTAGTCATGAATATATAAAATAAATAGATATACAGATTAATAAATGCATATGAACATCAACATGTATATCAAACTTAGTAATTTGAAATACAATTACTTATTTCTATTTGTTTTACATTTCCCCCCTCTATCACTGGTAATTCTATTATGTAAATCTATCTATCTATCTATCATCTAAAACATCAACTTTCTTCCAAATATCAGCACTGTGCAGAAAGACAAACTCAAGGAAATGTCACCTCTATTTCCCTTCCTTCTATGCTGCCCCGGTCTCATCTTTGCCATCCCATTGCCACACACTCCTGTAGGAAAACAACCCATTAAATTTTCATTTTTTATTTATTTATTTTTTGTGGTACACAGGCCTCTCACTGTTGTGGCCTCTCCCGTTGCAGAGCACAGGCTCTGGATGCGCAGGCTCAGCAGCCATGGCTCACGGGCCCAGCCACTCTGTGGCATGTGGGATCTTCCTGGACCGGGACACAAACCCGTGTCCCCTGTATTGGCAGGCGGACTCTCAAACACTGCACCACCAGGGAAGCCCTTCATTTATTTTTTATACTACTGTTTCACAAGTAGGAAGGTACAAGTATATATTCTTATTTTCCCTGATTCAGAGTGTCTGGGACTGAATTCTGTGCCCACAAAATTGAAGCTTTAAACCCCAGTACCTCAGAATGTAACTGTCTTTAGAAATAGGGCCTTTAAAGGGTAACTACAGTTAAATGACGTCATATGGTGAGTGCTAATCCAATCTGATTGATGTCCTTATAAAAAGATAAAATCTGGATTCACAAAGGGACACCAGGGATGTGCACACAGAGGAAAAACTATGTGAAAACACAGCAAGGAGGCACCATCGGTAAGCCAAGGAGAGAAGCATCAGAAAAACTATAGCTGCTGACACCTTGATTTTGGATTACTAGTTCCTTAGAATGGTGAGAAAATAAATTTCTCCTGTTACTCCACACAGCTGTGTTGTTTTGTTATGGCATCCTTAGCAAATTAATATACATAGTCATAAAGCATTTATTACATGTCTATATTCAGAGATTAACATTTAAATTTACAAATCAAGAATAATTATCAGGGATCTTTTAATTGTTACTCTCTAGAAGCAATCTGACTATATAAAAATAACTGCTGTTAAATTTAACTGCTGTTAAATTATATTAAAGCCAGTAGACATAATTTTATATACTATTATTAAAATTAGTTTAGGTGAAAAATCATAAAATGCTTATCACCCTCTGTGCTAATGGGTTCTAAAAATTCTATTTAGAGAAACAAGTACACATCCAATAGCAAATAGGTAGAAAGACTCTGCAATTGTTGTAGCTTCTCTGTGTCATGTTACCAACTCTAGCCTAAACTCTATAGGAAGCTCATAAAGCACTTTTGTCTGTTGTTTTTGCATCAAAGTCTTGTAAAAATTCTATCACTAGCTGCCTAGCCACTGAGACTAGAATGCAGTCTGCTTCACAAGGCAGGGATGCAGAGGAGAATTACTCTGAGCAGCAAGCAGGTACAGATACAGGGCTGGCTCTACCAACACTAACAAGTCAAGAATCATTATATTTCCTATTGAGAAGAGCCAGGCAATGGAGGTGGAAAAAATTGAGTAAAAGTACGATGTTTTCCCACCATAGTTACATAAACAGTACCAACTGCTGATTTAAAGGGCAGCCAGTCTTTTGCTTCCAGCAGAGCCAGGCACGATTGAAGCAGTTTGATAGTGAAGAGTATTTTCTATGTTCTATAGTATTATTCAGCTCAATTTCAGCACTTGTTGTATTTCCAAAGATCAACTGTTTTGTGGTGTCAATGGAAAATTGAGAAATGATATCCTTGCAAATGAAGGGGATTTAAGGTAAAACTTGGAATTACACTGATCAGTTGAAGTCTCTAAGAGTGAAAAGGAAATTCTTAAAAATTGGAAGAAACATGTGTAGCTTTGTTATAGAGATTTGAATATCCACAGGAATAGTCTACAAATTTCCAATTCCATATTTTGTTTTGTCTGTCCAGTTCTAGAAAAAAAAAGAGAGCATAATCAAATTAGACAATTTGAGGAGAGTTTAAAAAGGGGATATTTTCAAAGATATGAAAAGTGGGCAAAATATAAAGGATAGAACACTACCAGGGAACTCTTACGAGGTGGGAGGGAGAGACTGGTACTACTCTACTATGGAAATAGGTGAGAGAAATGGAAAGTCATTAATGGAACTGGAAACACGGGTCAAGCATAAGGAGTGTCCTCGGCGGGAGCTGTGAAGTCTATGATAACACATCCTAAAGGAAACCAAGAGCTAATTTCCCCTACCCTAGTCTTTTCCTGCTGGAGTTCACCATTGAATGAACTAAACTAGATGTCAGAGAGAATAAAGGTTAATTTTATATGTTAATTAACCTATGCTATAGTAACCAACTTTAGGTCAAATACTAGTCTAGATGTTGCTGTGAAGGTGTTTTTTAGATGTAAGTAGCATTTAAACTAGTATACTTGTCAGTAAAGCAGATTATATTCCATAAGGTATATAGGCTTCATCTAGTCAGTCAAAGACCTTAAAAAAAAAGACTGAGGTCCCCCTAGGAGGATGGAATTCCATCTCTAGACTACCTCCAACTCAAGACATCAACATCAGGTCTTGCCAGAATTGCAAGCCTACTGGTCAGCTCTTCAGACTTTGAACTTGCCAGCCCCCAAATCATGTGAATGTGAAAATCTCTCTCTCTCTCTGTATATATACACACACACACACACACACACACACACACACACACACACACACGCACACACACATATATATATATAGTTTGTTCAGTTTCCCTGGAGAAGTCTGATTTGTGCAGAGGGTAAGGAAGCACCAAACAATTTCTTACATATAGAATTTGTATCCAGGTCTCTGCATGTAAATGTATCAAATTGGCTATGGTGTAAACAGTTTCAAATCTTCTAGGGAATACTAAAAGAATCAAAAGTTTTGAAAATTATATGACTGACACTAAGTAAAGCCAGACATCGGAGGAAATTGCCTTTCTGTTATGCTAATGTAAGTGTCCTAACACAAACCTCATCATTTTATAGCAATGATACAGCAGCAGCAGCAGCAGCATCACCTGGGAACTTGTTAGAAATGCAAATTCTCTGGCACAACCCCAGATCTAAGAATCAGCAGCTCTGGTATTAGGGCTTAGGAACTTGTGTTTTAGCAAGTCCTCTCTGTAGTTATGATGCATACTAAAATTTGAAAATCACAGTTGATTGATTAAATTGGAAACCAAATATATTTTGACATAATGCTAGCTTATATTTATCATTATTTTGCCTAGTTTGTGACTATAATAAGAAATAAAGACCATTAATTCAATTAAGTGTGGTCTATCAATAATGTATATTTAAATTAATTATGAAGAATAAACAAAAATTGGGGCTACTAGAAGGTGTTTGTTTCAACCCATCACTGGGGATGCCAAAAAAGCCATAGGGAAGTATAAGAATATGACAAATTAATAATAATTTTTTAAATAGTTTCACCCTTGGGGAAAAAAACAAAGACAGCTGTGACCTGCCGTGGGAGGAAATAGCAGTAGAGTGTAGAGAAGATCCAGGTGTCAAAATCTGGAAATAGATGTATCTATAGAATGTAAACACCATCTTATCAGAAACTCCTGTCCAGGACCAGCCAGAGATGGTGAAGGAAAAAAAGCTTTTGTAAAAACCATTGTGGAGGTTCAGGGAACATCAAGGTAAGATGTGGTATGCAGCAGGTGGAGGTGGCCAATCCCAGGCTATGGCAACAAGGCTGTCTGCTTTATGCGATGTCCCAGCTTAAATTTACCAAAAGAGCTTAAGGTGGGACCTGGACCCCACCACTCTCCTCAGGTATATATTACCTGTAAAAGTGGCTGAGCTAATCAAGGGAAATGAGCTAATGGAAAAATAATTAGATAACTGAGGATAGAATCACTGTTACAATGAAGGTGATAAGCCAAATAGAGATGTAATAGGTGAAAGGAAACTAATGAGGGCATGAACTTAGTACTTGTAATTATGAAAACTCACATCAAAATACCAAGTATACAAAAATGTAATATTTTACAGAAAGAATATGAAAATGGGACAAAAACAAATTATTGATCTGTCAGATCTGGTTAAGGAAATCTTTTTTAAAGACATATATAACAGAAAGATGGAAAACAAAAAATCAAATTTAAAATACATGTAAAAACAGAAATGAAATTGTCAATATCTATATACTAAAAGTCCAGTTTTTAAATGTTTGTGATTGAAATTTCTATTCTTAGGAAGCCAGAGAAGTTTACATTGGACTAAGATTACAGCTCATAACAATTATGAAAGATACATTTTTTTAAACATTATTTAAAGCCATTGGGGAGCAACCATAAGCTGGGGTAATAACAGCCCATTTCAGGCCTCTTAGATCATCCAGAATGCCAAACACCAGATATATGAATAACATCAGCCAAGATCACCAGCCCCATGCTGGCCTAACCAGAACTGCCTATGTCAGACAGACCATAGTTAACACTGCTGCATGGTATAGTATAACTGAAAGTTGCTAAGGAAGTAAGTCCTAAAAGTTCTCATTACAAGGTAAAAAAACAAAGATATGCTTCCATATCTTTGCCAATAACTTGTATAGTCATATTTAAAAAAAAAAATTAGTCATTCTAATAAGTGTGTAGTGGTATTTCATTTTTGTCTTAACATATTTCCCTAATGACTAATGATATTGAACATCTTTTCATGTCTTTATTTGTGATCACTATATCTTTTTTGGTAAAGGACCTGTTTAAAATTTTTTTTTTTGCCTATTTTTTAAATAGGTTATTTTCTGGTTACTGAGTTGTGAGAGTACTTTATACACTGTTTACATACAGCATATACAATGTATATGCTGTTTACAATGTATACATATTGTTTGCAAATATTTTCATCCAGTCTGTGGTTTGTCTTTTCACTGTTTTAACAGTCTCATTTGAAGAGCAGATGAATTCAATTTGATGAAGTCCAATTTATCAATATGTCATTTTATGGATTGTATTTTTGTGGATATATCTAGGAAATTTTAGCCTTAACCTAAGATAACAGAGGGTTTCCCCTATTCAGGGCCTGGTCTAGGGTGAGATGAGTAAGTCACCAAGGCACATAATTTAAGGAGACACTCACTTTCAGAGCCATGCAAGTGTAAGCACATTGCTCCTCTTTCTTGTGCCTATCCCACCACTACTGAGGGCAAAGATTTTTGCCTGTGTAGCTCTTTTCTGTATTCCCAGTGATTATAACAATTCCTGGTATATACTAGAAACACAATAAGCATTAGTTAAATTAAAGAATAAAATAAAGAACAATGTTTTCAATTTTAGAAAGCCCCGGACAGGTAAACATGAGATACAAAACAATCATTGTACTTCCAAGTGTGAGGTTTTAACTATTACAGACACCGTAGTGGATAGATAGATATATTAGTCCTAGAAGTAAATATATCTGTTTATTCATAATAATCATGGGATTAAGGAGTGATTTCAATTTTCTTCTCTATGCTTTTTTATTTGCTGTATTTAAGATAATCATTTATTATTTTTTTAACTGAGTGAAGAAAAGCAGTGGAGGTTGATAAATTGGATTCTATTCAACTAGAATACCAAGGAGTACTCCCACATTCTTTCAAATGCTGAATGTAACTTTTTATTTTCTCAAAAGTGCCAGATATGTGTAGTATATTAGAACAAGATAAAGGGAACAGTGGTCCATTATTCAGTTTCAATGAAGGCCTTTTTACTAAAAGGGAAAAGTCCCTAGACTTTAAAAAGCATATTGCCTCAGTAGATGCTATTATTTTTACCTAGATATACTCTAAAATACTTTATGTGCATTAGGGCTTCAGTAAAGAAAGTGGTTTCCTTCTCTTTGTGGGTCTCTTTCCCTGAATACTTCCAGCAATAAAATACACCACCCATGTAATGGGTTGGGAGGCCTGTGGTTTCTCATGCCTCTACCAACTTTTCAACTGTCTTTAGGAATGACACACTATTAATTATAATTCTCCCAATGTTTCCATTTGGTTTATTTGTTGCTACTATTATTATAGTTTGTTTTGTTCCATTTCTGTCTTCATAGATTTTTTAAAATAAGAGCTTTATTCCTATATCTTGAGTTTTATTTGAGGACTTAAAATAATGGTGGGAAAATGTGAATGCTCAACTTTTCTCAAATAAAAAGGTGTGTGTGTTTGTGTGTACACATGTTCATATACAGGTATGAGAGTAGAGTCTATGATTTTAAGCTATTTTAATTTTTTTTAAATTCCAAAACTAATCACTTATGTTTTACTAACTTTGGTATACTATAGAATACATAAGTCTTGATTGTTGAAGAAATAATATTATATCTTTGGTGTTTATTATTATCTTATAATACATGTAACCTGAATAAGGAAGTCCCTTAAATGCTTATTTTGAATCAATAAACTAGTAATTCTAATTTATAATGAGTATATTACTGAAATCAGCTATCTTGTGATTAAACACAAACTCTTATCTGGATTTTTAAGGTTCTATTTAAATGGGTTTGCTAATAAAGCATAAGTTATTGATATTGTTTAGACAAATTTGAGATCATGGTCTTAAAGAGTTCAAGTCTACTAATAAGGAGTAGAATTAGTTTTATACCATAAGAAAATTTGAAAATATATTTACCATTACCTCTGCTGAATTTATTTCCAGTGGTTGGTGCATGTATGACAAATAAAGCCTTTATAAAATCTCTGTTTGGAGGAATAGTTTGTTTGTTTGTTTGTTTGTTTTATTACTCAGAACAAATTTCCAGCTAAAATCAATTTTTAAATCCTGCAATTACTATTTCTTAAAAGTGTTAAATGTTGAGGAGAGAGCAGATAATTGCTAACTAAAATTGGGAGGATGTGAGAATCTAGACAGTTAAGAAAAGTACCTCTTAAATAACTTTTGCTCTGAGTATATTTTAAGGTCAAAGCAAACTGAGGCTTTAGACCAGTGACCTTGAGGAAAAAAGAGATGAAAGACTAGGTTCAGGTTCTACCCATTACAGAAAAAGCACCTCTAATGAGCTGTGAACCCAAAAGGTCACAAAATTAGAATGAAAATTAAAGAAAAGGAACCCACTTCTTCCCCATGAAAATTGCCACTTCCAGGAGACTGCAAGAGTGGAGTAGATTAAAAAAATAATAACAAAAACAACAAAAATCCTTGAGAAATTGTGGCTATAGGTGAGCTCTCTCACGGATTTTTCTTTTTTTGGTAGCTAGAATTTTCAATACCATAATGAATTGCCATATAAGATTGTCTCCAAGACTAAAAGATTTAACATAAGAAAGAGGCTTAGAAATTCAGAGGATAGTGTAAGAAGGACCAAGATAATTTTATGTGGAATACAAGAAAGAGAGGAATGAAAAATTAAAACAGAGGCAAAAGTCAAAGAAATAATGACAATGAATTATCCAGAACTGATAAAAGACACAAGACCCAGATGCAAATTCACAATGTATCTGAAGCAGATGAAATAAAACTATTTTCACACTGACATGAATGCTGATAAAAGAAAGAAAACAAAACAAAGCAAATGAAAGGTGAGCACTAGCCCAAGAAAAATGACAGATAGACTACCTTAAAAGGAATAGCAGTAGGAATGAAGATTTCTTACAGTCTAACAGACCCTTGAATACAATAGAATTATTTTTCCAGTGAGTGATAAAAATAATTACCAAATTAATAGGGATATATGTATAGCTGATTCACTTTTTTATAAAGCAGAAACTAACACACCATTGTAAAGCAATTATACTCCAATGAAGGTGTTAAAAAAATTTACCAACTTAGAATTCTAAGATTAGCAAAAACATATTCCAAAAACAAATGAGGATGCAAGTTAAAAGTTTCTAAAACTACATATTGATACATACACAAGTTAATTACAGTAAACACTTATGAAGTGCAATCCTAAACAATATAACTTAGCCTAAAGGAGAATGATTATCAACGGATTTAGAAAATAAATATAGAGCCAAAGTGTGATAAATGCATGAGTAAATAATACTAATGCCAAGTGAGGTTTAATTTAAAATGAGATATAATAAACATCAAAGAAAAAGAAATAACATATCAGTTGTAAAGTTTGTAAATGATGTAAAGTGTTTTAAATGTAACATTTGTGAGAAAGGTTTTTTTTTTATTATTAAAATTGTATGTTGATTGGGCTTCCCTGGTGACGCAGTGGTTGAGAGTCCGCCTGCGGATGCAGGGGACACGGGTTCGTGCCCCAGTCCAGGAAGATCCCACATGCCGCGGAGCAGCTGGGCCCGTGGGCCATGGCCGCTGAGCCTGCACATCCAGAGCCTGTGCTCTACAATGGGAGAGGCCACAGCAGTGAAGCCCCACATACTGCAAAAAAAAAAAAAAAATTATATGTTGATAAAATAAAAATGTATGTTTTATTTTTGAGGATTACAAATATGACTTTCACAATAGTGAAAGTTCCATAAAATTAATGATAAAAAAATCATTCCAACAGGATAACTAAAGAGATAAGAACCATGGGAAAATGTAATGCACAGATGAAATAGTGGATTTAACTGAAACATCAATAATTACATTAATTCTATATGGAACAAATTCTTAATTAGGAAAAAGGTAGAATTTTGGAATGGATTTCTAAAAAAATTAGACTACGTAAATTAAAGGCTAAATCAAAAGAATAAAGAAAGGATAAAATTAATGGTTGTAAAGATATAAACCATGCAAATAATAACCAAAGAAAGCTTGTATGTCTAAATTAATATATATATTAAAAATCCTTACAAAGATTTGCTAGGGATTAAAAAAATTTATCCCATAATGAGTAAATAATACTTCATCAGAAAGATATAGCTTTATGCATCTAGACTATGGCTTTAATAAATATAAAAATTAAAGAATATAACAAGTATTTAGTAAATTCACATTCATAATCAGAGATTCTGATTATTGGTAATTGACAATAAAATGATGAGGGAGAAATAAAGCAAGTGAAATAGAAGGAATCAGGAACAGATTTTAATAGTAAATGGATATTTTTAGAAGAATCTTCTTGCTAATTTTAGAGTATACCTTTTTTCAATCACACTGGGAACCTTCCAATATTGAACATATGATTGGGTATATATAACATGTTAACCTTACCATAAATAGTTGGAAATCAAGAATAAACCAGAAAATCCACATATGTTTGGAAATTAAGAAAATAATTCTAAATTATCTTTGGATTAAACTAATAACAATAAAAATTTAAGACCAAAGGATAATTAAATGGCAAAGTAGTATTTTAAAGAAAACTTCTGACTGTATTAAAGAGAGGAATGTTTAAACATTAATAAGCTAAGTATTCATCTGAAATGTTAGCAAAAACAAAAAGAGGACGGTCCTAGAAAATTAGAAGGAAAAAATAATTTTTAAATTACTGATAAATGTGATATCTAAGTTAAGTTTAGGAACATAGTAGAATGAAAAGTTATGCCATAAAATGGTAGACAGGACTGTCAATGTATATTTGACTACAATATATTATATATAAATTAATTAAAAATACTGTTATATGAAAGATTAGAGATAAATATAACAACAAATAAATAGAGTAGTAGGAAAACATTTGAACAACACTTCATAAAAGCTAAATTAGATTAGAAAAATATTGAGTAAGGTTTGAAAACTCAGTGGAATTAAAGAAATGCAATATAAAGTCAAACATTCATCAGACTGACAAAATTTTAAAAGTTTATGAAAATGAAGTGATGCTGAGTATGTATGGCAATGAGCAATTTCACATCCTGCCTTTGGGAAAATACATTAGCCATAGCACTTCAGAATTTATTTAGGTAATTTCTACTAAAGTTGAAGATGCCCATATCCAGTGAAATAGCAGTTTTATGTTTAGAGGCATAAAGCCCCAATCAGAGATGGTTAAACTTTTATATGTGTCGATCTTATGGCAAACTAATAGTACCTACAGACCACTTCTCAGGATAAAGTTTAAGTAAATACATTGAAATATTTAAAATTTTAATGAAACAATTATCAAAATATTAATAGAAAATTATATAAACACAGGGAATGTCATAGAGTGAATTCATTCATCTGAATTATTTGACATTTATTTAGAACTCATTTGGTTTTATATTTACTATATAACACTAGATGCCAGAAAACAACAACAAAGACAAAAACAGAGAGTCTTATATGGTACAGATAAAGAGAAATATCTAGTTCTTGGGGGTGCTATTATAGGGCATATTGTTAACTCAATGTGGGGTCTGATTACAGAGACTGGAAACATTGGGTATGACTACCTTTTATATTAATTTCTTTAGCTAATGTCAAAGGGCTTTTATATGTCAGGCTTGTCTATATACTTCTAATAAAAGAGTCAAAACTCTGCTCTCATTTACCAGATATTCTAATTCTGAGAGACTATGATATCAAGTAGTAATAAATGCTATGATAAAGGTAAGACTGGATAAGAGGGTATGTAAGATAGATGTGAAGGAATGAATCATGAATTGTAAAGATATCTAGGGGGAAAGCATCACCATTTCATAGAAAGTTCATCAATGTTTACAATTCCGAGACATTGATAAAAAGACAAAGAGCAATAGTGATAATTTATTCTAACAACAGCAGGATGGAAGAGAATGGGTCTTATTAAAAATAGAAATTAGGGCTTCCCTGGTGGTGCAGTTGTTGAGAGTTCGCCTGCCGATGCAGGGGACACGGGTTAGTGCCCCGGTCCGGGAGGATCCCACATGCCGCGGAGCAGCTGGGCCCGTGAGCCATGGCCGCTAAGCCTGCGCATCCGGAGCCTGTGCTCCACAATGGGAGAGGCCACAACAGTGAGAAGCCCGCGTGCTGCAAAAACAAACAAACAACAACAACAAAAACAAAAATAGAAATTAATGCACAGAAACTCAATATTTATACAGTGCCTAATTAAAGAAAAAATAATTTAGTGACAAGGTCCCTGAAACAAGAGGCAGTCATGCCAGTGTCCATGACCAGGGACAGGAAAATGAATGCTGACAGGCGGGTCGATAAGGTGGCAGAAGGTAGAAATATGTGTATTCTTATTGTGTAATTTAGATTTTACCACTCCACAAATCCATTTTAATTCTCTAAACTTAATTTTTTAATCCCTCTAATTGTCTTATGAGTAGATAGATAGAGAGTCTGGGGATGATCATATATTAGACCAAACTTTTATTCATAGTGCAGGGAATGAGCTAATGCACTCCAGAAAGGAGATTTATATTAAATTACTTGATAATTTCTGCTTTATATGTGGCATATGGAAAGTATATGATTTTGTTCCTTCACTATGAAAAAACTCATACTGATCTTGAAGTCAAATTTTGTGCAGTGAGTTCCACACTTCCATTTAATATCGAGGTTAAATGGGAAAATTACCTAATGCCTTTGAACTTTCTTTTACTCCTCTTTTTAAAAAGTTGATAGTGATATTTCCTGACACATTATTAATGTCACTATAGATCTCACATTATATAGTGCTTAACAATGTTTTTGGCACATTGTATAAATGATATGTTTGTTATAAATATTAATAGTCATTGCAAAAATTTACTCTCAGTAACTATTCCTTAAAAAGATAAACCTGTAATATAAAGTAGAGCAGATAGTATGTATTTTTGCTAATTTGATGCTAAATAAAGTAATATGAAGTTAGAATATAGAACAGGGTTTCTCAGTCTTGACACTACTGACATTTGCTTCCAATAATTATCTGTAGGAAAAGGAACTGTCCTGTGAATAGTAGGGTGTTTAGGGCATCGTTGAACTCTTCCTACTGCCAGTATCACCCTCCTCCTTCCCATTGTGATAATAAAAATTGTCTGTAGATATTGCCAAATGTCCTATGGGAGCAAAATTGTCCATGGCTGAGAACCACTGATATGGATGATTCACAGTCACGAAAAAAAATGTTTTACCCTCAATATGTGATAGAAGAAAGAGTAAAATCAAAACTTCCTGGAATTTCACATGGAGACACCTCTTGATCATTAGTCTTTCAATCCTATGTTGCCTCAGGCATTACAGTTTAAAAATGAGTGACATAAAAATAATCAAATACTTTGTTGGCTGATTTAGTGGGATATAGGCTATTGTAAGCTGAATAGACCCACAATAAAGGACTTACCATTATGTATGCCAGTACAAAAGTGACATTTGACTAGCTAGTGGCTTTGCAGACAAAATACAAAGAATTCCCTACCTAGAGAAAAGAAAAGAAAAAGATTTTTACTTAATCTACCTGATCCCAAAGACCTTTAAGTGTATCATATAGTTATTTTTTTTCCTTGAAGCTTTATTATAAATAAATTATATTTTAAGATGTAAAATTATTCTACAGAGGAATTTTATACATTTTTAAAATCCATTAACTCAAAATACTTAGTAAAAACATAATTTACTTGCCGCATATCTAGAAACATGGAAGAGTAAATATTGTGAAGAAACTTGGATATATTTTTTAAAATCTCTTTAAATGTGTAACTGAATTGTGAAAAGAGAAAAAATCCACAAGGGTCAAAAACGTAGAGAAAGCACAAATTCAGAGAAGTAGAAGTCACAAAGATAGTGTAGTTCATATTTCATATAATTTAAATATTGTATACATTAAAATAACTTTCTAAATTGTAACTGAATACTTCTCTAACAAAAATACCTCCATCATACTTTAATTGATCATATAAATATTTCCACTGAAAATTAGAATAATATATAAAAGCACAATGAAAATACAAAACTTACCTCAACTCCTGCCATCATTTTGTTGGCCATCTTTGCATGCAAACTTCATATTCTGATATACGCATGAACACATCCATATAGAATTAATGTAATTTTACTGTAAATATAGCTTTTATTTACTATTTCAGTAAAACTGTCTCATGTATACTCTCAGCATCTTGATCTTTACTGATTTAACAACACATAGTGGAATCCTCCCAAATCAACTTCATAGAGCTAACTAATATTTTTTGCCAACTACACAACGTTGCATGTATAGATACAATACAATTCATTCACTTCCCCATTGACGAGAAACCTTTTTGTTGTCAGTTTTTGCTACTATAGAAAAGGCTGTGAAAAGCATTGTTGTATGCATATCTATGAATGATGAAAAATGGTAATTTAAAAATTGTATTTCATATGTGATGTGTGCATCATAATCCCCTAGAGTGTGGGGACAATTGTTAAAAAGTTTATTATACTTTCATATCCAAATGATTAGAAATGAACGTTTAGTAATATTTGAGATACAGATGGATTTATTTATATAGCTTTAATAAATATATGCATGTTTGTGTTAGAGCTTAGTGCTCAAAGAATCTCCTTGATAGGCTGAGAAGTCTACCTTAAATGGGAAAAAATTTTGGAAAGGATTAGATATATGTATATGTATAACTGAATCACATGGCTGTACACCTGAAACTAACACAACATTGGTAATCAACTATGCTCCAATATAAAAGTTAAAAAGATATAAAAATTGTATTCCAAAATTAAGTTTAAAAAAGATAAAATATGTTAATTTACACTTGCATGTATTTTCTCCAAAAATAGTCTTTGAATTTGTTCAATCTCTTAGATATATTTTGCTATTTAATTTTTATAATAGAATATAGCTTTTCTTTTACATTGAAGAATCACTGTAATGCATTTTATTTATTTATTTTATTTTATTTTTTATTTATTTATTTATTTTTTGCAGTACGTGGGCCTCTCAATGCTGTGGCCTCTCCCATTGCAGAGCACAGGCTCCGGACGCACAGGCTCAGCGGCCATGGCTCACGGGCCCAGCCACTCCACGGCATGTGGGATCCTACCGGACCCAGGCACGAACCCGTATCCCCTGCAACGGCAGGTGGACTCTCAACCACTGCACCACCAGGGAAGCCCTGTAATGCATTTTAAATGTATACTTTTGCTATGAATTTCAAATTGTATATCATCCTCATCAGCATACAGAACCCATACAATTTCTGCTGATGAATTTTATTGAATATTTGAGGTTAATATGAAACCGTATTGTTGCCATTTTTGATGTCACAAAATAAGGCATTTGTAGAACACATTTTAGTATATATCCACATAACCTAGATAGATCAGAGAGAGAGAGAGAGATGATAGATTTAAAATCACAACACAGAGAAAACTACCAAACTAAGTATACAATTCAAAGGACATCCAAAGTAAGTATCAGTAAAACACCACCTAGGTCCAAAAAATTACCAGAATAAAACTACTCTGATATTCCTGCTGGATCACTAGGTCTTCCCACTTCATGAAGGATAACTGCCCTGACCTCCAAAAAATCTATTTATTGATTTTAAAATAAAATTAAACTTTATTGACAGGATCGCACAGTGTTCTCTCTAGGCTTTTTCACTCAAAATTACATGATTGTGAGATTCATCTGTGTGTTATATGTAGCTTCAGTTCATTCATTTCAATGTGGTACATTATCCCATGTTATGAATATATCCAACATTTTTATCAATTCCAATGTAGATTGATTTTGAGTTTTGATTTTTAAAATTTTTATGTTTGTCTATCATTGCAGCTATTAGGAATAATACTGCCATGGACAGCTTGTTCCTATCTCTTGGCATACATATGAACACAATCCATTTTAGGTTTTTCTTGGGAGAGGAATTACAATCATAAAATTTGTATATTTTCAACATTTATTGATAATGTAGAAAATTTTCCTAAATGGTATTCCATTTACATTCTCATGAGCAGCTGTGAGCACTTATTCCTCTACTTTCTTGTTAACCCTAAAAAATGTCAATATGTCATTTGTAGTCACTCCTGAGATGTATGTTGTAGCTCATTACAGTAGACATTGCATTTATCTGACTTCTATTAATATTGAGGAATTTTTCATATAATTACTGAACTTTGGAAATTCTCTTTTGTAAAATACTTGCATAAGTCTCTTGCTCAGTTTTCTATCCTGTTGTCTTTTTTATTGAAATAAACACACCTAATACAGGAACACAGAGCCACTCTCATGCAATGGACTGGTTCTTTATTGCTTACATCTTTTATAAATATTACTTCTTCTCCCACTATGTGCCTTGATTTTATTTTTTTAAGTTGTCTTTTGAAGAACAAAATTATTAATTTTATTATAATCTAATTTAACCATTAATTTTCCTTTATGGTCAATGATTTTTATATTCTGTTTAAGAAATCATTGCTAATTCTGTGATAATAAAGTCATTCTTGTCTTTTTTTCTAGAAGCATTATTATTTTTATCTTCATACTTAAATACACAGTCCATCAGGAATCATGTTTCTATTTAATTTCATCCATTTTAAGTCATAGATTCCACCACCACTTCTCTATGGTTCCCAGAAAACTATTCATTAGGAATAATGTAGAGCCCATCATTTATCAAGTATTATCTAAATCACATATTCAAGCAGTTTTATTTCACACTTCCCAAACTTCTAGGAAGTTTCTGTAATCTTAATGTTTGGTTTTCCAGAATTAAAAATGCAACACAGGTGGTAGATGAGAAGGAATAAAAAGGAAAAATGTGTGTGCATGTATATTTTATTTGGGGATTATCCTTTTGTAATTTAACTAGTTAAAATTAGTCCCTTAGTAATGCATTTATTTTGGAAATCTTCAAATTATATGATTTGAAGTCGTCTTCAATTACTTTATCCTGTGTAATCTATGACACAGGCTATAAATGTGTGAATGGTTACTACTTCATGGATAGTTTACAAAACAGAAATACAAAAAAGATAGAGCTCTCATGCAAGTGGAGGAAAAATCTACTGTTTACTTTATTTAATGGATAAAACCAAAAGTTTTGTTGGTAATAAAAATAGTCTTTTAGAATTATACAGTCATTTGGAGTGCTATAAAAAAGCTGTTGTCAATAAAAGGTGTGATTAATACTATGGTTTCATTCCATTTTGGTGGGTAATTAGTTATTATCATTATTTATTACTTTATTTTATGGTTATTGCTTGAACTTTCAGACTAAATACTGAAAGTATAAACAGTGCTAATTTAATTACAGTATTGGAATTTTGAATGCTGCATGCAGTGTTAAGATTATTAATAAGTATATTTCAAATGAATATTTAATAATAATTTGCATTTTTGCCTGATTTCTTGTTCATCATAATTCTGAAAAAAATGATATGTTTGTAGTCTTGAAAATTGTCATGCAGAAATAAATGTCATTCCCATGGGAATGGTTTCAGGAATTAAACTTTATGATGTTTATAGTTAAATATGGAGACAATACTGATAAAGGAGAGAAATCTTAAATCTTTAATAAATTATATATTCATTATTTAAAGGCATCTACTAAGAGAGACCTAAAAACCCTTAAAATATTACATAATAATTACATTATGAAGAGAGAATGGCAATTACACACTCTAGTTTTTTTTTTCTATGTAGGAAAACACAGTGTCTCTATTAAGTTTAAGATAATTTTAAGATTTATCTTGAACTTTTCTGATTCTATTTTACTTTTTACATCTAACCCCTTGTAATGTTTATCAGAACATCAGTTATTTGCATCATTAAAAGGCTAATAGATATTATGGGTGGGAAAATAATCCCATTTGATCAAACAGAAATTAGCAGGGAAGAAATATGAAGAAGGATGGCATTTAGAGTGTTTTGAAAATTCTTCTTGCGTACTTTAATGAAAGTCAACACATTAAAAGTAAGGATACAAATAATATGGAAGTATCCTCTTGTGGCAACATCCTTGGATTAATCAGAGATAAAAGGCATTTCTATGCAGAGTGCAATACACATATTGTACATATATACATGCAGACAAACAACTAAAAAAATAATTTACTGATGTTTGCAGGTTCATAAAAAATCAAGGTGGAGATATTTTGGTAGAGACAGAAGTGTATCTGAATTATTTCAGCCAGATTCCCTGGGAAAGACTGAGAACAAAATTTGCATACTGGAAGTTGAGGAGTGCTCTTATAAATATCTGTGAGAGAACAAGAAGCAGGACTGAGAAGAGGGAGAACAGTTCAGCTTCAGATGATTCTATGAAGAGCTCTGAAACTCATATAAGTCTTCAAAATTATTCTCCATTGAGGCACAAAGGGAGTCAGAACTACCACAGAGAATAGTGAGTGGAGGTTGGCTGCTCTTGGTAAGAGTGTGTTAAGCTGGCATAATGCAGCTTCCTAAGCCAATTCCCAGGAGGAAACTCTTTTCTGAGATATGAGTAACCAACACTCCCAGACACTGTAGGAATGAGTTCTGAAAAGAAGTGTGTGGCACATTATAACATTTACTCCAATATACTGAGTAATGAGAATGATACATATCTCAAAAAGTTCTCGAAGTTGTTATTACCAAAATGGAGGATTATGAAGCTTCAGTCCTCCATCCTCCACAGAGACACTGAGTTAATAATAATATACAGAACAGAATGTCTCTGTGAGAATTCTAGAGACCAACTGACTTCTCAGAAGAAACCATGCAGACCAGAAGGGAATGTGAAGATATGTTTTCAAAGCACTAAAAATAAAAAATAAAAAAAAAAGCTATCAACCAAAAATACCATATCTACAAAAATTGTCTTTCAAAAATGGAGAAATTGAGATTTTCCCAGATAAACAAAAGTTTAGGCAGTTTATTACCACTAGAACTGCTCTACAAGAAAGAGATATTAGATCTTGTGTTGTCTGGTGAGGAGCTTCAGCCCACGTCCCAAGCTGAGGTGTTGGCTCACAATTTCATGAGAAACTCTGGTCTGAGGGTCTGGATACAAAGCCTCTGCACAGAGCCCTCTACGAGCAAGTGAAACAGACTAAGCCAAAAGGGAAAAAAAGGTGGATTGGCTAGGGCTGAAGTGAGATTGCCAGAATTATGTCTTTCCAGATGAAATATGGATCTTCTGGCAACAGGAGACATGTGGCTGACAAGGTCTAGGTGCTCCAGCTGGGTGTCAGGCCTGAGCCTCTGAGGTGGGAGAGCTGATTTCAGAACATTGGACCACCAGAGGCCTGCTGACCCCACGTAATATCAGTCAGTGAAACCTCTCCCAGAGATCACTGTCTCAAAACTAACACCCAGCTCAACTCAATGACCAGCAAGCTCCAAGGCAGAACACCCCATGCCAAGCAACCAGAAAGACAGGAACACAAACACACCCATTAGCAGAGAGGCTTCCTAAAATTATAATAAGTTTAAGAACACCCCAAAACACCACCAGATATGGTCTGCCTACCATAAAGACAAGATCCAGCCTCATCCATCAGAACACAGGCACTAGTCCCCTCCACCAGGAAGCCTACACAACCCACTGATCCAAACTTACCTACTGGGGGCAGACAATGAAAACAACGGGGACTACGAGTCTGTAGCCTGTGAAGAGAAGACCCCAAACACAGTAAGTTAAGCAAAATGAGAAGACAGAGAAATACACAGCAGATGAAGGAGCAAAGTAAAAACCCACCAGACCAAAGAAAAGAAGAGGAAATAGGCAGTCTACCTGAAGAAGAACTTAGGTAATGATAGTAAAGATGATCCAAAATCTTGGAAATAGAATGGAGAAAATACAAAAAATGTTTAAAAAGGACCTAGAAGAATGAAAGAACAAACAAACAATGATGAACAACACAATAAATGAAATTTAAAACTCTCTAAAATGAATCAATAGAAGAAAAACTGAGTGAAAGAAGGGATAAGTGACCTGGAAGATAAAATAGTGGAAATAACTACTACACAGCAGAATAAAGAAAAAAAGAATGAAAAGAATTGAACAGTCTCAGAGACTTCTGGAGTAACATTAAGCACACCAACATTCAAATTACAAGGGTCCCAGAAGAAGAAGAGAAAAAAGAAAGGGACTGAGAAAATATTTGAAGAGATTATAGATGAAAATTTTCTTAATATGGGAAAGGAAAGAGTCAGTCAAGTCCAGGAAGCACACAGAGTCCCATACAGGATAAATCCAAGGAGAAACATGCCAAGACACATATTAATAAAACTATCAAAAAGTAAATACAAAAAAAAAAAATATTAAAAACAGCAAGGGAAAATCAACAAATAATATACAAGGGAATCCCCATAATGTTAACAGCTGAACTCTCAGCAGAAACTCTGAAAGCCAGAAGGGAGTGGCAGACATACTTCAAGTGATGAAAGGGAAAATCCTACAACCAAGATTACTGTACCCACCAAAGATCTCATTCAGATTTGATGGAGAAATTAAAACGTTTACAGACAAGCAAAAGTTAAGAGAATTCAGCACAAATAAATCAGCTTTAAACAAATGCTAGAGGAACTTTTCTAGGCAGGAAACACAATAGAAGGAAAAGACCTACAAGGGCAAACCCAAAATAATTAAGGAAATGGTAATAGGAACATATATATCAATAATTATCTTAAATGTAAATGGATTAAATGCTCCCACCAAAAGACACAGACTGACTGAATGGATACAAAAACAAGACCCATATATATGCTGTCTACAAGACACCCACTTCAGACCTAAGGACACATACTGACTGAAAGTGAGGGAATGGAAAAAGATATTCCATGCAAATGGAAATCAAAAAAAAAAAAAAAAAAAACCTGGAGTAGCAATTCTCATATCAGACAAAATAGACTTTAAATTAGACTATTACAAGAGACAAAGAAGGACACTACATAATAATCAAGGGATCGATCAAAGAAGAAGATATAACAATTGTAAATATTTATGCACCCAACATAGGAGCACCTCAATACATAAGGCAAATGCTAACAACCATAAAAGGGGAAATCAACAGTAACACAATCATAGCAGGGAACATTAACACCCCACTTTCTCCAATGGACAGATCATCCAAAATGAAAATAAATAAGGTAACACAACCTTTATATGACACATGAAACAAAATGGACTTAATTGATATTTATAAAACATTCCATCGAAAACAACAGAATGCACTTTCTTCTTAAGAACTCATGGAATATTCTCCAGGATAGAAAATATCTTGGGTCACAAATAAAGCCTCAGTAAATTTAAGAAAATTGAAATCATATCAAGTATCTTTTCCGACCACAACACTATGAAACTAGATATAAATACAGGACAAAGACTGCAAAAAATATAAACATATGGAGGCTAAATAATACACTACGAATTAACAAAGAAATCACTGAACAAATCAAAGAAGAAATCAAAAAAATACCTCAAAACAAATGACAATGAAACCACGATGACCCAAAAACTTAGGGATGCAGCAAAAGCAGTTCTAAGAGGGAAATTTAAAGCAATACAATTCTACCTCAAGAAAGAAGAGAAAACTAAAACAGCACAAGGAAAGAAATCATAAAGATCAGATTGGAAATAAATGAAAAAAAGTTGATAAACCATTAGTCAGACTTATCAAGAAAAAAAGAGAGAAGACTCAAATCAACAGAATTAGAAGTGAAAAAGGAGAAGTAACAACTGACGCTGCAGAAATACAAAGGATCATGAGAGATAACTACAAGCAACTCTATGCCAATAAAATGGACAACCTGGAAGAAATGGACAAATTCTTAGAAAAGCACAACCTGCTGAGATTTAACCAGGAATAAGTAGAAAATATAAACAGACAAATCACAAGCACTGAAATTGAAACTGTGATTAAAAATCTTCCAACAAACAAAAGCCCAGGGCCAGATGGCTTCACAGGCGAATTCTATCAAACATTTAGAGAAGAGCGAACACCTATCCTTCTCAAACTCTTCCAAAATATAGAAGAGGGAGGAACACTCTCAAATTCATTCTATAAGGCCACCATCACTCTGATGCCAAAGCCAGATAAAGATGTCACAAAGAAAACTACAGGCCAATAGCACTGATGAACCCAGATGCAAACATCCTCAACAAAATACTAGCAAACAGAATCCAACAGCACATTAAAGGATCAAAAACCATGATCAAGTGGGGTTTATGGCAGGAAAGCAAGAAGACTTAAATTTACGCAAATCATTCAATGTGATACACCATATTTACAAATTGAAGGATAAAAACCATGTGGTCATCTCAATAGAGGCAGAAAAAGCTTTCGACAAAATTCAGCGCCCATTTATGATAAAAACCCTCTGGAAGGTAGGCATAGAGGGAAGTTACCTCAACATAACAAGGGCCATATATGACAAACCCACAGGCAACATCTGTCTCAATGGTGAAAAACTGAAACCATTTCTGCTAAGATCAGAACATGAGAAGTTTACCCAGTTTCACTGCTATTATTCAACACAGATTTGGAAGTTTTGCCACAACAGTCAGAGAAGAAAAACAAATAAAAGGATTACAAATTGGAAAAGATGAAGTAAAACTGTCACTGTTTGAAAATGACATGATATTATACATAGAGAATCCTAAACATGCTACCAGAAAACTACTAGAGCTAATCAATGAATTTGGTAAAGTAGGAGGATAAAAAATTAATGAACAGAAATCTCTTCCATTCGTATACACTAATGATGAAAATTTGAAAGAGAAATTAAGGAAACACTCTCTTTTACCACTGCAACAAAAATAACAAAATACCTAGGAATAAAACTACCTAAGGAGACAAAAGACCTGTATGCAGGAAACTATAAGACACTGATGAAAGAAATTAAAGATGATGCATACAGAGGGAGAGGTATACCATGTTCTTGGATATGAAGAATCAACATTGTGAAAATGATGCTACTACCCAAAGCAATCTACAGATTCCATGCAATCCTATCAAACTACCAATGACATTTTCACAGAAGTGGAACAAAAAAAATTCACAATGTGTATAGAAACACAAAAGACCCTGAATAAGCAAAGCAATCTTGAGAAAGAAAAATGGAGCTGGAGGAATCAGGCTCCCTGACTTCAGACTATATTACAAAGCTACCATAATCACGACCGTATGGTACTGGAACAAAAACAGAAGTAGATCAATGGAACAGCATAGAAAGCCCAGAGATAAACCCACACACATATGGTCACCTTATCTTTGATAAAGGAGGCAACAATATACAATGGACAAAGACAGCCTCTTCAATAAGTGGTGCTGGGAAAAATGGATGGCTACATATAAAAGAATGAAATTAGAACACTCCCTAACACCATACACAAAATAAACTTCAAATGGATTAAAGACCTAAATTTAAGGCCAGACACTATAAAACTCTTAGAGGAAAACATAGGCAGAACACTCTATGACATAAATCACAGAAAGAAGCTCTTTGACCTATGTCCTAGAGAAATGGAAATAAAAACAAAAATAAACAAATGTTACCTAATGAAACTTAAAAGCTTTTGCACAGCAAAGGAAACCATAAACAAGATGAAAAGACAACCCTCAGAATGGGAAAGAAATATTTGCAAATGAAGCAACTGACAAAGGAGTAATCTCCAAAATATACAAGCAGATCATGCATCTTAATATCAAAAACAAACAAACAACCCAATCCAAAAATGGAAGAAGATGTAAATAGACATTTCTCCAAAGAAGTTATACAGATTGCCAACAAACACATGAAAAAATGCTCAACATCACTAATCATTAGAGAAATACAAATCAAAACTACAATGAGGTATAACCTCACATCAGTTAGAATGGCCATTACCAAAAAATCTACAAACAACAAATGCTGGAGAGGGTGTGTAGAAAAGCAAACCCTCTTGTACTTTTGGTGGGAATGTAAATTGATACAGCCACTATGGAGAAGAGAATGGATGTTCCTCAAAAAACTAAATATAGATCTATCATATGACCCAGGAATCCCACTACTGGATATATACCCTGAGAAAACCATAGTTCAAAAAGAGTCATGTACCACAATGTTCACTGCAGCACTATTTACAATAGCCAGGACATGGAAACAACCTAAGTTTCCATCGACAGATGAATGGATAAAGAAAATATGGCCCATATATAGAATGGAATATTACTCAGATATAAAAAGAATCAAAATTGAGTTATTTGTAGTAAGGTGAATGTACCTAGAGTCTGTCATAGAGAGAGAAGTAAGTCAAAAAAAGAAAAACAAAAGCTATATGCTAACACATATATATGGAATCTAAATAAGAAAAATTGTTCTGAAGAACATCGGGGCAGGAAAGAAATAAATGCACAGACATAGAGAATGGACTTGAGAACACGTGGCGGGGGGGAGTGTAAGCTGGGATGAAGTGAGAGAGTGGCAGTGACATAAATACAGTACCAAATTTAAAACAGATAGCTAGTGGGAAGCAGTCACATAGCACAGCGAGATCGGCTCCGTGTTCTGTGACCACCTAGAGGGTTGGGATAGGGAGGGTGGGAGGGAGACACAAGAAGGAGGGGATATGGAAATATATGTATACATATAGCTGATTCACTTTGTTATACAGCAGAAACTAACACACCATACTCCAATAAAGATGTTGAAAAAAAGAGAAAGAAATATTAAAGGGAGTCCTAAAAAGACCTAGACAGGAACACGAAGCAAATAAAGAGGTTCTGTAGTAAAGATGATGACATGGACAAATGTATTAACTCATAATACTGTAATTTTGGTGCATAGAATTTAAACAATAAAACATAAATTATAAATCTATGTTAATGGGCAAACAATGTATATAGATGTAATTAGTCACATCTGTAACAAAAAATTGGGTGGGTGGAAGTGTAAAAACATAGAGATTTTTCATGCAATTGATTTAAGAGATTTATAAATGTAAGGTATTTTATGTAGTTACAATAGAAACCACAATGAAAATATCTATAGAATACACACAAAAGGAAGAAGGAGAAGGGCTTGAAGCTTATTATGACAAAAACAAATCAATGAAACAGAAAGTAAGGCAGTAAGAGAAAAAAAGGACAAAAAGGTTATAAGACATAGTATAAGTGACTAATAAAGTGGCAATAGTAATTACTTAATCAGTAATTACTTTAAATATAAAAGCATTAAACTCCCCAATAAATAGTTATATAGTGGCTGAATGGATAAAAGAAGTTTGTATCCAACTACATGCTGTTTACAAAGACTCATTCTAGATTTAATGAAACACACAGGCTGAAAGTGAAATGAAGCAAAAAGATAATCCATGCAAACAGTAACCAAAAGAGAAGAGGAAAGTCTATACTAATATACAAAATATACTTAATTCAAAAACTGTTACAAAAGACAAAAAGCAACATTATACAGTGATAAAAGTGTCTATTTACCAAGAATATATAAAAATTATCAATGTTTATGCCTCAAGCCTCAAAGTTCTGAAATATATGGAGCAAACATTCATAGAATTGAATGGATAAGAGACAGGAACATAATAATACCCAAATATTAATAATGGGTAGAACAACCAGATAGAAGATCAATAAGGAAAATAGATATCTTGAACAACACTATAGACAAATTCTTGAATCCATAACAAATTCAAGAAGATTGAAATCGTACAAATCTTTTCTGATCTCAATTGAATGAAACTAGAAATCAAGAGCAGTTGGAAAACTGGAAAATCTAAAAAATGTGTTGAAATTCAACAGCACATTCTTAAATAACCAACAAGTCAAAGACCAAGTCTCAAGGGATATTAGGAAATGCCTTGAGACAAATGAAACCAAAACACCACACACTAAAACTTGTGGAATGCAGTGAAATCTGTGCTATGAGGGAAATTCATATTCATAAATGTTTACATTTAAAAATGAATGATCCAAAATCAACAACATAAGACATTAAGAAACTAGAATAAAGAATAATAAATAATAAATACAAAGCTAGCAGAAGACAGGAAATAATGAAGATTGGAACAGGAATAAATGAAATAGAGAATAGGAAATCAATAGAAAAGAATCAAGGGAACAAGAGTTTTGAACTCAGAGACATTTGTACACCCATGGTCTAGATAACACCACTATTTGCAATAACCAAGAGGTGAAAAGAGCTCTAATTCTATCAACAGATGAATGGATAAATGAAATGTAGTATATAATACAATGGATTGGTAAGCCTTAAAAAGGAAGAAAACACTGTCATATGCTACAACATAGATGAATCTCAAGACATCATGACAAGTAAAATAAGCCAGTCACAAAAAAGCAAATACTATGATTGACTTATGTGAGTTATCCAAAATAAAATCATAGAAAAATAAAGTAGAATGGTGGTTACCAGGGGGTAGGGGCAGGGGAAAATGGGAATTGTTTTTGAATAGGTATAGAGTTTCAGATTTTCTAGATGAAAAGTTCTGGAGATCTGTTTTACAACAATGTGAATATACTTCACACTACTGAATCATATACTTAAAAATGGTTAAGATGGTAAATTTTACTATTTTTATTATAACAACAATTGCTTTATATCTATGTGCATATATATTTATGATATGTGTTATTTATAATAATATAATTACATATTTTATTAACTATATTAAATATTATTTTATATAATATTAAATATTATACATATAAAATCAGTCTCTGGGGATGGGATCCAAGCTTCAGTATTTTTAAGGTTTCCTGGGTGAAAACCATGTACAACTAAGGTCAAGAAATGGAAACCTGCTTGGCACTGAACTAGTAAGTGGACCTAGTAAGTGACTCTGGACCTCAGTTTCCTTATTTGTAAAATGAGCATAATAATGCCTGCCCTGTTTGTTTATATTATATGAGAAAGGTCTTTCTAGACCTCAAAAAGTAACCAAAAAATCAAGTTTTGGAGTAAAATCTTGATAGAATCTAAGTGTTGGTTATATGTGTGTTGACTGTTGAATTCTTTCAATTTACTATATGTTTAAAAGTATTTTTAATTTAAAATCAGGTTTTTTTTGTATTGAAAAAAAACAACCGTCAACAAGTTATGCATGATCTCATGGCATTTTATTAAAAGAAAAAAGTACTCTTAATCATTTGGTAGGTTAAATGATTGTTGATCTTAAGTATTTACTTCCCCTCCCAGTAAGAGTATTATATTTCTTTGCTCTATGAACATCAGGATTTCCCATGTTACTTGCTTTGGCCAGTGGAGTCTGAACAAGAGTGACATATACCTGCCACTTCTGAAAAGAATCATGGTTCTTAGTTCTCATGAGGCCAACTTTTCCCAAGCTCGAATAAAGAGAAGGGCTGCAGGTGAACCATCAGGATATGTAAGAGGAACAAAAAATAAAACTTTGTTGTTGAAAGCAATTAAGATATAGAAGGCTTTAATAATGCAATATAACAAGAGCTCATTAGCACAGTTTGAAATCTCTTAAAATAAAATTATCTGTAACAAAACTAATCACCCTGATGAAGAAACAAATGTTAACACTTAAAGAAACTCATTTGTACAGTTTTAAAATATCTAGTTAAAACTATGGAATAAAGACCTTATAATTAACAACACTTTTAAGTTATATCTGCACCTTCCTCCATTTAACAATGTATCTTTTGAATTGTTTTATATTATCCCAAGTAAAATCTACCATCTTTTCTGATGAATTAATTGTATTCCATTTTTAAAACGTGCTGTACTTTCATTAACCAATTTTCTATTAAGGTTTTAATCTATCTTTTATTAATACAAATAATGCTGCAATGAAAAGCTTTATAGAAACCTCAATCCAGTTTACTAAATTAACTGAACTTCATTCTTTTTTACTGACTGCCCCTTCAAGTCTGCACTGTGAGCTCAGAACTCCTCCATGCTATGTAAACACTTGTGCAGGTCCTAGAGTTTGTCAGTCATGCTCACATAACAACATGTCTCCCAATCATTTAAGGTAAGACATCTTAACAAGTGTCATATGAATGCAATTAATTTTCATCCAGTTAAACAATTATTTTTATTCTCCAGTTTGGGAATGCCTCACCTAGGAAATCTCCAGTGAAATGGATGAAATGGTAAACATTTTCATTCTCTTGCTTTCTTTTCCATTTAATAGCTGCACTTTGGGGCTCTTTTAAATTGGGATATTGAGTAATGGAGAAAGATTAAGCATCAGAAATATTTACTGGTAGAAAAAAAGTAAGAATTTTATCTGGCAAAATTTTAATCTGATACTATTGATCTCTGGATGTGGTAGAATCCAATGCTGATTCTTTCTCCCTTATCATGGATTTTAGGGTTCTTTAAATAGTCCCTAACTTTAGATAAAAAGATGCTTTGCCTGTAGTATATTTGCCATGGGTAATGCCATCTCCTGCTGGTAACTTAAACATCCCTCCTCACTTTGGAGTTTCTAGCAACACATCCCTTTGTAAATATTATCTCAGAACTCCTGAAGTACTTACTATGGAGTCATCATCTGCTTCGGGGGAAACTTGCACACTGTTGGAACTGCAATGCCAATACGCCCCTGTCTCTTTGCTTTCCCACAGGAAGGGGCTGCTGCAATGTAAACTTCTCCTTTTTCAGGCATAATTCAGACACTGGACATCATGTTCTTTCACCAGTACAATAAACATGTCCAGCAGTCTTAGAGGGTTGTTGAAGGCCCCATCATTAAGCTTGAGAAAGATAGTAAGTATTTCTTTCTCCTTTCACATGGAGAAAGTACAGAACATTAACAGAGTACTGAAGTTTTCTCAAATTCTCTCTGAAGTTATCCTCATCAGTGACCTCCTGAACCACTCAACTGAATCTTAGCATTTTCCTATAAAGACCAGAAAGGGAAAGGCTGTCCTAGGAAAGCTGGTTTCACAATTTCTCAGCATGTTTAGGTCAGGCTGTGAAGCAGCTGGCTTTAGGATACCGGGACATTATAACATAGTACAGAAAAAAGGAAAACATGAAAGAAAATAACATTCAACCTATTGTTTCATAACTTGACATTCACATGCCACCTCTATCAGGATGTATCCCCAGAGGTGTAACTACTTTGTCAAAGAGAATGTGCACTGTTAAAGGAACTGTCTTCATACCCTCAAATAAGGCCACATCCATTTCCATTACCAAAAAGAGTTTGAAATTACTTGTTTACCAATTTATTTTTCACTCAGTTTAAGCAGGATACTGCTTTCACCCTTTGGATAGATGAAAACAATATAATTAGTTTTAAAATGTATTCTTTAAAAAATTTTTGTAGTTGCCTATCTTTTCATTTGTTGATAGACTCTGAGTTCATATTTTAAAGTGTGAGTGCTTTATCAACTTGTATGTCATTTTACAGATACTGTAATAATATTATCAATATAATTAAGTTTCTCTATATTTGTTGCCAGAGTGAATAATGATAGTGTAATTTGATCTATGATAAATGTATTACAGTATTATAGTCTATTATTTAATTCACTGACGATCATCTTAGTAATTAAGTTAATTAAGCTAGACATCTAAGCATCATCTTTGACTTACACCTCTTGATGCTAAGGATCTTGCTAGATGTTCACTTCTCTTCTTTCCCAAGGCATATCATATATTTTAAGATTTTGTACAAAATTTGACTGCATGATTCCATATCTAGGAAGTAGTAAAACATGTGTTCAGTAGTCTACCTACAGAAAAACTTATAAACATTCTATCAAGCAACTGAGAAATGTTTACACAAATTATTTTTCCCATGTGATTAAGTGATATCCTATGAAGGACATTTTATTAATTTAAAATGCTCCTTTTAAATTCAAGTTGAAGACAATATTTTAAGTTAATAGAGTATTATGTTGTTTCAAAACCACATTCCTATATATGTGTGTGTGGAGATATATATGATATATAATCATATAAAGCCCATTTAGCCCATGCATCTAAAGCCCATTCATAGAACATAGAATATATGTGAAACATATACACTGTATACAATTATATATGCATCTATAAGCTCATTCAAAGGACCAGAGCTAGCTTTATATATATACATATAATTTAAGTATAGCACTTGGTATGTTTTTGTTTTAGATAACAGGGTTATAAATGCTTTTATTGTGGTTGTTCTTTAAGCATTCTATATGTGCCATATAATTTTCACATCAGAAAATTATTATATGTGATTTAATATACATGAATATAAATATAATAATAAGGTTGTGAGGGTGAAAAACATAAAATTAAGTAATTAATACAAATAAATAAGAATAAGAAATTGTGATATTAAAAACAGAAATGCATACATATAGTTTTATATATCTGCTAGAAATGAACTATAAATTTATGCCTCTTTAGGCATCAAACCAGTAACAGGCAATAAGAAGATAAATAAACTGGAAGGTCAAGTATAGCACAGGTTTTCTAGGTGGCAAAATTGAGTCTGTTTTTCTCTTTTTGTCCATTTAGAGAGGATACTGGAGAGTGTAACAGTGGTATCTTTACAGTATTACTGTTGTATCAACAGTAAGAGTTTTTTATTAGGCTGTTTGCTATAATGTTCCATGACAACTTGAAAAAAAGCTATGACTAATAAGGTAAACTAGCTCCAGGGAAAACAAATATATATATTTTTTGAGGAAGTCAGATGAAAAAGGGAATTATTTAAAAACAGATGTCAAAGCTCAGTGATTTTCCTATATCAAGTTTGATCTTGATTGTATCTTTAAAAGGTTAACATTCCCTGTGGGAGGTTCCCTTTTTGGGTAAAAATATTTTATTTTAGAATTACCCATGGTGAAAACCTACATGTGTCCTAGAGAAACACTGTTTCTGAGATATTTAAGTAAGCTATTATTTGGAGAAATCTTTTTAATTTTAATTTTAATTTTAATTCCTGAGATATCACAACTTTCAGTTCCATCCTTTCATGCAGTTTCTGGAGGGAGGGTGGTTAAGATGTTAGTAAAGTTTAACTTCATGACTGAGGACGTGTTTATACGGTAATACTTATCTGAGCTATACACTTATAGTTTTTGCATTCACTGTATGTATCTGAAACTAAAAAGAAAAAGAAAAAACAAATATGCAGTAGATCTTCTCTGTGCTGTAGTCAATGATGTAAAACCTGATTTCAGCATTTGATACCTAATAACAGCCTTTATCTGTGTTTTCATGGTCTCTGGTTCATGCTTTGGATATTGGAATTTAGGAGGACTAATAAATAGCACCTCTTGTATCAATTAGCTATTGCTACAAACATGCTTACACTACAGCATGGCTGAAAACTATAATCCTGTATTCTCATCAATCTACAGATCAGCTGGGAATTGGTTGATCCAGGATATGTTCAGCACGCACTGGGATTTGACTGAAATTAGCTAGGGTCTGCCACTCCCCATGTGTGTTTGGGCAAGGACCCTATCAACAAGGGCAACAGCTGCAAAGGGAATTGGTGTTTAGCAAAATTCAAGCCTCCTCAAGTCTAGACTTAGAATTGGTATTGTCACTTCCTCCTCATTCATTTCGCCAAAGAACTTTCTTTTTTTCTCTACTGGAATTCTGAGCAAACTGAAAGAAAGAAAGAGAGACAGAAATCAGACAGTTGGAGAAAACAAAAATTGAAGAGTAACTTTCAACATGGGCCAAGTTGGCTTGTCCATGTTTCATCCCTTTATTAGTCTCATTTAACTTACATGTCTGTGGTATCACTAAAACACTAGATATTCATTCCACTGAGGATTCCTATAAATTTACTATACCATAATCCTGAATTGCACATACCCAGTTGTTTACATAACTCACCAATCAGATTAACTACTCTTAGGGTGGACCAAAAATACAGATTATAGAAAATTGCTACAGAAGAACACATGGAGATTGGAGGAAGAGTGTTAAATAAAACAAGTGAATTTATTAAATTATAATAAAAATCACAATAATAACCAAAAAGGTATAAAAAAGAATCAACACAGATGAACTCTAAGAAGTAATACATAAAATCAAAGAAAACATATTTGAAAGATCAGTAAAATGGTAAATGCCTGGACAAACTCATTAAAGACTACACCGTGGTAAGGTTTATGGATACATGTCACTTGCACCATACAGTACAGAAGTAAAATAGGATTCATTGCTGAAATTCCTACAAGCATAGATGCAAAATACTATACACAATCTCCTTACTTTTTGGTGTGATACAAAAAGTGTGCTTATCCTGGAAAAATCTAATGTGGCTAGTATTCCCTAAGTCATACTTCAATAATGCACAATATGTTTATAGGAAAAGATCCCAGTAATATCTATATGACTATGTAAAGATTGAAGTTCCTTGACTGAGGAGGTGGTATTATTAAAAGTGCCTAACAGGGCATAGATAGGTCTTCCAGGGCATTTCAGTTCAATTTCAAAGTAAAACAGAAAAAGAAAAATAAGAAATTAAATCCAAATATATATTGAGAAGACTAAAATTGTTAAAAATATTTGAACTTAATGTTCTGTTTCCACATGGGACATAGAAAGGCACAAGGGAATGTCACTCTAAGAAGAAGGAAAAAAATGAGTGATTTTAAAATTGTAGTTATTCAAATCTACCAGAGTGCTGAGTTCTCAAAGCAACCATATAAACTGAATTCCAATGAGTGACAAGTTTTTCCAAGGAAGGACAGATCATGTTACTTCTTTCAGCTTTGATAGAGCATAGAAGAAAGAAATGGAAGCCATAAAATTAAGTGAGAAGAAAAGAACTGAAGTATTTAAAATTTTACTAAGGCTTGATCAGGTCTTTTTTTTAATTAATTAATTTTTTATTGAAGTATAGTTGATGTACAGTGTTATGTTAATTATTGCTGTACAGCAAAGTGATTCAGGTGTGTGTGTGTGTGTGTGTGTGTGTGTGTGTGTGTGTGTGTATATATATATATATATATATATATATACACATTAATTTTTATGTATATGTTCTTTTCCATTATGGCTTATCATAGGATATTGAATATAGTTCTTTGTGCTATACAGTAAGACCATGTTGTTTATCCATTCTATATATAAAAGCTTACATATGCTAAACCCAAACTCCCACTCCATCCATCTCCCAACCCCCTCCACCTTGGCAACCACCAGTCTGTTCTCTATGTCCATGATTCTGTTTCTATTTCAGAGATAGGTTCATTTTTGTCGTATTTTAGATTCCACATATCATATGATGTCATATGTTATTTGTCTTTCTCTTTCTGATTTACTTCACTTAGTATGATAACCACTAGTTGCATCCCTGTTGCTGCAAATGACATTATTTCATTCTTTTTTATGGCTGAGTAATATTCCATTGTATATATGTACCATAACTTTTTTATCCATTCATCTGTTGATCGGACATTTAGGTTGTTTCCATGTCTTGGCTATTGTGAAGAGTGCTGCTATGAACATAGGGGTGCATGTTAAGGCTTGATCAGATCTTGCATGAAAATTTAGAATTTTTAGTTACCCAAACACAGGGAGTATGCACTGTCTTGTCAGGTTTTTCTGTAGGAGTTCACACCATGCTCATAAGAAAGACTGGGTGGAAGGCAAGAGACTTGAATGACCATTTTAGTAGTACAAGTGTTCAAAACTTGCCCATATTTCAGGGTAGAGGCAGTAAACCTCTATAATTGGTGTCCTGCTGGTATGCAAGATGGAGATAACTGCCACTAGTGGATAGGCATGAAACCTGCTTGCACCCTGCTCCCTCTCCTGATATAAATAAAATGTCAGCTGTTCTGGGTGAATGGTAGCAAATGTACCTATTCCACAAAACTTTTCATTGACACTAGACTATAGCTATCTACTGATTAGAGAGACAAAGAAAACTGGTTCATGTGCCCAAAGTCCTGATGATTGAAGGCAGAGCTCAGATATAGCAGGTGGGAAGGACAGGGAAACAACCTGTTCTCTTTAGGCCAGGAGAAAACAAACTATAGTCTGGGACTCATTCCATCCCTCAGCTTGTTTTTTTGTAAGGCTAATAAACTAAGAATATTTGAAGAACTTTTGCTTTCTTTTTTCTTTTTTACAATTTCAAAGGGCTAAAAATTTAGACTATATGATACAAAGCTTAAAGTAAATACTATCTTGTTCTTTATAGAAAATATTTTACAATACTGATCTAGAACATATTATGAAAACTAAGCACATGTTGCTTGACACTAGGGAAGGGTCAGAAAGATGGAGAAAGAGTTTTCTCTCATGATATGTACACACTGTCATATAAGACTGAGCCTGGAAAAGAAAAACTGAGAAACCTCTACAAACCCATCATGAGCTTTAAGTCAAGCAACATGCATCACCAAGAAAGAGAGACTTCCTCTGTGGTGTGGGTATGCATGGCCCGCTGAATCTGAGGGTGAAACAGGAATACTTAGAATAACTATCCAGTCCTCTAGACCTCACATTAGGCACAAGGAGGCAACTGAAGCCTAGTATTTTGAGGTGGCCATTATTTGCACAGTGACCTTGAATCCTATGGTACACTGGAGCTCACCACCCAAATATGGATAATCCTCATTATTTGTGGATTCTTAATTTGTGAATTCTCCTACTTGCTGGAATTTATTGTAACTTCAGAACCGAAGTACCAGCACTTTTGTTGTTTTTTTTGTGGATACACAGAGAGTATTGAAAAATTAGAGTCACCCAACATGCACATTTCTTAGTGAGGTCAACCAAGGCAATGCTCTGCTTTGTCTTGTCAGCTCTTCTGCTGTAAACAAGTGTCCTTTTCATGGTCTATTAACGTTATATATTTTTATGTTTTTCTTTGGTGATTTTGCTGTTTTAAATGATCCTTAAGTGTATTTCTAGTGTGTTGTGTATTGTGTAGTGTTCTAAAGTGCAATAAGGCTGTGATGTTCCTTATGGAGAAAATACCAGTGTTATATTAGCTTCAGTCAGGTGTATATTATAGTGCTATTAGTCATGAGTTTAATGTTAATTTATCAATTAGGTATAATTAAATAAGATTTCTTTTAACAGAAACAAAAACCCCACAAAACAAGGTTACATATTGATCAGTTAGTGAAAATGAATTGACCTGACATTTTCAGGAACCTGATCCCGGAACTCCTCTGGAAACAATGGTTCAGTATTCACAAATTCAATTTTCTCAGCTACTTTATAAAGCATAACTACTTCAAATATTAAGAATTGGCTGTAATGCAAGCCAAATCTAGATCAACTACGCATTAACTAGACTCAACCCTCCACACAAATATTCTGACAAAAGAAAAGCATGCCCAATTTTCAAACATAAATTTTCTTTAACAGTCTCTGATGGGCTGTTTTTACACACAATGTTCAGAATTAATGAAAAATAAAACAATACACAAAAATACAAGGAAAAAACATTGTCAAGACATAAAATAGTCAACAGAAGGAGACACTGAGGGGAACCAGATATTCTATCAGAATAGAGACTTTAAAATAACTCTGGTAAATATGTCAAAAGATCTTGTGGGGAAAAAAGACAACATATCTGAGAGAGAGTAGGGGAATTCAGCAGAAACTATACAATAGATTGAAGTGGAAGTATTAAAATGAGAAACAATACCAGGCATGAGAACTTCTTCTGATGGAATTATCACAAGAAAAGATACAGAAGAAATATAAGTGAAATTGAAAATAAATCAATAGGAATTTTCTAAATTGCAACACAAACAGAAAAAAGAACAGAATATCCAAAATCTGTATAAGAATATCAAATGGTCTAAAGACTCATACACATAATTGAAATCCTAAATTCAGAGGAGAGAAAGAGAGCAAGGCAAAATGTATTTGAATATATAATGAATAAGAATGTCACAAATGTAATGAAGACAAAAACCTGTGTATCCCTGAACCACAGAGAAATGCAAGTAGAATAAACATAATTTTTTTTAACCTGGCACATCATAGTCTGATTTTTGAAAACCAAAGATAAAAATCTTGAAGTCAGCTAGAGGAAAAAGAAATATTATATAAAACCTAACAAAGGCATCAGACATTTCTTCAAAAACTATGCAAGGAAAGAGACGATAGTGTGATATTTCTAAAGAATAAGGAGGAAAAAAAAAGAACTGTCAACCTAGAATTCTATTCCCAGTCAAATGTCTTTCCAATCTAAAGACAAAATAAAGATTTTTTAATATGAATAAGAACTGAGTATTTATTGCAGGAAGGCCTATTCTATAAGGATTGTTGAAGGTAGTTCATCAGGTAGAAAATTTATAATACCTATGGTGATAAGGATCTATAGAAATAAATGAAATCACAAAAATAGAAACATGAGTAAATATTATTTTATTGTAGTTTTAAATGTATTTAAATACAAATAAATGAATTGAATAGAAAATTATACCTAAAACAAAATTGGAAACAAGGTATACCCATGAAATATAAAATTCAGGCATAAGGTATAGAGAACTACAAGATCTGCTTTTTGTAAGCAAAAATATTGGATAAGGCAAAGGAAGGGAATAGTCTTCTAACAACTGTGAGAGCTATAACACTCAAAACTATTACTAAGTACTCATTGAAAAGCTTAGTGTGTCTGTCTGAAAGAAGCAGCAAAACCGTGAGATTTGTATACCTAAATTCACCTCAAGGGGTATGAAGAAGGCCATAATAAGGCTTGCAAGTGCTAAAGAAATCTTCGTTTTATTAACTTCTGAAACCAACACTATAAAACTACTTTCTAGGACAAAGGCCTTACACTGTGGATTTTTCTTAGAGTTAAAAATAAATCAAGTGGAACAGGGATGAAGAAAAAAGAAAGTGCAGACGAAAGTGGAAAAGGAAAGCGGTGGAGGCTAATTTCAGAAAATAGAAGGAAACATGTTTTAACATTTCACAAAAGAAAAAAAGAGGGACATGTTGAATTATACAGGTGGGAAAATTACTTCGATACACTTTTTCTTGCTAAAAGTACAAAAAATGTGTATCTCTTAAAACTGAGCAACAGTAAAGGAGTGTTAAATAACTATGTTATAAGAATCAACTAATGTTCCTACAGAAAATGAAGGCATACTAGAAATACACATCTGCAAAACAAGTAAAAATGATACTTTAATATTTTAAAATAAGCTGAAAGAATTTAAGAAAATCTAAACTACATATACTTCGACTATTCAGATTATGGGGGTAATGACAGGGAAAGAAATGAAGCGATTGTTAGTGGGTTTTAATATTGTTCTTAATGGGGAAACAGTGGAAAATAGACCTCTCATCGAAAATGTAAGATAAGACTAATAATGCTAGTGTTATTGTTGAGGTAATAGTACAAAGGTAACAGAATTTAAAATCGCTGATACATATGTATTTGTACATATTTTGTGTGTGTGTGTAGAGAAAGGGAAAGAGATCACTTGTTAAGATTAATATTATCTCAGATAGGAAGGGAATACCTTTGCATAAAAAGGAAATCTTTATATTATCAATAGAAGACTAAATGCCAAAAAATAATCTCATTTCTCCCTGTGTTTACTTATAAATTTAATATGAACCTAACCAAAATAACATGAAGTATTTTTCTCCTATCAGACTGGCGACAACCAAATGTTTGATGACAATTTTCTTGATGATCCCTTGGGAATATAGACACTTGCATAAATTGCTGGTGTGAATTAAAATAATACAAGGCCAGTATCAGCATGGAGATATAGAGACCCAGAAAGACATCATTCTCCCCAACTTGTGAATTAATGACTTTTCTTGAACTCATCAAAGAAGGAAGGTTGTAAGGCAAGGCATCGAATCAAAGGATAAAACAGGGTGAGAATGAGGTTTTGAGTTTCAAATGACTGCTGTGAACTTTCTGTACAGGTCGGAAGATTACATGTAACTAGGAGGGAAAATAGGAAATGTGTTTGCAATTTTTTTTTCTCTTCTGTTTATGTTTTGAGAGGAAAAAATTGGCCTAGATGCAACAACTGAGATTAAAAAGAGCCCTAATTTCATTTATCCAAAGGGAAAAATACACTGAGTTAAGCTAACTTACAGGAAAAGTTTCCAGAAAATAAAAATATTTGACACCCAGTTAAATTTGATTATCAGATAAATAAATATTTTTATATCTATGTGTCATACAATATTTGGGACATTCTGCTATTAAATGGCTATTCATTGTTTGCTGAAAATCAAATTTATCTGGGCATTCTACATTTTATTTGACCACACTATTTACAATGAACATGATTAATTCCACAGTAAATTCATGAAATTAATTTACTTAGAATATATATTGCTATTCAGGAGCTCTGCAAATGAGTTCTAAAAAAAGTATTTTGGGAAGAAAAATGACATAAAGAGAGATGACATACACAGTGTTTCGTTTCAGGTATTTTTTTTCCCATCTCTCCTTATAGTCATGAGTATATTTTTCTATATTACTTTATAATCCTACCTGTTGTTTAAAAGATAAAGATGTTATAAATATATTTAGTTGGATTAGTATATGATACAACTATCACTGGGTTGCTAGAGAACTGGGGACTCATGACAAATTTAGTTCTTTGGCCATGTACAGAAGTAGAGGATCAAGTTGATAGATGGGAAGGAAGCAGCTGCAAGCTGTACTTCATTTATCAATTATACTCATTTTTCTTAGTGGTGTAATGAATATCCAGGGAATGCCTAATGCCAAGAGTGGAAAATTAATAAAGCAGAGGAAGAAGTATAATGCGGAACAAAAGGATTTAGAGAAATCAAGGGAAACCTGAAGAAATAATTCTCTATTTTGACCCTCATAATCACCATCTTTTGAAACAGAGGATCAGCCAAGGAGTGAGTACCAATACAGTAAGTCCCCTACATACAAACAAGTTCTATTCTGAGAGCACGTCAGTAAGTCCAATTTGTTTGAAACTCCAACAAAGTTAGCCTAGGTACCCAACTAACACAATCAGCTATATATTATAGTACTGTACTGTAATAGGTTTATAATACTTTTCACACAAATAACACATAAAAAACAAACACAAAAAATAAAGGAAACATTTTTAATCTTATAGTACAATGCCTCAAAAAGTACAGTAGTACAGTGCAGCAGCTGGCATACAGGGGCTGACATGGAGTGAGCTGAAGGATTGTCAGCAATAGGAGACAGAGGACAAGCTGCAGTTTCTTTCATGCCTGACATTGATGGCACCGGTTCTGGTTCCTTGCTGGAACTAGATGCATGTTCACATCTTTGAAAGTTCACAACTTGAAGGTTCTTATATAGGGGACTTACTGTATTCTGCATTTTAATTGGCTGCTACAGATGTTCCAGAGGTAAATTATGTTTCAACCAGAAGTCAAATGTCATTTTTATAACATATTTAGCAAGACATATTTATGATAGTTTTAATTGGTTTACAGAAGGAAAAAAAACCTAAACTATAGCTCTTTTTGGCTCTTTATTGCTTAAACATGTCCTGTTTTCATTCCCTCTCTCTCTCTCTCTCTCTCTCTTTCTACCCTCCTCTTTCTCCCCCTCCTCCTCCTCCTCCAAACATTCACAAAAATAGAGGTTATTACTGCCTGTCACAAACTCTGGTCAGTAAGGGACTCAACCATCACTACAGAAAAATATGTTTAAGCGTATATCTGCACCCTCATGCTCATTGAAATATTATTCATAGTAACCAAGATGTGGAAACAACCTAATCGCCCTTCAGAAAATGAATGGATCAGGAAAATGGGGCATATATTCACAGTAGAGTATTTTCAACCTTAAAAAAAGAGAATCCTACTGCTTATGACAACATGTATAAACATGGAGAACATTATGCTAAGTGAAATAAGCCCAACATGTAGTGCATGGTCTTACTTATATGCAAAATTTAAAAATGTCAAACTAATAGTAGCAGAAAGAATGGTGTTACCAGGGGCTGGGGGTTGAGAGAAATGGAAAATATTGGTCAAAGTGTGCATGCTTTCAGCTAGAGATGTATAAGTTCTGGAAACAATTTGCAGCATGGGGACTATAGTTAATAATAACATATTGTATACTTGAAATTTGCTAAGAAAGTAAATCTCAAGTGTTCTCACACTCCCACACACACAATGGTAACTATGTGAGGTGATGAATATGTTAATTAGCTTGATTATGGTAATCATGTCACAGTGTATACATGTATCAAAACATCCTGTACACCTTAAATATATATAACTTCTATATGTCAATCATACCTCAATAAAGCTGGGGAGGGATCATGACCAATCTATGCAGATTTCATTTACACTTGACTTGTTCTGAATACTATTTTTAAAGTAAGAGATAAAAAAATTTGTATATTTAGTGATTAGTTCATAAAAAGTACTCAATGGCTTAAGAGTTAGTGAAATACATTGAAAGTTTATAATCCGATGTCCCAAATAAAAAAAAAAAAAATATATATATATATATATAATTTGTCTGCCCTAACAGATCTTCCCCATTTTGGATTTCCTTAAAAAACAGAATGCCAAGCTTATTTGCTGTTAGCCCCATGTAAAGTGGAACAATTTCTGGATTGGGACAGGAAAATGTTTAGACTGTGTGTCCACTGCTCTGGCTTACTCCATTCAGCTGGTCCTGGAATCTCTTACATGTCTTTTCTGAGTACCAGAAGAACAATTGCTATTTACATCAAACAATGTCTTAGTCTGGTCTTTAACCAGACTTTTTAACGTCTTGTTACCCAAAGATTTTGTTAAGTTCTTAGCAATAGTAATGGTTTTTCTTAAAGCATTTGTTTTCCACAATATCTACGATTTTCTGTGTAAATTTATGAGTGAATCTTTTAAGGCTCTGTAGCTCTGTATTATATCAATTACTCTTTCTTAAAAGTATCATCACTTTGTCTATTTGACAGATGAGTGAAGTGATATTTAGAGAAGTTGAGTAAATTTCTCAAGGTCACACAAACATTGAGTGACACAGCTAGTATATTAAAAAACCAGGACTCTCTAACTTCTAAACCCAAATGCTAAGTCCGCATGCAATCCTGTCTCTCTGTATCTTACATGCCAACTAATTAATGAATTAATGAGATATTTTAAGCCAGAGGACATGTCTCAGATATTATCTATGATTCAGCTTATGAATTGAAGTAGAACTAGTGATTCTCAAATGAAATTGCACACCTGGGAGGCTGATATAAAATGCACATTCATGGACACCACCCACAAATTATTACTTAGCATATGTTGGAAGAACCTCATCCATGTGTCTTTTTAAAAGGCACCACAGATGATTTTTATATAGAGGGTTCAACATTCCTTTAGAACATCCATTCAACTTACTGCAACTACATTCTTAAGAGGGAGAATCTTTTGGTATAGGAAGAATATTTCCTTCCATTTCTCCATTATAAAAAATAAAAACTTTACAACACAGTTGTAAACAACTTTGTACAGATCTGAATTCTCAATGAAATCATAAATCAATCTAAAGTCATTGGAAAACTCATTTAAAATTTTAAAGTGAAAATAATTTTAAGACATAGATGAAAGATCAGAGATTTTAAATAAAGTTACTCTGGTAATAATAATAGAAACAATATGTACCATGATTTAAATAACAATTAAATTAAATGCATAAAACTAATTTTTGAAGATAATAGATAATTTATGGTAGCATTATATTTTGTGTTTTTCAAAGGCAATATTTCCTTTAGATAATCATTCACCTGAAATTATCTTTCATTTATTTTTTAACTGAGTATCTTTTACCTCAAAAAATTTGATATGATCATCAGTTACTTTGTTTATTTCCTTTTATTGACCAAATCCTGCTCAAATATACCAACTTATAAATATAACCTTAGTTGTAGCTAATTTTTATGGCATTCTGAAGATTTCTTAAGCTCTTGAGCTAACACAACATTGTAAAGCAAGTATACGCCAATAAACATTTTTAAAAAAATAGTCAGAAAGTGACATACACATATAAAAGGCAGGTTAAAGATAAGAAAGCATAATAAATTAAGATTTTTAAATCTCTAATATCAAGAAGGCATAACTCATATTTCACTAGGCCTAAAGCTAATCTAAAGAATAATAACAAACCAACTTCTTACTGAAACCTTACTACGTGCCAGAAACGTTTTTCAAACAAGTTAACTAGTCTATCACAAGCTTGAAGTAGATATCACAGAAAAAAATTGGAAAAAACAGCTAAGTTAATTTTCAAGGCCACATAGTTAATAATAGGATTAAATATTAAACATAGATTAAACTTATCCCTGTGAGGGATGATGATGAAAGATTCAAATAATTTATTTAAATATGATAATTTATCAACTAAGATAATACATTGTCTAAGACAATCAAGAATAAGCTCCATAACACTGCCCTCAGAGTTCCAGAAATATAACCATAAGTGACCAAAAAAAAAAAGGCAGTTTATAAAATGACAGTTTAAAAGCTTCTGATCATGAATACTTTAATATTTTTAAATGTACAGGAAATACATAGTAGTAAGGATCTCAGTCAGTCATAATCATTTCCTTATAAAGAATTTGCCATTTGTAAAGCTCCTCACAGTGATCAAATGAAATGCCAGTCTAAACCATTCACCTTTAGCATAGATAAATGTATAATTTGTGTGTGATTGCTGTGGAAAATTAATCAAAACCTCCCATGTTAAGTATTCCATAGAATACTCCCTTTTTATGGCTTTTAATATAGCTTGATAAAATATGTTTTTTAAATTTATCAAAAGGCATATCTATTCTTCAAAAAAAAAAAAAAAAACTAATGTCTTTCCTGATATGAAAGAGAACCCCAACCCATAGATGTGTAATGGGAAAGAAGATACAAGTCTGCTGCTTACCAAGTTTTTAAACTAATGTTGATAGCTGGGATTTTTACTCTAGTAGGATTTCAAGAATAAAATTTTCTCATAAATCGTAGGGAAACAAATGAAGGATTGTTATGGAAAGAAACTGGAGGACACAGAGATAGTTTAACCATAAAAGAAAGTTGAAAACTACCACATATATTCCAAAGATATTTCATTTTTACTCAACTATCAAGTTAAAAAAAAAAAAAACTTAGCTAGACTAAGAAAAAAAGGGAGAAGACTCAAATAAATAAGAAATGAAAAAGGAGACATTACAACTGATGCCACATGAATAAGAAAGACCATAACAAACTACTATAAACAATTATACACCAACAAATTAGATAACTTAAGAAGAAATGAGTAAATTCCTAGAAACATACAAACTACCAAGACTGAATTACAAAGAATTAAAACACCCAACAGAATTATAACTAGTGAAGTGATTGAATCAATGTCAAAACCTCCTACCAAAAAAATCCTGGGGCTTCAACTGAAAATTCTACCAAGCATTTAAAGAAGAATTAAAACCAATCCTTCCCAAACTCTTCCAAAATATGAAAGAGGAATGAACATTTCTAATTTCATTTTATGACATCATCATTACATTACCCTGATAGCAAACTCAGACAAAGATATTATTAGAAAACTACAAAATAATACCTCTGATGAATACTGATGCAAAATTCTAAACAAAATACTGGGAAAACAAATTCATCATCACATTTAAAGGATTATACATCATGACCAAAGGGGATTTATGCCTGGTTTTGCAAGGGTAGGTCAAAAAAATTGATAAAAATACACCACATTAATAGAATGAAGGACAAAACTACATGAGCATCTTTATTGATGCAGAAAAAGTATTTGACAAGATTCAACATCCTTTTATGATAAAAACACTCAACAATCTAGGAACAGAAATAAACTACCTCAGCATAATAAAGGCCATGTATGAAAAGCCCACAGCTAACATCGTATTCAGTGTTGAGGACCAAAAGGCTTTTAAGGTCAGGAACAAGGCAAGGATGACCACTCTTTTTACTTCTACTGAACATAGTACTGGAAATCCTAAGCAGAACCATTATGCAAGAAAAATAAATAAAGACATTCAAAAAGTAAAGAAAGAAGAAAATTTTCTCTCTTCACAGATGATGTGATCTTATATATATGAAACCCTAAAGCCTCCAACAAGAAACTATTGGAAGTAATAAATTCATCAAAGTTGCAGGATACAAATCAAGATTAAAAATCAGTTATATTTTTATCAGTTGTATCTATATACTAACATTGAATGATTCAAAAGGAAATTAAAAAGAAAAATCTTATTTGCAGAAATATTAAGAAGAATAAGATACTTTTTTTTTAGCATCTTTATTGGAGTATAATTGCTTTACAATGCTGTGTTAGTTTCTGCTTTATAACAAAGTGAATCAGCTATATATATACATATATCCCCGTATCTCCTCCCTCTTGCGTCTCCCTCCCACCCTGCCTATCCCACCCCTCTAGGTAGTCACAAAGCACTGATATGATCTCCCTGTGCTATGCAGATGCTTTCCACTAGTTATCTATTTTACATTTGGAAGTATATATAAGAAGATAATTTGTTTTTTATTTTTTATTATTTTTTTCTCTTTTTTTGCGGTACACGGGCCTCTCACTGTTGTGGCCTCTCCCATTGTGGAGCACAGGCTCCGGACGTGCAGGCTCAGTGGCCATGGCTCATGGGCCCAGCCACTCTGTGTCATGTGGGATCTTCCCGGACCGGGGCACGAAGCCGTGTCCCCTGCACTGGCAGGTGGACTCTCAACCACTGCACCACCAGGAAAGCCCAAGAATAAGATAATTTGGAATAAACTTAACCAAATATGCAAAAGATGTATACACTGAAAACTACAAAAAATACTGAAAGAAATTAAAGAAGACATAAACAAATGGTAAGATATTCTGTGTTCATGGATTGGAATGCTTACTATTGTTAATATGTCAGCTTCCTCAAAGCAATCTGTAAACTTCCTATCAAAATTCCAATGACTTTTTTTGCAGAAGTGAAACAGCCAACCTTCAAATTTGTATGGAATGTAAAGTACCTCAGATAGCCAAAACAATCTCAAAAAGATTAAAAAGTTCTTAAAAATATAGTACAAAGTTGCAGTTATCAAGCAGTGTGGTACTGTCATATGAAGCCCAGACATATACTCATACATCTTTGACAAATTGATTTTTTTTTTTTTTTGCAGTACGCGGACCTCTCACTGCTGTGGCCTCTCCCATTGCAGAGCACAGGCTCTGGATGTGCAGGCTCAATGGCCATGGCTCATGGGGCCAGCTGCTCCGCGGCATGTGGGATCCTCCCAGACTGGGGCACAAACCAATGTCCCCTGCATTGGCAGGTGGACTCTCAACCACTGCACCATCAGGGAAGCCCCCTAATTTGAGGCCATACTAGAAAGGACTATAATCAAGATGCTAACCATAGATATTAAGATTACAAGTAATATTTTATTTCTCATCTATGTTAATTAAATTATATTTTCCCACAAAGATTAAGTATGAAGTTAGAGTTATATAAAAACTTTGTGTTCCTTCTAATATTTAATGAATTGACCATGAGTTTTTAATTTAAGTTTCTTTCACTTGGTTTATTTTACCTTTCACAAATTTAACATTTCTTTTCATGATAATTTGTAGAGTGATACATTATAAAAAAGGAATACATTGCTTTATGTTTCTAATGTGATTTTTTGTATTACTTAAGAAACATACAAGGAAATAAACTATCTTCCCTTGTTTTCAGAAATACACATTAAAGAATAAAGGATAGGAAGAGGAGTCAAGATAGGGGAATAGGGGGACACCAAATTTGTTTCTCCTCACAAGTTCATCAAAAACACATCCATAAATGGAAAAATTCCCACAGAGCTCCTGCTGAAAATTAGTGGTAGACTTCAGACACCTAAAAGAATGAAAGAAAGAAGAAAAAATTAAAAAAAAGCAAAGAGGAATCAAAAAAGAGACCAGCAACCCTGGCAAGAAGCTGAAAGTGAGGAGAGACCTCCACATTAAGAAAGACTCCCTCACGGAGGGGGAAATCAGCTGGGACAGAAAAAGAACTTCAGGGGATCAAAGAAGAATGCAGCAGACAGTTTGTGGAAGACAGGACAAAGTAAAAACCACACCCATGATCTACACCACAGCTCTACGCATTCGAGCCTGAATCTTGACTCACCCATTACAAATGGGAGCTGAGTGCCAGAAAGAGGGATTTGGAGTGCAGACCCAGGAGAGTACAGCTCTTGGCTGTGAAAAGACAGCCTGAAGGAACAGGAGCAAGGGGAGCTACAACTGTGAAAGTCTGAGACACCATAGCAAGGTGTCATTGTTGAGTGGTGTGGAAAGGGCAGAGCCACCATTATAATATAACCCCCTTCCCCATCCTCCCACTTCTTTGGCCTCTGTGGGCATTGGGAGGGGCTGATACCTGAGCGGATCCACCCGCCCCTCTGGGCAGGGTCACCTCCAGCTGTGTAGGCTCCAGGGGCCTGAGCGCTGCCCACCCCAAAACCTCCTTGGGAATCAGCCCTGGGAGCCCCTGCCTGAGATCCTTCTGAAGGTGGCAGTGTCAGAGGGATAAAGCACAGGGTTGGAAGACCAGACCTGGGGAGAGAAATGCAGTTGACTGTGTGGATACAGTAGAAGGGAGGGGGGCTAAGGGGACGTGCAGCCGGAAATGACCCTAGAGAAAGTAGGGTCTGCCTGGAAAGCAAGACACCAATGTTGAGAGGCTTGCAGGGGGTGGGGCCAGCAACCCTCCCTGTTTCAGTTACTAGGAGTACCCAATTCTGCTCCACTCTGTGGCTGCTTTTGTTCCCTCTCACCTGGGAAAGGATCATACACCTGAGGGCAGCACACATGCACAGGAGGGTTAAAACCAAAATGTAGCCTGAGGGGCAGAACAACTAAGGAAGAGAAACACAAATCTTTCTATGCAGCAGCACAAACTGTGAATTGAATCCCTAAGAATGGCCGGGTAAATCCTGCATTTGTGGAATACCTGAATAGACGAGAGTTTCAACATTTGAGATCAGTCTAGCCTTCACAGCACTGCAGTTTGTAGGCAAATACACATGGGAATCAGGAAAAATCAGAGTCTGAGCTGACCCCACAGTGTCCACAGCAGGACTAGAGACATACCTAGAGGTATTGGAAGACCTCCTAGGGAGGTGGCCCTAGGAAAATATTCTTAGCACTACTATTCTGTGATGGTTTGTTTCATTTTGTTAAGTTGTTGGTACTGTTGCTTTTATTATTTTTTTATCCTTTATTTTCTACTTTTATTTTTAAAATTTTTTATCTCATGTTATTTTCTTAATATATATAAACTTTTTATTTTTTAATATTTTTTTTTGTTACTCTCTGACTTTTGTCTTTTCATTATATATATATTTCTTCCCTTTTTCTTTTCTTCAGTTGTTTTTAAGTGTATAGTCTATGTTTTATGGGCTTCTGTTTTTATTGTTGATGTTGCTTGCTTGCCCCCGTTTCTGTTTTATTTTTCATTCTTTGTTTTTGTTAGTATAATCCCTATTGACAGTTCTCTTATTAGAATTCTCTTGTTTGGTTGCCTGTTCCCTTGTTTGTTTGTCTTTTTAAATTTATTTTCTATATGTGTGTATGTGTGTGTGTGTGTGTGTGCATGTGTGTGTGTGTGTGAATGAGTGTTTTGTTGCTTCCGTTTGTTTGCTGCTGTTCTTTGCCCTGAGCTTTGTTTGTCTGTTTTTTTTGTTTGTTTGTTTGGTTTTATGTTTTTCTTTTCTTTGTTCAATTTTTTATCAGGCCATGCTTTGAGGCTTGCAAGCTCTTGGTTCCCTAACCGGGGTCAGGCCTGGGGACTCCAGGGTGGGAACATACAGTCCAGGATGCTGGAACAACAGAGAATTCCTGGGCTCAGGGTATATTAATTGGTGTGCTCATTCCTGAAGGTATCCATATCAACACCAAGACCCGGACCCACACAACTGCCTGATGGTCCCAGTGCTAAACACCTCACACCAAACAACCAGAAAGAGAGAAACAGAGCCCTACCCTTCTGCCTAAAGTCATACTAACCTTACAGACACCCCAAAAGACACCACCAGATGCCTTCCTGCCCATCAGAGGTAAAAGACTCAGCTCTGCCCAACAGAGCACAGACACCCAACAGAGCACAGACACCAGGCCTTCCCTCCAGTAAGCCTGCACAAGCCCCTGGGCCAACACACTCAGCAGGGGACAGTCAACAAAACCAAAAAGAACTACAACCCTGCAGTCTGTGGAAAGAAGACCATAAACACAGTAGGTTAGAGAAAATGAAATGACAGAGAAATACCCTGCAGACAACGGTGCAAGAAAAATCCCACAAGACCAAATAAATGAAGAGGAAATAGGCCAGCTATCTGAAAAAAAATTCACAGTGATGATAATAAAGAGGATCCAAGGTCTTGGAAATAGAATGGAGAAAATACAAGAAATGATTAAGAAGGACCAAGAAGAATTAAAGAACAAAAAGTCAGTGATAAACAACACAATAACTGAAATGAAAAATACACAAGAAGGAATCAACAACAGAATACCTGAGGCAGAAGAACGAATAAGTGAGCTGGAAGATAGAATGGTGGAAATAACTGCCAAGATACAGAATAAAGAAAAAAGAATGAAAAGAATTGAGGATAGTCTCAGAGACATCTGGGACACATCAAATACACCAGTGTTCGAATTATAGGGGACCCAGAAGAAAAAGAGAAATGGAAAGTGCTTGAGAAAACATTTGAAGAGATTATAATTGAAAAATTCCCTAACATGGGAAAAGAAAGAGTCAGTCAAGTCCAGGAAGCACAGAGAGCTCCATAAGGATAAATCCAAGGAGAAACACACCAAGACACATATTAATCAAACTAGCAAAAATTAAATACAAAGAAAAATATTAAAAAGCAGCAAGGGAATACCAACAAATAACCTATAAGGGAATGCCCATAAGTTTATCAGCTTATCTTTCAGCAGAAAGTTTGCAGGCCAGAAGGGAATGGCAAGACAAATTTGAATGATGAAAGGGAAAATCCTACAACTAAGATTACTCTACCTGGTGAGGATCTCATTCAGAATTGATGGAGAAATCAAATACTTTACAGACAACTAAAAGCTAAGAGAATTCAGTATCACCAACCCAGCATTAAAACAAAAGCTAAAGGAACTCTCTAGGAGAGAAACACAAGAAAAGAAAAAGAACTACAAGAACAAAGCCAAAACAATTGAGAAAATGCTAATAGGAACATACATATCAATAATTACCTTAAAAGTAAATGGATTAATTCCTCCAACCAAAAGACACAGACTAGCTGAATGTATTCAAAACCAAGAGCTGTATATATGCTGTCTACAAGAGACCCATTTCACACCTATGGACACATACAGACTGAAAGTGAGGGGATAGAAAAAGACATTCCATGCAAATGGAAATCAAAAGAAAGCTGTATTTCTCCAATACTCATATCAGATAAAATAGACTTTAAAATAAAGACTATTACAAGAGACAAGGAAAGACACTGCATAATGATCAAAGGATCAATCCAGGAAGAAGATATAACAATTGTAAATATCTATGCACCCAACATAGGAGCACCTCAATACATAAGGAAAATGCTAACAGGCATAAAAGGAGAAATTGACAGTAACAAGATAGTGGGGGACTTTAACACCCCATTAACACCAATGGACAGATCATCCAAAGAGAAAATTAATAAGGAAACACAAGCTTTAAATGACACAATAGACCAAATAGACTAAATTGATATTTATAGGACATTCCACCCGAAACTGGCAGAACCACATTCTTCTCAAGTGCTCACAGAACATTCTCCAGGATAGATCACATTTTGGGTTCACATATCAAGCTTTGATAAATTTAAGAAAATTGAAATTGTATCAAGCATCTTTTCTGACCACAACGCTATGAGACTAGAAATCAATAAAAGGGGGAAAGAATGTAAAAAATACAAACACATTGGAGGTTAAACAATACACTGTTAAAAAACTAAGAGATCACTGAAGAAATTAAGGAGAAATCAAAAAATACCTAAGAACAAATGACAATGAAAGCACAATGACCCAAAACCTATGGGATGTAGCAAAAGCAGTTCTAAGAGGGAAGTTTATAGCAATACAATCCTAACTCAAGAAACAAGAAAAATCTCAAATAAACAACCAAACCTTACACCTAAAGCAACTAGAGAAAGAAGAACAAATAAAACCCAAAATTAGTAGAAGGAAAAAAAAAATCATAAAGATCAGAGCAGAAATAAATGAAATAGAAATGAAGAAAACAATAGCAAAGATCAATAAAACAAAAAGCTGGTTCTTTGAGAAGATAAACAAAATTGATAAACATTTAGCCAGACACATCAAGAAAAAAAGGGAGAGGATTCAGATCAGTAAAATTAGAAATGAAAAAGGAGAAGTTACAACTGACACCATAGAAATACAAAGGATCATGAGAGATTACTACAAGCAACTATATGCCAATAAAATGAACAACCTGGATGAAATGGACAAATTTTTAGAAAAGCAAAACCTTCCAAACCTGAACCAAGAAGCAAGAGAAAATATGAACAGACCAATCACAAGTAATGAAACTGAAACTGTGATTAAAAATCTTTCAACAAACAAAAGTCCAGGACCAGATGGCTTCACAGGTGAATTCTATCAAACATTTAGAGAAGAGCTAACACCCATCCTTCTCAAACTCTTCCAAAAGACTTCAGAGGGTGGAACGCTCCAAAACACATTCTACAATGTTACCATCACCCTGATACTAAAACCAGACAAAGATATCACAAAAAAAATTACAAGTTAATATCACTGATGAACATAGTCTCAAAAATCTTCAACATAATACTAGCAAGCAGAATCCAAAAACACATTAAAAGGATCATACACCATGATCAAGTGGGATTTATTTGAGGGATGCAAAGAGTCTTCAATATATGCAAATCAATCAATGTGATACACCATATTAAAAAATTAAAACCATATGATTACCTCAATAGATGCAGAAAATGCTTTTGACAAAATTCAACACCCATTTATGATAAAAACTCTCCAGAAAGTGGGCATAGAGGGAACCTACCTCAACATAATAAAGGCATATATGACAGCAAACATTATTCTCAATGGTGAAAACTGAAAGTATTTCCTCTAAGATCAGGAACAAGACAAGTGTGTCTACTCTCACCATTATTATTCAACATAGTATTGGATGTCCTAGCCATGGCAATCAGAGAAGAGAAAGAAATAAGAAGAATCCAAACTGGGAAAGAAGAAGTAAAACTGGGAAAGCTGGACAGCTACCTGTGAAAGAATGAAATTAGAACATTCCCTAACTCCATATACAAGAATAGACTCAAAATGGATTAAAGACTTAAATGTAAGACCAGGAAATATAAAACTCTCAGAGGAAAACTTAGGCAGAACACTCTTTGACATAAATCACAGCAACATCTTTTTTGACCCACCTTCTAGAGTAATGAAAATTAAAACATAAATAAACAAATGGGGCTTAACTAAACTTAGCTTTTGCACAGCAAAGGAAAACATAAATGAGATGAAAAGACAATCCTCAGAATGGGAGAAAGTATTTGCAAAAGAAGCAACTGACAAGGGATTAATCTCCAAAATATACAAACAGCTCATGCAGCTCAATATCAAAAACAAAAAAAAAAACCAAACCAAACAAAAAAACAACCCAATCAAAAGTTGGGCAGAAGACCTAAATAGACATTTCTCCAAAGATATACAGATGGCCAACAGACACATGAAAAGATGCTCAACATCACTAATTATCAGAGAAATGCAAATCAAAACCAGAATGAGGTATCACCTCACACTGGTCAGAATGGCCATCATCAAAAAATCTACAAACAATAAATGCTCTAGAGGGTGCAGAGAAAAGGAACCCTCTTGCACTGTTGGTGAGAATGTAAGTTGATACAGCCACTATGGAAAACAATATGGAGTTTCCTTAAAAAACTAAAATTGAACTACCATATGACACAGCAATCCCACTACTGGGTATATACCCAGAGAAAACCATAATTCAAAGAAAAACACTTTTGGGGCTTCCCTGGTGGCACAGTGGTTGGGAGTCCGCCTGCTGATGCAGGGAACACAGGTTCGTTCCCTGGTCCGGGAAGATCCCACATGCCATGGAGCAGCTGGGCCCGTGAGCCATGGCCGCTGGGCCTGCACGTCCTGTGCTCTGCAACAGGAGAGGCCACAACAGTGAGAGGCCCGCGTACCGCAAAAAAAAAAAAAAAAAAAAAAAACACTTTCACCATAATGCTTATAGCAGCATTATTTACAATAGAAACAACATGGAAGCAACCTAAATGTCCATCAACAGAAGAATGGATAAAGAAGATGTGGTATATATATAGAATGGAATATTACTCAGCCATAAAAAGGAATGAAATTGGTCATTTGTAGAGAAGTGGTTGGACCTAAAGAGTGTCATACAGAGTGAAGTAAGTCAAAAAACGAAAAGCAAATATCATGTAATAACGCATATATGTGGAATCTAGAAAAATGGTATAGATGATATTATTTGGAAGGCAGAAATAGAGACACAAACATAAACAACAAATGTATGGATACCAAGGGGGATAGGGATGGGGTGGGAGGAACTGGGAGACTGGGATTGACACATATACATTATTGATACTATGTATAAAATTGATAACTGTTGGGAACATACTGTATAGCACAGGGAACTCTACCTAATGCACTGTGGTAAACTAAATGGGAGGGAAGCCCAAAAGGGAGGGGATATCTGTATGTTTATGGCTGATTCATTCTGTTGTGCAGTGGAGGTTGACACAACATTGCAAAGCAACCATATTCCAATAAAAATTAATAATAAAAAAAGAATAAAGGATAATCTTATAAATCATGTTTCAAAGGATACTATATAATGAAATTTAAGGCATCCAAAGGCAAATGGCATTAGGCATTTGGTTACAACAGCATGTGCTCACTCAGATCCTTGTCAGTTTATTTTTAAGCAGGAAACAGAAATCTAGGGCACACATCTCCCACTCTGGGGGTTCATCAGAGTCATCATGCAGCTGTTGCCTATGTGAGAGAAAAATCCCTCCTGGAATTACTTAAGATTGGCAACAATTGGTATGATTAAGGAGGGATCAATTTTCCTGCCAGCTTTCTACATAAAACTTTATAAAATAATCTACCATCAGTTTAAAATGTAAATGTAGAAAGAATTGGCTTCTAGATGACACAAAAATATATATACAATTTTCTAAGATGATTTATTCTACTTGTGAATTAGATAGAGAATATAATCCTATATTTACCTACCTAAAACCCACCAATCAACAATAGCATGATGCAGAAGATTATCAACAAGAGTGTTTTTTTTCAATCTTTTTATTTAATTGGAATCATGAAAAGTTAGTTTATAATATGGGGTTTTTAATATTTTTATATTTATAAAATTCATTATCAGGGTAATTTAATGAACTTAAGAAATATAGACATTTTCACCTTTTAGGACTATATTAGAGTACTGTTTCATAACGGTAGTTTATTATACTATGCTCTTATGACTTGTAGATTACATACATATTTCAACAGTTCCAAGGAATTCTATGGAGATAATTTGCACAATTAAGAGAAAAATACGTGTATAACTTTAGACAAAAATATTTATAAATCTTATATGGTGTTGGTAAAACTAGTAAAGTAGTCTTGTTCAGGCTTCAGAGGCAGAAGCAGGCCTCTGACCGACTTGTGACCCTGCCTGGACTGCGCTTGCTTACACACCTAAGAATTGCTACTACCAATTCAAGCAGCATGTACAATAAGAAAGGGAGTGGGTCTTGGAATTTCTTGAGCCCTGGGGACCTGGCCAGTCTCCCTGGGTATGGAAAATCTTGTGACTCACATGGTGAAATTAACAGTATTGTTACAATTGAACCAGAGCTGCATTTTTGAGTGCAAACTGATAATATCAGTTCGCTGCCTGGAATTATAAATGGAAGTCCCCAGAACTCCAATCTGAAGTCTCACCTGTGGGTGGATGCACTGCCCGGAACCCTTCCCAATTGGAGCTCCAGATTGCTGTCACTCGGGACTTCCCAGTTGCTGTTTGGATCTGGAAGTAGGTGGGAGCCCAATTTGGTGATGTATACCCTGTTATGTTTCCCTCATATTCTTATTTCTTTCCTTCTAATGATTGTATATTAAAATTAAGTTAAATCACCTTTCAATAAAAAATTGATTGAAGCTGTTTTATTTGCGTGAAACGAGTGGTTTTTTGCCAGCAAATCTGAGGAAACTTAAAACTGAAAGCAGGATTTCAGTAAAGCATATGGTTTCTTTTTAATACATAAAATATCTTTATATTCAAGTTTTTATCTTTTTATATGATATTGAATTATGCAATATTGTATTTTGCATAAATATATTTATGAAACTTCTCTAGGTTGTATTGTCTAGCGTATGTAGACTTTCACTGTAACCTTAAAGAAAATGCTATTGTTTTTTCCTTGCAAGTTTCAATTTGTATAGCAAAGCTGGATTAATAATAGAGAAAATATAGATTTTTTTTTTTTTGGCGGTACATGGGCCTCTCACTGTTGTGGCCTCTGCCATTGCGGAGCACAGGCTCTGGACGCGCAGGCTCAACGGCCATGGCTCACAGGCCCAGCCGCTCCGCGACATGTGGGATCTTCGCAGACCGGGGCATGAACCCGTGTCCCCTGCATTTGCAGGTAGACTCTCAACCACTGCGCCACCAAGGAAGTGCTAGAAAATATAGATTTTTTTTTAATTTACTTAAAAACATGTGCACAATAATTTAAGACTAAAAAATAATTTCATGAATATCTCTCCATAGGAAATAGATCTCATCATGACATATTAGTGTGTACCTACACTGCAGAAAAAAAAGAAAAATTGGGTAATTAATATATGAATTTAAAAGATTTTATTATGTATTTTACTTCATTAAAAATTGCAATTCAAATATATTTCAGTGAATGTACTATAATCTATAAAAATGCTAACACATATTACTTTTTCATTGAAAAAAGATAGATTAAATCAGGGGTTCCCAACCCCCAGGCCATAGACTGGTACCAGTCCGTGGCCTGTTAGGAACCAGGTCACACGGCAGGATGTGAGCGGTGGGTGACCAAGCGAAGCTTCATCTGTATTTACAGCCGCTACCCATCACTTGCATTACTATCTGAGTTCTGCCTCCTGTCAGCATTATGGTGAGTTGTATAATTATTTAATTATATATTACAATGTAATAATAATAGAAATAAAGTGCACAATAAATGTAATGTGCTTGAATCATCCTGAAACCATCCCCTGCCCAGGTCCATGGAAAAATTGTCTTCCACGGAACCGGTCCCTGGTGCCAAAACGGTTGGGGACTGCTGGATTAAATTCATCCCTGGTGGTAATTTATGAATAATGTAAAATTAAATAGGGTATTATGTTAGCTATGTTGTACAAAATTTCAATTCATACCCCCTTGCATACCCAATCTTGAGCATAGCACATATTATTTATAAATATTTAATCATATATAACTGCATACCTATAATCTATGAATTTTGTTTTAGTAAATTAATCTACCAATGAGAATTTATCGATGCCCTGTCTTCTCATGGAAACACTTTCTTCACTTGGCTTCAGTAAAAAAAAAAAAAAAAATCCTGTTTCCTTACCTCAATTATTATTCCTTCATTATTTCAGCTTATTTCCCTGATCTCTCAATGCTGCAGTACTTTATTTTCCTCTTTCCCTTACTCCCTCTCTCTTTTTCTCTCAATATCATCATGTAGTATTAGAGTTCCCAATACCTCTTACATTTCCATTGCAGACATCACAACTAATTCAACATTTTTATATTCAATTCTACTGAAGTATGTAACTTGATGTCTACACAGACCTACTGATCTTATCTCCAATTTTAGTCCTTTCACAATCTTGTCAAAAATATATAAGTGGATACACCATCCTTCTCTCAGCTAAATGCAGATATCTGAGATACTATCTTGACTTATCTCTTTGTCTCACATCCCATAACCAATACATCTGTAAGTACTGTCAGCTATATCTTCAAAACATTTCAAGTGTCTGAGTACATGTCTTTATCTGACCATGTTTCAGGCCATGATCATCTCTTATCTGGATTGTTGCAGTAGCCCTCTATCTTGTGTCCTTGTTTCTGTACTTCTTTCTCTGTTGTCCACTTGGTACACAGTAGTAGGAGTAATCCTATTAAGTAGTAAGTCAATTCAAAACATTCATTTGTTCAAACCCTTTAATGGCTTCTCAACTCTCTCAGAGTAAAAGCCAAAGCTTTCCCAAGGGCTTACAAATTTCCACATATCTGTTCCCCATTACCTTTCTTGAGTCATTCCCTGCTAGTCTCCACTTACATTATTCTGTTTGAGCTAAACTGGACTCTTTGCTATTCCTCAGATTGGAAATGTACGTTCTTGCCTCAAGGCCTTTCACTTAAACATTATGCTACCTGAAAACATCTTCCCCAAATATAAGCATAGCTCACCTCTTTCAGGTTTTTACTTAAGTTTTAGCTTCTCAGAGATGACTTTACTAATCATCCCATTGAAAATAAAACAAATCCAAGTCCATATATCCTTATGTGCAATTATAGCTTAAATTTACTTCAAAGCACTGTTACTCTTTGACATAGCAGAGAATTTCATTTCTTCATTCATTTATTATTTTATTCATTAGTTTATTCATTTGTTTTCTATGTCTCCCAACTAGACTGTAAGCTCCATAACAGCAGGGATTATTTGTCTATTTCCTTCACTTCTGTATCTGAAGTACCTAGAATAGTGTTCAGTACATAATAGAGAATTATTTAATATTTATTGAATTAGCAAATTAATTATTGTTTTTATTATGCATAATATTCTAATTATAGAAGTAAAATAAATTTCCCCTGCATCTTATCAGAGGATATAAATTACCAACTGTATACATTTTTTTTTTGCCTAATTGAAAACTCTCTGAGAGAAAGAACTGTCTTATACATTTTTATGTGTTCACTCTGGTCAGCAATACTGGAATTTAACAGAAATTCATAAAGTGAATTAGTGGAACCAATTTCAAAGAACATGTTAGCAGAGGTAAACAAACAGAGTGTTGACTAGATACATAAATGCTACTGAGTACAGGATAAAAATTAATTCAATTTCGGTGATACCAATAACTTTTTTAAGAAATATATAACAATAATGTACAATTCTACTTCTCATCAGCCCACAAAGTCACTTTGAGAGAAGATGAATGCATCACCCTGATATTCACCCTCACCTACTGATGTAGGGATTGCTATGCCAATTAAATAAATAACCAGATGTAGAATGTCACATATATTCATAAATATGTCTTGTTCCATGCCTATCAATGATATTTGTCTTTCCTTTCTATTCTTCAGCAACAGGTCTAGAGGAAAGTGATATATATCATAGACCCACATTTCTACTTCCAAAGGGGACTTCAGCCCAAACTGTTGGGTGTCATTAATACCACCAGATACTACAAACTTTGTTGAAAACTATTGCTATTTCTGCTTCTACCAGATAGTACTATCACTGGTTGACACTATTGTCTCTTCCTCTGGGTATAACTATGTATTTGGTTGGTAGTCAATATTACTATGTTTGCTAGTTCTACTTGTGTTTTTTGACCTTGTAGCTTAGGAGGTATCACAACTATGGAATGTTAATTGATGATTTGAGGGAAAATGCCTCTTTTTTCCTTTTGGTATGCTTGGTTACACTCAGGTACCTCATGGATTTAGTGTAGCAGATTTTAACATGCTTATGTAGATACTTCACATCCATGATCTAGCCCAACAAGGACCTGAGGCTGGGTAGTAGGTGAAAATGAAGGAAATCTACTGCTATCAAAACCAGAAACCCCCTGTTCAAATTGGAAAGTGTGTGTGAACAGATTTGTTCTGTCAAGTAGAATTTATTCTTAGAATTGGCATTCTTCCCTTAGATTTTATTCTTAGGAAGTACCTGAATCCCCTCATTTGCTTATCAGTCTGGACTGACCAATTTTAAACTCTTGTAACATGCAAATTAGGCCCAACCTTGGTCCTTGGTACAAATTTACAACATGTGTTCAATAATTCCTCTTATAAATGTCACAATTACTTTGTGAACTTGAATTCATGACTATTATCCTGATTTCATTGTTTGTTGATGTTCTGAGAAATGAGTTGATAACTTTTAACTAACAACTTAATGATAGGTGAATAGACTATGTTCTGAAATTTCTATATATATAATTTCATTTTTTATTTTACAATAATTGTAAGAGATAATTCAAGATGAAGGTGATGAAGGTTACAACAAATATATCACAGAATAATCACTTAATTCTAAGGTTTCTGACTTTAAACTTTCTTCTAAATCTGGGTTTTGAATAACATTAGAAATATAGATTAAAATAAAGTATTAGGGATGTATCCTTGGTAATTTAAGGTATTTATTAAAGTGCCATGATAGTATGATTTCAGCACAAAAAGCCTGTCCACAAGCAATAGGAAAAACCTCTGCCATGAATAACCTGAACTGGCCTGTGGGCCTTCAAACCCATACCTGCATGCCAAGCCCATACCTCCCCTCAGTCTGTGGACAGTTTCCTGAGTGCAATTCTGAGGGTGGCAGCAAGAGGAAAATTTGGTAGAAGGTTAGGGAACATGCAGAAAATTCAGGCTAAAGTCTGTGGGTAAGGGAGAAACCACAAAACTTGAGCAGTACACTACATTTATGAAAATAAGAGAGGGTATAAGCAGCTAAACTTGTGAACTGTAGGATCAAGAGAAAACCTACAAACTCAAGAGTTCTGCCCTTGAAGGGAGAAACAGGCATGAAGCAGATGTATCCATACAGGGTCTAAGAAAACCTCAGAATCCATAGCAGAACTGATAAAATGTATGTCTACCCTGAAGGCAGTTAGTAAAGATTAGAGGAGGTCACTTCTACTTCAAATATGAAAACAGCAACAAAAACTTGAACTTGAAAAATCAGGGAAACATGATATCAACAAATATTACAATAATCTTCCAGTAACCAAATCTATGATTTACCTGATAAAAATTCGATAGCTCTGGAGCTGAAGTATTCAATGAATGAAATGAAAAATGCAATAGAGAGCATCAACAGCAGTACCAAAGAGAAGGAATTGATGAGATAGAGGATAGGAAATTTGAAATAACACAGTCAGAGGAGAAAAAAGGAAAAAAGAATGAAAAAGAGTAAAGAAAGCCTACTTGATCTATGAGACATAATAAAAAGAATCCATATCCAAATCTGTGGCATTCCAGCAGAAGTGAGGGAGAAGATGGCAGAAAGCTTACTTAAAGAATTAATAGCTGAGAACTTCTCAAACCTGGGAGAGAATTTTATATCCAAGTTTATGAAGCTAATAGATTGTCCCATTATTTCGATTCAAAACAATCTTCTCCAAGATACCTTACATTAAAATGATCAGAACTTGAAGACTGAAAGAGAATCCTGAAATCAGCAAGAAAAAAAACAAAAAATTGTAAACTACAAAGGAACCACCATTAGTCTATCAGCAGATTTCTCAGCAGAAATCTTATATGACAGAAGAGAGTAGAATGATATATTCAAAGTACTGCAGAAAAAAAAAAGAAAAAAGAAAAAAAACAAGAATCCTTTATCCAGCAAAGTTACATTCCAGAAATGAAGGATAAAGACTTTCCTAGACAAACAAAACCCAAAAGAATTCATCACTATTTGACATAGCTTACAAGAAATGCTAAAAGGTATTTTTCAAGTTGACATAAAAGGATGCTAATTAGTAACATGAAAACAAATGAAAATATACAACACTCTGGTAAAGGCAAATATATAATTAAATTCAGAAAACTAATCTGCAATATGATGGTGAATTATTAACCACTTTAATACAGTATAAAGGTTAAAGGAAAGTGTATCAAAAAGAGCTATAGCCATAATAATTTGCTAAGAAATACAAGAAATAAAAAGAAGTAAATTGTGATAATAGAAACATAAGAGTAAAAGGGGGGAAGTAAAAGGGTAGAAATTTTGTATAAGATGGAAGTTAATTATCAGCATAAAACAGACTGTTATATCTATAAGATGTTTTATGTAAATCTCTTGGCAACAACAAAACAAACGCCTATAGTAGATTCAAAAAAATAAAGACAAGGGAATCACAGTATACCACCATGGACTATCACCAATTCATGAAAGGAGGTAGCAAGAGAGGAAAAAAGGAGCAATGGATCTATAAAATAGCCAGAAAACAATAAGATGTCAATAGTAGGTCCTTACACATCAATAATAAATCTAAATGTAAATTGACTAAATCCTCCATTCAAAAGACAAAGAGTGGCTGCATAATTAAAAAAAAAAAAAAAAGACCCAATGGTATGTTGAATGCAAGAGATTCACCTCAGCTCTAAGGACACATGTAGATTCAAAGTGAACAAATGGGAAAATATATTCATGCAAGTGGAAACCAAAATAGACGTAAAACTAAAAATGGTTTCAAGAGAGAAAGGTCATTATATAATGATAAAGAGGTCAACTCATTAAGAAGATATAACAATTGTAAATATATACACATCCAACATTGGAACACCTAAATATATTAAAATCTGAAGGGCAAAATAGACAACAATGTAATAATAGTCATACAATAATACAACAACAATACAGTAATAATACGATTGCAGAACTCTGAATACCCCATGCTCAGCAATGGACAGATCATACAGAAAGAAAATCAACAAGGAAACTTTGGACTTGGACCATATTTAGACCAAATGGACCAAATATATATATTTGACATTCAGTTCAACAGCTGCAGAGTACACATTCTTCTCAAATGCTCATAGAACATTATCAAGGATACATCATACGATAGGTCACAAAACAGATCTTAGCAATTTTAAGGTTAAGACCATTGAAATCATACTAAGTATCTTTTCTGACCACAGTAATATGAAACTAGAAATCAACTTTGTACACAGCAATGAAATGATCAACAAAATAAAAAGGCAACTTACAGAATGGGAGAAAATATTTGCAAATCATATGTATAATAAGGAGTTAAAATCCCAAATGTATAAAGAACTCATACAACTCAATGGCAAAACAACCCCACAAATAATCTGACTAAAATGGGTAAAAGACCTGAATAGAATTTTTTCCAAAGAAGGTACTGAAATATTCAACAGGTACCTGAAAGGTGCTCAACATCACTAATGATGAGAGAAATGCAAATCAAAATCACGATGAGATCTCCAATTAAAAATGGCTATCATCAAAGAGACAAGAGATAACAAGTGCTCATTATGATGTAGAGAAAAAGGAATCTTTGTGGGCTGTTGGTGGGCTTGTACATTGGTGCAACCACTATGAAAAACATTATGGAGGTTCCTCAAAAAATTAAAAATAGAATCACCATATAGTCCAGCAATTATACTTCTGGGTACATATCAGAAGGAAACAAAAACTATGTGGAAGAGATATCTGCACTTCCATGTTTATTGCAACATTATTCACAATAATCAAGACATGGAGACAGCGTAAGTATCCACCAAAAAATGAATGGATAAAGAACACGTAGTTTTGGCCAACCCAATAGATAGAGAGAATGCTATATTATTCAGCCATAAAAGAAGGAAATCCTGCCATTTGTGACAACATGAATGTACCCTGAGGGCATTATGCTAAGTGAAATGTCAGACAGAGAAATGAAAATACACATAAAGTGTATATTATGACTATAGTCAGCACTACTGTAGGGTATATTTGAAAGTTATTAAGAAAGTAGATCCTAAGAGTTCTCATCACAAGGAAAAACCTTTTCTTCATTTTCTATTGTTTTGGGGTCTTGTTTGGTTCTATATGAAATGATAGATGTTAACTAAATGTATTGTGGTAATAATTTCACAACCTGTGTAAGTCAAATCATTATGCTATACACCTTAAACTTAATACAGTGCTATTGTCAATTATATCTCAATAAAACGGGGGATAAAAAGCAGAAAAAAAAAAAGAAAATTGTATTGGCTCCTAGGAGTGTCAATGGGAAAGTGAAATATCTCATACTTTCTGGTAGATAGAAATGGTTTTATATGTTACATGCTTGTAGATGGATAGAAAGGAAAGGGGAACCAGGAATGTAAAGTACAAGGCAAGGCTGTGATTAATTCTCAGTTCTCAGTAACAGATATCCTGATACAATGCAATTGTGAGAAAGTGCTTTCTGTGGATTTAGATTTAGTTAAAAAAAAAAAAAACGAAAACAAAAAAAGATTGTAGGTCCAGAGGCTTATAATTTATTTGTGATATAAAAAGTATAGAAAGATCTTAACTCTTAACACAGCTATTCTACAATGCAAGACATAAAATACTTTTTAGAAAATAAGTATATATTTAACTTCTGACATTGGTAGTTGTGAAATATTTTTAATTTCTAGTTTTTTTCCTGTTGTTTATTGATGAAATGTATTATTGCATTATTTAAAATAGACTACAGAAAGGAAGTAGGAGAGCACATCCTAAATGTTAGTACTTTAGAGAGGTAATCTTGCAGAACTTCATTTATTCCTGGCATCGTTAAGAACATTTATTCCCCAGAATCATTAAGGACATCAAGGACCCTCTTACAACTCAAAGCTAGCACAATATCAAAAAGGCAAAATCTTCGTGGCAGGGAAGGGCAGATTTAGCTTATCATTAATTATGCAAATAATAGAAAAAGAGATTATAAGCAGGTGAAGGGGAAGAGTGTTGGAAGTGAAAGTTCATTCAATCAATCTGTGGTATTTGCCATCATCAGTGTCTAGGTGACCCTGAATAACATCTGTTTCTGCTTTCTCTACTTCAGAGTATCTTAGACAGCCCATTTTCAACATGTGAATTAACAGATTTACTAATAAGGAATTTTTCTTACATATTCCTAATATATTATATTTTATTATATAGTAGCATTACCAGGTCCAAGCTTGTACTGCTCACTGCAGGACAGGCCAATAAGTTGAGAGACAAGGTGTTGGGGCAAGGAATAGTGACTTTATTCAGAAAGTCAGCAAACTGAGAAGATGGTGGACTGATGTCCGAGAGAACCATCTTAATTTGGTAGAGAATTCAGGCTTGTTTTATGCTGAGGAAAAATGAGAAGTGGGAAGATAGCAGACTTCTTGGAGCCACCTGGCCTTCAAGGAAAGCATAACATTTCTTTGTTTTTCTGCTGGCTCACTTAAGCTGGATCACAAGGCTCCTGCAAAACTTCAAGTTATTAGCAGTTATTTTTACTTTACCACTCATCTCTGCTTATTCTCAAGGCTTCTAGGCTGAAAGTGAACTTATCTACAGCAAGTAATAGCCATAACTAACCCAGGACCATGGGATGGGGACTTTTGTAGGGGAACTTAAGGAGCTATTTGGGCATAAGCAACATTTCTTTAACGTTTAATTCTTGACAGGCAGGGTTAAAGTAACAGAATACATAGACTAGAGAATGAGGGAGGCTGTTTCAATGTGGTATTAGTTCTGTTTTTTCCTCTGTTACATTAGTATTATTATAATTCATTGGTGAATCTGATTTCCATCAGTATATTTAGAATTTTTCATACATGCTCATAAATATTATTTCTCTTCATTTTTTGTTATTTTACTAATTTGTCATATTTTATCAAAGTTATATTGACATTGTAAAATGAAGTGAGAGTTACTCTTCTGTGTTTATAAAGAAGAAAAATTTTCAATACTTTGTAAATATTAGAAAAAATCTCTTGTAAAATCTTTTGGGCTAGAAGAATTTATTTCCTATTTCTATTACTGCTTCTTTTTTTAATTTTAAAAGCTCTTCCTTAACTTATTTGTCACTTTTACAAATGTTTAATTAACCATTTCATAATCATTACCCAATAAATGGCCATACTGTGCTGTATATGTCTTTAATCTTCTCAGTATTTGATTAAAATTTTTATCTCTTGAGTAACAGGGTGTTATAATTTCTTTAAGCTTAATAATAGTAAATGAAACATAGTTGATCAATGTAGAAAATTTCAAAAGGTTAGAGAAACAAAGGAATATAATAATCACACTCTCTCCAGCCACCAGCAAGAGATTACTATGAATATATTCATGTATTCCCTTACAGAATCAAGATTATGCCTGAGCATATTTCTATGTATAACAATTTCATTCTATGGTATTGTTCTCAATGCTGGCTTAGCACATGATACTGTGCATGCAAATTAATTTCTTCAAACTATTCCTGCATATCAAGTTTATATACAATTCTTTACCATTCAAATGGAACAATGATCATAGAATTAAATCTTTGTGCACATATTTTGGATAAAGTTATGTCACCCTAAAAATGTATAAAAGAGTTTTAAGGTTTTCACTATTGCAAACTTATACTCCAGAAGGACTGTACAAATTTACAATTCATCTAGCAGCATATGAGAATGCTAGCATACCTAATTTTTTCTACTTTTACTTACTGCAATTAAAAAAAAAAACTTCACTTATTTATAGCCTAAATTCTCACACTGTTGACATAACAGAAAGGCCTTCTTGTGTCTGAAAACATTGATTTTTTTTCCTTTTTGTTTTTTACAGTTCTTTATCCATTTTATTGTTGAATTTCACAAAGACAATGCTAAGTATTAGTGGCAATTATTGGCTGTTTTCATTTTTTGCCGATTTGCCACTTCAGGTTCTATTGGTCTCTGGGCATTAGCTCTAGCATTTTCTGAAATGTGGCTAAACTGTCTTTTCTCTGGATATTGAAAACTCTTCTGGAGCTGGTATTTTTAGTTTCCTGTGTGGCCTCCAGTCCTGAGTCCATGTCTTTGCTACTTCCTCATTTTAATCCCAGACACTTTGATTCCCAGCATTCAGAAACTTCAGTCTGCTTTGCCCTCAGCAAAGTTTTCTACTGTGACCTTACTTGTCTAGAGTCATTCCACTTCCATGGAAATGAATTTATATTGAATCTATCTTCTAGTTTTCATGTCTATTGCCATTTCTCTGTTGGGGTTTTTAATTGAAAGAACATAAGGAATTGGCAAGAAGATTGTAGTTGGCATCAAAAGAAATGCATTACACCCTCCTTTGAAACTCAGAAAGGGAACTTGAACAAGGACTTTGAGCCTCAATGAAATAGTCAGCAAAATGGGGATAATTAAAACCTTATATGGACTTCCCTGGTGGTGCAGTGGTTAAGAATCCGCCTGTCAATGCAGGGGACACGTGTTTGAGCCCTGGTCTGGGAAGATTCCACATGCTGTGGAGAAACTGAGCCCGTGCACCACAACTACTAAACCTGTGCTCTAGAGCCCATGAGCCGCAGCTACTGAGCCCATGTGCTGCAACTACGGAAGTCCGCGTGCCTAGAGCCCGTGCTCCACAACAAGAGAAGCCACTGCAATGATAAGCCTGCACACTGCGACAAAGAATAGCCCCTGCTCCCCTGCCCACCGCAACCAGAGAAAACCCGTGCACAGCAATGAAGACACAAGGCAGCCAAAAATAAATAAATAAGTAATAAGAAAACCTTATAGATTTGTTGTGATGGTTAAAGAAGATGCTGTGTTCTCTTTCTTTGTTTAGAATGCTTCCCCTCATCTTCCTGGCAAGATTCAGCTCATTAGTTAGGTTCCAGTTGACTTATCATCTTATTTGTAAAATATTTCTCTGCACTTCAAGCAGAATTAATTGCTGCTGCCTCTGTGCTCCCACCTCACCTTATTCATAAGCACTTGTCACATTATTAACTACATTCCAGATTGCTGTTAGCTAACACCAAATGTAAGCTCTATTTTTAGAGACCAATAGTAGAACCTACTTATCTTTTAAAACCTAGCACCTTTCACTTTGCCTAGCATAGTAATGACAGACATTCATTGAACTGGTTTGGACTGAATTGTCTCTTGTGTAGAAAAATCCAAATATTTCATCATTTTACTGTCAGAAATTTGGACTACCTTAATTTAAACCTAGGAAATAAAATTACATCAGTCATCTGGTTGATTGCCCAGACCCGATCCTGCCCCCCAGCTATTCTCTATGGGCTAACCTACCAAACTGACCAGAAAATATTCTCATCTGTTTTTCAGGTGAGGTCCCCTTTCTCTTTGATGGAGTTGAAGACACACAGGTGTTGTATTTCCTTCTTCAACTTTGTTTATTGGACAACTGAAAACAACTTATTTTTCTAACTGATATCAATTCACTGTTTCAGAAAGTCAGGTTATATTAAAATGATTATTTGGTAAACTATCATTTTTCTTCATATTCCATGTCTGGGTGCACACTTTGTTCACTTTAGTCTTGATATTATCCAAGCAACAAAAGGTTTCTAAGGAAAGGACTATTCTATAAATTGATAATGTCTATTTTAAAATATATATATATATATATATATATATATATATATATGTTAGTTCTACTTCTCAAAGGTGTGTTTTCCAGACAATTTCCTAATTTGGGGGAACTGAGAATTTAGATCATGATATCATATACACAAAGAATATAACAATTAAGATAAAATTCCATGATTTAATAAAAATGATAAATAGTATGTGTTAGACTCATTCACTTGGTAAAATCCTTTTGTCTTGGAAGATAACATGGGGTGAGAATGGTACACAAAATTTTGAGTTTTTGCAAAATAACAGGTGATACTTAGCCAGGGTCTTTGAAAAATGTTTTTCTAGTTCTAATTTACTAAACTGTTTTAATATATGCAAACAATCAGAAGGAAAAAATATAAACTTAATACATCCATTTAGGTTTCCGGAAAAATTCAGTTTTTAAAAAGTCTGCTAAAATATAGTGTAACAACCAAAAGAGATAATAGATCTTATTCAGGGTAGATTTATGGCTATTGCTTTTTTTTTTTTTTGCTTGTGTCAGCTAACCTTGTCTAAAAGAACCCTCTTGCTATTGGGGTGAAACCTGTAAATCTAGATTTTGTCTCCCTCCCTTCCAAAACCTTGTCTTAGGCCTTGTCATGTTCTTCATTCATCACTGCTGTACTTAAATGTGGGCGAAATTCTAGAATGTTTGATTTGTATTATAGCTTGAACATTCTTTTTCAACTTCACTATATAATTAATTGTAAATAATAAAACTTCTTTGTCTATGTATAGAAAAGACTTTTTATTTTGAAGATCCTACTTTTTGATTTGGCATCAAAGGGCTATTATTACATGGCACATATTAATAAAAATAATGCCACTAATTTTCAATTGTGACTTGTGCAAATAACTGTTTTAACATTACATACAAATTACGTGTATATGTACATAAAAACTTTATGCAGTATGTATAATTTTATGTTTTATCTAAATGTTTATTTTTTTATGTTTACACATGAAATATGCTCAGAATATATATTATCCTATATATATATATATATATATATATATATATATGCATGGACTTAATTGCATGCTTAGACCATTTAAATATATTTATATATCTTTGAGCTGAACTTAAGAAACTGTCATGCTAGGAAATAAACTTTGTTGCCTTTCCTATATATTTAAGTTTGATCATTGTACTTAATAAATAAGATGCATTTTTCTTTTGATCATGAGTAGTTCAAAGTCTTAAATTATCAATTATTTTTAGTGATATTAACTTTTTCTTCTGTCTAGGCTGAGGCCAACAAACCATTCAGAGATCGCCTCACACTATAGAAAGTAGGGAGGTGTTCACATGTATGACCATTGCTCAAAGACACTCACAAACAAAACCACATACTAATGCATGTACAGACACCAATAGTAGAATTTTCATACGAAATTGGGAACTGTTACTCTCATGCTGGTTTTGATCATGTTATTCTTTTACTTAATGAATAGTATTTTGAAAAGAGTTTAGAATTATATTAACTTAATTGTCATTTCCACTAATTATCGTAGAAAATGTTATTCTTGGAAGAAATTTTACTTTTCCTTTACCAGGAAATATCTTTTTACAAGAAATTTGTATTTTCTGTTATTTCTTTCTGTAAGTAAGGCAAGCCACGAAAATAGTATAAGTGTAATACTTATCATAATGCTGTAAGATATCCTTTAAGCTCTTTACTCATTGGACTAAAGTTTTTTGCTGTTATTATAAATAAGGAATTATTTTTCTTCATGAACAGGGGAAGTATCTATGAGAAAACAATATCCATTCTGGAAATCTTTTGATTCATTTTTGTAGAAAATTAATTTTTAAAAGCAATCATTTGACTTAATGCATAGAAGATCAATCCTCACATTTACTGAACAGAAAACAGCATGTGTTATTTGTATAAAGAGATTTTCTCTTCTGCTTAGATAGATGCTTCTACAAATGGGTTGTATACATTTTGAGAGAAAATAACTTTGTTAAATGCATCATTGCACTATCTTATTTAAAGAAAGTCAATCTTTTCCCAGTCTTTTCCATGACCATCTTTTTTATATGCATTTTTAGCTTATCTATTTCCCTTATGTCATAGTATTGAGAAAAAAAAACTTGTGAGATTTTAATTTTCACGTGTTATTAGCAAGAGCACAAATTTGTTGCCAGCTTTACTCAGCTTAATGTGATGTGTGAGCAAAGTGGTGTTTCCCTCCACAGTCAGCCTGCAAGTTATGGTAATAGATTAGAAGCTCCTGATTTAGCTGTGGAACTCTATCCAAATCTGGATAGGACTCCTTTTCTTTTTGGAGAATTCTAATGTTAGACTAGAAAAAGATCTAGAAGAAATCTAAATGTGGGTTTTGCTGATGGGGTGACTAGAGTTTCAGATCAGATGTCTGGTGGATGTCATGATGAATATGACATGATGAAGGAGATTGAAGCTTTGAGAATTTGGTTCATTTAACCAGCTTATCTTAGACTTTCAGACACAAAGATTTTTTGAATGAATTATTTACAGACTTTTGAGTAACTCCTCAGTTTGAGTGTCTGGATCAGACAGCCTTTAGGTTTTTAATTATTTTGAATTTTAAAAAAAGTCTTTTAGCTTTTGATTCAAAGAAATGCTTTTATATTGTAGATATTTGGAAATTAAAACAGAAAATAACCTAATAACACAGAGATAGATAATGTTTAAAGGGTGTACTATCGTATAGTCTTTTCACATCGAGTTATTTAATCTATCTTTGTATCTGCCGTCTATCACATCTGTTTACCTATTTTAAAAATAGAACTGCTAAGTGCCTTTTTAATACGGTAGGCAGCACATCAGTCTCATAAAATAAAGCTGCTGTCATATTGTATATATTAGTATAGAATATGTATTTTTTGTATATATATTTGTATTTATTTATACCTTTATTTAAACAACTGAAAAGTAGCCCATCTCAATTTTATAATGTTATAAGCAACACTGGAGTAAACATTAGAGATATATTTGCAAATAGTTTGATTAATTCCTTAAGAAAATTCATAGACTTGTATGCAAGTTGATGTAAACTTTAAAAGCATTTGATAATTTTCAAATTTCACTAGAAAGTTCATACCAGTTGGATGGTATTTAATTTTATAATATGTTCAATAGTTTATGTGATTTTATTAGTTTCCATTCTTATCACTTTTCGGACAAAAATTTGGTCTGTAAAATTCCTCTTTTTTAGGAAAATTATTAAGTCATTCTTTGTGCCACTTGGGTCTATATTATAAGAGATCTAAGTATTAAGAATTGAGCTGAGTTAGAGCGGACCTGACAGGTGTCAAATTAATTGACTAAAACAACAAGCCAAAATGAAAGTAACAATCAATTCTTTAATCATTTACTATATAGCATAAGTGAGGAACTAAACTGGAGAAAGCACTGACTTCTACACTGGTCCATTTTTGCTCATGGAATGGCACCAGTCATGGTGGATAGTGGATTAGCACAGATGTGGGAAATAGCCTCACTGCTAAGGCCTGAAAAAAAGGTTCTTGTAGTCTCATGGACCTAGGGACCAGGAGGAGAAAAAATGGTAAGGACTAGGATTGAAAAAGTATAGAATCAGAGTAGATAAAAGTGTCCTCAAGTTTCTTACCTCCATCACATAAGGAGGTCTCATCAGGTCTGCCTGAGAAAGCCCTCTGCTGAAGGACCCAAAATGGAGGTCTGTGGATGGAAGTGCCTGGGCTGGGCCTTCAGATTGCATCAGAGTATTGTCAGCTGGCCGTGGGGTGGAAGGGGCTGAGACTTTGACTGCAACCACCGTAAGAAACTGCAATGCATTGGCTGTGCACCAAGTCTTTCGTGAGCAAGGCAGATTTTACCCCTGTGAGATATGACAAATAAAGCCTTTGGAATGGCCTATGGTCTGGCTTGAAAGATTACCCATAGGCTTTTGGCCAGAAGCTAGTTTCCTTAACAGGACAGGTCAAATCAAGGTAAATATTTATACTTCACATGACACCTAAAGAAGTATATTGAATAATGCAAATATTATGATTTTATGAAAAATAGCATGTTTGCTGATGGGTAGATTTATCAGCCAGCTTCCTGCCAGTACAAATTTGGGGGTCTAATAGCCTTCTCTCATTTTGTACTGTCTCTTTCCTTTTCAGTCTAAGCTGGCAAGGTTTCTGCTGATATGCAATTTTCAAGAACTTCCTGGGTCTCCCTTATATTTGACATAGATTCAGTTCATTAGACAAGAGGCTCATTTACACATCTTTCTGATATAGTTTCATTTCAATTTTTACCTTCTTTTGAAATGGCTGAGACCAATGCACTGATGTTTTTTGGAGGCCCCTGAGTTTGATTGAGGGGGTGTGTGAACCATACCCTTAATCTCTTGTGACTGAATACTGTAAGCTTTTGGTCTTCCCCAGTTTTAATGGAAGAGATGTAGAGTCAAACATGTGTCTTTTACTCTAGAACATGCTTTTCTGACAGTGAATCTCTTAAATTAACCTTTCCTGTCCAGATAGGCTGAGACTCAGCCAAATCATCAGGTCCTGGTTATATTTTCTTTTATGATTGTTCTCTTACTGTGATTTTATTTTACTATAAGCAATAAGAAGAAACCATACTGCCAATACCCTGCTTGGAAGTCTCCTGGGCTAAATATCCAAATTTATTTACAAATTGTGCTTTACACATAACTACAAGGCACAATTCCATTCAACTTTCTGCCAATTCCCATTAACATGTCCCTCACTTTCTGAGACCACACTGGCAGCACTTTAAATGTCTATATTTCTACCAATAGTCTGTTCATGATGATTTAGGTACTCTCTAAGGCAATGTAGACTTTCTGTCATGCTACTCAATTCCTTTGTATCCCTTTCTAATGGATTTGTTAGCACCCATGTTGCTAACAGTTTTTTCAAGGAACTCTGGGCTTTTTTATCATGTTCATCATAATTCTTCCAGTCCCTGCCAACTGCCCATTTCCAAGGCCAGTTTTACATTTTTATGTATTTGTTACAACACACTCCACTTCTGATACCAAAATCTTTATTGCCTTTTTATTGCTGTCATAACAAATTACCACTAACTTAGTGGATTACAATAATACAACTTCATCTGACAATTGGGTTGTAGGATTTAGGTCCTCATTTCCTTGCTGGCTGTCACCCAGAAGCTTCTCTCAGCTCCTTCAGGTCACCTGCATTCCTTGTCACGTTGACCCTTTCTTCCTCAAACCAGTAGTCGTGATTTAATCTTTCTCAAGCTTCAAAATGCTCTAGCATGTCCTTCATCTGCACTTCTTTGCCTCCTTTAAGGTCTCATGTGGTTAGATTGGGCCCATCTAGACAATTTAGGATAATTTTCCTACCTTAATGTCTATAAACATAATTACATTTGTAAAGTTCTTTTTCTCAGTCACATAACATATTAACATGTCCTGAGGATTAGTGAGTAGACGTCTTTGTGCAGGGAGGCAATATTCTGCCTTCCACATTGGGAATATATATATATATATATATATATACACATATATATATATATATATGTATATATATACACACACACACACAAACACACACACACACACACACACACACACACACACACATCCTTTTTCTCAGCTCTAATGCCAAAAGATAGTTTTACTTAGCTACCTAGAATAATTCTTAATTATTTTTTCTCCAGACCAGTTAAGTGAGAATTTTGCTAACATTTCTGTTATAGAGATTTGCATTAAAGAAATTTTAATCACCCTTATAAAATAAATATCAGATAATAAATCTTTTTATTGATTAAGCCAAAATCAATGATGAGTATAAAAAACAGACTATATTCCACTATTTGGCCCCAAAGTTCAAGTGTGAAAACAAGTCAATATATACCAATACGTGAAATAGCATTAGAACGAGAAAATATTTTTTTAAATACCACTTATGAACATGACACAAATATAGACTAATAAAGTTCTGAAGTATAGCACATCAGTGTAAAGAAAACTTTAGATGGTTAGGAACTGTAAACGAAAGAAGCAGAATAAATGAGGTGTAGCTAGTCTGAAAGTTATACACTGGCAGATATTGCAATATTTTTAGTAATTTTGAATGACAATTTTTAAATTCCAGTATTTCACTTCTTTAATATATTGTGTCATGGACTCAGCAGTTTAGGTAGAGAGCTTTGTGAAAGTAAATTCTCCATATTCTATGGAGGTGCTTGCAAACTGCAAGAGATTTTCATAAGCCGCTTCAAATTAATAATTAAATTCAAACTGCCAATAGAATTGGACAGCGATAGTTACTTATTCGAAACATTTCTTTGCAAATTTAAAGAGTAGTGAACATATAATTCAGTACAAGTATTTGCTTGAAATTGTTATAGTTATGATTTCTGGAACACAGCATCAAAACATAAATTCAAGAAATCAGTATTTTCAGGTGCCAGACCACAAGAAGTATTTTCTTGGAATATTGAATACATTAAAGTCATAAAATTGACAGACTGGATAACTTTCATAACCAGAATTTAGGCATACGGTTTGCATTTTTAAAACACATGAGAGATGGAGTTCATTTTCATCTCTTCAGTTCCACCTGTGGTAGGCCATGAGAGCATCTGACTTGCCTGCTCCCCAGAGAAATGCTAAAGTTTATCACTAGCAGAATCAAAAATCCCAGCCCTCCTGAGGGAAGTAACAGGCCCAGGTGTGATATTTATAGTAGGAAATGTCTTTTGCCTCTTTGTAATTTGAATAAATTAGTACCTTTAATAAATTATATTATACACCCTAAAGTATTCTAAATTCATTTGTAGAATGACAAAAAATTCCTTTTGTAGCTATTATAAAATTTCCTCTAAAATATAAATAAACAAACATAATGAAAACTTAACTCTACCAAGAAATCCAAACTGAGAGTTAATCTATAAAATGTGTGTGTAGATGGATGACAATGGAAGTAGTTAGAGACTATTAATAAGGCTAATGGAGCTATAGTATATGAAATTAGGTTTCACCTCTTGGTCAGTCTAGGTTTCAATTCATGTAATAGATCACACATAGGAAAGTGTGTCCTTTCTCACTGCATGTACCTCAACTTACACACTGTATCCAGATAATGGGACTAGGTATCTTATACTGCACTGGGTGTTTCTTTTAGAGGGGAAACCCATTCATCCCATTCACCCCCTACTCTTGGCCTTTATGAAGTATTTAGGTATAGCAGCATTCAGAGAAGAAAAATAAAGGAAGGAGAGAGTGAAGAAGAAAATTTAAATGGTGTCCTGTTTTAAGGAAGGATTTCCTTATAAATTATTCTAGGCAGGAGCACCTATATGAAGAATTATTGCTGCAGTTATTTCTAGAAGCATTCGCTTTTATTTTTACACTAGATTAGAATATTCCAGAAACAGACTTTAAAGTTAAAAGAAGTAACAGTTCGGTGCAGCAGTCTTTCATGAAAAATACTTTGAGAAATGAAAAATTCTTCCAAGAACTATGCACATCAACCTAGCCCCCAATTTAACTTTGAGAAAGGAATTCTACCATCATTCAGTAAACAATAAACAGAAGCACAATCCTTAAATTTTAGGAAAAATAAGGTCTGGAAAAATATTTCTACTTGTACAAATAAATAAAGGAAAAATATTTGCAGTCTCACATTTTTTCAGTGTTAGCTCAAAATTTTTAAACTACCCTCATGTATCTGAAACTGAAGGCCAACATTGAATTTTCTCTTCATTTAACTACAACTCAATGGGTGTGGTTATATGGCTGAGTCATAGGCCACTGCCACAAGAGAGATTTTGCCTCTTTGTGGTTTATTTTCAAGTGTGATGAAAATCAGGCAGTAGACACCAACTTTTATATTTGGCTTCATCCAGCTATCTGTGGTGTCTATATCATACTTCAATATTTGTGCTATTACAGAATTAAAGTGAATAATTTTACAAACAGTTTAACACATATGAAACACTAGTTCAATGTTGTTTTTTGTTATTAATGCTGCCAATCACAACATGGAGGTGCTTGTCACTTGGTGTGATTACACGTGCCCTTGTGTGAATATATTTAATTATGATGATCTAATGTGGTTTTAAGTCATCTTCCTCAGTTCTCTTGCAAATCTTATCCTCATCCTTATCCCTGACCTCTAAATATTGAAGTCACTACAACACTGAGTTTCCAGTGTATAGTCTTTGATTTTGTCTAGGGTACACTGTAGGTCCTAGATAATCCTCTAAGTATGTGGCAAACAAATGGTAATTTGCCTAGTTTCCCTCTATTATTATGATTTATGATATTAACCCATGTTTTTATCATCTTTTTCCATTTCAGTTCAGATTTACTTATTTGAGAGTCAGTTCCTGAGTCTGATTTGCATTATGATGATATAATTTTAATATTTCTCTCTGTTTCTCTCTCACACTCTCTCTTTGTTTCTCTCTGTATTGCTCTCTCTCACTCCTTCTTTCTATCTATCTTATAGCTTCTTTTTTTATTCTATTAAATTTTAAGAAATGTCTAACAGATTACTAATACCACAGGCAGTACTTTAACTGAAAAACTCAAAGAATTGTGTCTTGAGATCCCTAAAATAATTACCACAAACTATAACAGCAGTACCACACTGGTTAGAAGTGGTTACTTCTAAAGCAGGAATGCTGCAACTTTCAGATTCAAGGGATGAGGGAGAATATATCAGCAAGAAGGAATTTAGATCATTGTATGTGCACAAAATGATGTCAAGTTCTGTATCTATGTCTTTATCTCTGCTTTAGAATTATCTATCCAATGAACTTTCAAGACTAGTTCCTACTCATCATCTTAGTATTTCCTTGCAGTAAGCAGAGTTTCAAGTTGGTCCCAAGATTCCTACCTCCTGTTGACAAGCCCTTTATAATTCCCTCTCCTTGACTGTAGGCAGAATCTGTGGCTATGATGGGATTGTCATTCCGATGATTGTTACATAAGACTCCGTTTTAGCAGATGGGAGAGAGATTCTCCTTTCTCTGAAGAAGTAAGCTTCCATATTGTGAAAGGACCATGTTGCTAGGACTTGATTGTGCCCTACAGGACTGAGAGAAATCCTCATCAGGCAGCTTGGAAGAAAAAAAAAGACCACAGTCTTACAGCAGAGAAACTCAATTGTGCTAACAACATAAATAATCTTGGAAAATGACACTGGGCTCTAGCATATCTGGTTGATGCCTTTATTTCAGCCTGGTGAGACTGAACAGAGGATCATGTCAGGGATACCTGGATGCCTAACCTACAAAAACTTTGAAAAAATAAATACATGGTGCTTTAAGCCTTTGTTTGTTGTTAATATTTTTACATAACAAATAGAGAACTAACACACTTTTCAAATGCCAACTTATCATGTAGTTCTTTTCTGTTCCTCAATCAGAAGTATTCCATCCCACATAGATCACTATCTGTTATGCTGCCTTGTTCATTTTCTTTTTCAGAGAATATTAACACCATCTGAAATTATATATTTTCTGGTTGAACAATTAAAAATCTAATGGCTAATAATAATTGCATTCTTATCATGTATCAGTCCTTGTGTATTTAAGCCTCACATAAGTATATGAAGAAAACGGGATGATTTATGTTTTACAGGATCTATTCTGGGACTTTGATATGTTAGGTAATCATTTCAAGATCACATAATTGTCATTGGAAATATTTGGATTTAAATCCAAGTTTTTCTCATTTGATAGCTCTCACTATATTATTCTGCCTTAAGTAATATATTTTACATTATTATAACAGTTGCAATTTAATTTATTCCTTTAGTCTTCTTACTACATTTTTCCACACAAAAAATGTAAAATAAAAAATAACAAGTTTATGATCTCATATAGAGCCAGGTATTTTTAATCCTTCATGATACAATATGCTTTTCTTTTTTCATATAATGATCAAAATACCCAAGATTTATTTTTCTTATGAAAAATAGTTGAAATTAAACTATTAAAGCAATAAAACTCAGAAAATCTGGAGAGAATTGAACATTGTGAAGATCAGTTGCTAAATTGTTCTGCTATATTACAGTGAGGTCTCAAAGGGCTTTGTCTGATAGTTACAACATGAAATAGCAACTAAACCATGGGTAGAAACAAACTATAATATATTATGAATGCAAATTATTTCTCTTACTATAAAAATAATGTATACTCATTGTGGAAAATTTAGACAATTCTGATAAGGAAACAAAAGAGACATCAAAAACTCACATGGAAAAAGAAAAAAAACTCACATGTAATCCCACCAAATAACAGATGGTAATGGTAAACATACACTATAAGATTTCAATACTGTTCTACATTTACATTTACACAAATAGATTTATATTGCACATAACTTTAGAAGTTTTTCGCAGTTAACTGTAAACATCTATTTTTATATATTTATCTGTATTACTATACTAATAACTATGTTTTTAGTGTTAAAATCAGGAGAGTTTTAATTAGCTGTTAGTTTAGCTAACTAATGAACTGTATCACTAATTAACATGTGCATGTGGATCAAAATTCTTGTAGGTAAAGACATGAGCACACATGTATTGTTCCTGTATGATAACTTCCTGAATGTGAAATTTCTGTAACAAGAGGAATATAAATACATAAACATACACACATGTGTACATATATATACATATGTATATATATTCATGTATGTATTACTTCAGTATACATATATACTGAAATGCTCTATGCAATTTTTCTATCAATTCATATTACATTCATAGGTTGCAGCTAAGCATAATCATTGTCACTCATATGGAATACTGACATTTTCAACATCTCTACTATTACTATCCACTCAGATGTTTACATTGCATGTGTTAACTCATTATTTAGAAATGTTTATTGCCTTTTTCATGTGCTTAGTTTTTTCTTGAAATTTCTCTCTTTTTTTGTATTTTAAATGGAATTAAATGTGAAATGTATATATTTTATTAAACTTTATTGGAGTATAATTGATTTACAATATTGTGTTAGTTTCATGTGTACATCAAAGTGATTCAGTTATACATTCATTATTTTTCAGATTCTTTTCTCATAGGTTATCGCAGAATATTGAGTAGAGTTTCCTGTGCTATAGAGTAGGCCCTTATTGGTTATCTATCTTATATATAGTAGTGTATGTATGTTAATCCCAAGCTCCTGATTTATACCTCCCCCATCCACCACGTTTCCCCTTTAGTAACCATAAGTTTGTTTTACAGCAACATGGATGGACCTAGAGATGATCATACTAAGTGAAGTAAGTCAGGAAAAGACAAATATCATAAGATATCATTCATATGTGGAATCTAATTTAAAAAAAGTATACAAATGAACTCATTTACAAAACAGAAACAGACTTATGTATCAAAAACAAATTCCTTTTCTTCATAGTTTTTACATGCTTTTGATAGAGTATTTAATTTTTTTTTCCTGCTCTACATTTTTAGTAAATATTTCTAAATAGACCTTTATCCTTTAAGGCCAGATGTTAAAATACAAATATTTCATTACCAAATAGGGTGTAAGAGAATGCATTGGAATTAGGAAATAATTAATAAAATATAAGATATTGAACATGAAAATAATACATATGATCATCTCAGTTCATACCTATTTCCTCTGTAGAAATTATCTTCAACCCTGCCCACCTCCTCTATCTATCTTGCTGTTAGTCTTTTTGAGGTGAATCCCTCTACCTGAGTTCTAGATACCATCTCTTTTTGCCTTCCCATGAACTTTGTCCATTTTTCTACTCCCCTCTTCTGTAATTACATGCTATCCTTATCTATTGACTTTATCATTGTATAATATCAAGTTCTACAAAAGACAATTGAACCACGATGAAGAAAAAGTAAGAATAATGATTGCATGATATTGGGAGAAGAGTGAGTCTATGCATAGACTAGTTTCCCAGTCGTGAGGAAATTGAGTAGTCCAGTTCCTGGCCAGAATCTTACTGGTGCTATTTCATGCCCAACCACAGGGGATCAAAAAGGCTTTACATGTCAGGCCTCACAGGGAAAGCTGCCATTCCCACATCAGATTTGCTGCATGACCAGTGCATTGCATTCTATGAGAGGAGTTGTAGTCAAGGACTCAAGTTCCCCTGCTGGGCCATCCTTTATGCATATTTGAATTCCTAGTCCTCATGCCTTCATTTGGGGGCATCTTTACCTGGGGCCTTCTTCAGATACTTCTGCTAAGGACTCCTTATAAGGGGAGGAGGTGTGGGAAGGGAAACTTAAAGACACTTTTTTCTCCACTTTGACTCAGCACTCAGTTCTTTTACACTTTGAATCCTTCTCCCTGTCCTCAGCCCTAAGGTCCATAAAACTTCAGGGCCTTTCTAGAAAATATAGTGCAACTAACATGATGGAAATATACTGCCTTTCTGGCAAAGGAGATAAGGTGTTACTAATAAGAACAGGAAAGACACAGGTAAGAACGTGTCCCTGTCCCTTCCTCCAGGTTTCCAGTTTCCTTCAGGGCTACACATTGGAAAACCTGAGATATTTGTTCAAATGTGGTTTTGATGTTCAAATGTGGTTTTCAGAGTTCCAACCTCATTATTGCAAAACAGAGCACAGAGGAAAAGGACTGGAGCTAAGAGACAATTACTTAAAAATGGGCATACCATTGGATGTTACTATAATGTTTATCACCTTAAACCTTGATTTTCTCATCTTCAGTGTATGTTTGTGTATACGTATACATATACATATATACAGACACACACATATATGTCTTATACTAGGTTAAGAAATTTATTTGATACCAAATGTAGGAGGAAATGCTCAGGACACTCTAATCAAGAAAAAAATCTTTTCATTTGTAATGTTTGTAATAGACTATGGATGTTGAAATCGTTGTACTTTTTGCTGCTATATAGCTCAGGATTTTTCTGTTTTGTTTTGGTTTTTTTTCAAACAAAGGAATCATTTCAAATTTGTATTGTGCTTGTACTACAGGAGTATAGTAACCATGAAATATAGATGAACATTGGGACTTACACAAAGTTTGGCCTGATCATACATAACATATAAAATTGCAACTCTTCTGGAAAATCTTGAAATTTGTCAATACATAAATATATTCTCAGGCTATACATTATTTTTATTTTATGGAAAAAGAATCATTTGTATACATTAAGTAGGAAGCTTTGATAATCTAGGGACACATCATAAAATCAGTATGAGGATTAGCTGATTTGCCTATGTGTGCCTAAAAGCATATCTAGCATAGTCGGTTAACGATAAATATTTATTGAATGCATAAATAAGAAATATTATAACTGTACATTTGAATATTAAAAGTACATTCTGATGCATAGAAACAATGTAATAAAACCTTTCCAATCACAAATTCAAAAAGACTTGTGTCAGACAATGTTGGGTGACCAATGACTAACTGCCAGCTATTGTGCTTGCGCCTTATATACAATTTCTCATTAAAACTTTAAAGATCATATGGCCAGTTGGTGGCAGTAGCAGAGCTCAAATTCAGGTGTATTTGCCTCCAAAGATACAGTTCTTAATGACTTATCCCACCTTCCTGCAGCAATGTCACCTCAGCACTTGGTAAACTTTGGGCTATGGTATCTAGTCAGTAATAATAATGAGATTTTTATTTTATTTTGTTTTTGGTACTTAATCTAACCTGAGAATAAAATTAGTAAATGGTTGATTTCCAAAATATTTATGTGGTACAGGTCAACAGGGGTGCACTTTTCTTCTATAGCACTCCAAAAGCTTCTGTCTTTGGGGAGGTGGTATTTTAAGAGACCTCATTATAGCATGATGGAATATGCTTTGTGAGAAAGGCACATCCTTTGTTCATTGGCTTCAAATCAAAGAAATTATCTAAAACCAAAGAGACATATCAATTAGGATGCTGAGTTAAGGAAAATAGAAAGTAATCTAAAAGTTTAGCTTCCGATCTTTTTTGCATTTTGCAAATAATACAGTGTAATCAATGGAATAACAGATGATTCTTGTTGGGCACAAGGCAGGAACTTTCATTTCATGCTGTCTTCTTAACAGGATGCAGTGATTTCACTAGGCCAGCACTTACCTTGTACACAGAGCAAGCAAGGATAATAGATCTGATATTGTTGTGAGGAACTCTGACTTAAATTTAATTTTTATTCCACTCTACAGCATACAGACGTATCAGAGTCACCACCTCAGAGAATACAGGAAAGAAAAGATATATTTGTGTAACTTACTGGCAAATATTTCCTCTTCTCTTTTACTGTCTGTTGTCCCTATCTTTACATATTTGTGTGTGGACACATACACACACACACATACACACACACATATACACAAACACACACACCTTCTTGCTTATCATAATTATGTATAGCAAGATGCCTTAGTCCACCTCTGTAAAAAGAATACAATAAAAGAATACAATAAAAGAATACAATACTGCTGTAATACTGTAATACTGTATTACTGTACAGTATACTGTAATACTGTAATACTGCTGTAAAAGAATACAATACTGCTGTAATACTGCTGTAAAAGAATACAATACTGGGTGACTTTAAAAACAGAAATTTATTTCCTAATATTTCTTGAGGCCAGAAGTACAAGATCAAGGTGCCAGAATGGTCAATTTCTGGTAAGAGATCTCTTCGTGGGTTATAGATGGCCACCTTCTCTCTGTGTCCTTATATGGTAAACAGAAAGAGAGATCAGATGTTCTTTGAAAGAGCACTAATATTATGATGAAGGTCTCACTTTCATGATCTCATCTATACCTAATTATCTCTTAAACTTCCCATTCCAAAAAACATTACACTGAGGGTTAGGGTCTCAACTTATGGATTTTACAGAGACACAGTTCGGTGTAAATTTTAGAGGGACACAATTCAGTCCATAGTACATGTAGTGTTATATTTTAAATTTCTTATTAAAATAACTAAGGTAGCCCTTTCATTTATCATTTTGTCAATTTAAGTTAACTTTCTACATTATCTTTTTTAACAGAACATATATTTTTAACAGGATTAAATTTATCTGTGTTATTTCTAGATTATCTAGCAGACACTGCACCTAGATTTCACTTAGAGTATGTGCTTCCATTATTACTTATATTCTTAAAACATTGCTTTTGTCTGTTTCTGTCTGGATATTCCAATAGATAATGACAGATGTGGCCTAATTCCCATATAAATTGCTAAGTCTGGCTTTGTCTAATTTTATATATTCAGGTGAAATGCTGAAGTATCAGAATTAATTTCCCAGAGGCATTTTCAAATTTATAAAATATATGCAAAATCACAAAGAAAATAGAGACTGCTCAGTGAAGACTTTAAGATTACTGCCTGTGTGGCACCTTCATTACTTCTCATTTCTCTGGAAGAATGGCTGGATTTAAAACAGTTAATTTTTATCACCAATTTTTTGTACTTATATTTATCTCGCTGTATCTCATTCATTATATTTAATGCATAATGGCTATTATTATTTTAATCTTGGCTTTGAACTTTAAATTCCTTGAAGAAAAGTGGAGATTTTTTTTATCATTTTAATACAGACGTAAGTTATATGCCATGGATGTCTCCTTTGTTTTAGCAGGTATGTAACACACAAACACAAATAGAATTAACAATTCCAAGTCGTTTCTTTAATCAGTTAAGACTCTGGGACTATCTTTCTCCAAATAATTGGAAGAAAACCTGAATGTAGATCCCCTATGCCTTAGTGTTCATGTATAAAAGACAGAAGTCTTATTTAATGTTCCTGAAGCTAAGAAGTGCTTGCTTGAAACTGATCGTCTTACAGAATGCAAATTGGGAGAAATGTTTGCACAAAAAGTATTTTTGATAAAGGATTTATATATAAAATATGCAAAGAACTCTTAAAATTAAACAGTAACAAAACAAACAACCTGACTAAAAATGGGTAAATTATATGAACTGACACCTGACCACATATAGGTGGCAAAGAAGCATATGAAAACATGCTAGTATCTTATACTACTGGGGAGTTTCAAATTAAAACAATGAGGTACCCCTACACATCTGTTAGAATGACTGAATTCCAAAAAGCTGAAAATACCAAATGCTAATAAGAATGTGGAGCAACAGAAACTCTTATTCATTTCTTGTAGGAATGCAAAATGGAACAGCCTTTTTGGAAAATGTTTGTCACTTTCTTTTAAAGGTAAGCATAGTTTTAAAACATGATGTAGCAATCATACCCTTAGGTATTAGCCAAAAATAGTTGAAAAGTGATGTCCACACAAAAACTTGCAGCTTTATTCACAATACCCGAAAACTGGAAGCAACCAAGGTGTCTTTTAAAAGGTAAATTGATACAAAAACTGTGGCACATCCATACAATGGAATGTTATTCATTGATAAAAGGAAATGAGCTATCAAACCATGAGTAGACACAAAGGAATCTTAAATCAATGTTGCTCAGTGAAAGAAGACAGTCTGAAATTGTTACATATTATATGATTGCAATTATATAGTATTCTGGAAAAGGCAAAGATATAGAGACAGTGAAAAGTCCAGTGGTTGCCAGTGGTTTTGGATAAAATGATAGGGATGAATAGGTGAAGCATGGGACATATTTTGGAAGTGAAAGTATTCTGTACGATGCTGTAATGGTGGATAAAATATATTGTACATTTGTCAAAACCTGTAGAACTAGACAACACGAAGAGTGAACCCTAATATAAGCCAAGGACTTTCATTAATAACATTGTATCAATATCAGTTTATAAATTGTAATAAATGTGCTACACAATGCAAGATGTTAATAAGAGGAGAAACTGAACAGGGAAGAGAGAGAATATGTGGGAACTCTCTTTATTTTTTATTGAAGTTTCTGTACACCTAAAACTATTATAAGAAATAAAGTTGATTAATTGAAAAGAAAGGAACTTGATTACCCACTTCTTCTCTCAATTTTGAATAGTATAAACAATTATATATAATTATTTAAGGTTGTTAAATATTACCAGAAAATTAACAAACTGGAGGAGAACCCACACTGAGCAAACAGAGAAATTAATTCCTACAGATTTAATGCCAAAGCAAAACATAAAAAAAAATATGAGAAACTTACTAAGCATAAAAAAAATTAATAATTATTTGAAACTTTTCATAAAATTACAGCTAAGTTTAAATGTATTTAAGGGACTTCCCTGGTGGTGCAGTGGTTAAGAATCCACCTGCCAATGCAGGGGACATGGGTTTGATCCCTGATCCAGGAAGACCCCATATGCCATGGAGTAACTAAGCCTGTGTGCCACAACTACTGAGCTTGTGCTCTACAGCCCATGAGCCACAACTACTGAAGCCCATTCTCCAAAACAAGAGAAACCACAGCAATGAGAAACCTGTGCACTGCAACAAAGAGTAGCCCCCACTCATCGTAAATAGAGAAAGCCCGTGGGCAGCAGTGAAGACCAAACACAGCTGTAAATAAATAAATAAATAGATAGATAGATAAATAAATAAATAAATGTATTTAAGACAAAATAAAATAATTTCCTGTAAAACATTTAAAATATTATGTAAAGACCCTTGCCTACATTACAACACAAAATTATAAAGGAAAAACTATAAAATAAAAGGAAAAGGAAAAAAAAAAGAATGAATTTAAGAGACCCAGTTCTAGAAGAAGAAAATCTACAAGACACAAAAAAACTTAGCAATAAATACATTGTATTATTTTGTTTAATATAACAGGTTAGTGATAGAATTTTTTTAGTTTAGGTTTTTGACTATATGGCTGCAAAATCTAAGAAAGATATTATGTATATAGAATGAACAAGGTGAATGTATTCAGCAGTTAGAGGGAATTATGAACCAACATTACTTAGAGAAGATAAAAGAAGATATAGGTCTAGAAAGTAAATGGTAATGGTTGGAAACATCTGGGCAATAATCAGCATGACTTAGCAAAAGGAGAACTACTCTCCACAGTTTTAAAAAGTTTAAAATACTGCAGTAACTAGAAATAAACAAGGCTCATAAAAATCTCTTTATAAAATGGGAATATTACACATATTATTCTTTAAGGACAATGCACTATATGGAATAGACTGAATATACAAAGGAGAAAAGATACATTCAATAAAAGAAATTCTTAAACTAAATGGTCAGGGAGAAGGACAATGGTGTGATTTAGGAGGAAATGGGTTAAATATTGCAATTTCTGAGAACAGATAAAAAGACTTGCATTTGAAATTGGTTCAAGATGTCAAGGTAGAAGGACATGCGCTCACTCCCTCTTTCAAGAGCACTGTAATCACAACTAATTGCTGAATAATCATCAACAGGAAGACACTAGAATTAACAAAAAAGATACCCCACATCCAAAGACAAATGAGAAGCCACATTTAGATGGTAAGAGGGGCACAATCACAATAAAATCAAATCCCATAACTGCTGGGTGGGTGACTCACAAACTGGAGAACACTTATGCCACAGGAGTGCACCCACTGGAGTGAAGGTTCTGAGCCCCATGTCAGGCTTCCCAACCTGGGGGTCCAGCAACAGGAGGAGGAATTACTAGAGAATCAGACTTTCAAGGTTAGCAGGATTTGATTACAGGACTTTGACAGGACTGGAGGAAACAGTGACTCCACTCTTGGAGGGGACACACAAAGTAGAGTGTGTATCAGTACCCAGGAGACAGAGCAATGACTCCATAGGAGACTGAACCAGAACAACCTGCTAGTGTTGGAGGGTCTCCTGCAGAGGTGGAGGGTGTCTGTGGCTCACTGCGAGGACAAGGACACTGGCAGCAGAAGTTCTGGGAAGTATTCCTTGGCGTGAGCCCTCCCAGAGTCCACCATTAGCCCGACCTAAGAGCTTGGGTAGGCTCCAGTGTTGGGTCACCTCAGGCCAAGCAACCAACATGGAGGGAACACAGCTCCACCCATCAGGAGACAAGTGGATTAAAGTTTTACTGAGCCCTGCCCACCAAAGCAACAGCAAGCTCTACCCACCTCAAGTCTCTCCCATCAGGAAACTTGCACAGACCTCTTAGATAGCCTAATCCACAAGAGGACAGACAAAAGAAGAAGGAAGAACTACAATCCTGCAGCCTGTGGAACAAAAACCACATTCACAAAAAGGTAGACAAGATGAAAAGGAAGAGGGCTATGTAGCAGATGAAGGAACAAGATAAAAGCTCAGAAAAACAACTAAATGAAGTGGAGATAGGCAACCTTCCAGAAAAAAGATTTCAGAATAATGATAATGAAGATGATCCAGGACCTCGGAAAAAGAATGCAGGCAAAGATCGAGAAGATGCAAGAAATGTTTAACAAAGACCTAGAAGAATTAAAGAACAAGCAAGCAGAGATGAACAATAACATAACTGAAATGAAAAATACACCAGAAGGAATCAATAGCAGAATAACTGAGGCAGAAGAACAGGTAAGTGACCTGGAAGACAGAATGGTGGAATTCACTGCTGTGAAACAGAATAAAGATAAAAGAATGAAAAAAAATTAAGACAGCCTAAGATACCTCTGGGACAACATTAAATGCAACAACATTTGCATTATAGGGGTCCCAGAAGGAGAAGAGAGAGAGAAAGGACCCGAGAAAATATTTGAAGAGATCATAGTTGAAAATTTCCCTAACATGGGAAAGGAAATAGCCACCCAAGTTCAGGAAGTGCAGAGAGTCCCATACAGGACAAAGCCAAGGAGAAACACACAGAGACATCTAGTAGTCAAACTGTCAAAAATTAAAGACAATTCCCTTGAAAGCAGCAAGGGAAAAAATACAAATAACATACAAGGGAACTCCCATAAGGTTCACAGCTGATTCCTCAGCAGAGACTCTACAAACCAGAATGGAGTGGCATGACATATTTAAAGTGATGAAAGGGAAGAACCTACAACCAAGATTACTCTACCCAGCAAGGATCTCATTCAGAGTCGATGGAGAAATCAAATGCTTTACAGACAAACAAATGCTAAGAGAATTCAGCACCACCAAGCCAGCTCTACAACAAACGCTAAAGGAACTTGTCTAAGTGGGAAACACAAGAGAAGAAAAGGACCTACAAAAACAAATCCAAAATCATAATAGGAACATACCTATCCATAATTACCTTAAATGTGAATGGATTAAATGCTCCAGCCAAAAGACACAGGCTCACTGAATGGATACAAAAACAAGTCCCATATACATGCTGTCTACAAGAGACCCACTTCAGACCTAGGGACACATACAGACTGAAAATGAGGGGATGGAAAATGATATTCCATGCAAATGGAAATCAAAAGAAAGCTGGAGTAGCAATACTCATATCAGATAAAATAGACTTTAAAATAAAGAATATTACAAGAGACAAGGAAGGACACTACATAATGATCAAGAGATCAATCCAAGAAGAATATATAACAATTATGAACATATATGCACCCAACATAGGAGCAACTCAATACATAAGGCAACTGTTAACAGCTATAAAAGAGAATATCGACAGTAACACAGTAATAGTGGGGGAGTTTAACAACTCACTTACACCAATGGACAGAACATTCAAAGAGAAAATTAATAAGGAAACACAAACTTTAAATGACACAATAGACCAGATATATTTAATTGATATTTATAGGATATTCCATCCAAAAACCACAGATCACACTTCCTTCTCAAGTGCACACAGAACATTCTCCAGAATAGATCATATCTTGGGTCCCAAAACAAGCCTCAGTAAATTTAAGAAAATTGAAATCATATCAAGCATCTTTTCTGACCACAATGCTATGAGATTAGAAAGCAATTACAGGGAAAAAAAATGTAAAAAAACACAAACACGTGGAGGCTAAACAAAACGTTACTAAATAACCAAGAGATCACTGAAGAAATCAAACAGGAAATCAAAATATATCTAGAGACATATGACAATGAAAACATGATGATCCAAAACCTATGGGATGCAGCAAAAGCATTTCTAAGTGGGAAATTTAGTGAAATACAAGCCTACCTCAAGAAACAAACAAAAAAATGTCAAATAAAATATCTAACCTTACACCTAAAGGAACTAGAGAAAGAAAAACAAACAAAACCCAAAGTTAGCAGAAGGAAAGAAATCATAAAACTCAGAGCAGAAATAAATGAAATAGAAACAAAGAAAAAGATAGCAAGGATCAATAAAATTAAATTCTGTTTTTTCAAGAAGATAAACAAATTGATAAATCATTAGCCAAACTCATCAAATAACAGAGGGAGAGGACTCAAATCATTAAAATTAGAAATGAAAAAGGAGAACTTACAACAGACACCACAGAAATATAAAGCATCCTAAGAGACTACTACAAGCAGCTTTATGCCAATAAATGACCAACCAGGAAGAAATGAACAAATTCTTAGAAAGGTATAACCTTCCAAGACTGAACCAGGAAGAAACAGAAAATATGAACAGGCCAATCACAAGTAAAGAAATTGAAACTGTGATTAAAAATCTTCCAACAAACAAAAGTCCAGGACTAGATGGCTTCACAGGTGAATTCTATGAAACATTTAGAGAAGAGCTAAAATCCTTTTTTTTTCAAACTCTTCCAAAAATTTGCAGAGGAAGGAACATTCCCAAACTCATTCTATGAGGCCACCATCAATCACCCTGATACCAAAATCAGACAAATATACTACAAAAAATAAATCACAGACCAATATCACTGATGAATATATATGCAAAATTCCTCAATAAAATACTAGCAAACAGAATCCAACAACACATTAAAAGGATCATACAACATGATTAAGTGGCATTTATCCCAGGGATGAGAGGATTCTACAATACATGCAAATCAATCAACGTGATACACCATGTTAACAAATTGAAGAATATAAACCATATGATCATCCCAATAGATGTAGAAAAAGATTTTGACAAAATTCAACACCAATTTATGATAAAAACACTCCACAAAGTGGACATAGAGGGAGCCTACCTCAACATAATAAAGGCCATATACAACAAACCCACAGTAAACATCATTTTCCATGGCAAAAAACAGAAAGCATTTCCTCTGAGATCAGGAACATGACAAGGATGTCCACTCTCACTGCTATTATTCAGCATAGTTTTGGAAGTCCTAGACACAGAAATCAGAGAGAAAAAGAAATAAAAAGAATACATTTGTAAAAGAAGAAGTAAAACTGTCACTATTTGCAGTTGACATGATACTATACATAGAGAATCCTAAAGATGCCACCAGAAAACTACTAGAGCTAATCAATGAATTTGGTAAAGTTGCAGGATACAAAATTAATGCACAGAAATCTCTTGCTTTCCTATACACTAATGATGAATAATCTGAAAGAGAAATTAAGGAAACACTCCTATTTACCATTGCAACAAAAAGAATAAAATACCTAGGAATAAACCTACCTAGGGATACAAAAGACCAGTATGCAGAAAACTATAAGACTGATGAAAGTAATGAAAGATGATAGAAACAGATGGAGAGATATACCATATTCTTGGATTGGAAGAATCAATATTGTGAAAATGACTATACTACCCAAAGCAATCTACAGATTCAATGCAATCTCTATCAAATTACCAATGGCATTTTTTACAGAACTAGAACAAAAAATCTTAAAATTTGTATCGAGACACAAAAGAACCCAAATAGCCAAAGCAGTCTCGAGGGAAAGAAACGGAGCTGGAGGAATCAGACTCCCTGACTTCAGACTATAATGCAAAGCTACAGTAACCACGGCAATATGGTACTGGCACAAAAACAGAAATATAGATGAATGGAACAGGAGAGAAAACCCAGAGATAAACCCATGCACCTATGGTCAACAAATCTATGACAGAGGAAAAGATATACAATGGAGAAAAGTCAGCCTCTTCAATAAGTGGTGCTGGGAAAACTGGACAGCTACATATAAAAGAATGAAATTAGAACACTCCATAACACCATACACAAAAATAAACTCAAAATGGATTAGAGACTTAAATGTAGGACAAGACACTGTAAAACTCTTAGAGGAAAACATAGGAAGAACACTGTTTGACATAAATCACAGCAAGATGTTTTTTGATCCACCTCCTAGAGTAATGGAAATAAAAACAAAAATAAACAAATGGGACCTAATGAAACTTCAAAGCTTTTGCGCAGCTAAGGAAACCATAAACAAGACGAAAAGTCAACCCTCAGAATGGGAGAAAGTGTTTGCAAACAAATCAATGGACAAAGGATCAATCTCCAAAATATATAAACAACTCATGCAGCTCAATATTAAAAACACAAACAACCCGATCGAAAATGGGCAGAAGACCTAAATAGACATTTCTCCAAATAAGACATACAGATGGCCAAGAGGCACGTGCAAAGCTGTTCAACATCACTAATTATTATAGAAATGCAAATCAAAACTACAATGAGTTATCATCTCACACCAGTTAGAATGGGCATCAAAAGAAAATCTACAAACAACAAAAGCTGGAAAGGGTGTGGAGAAAAAGGAACCCTCTTGCACTGTTGATGGGAATGTATATTGATACAGTCACTATGAAGAACAGTATGGTGGTTCCTTTAAAAACTAAAACTACCATACAACCCAGCAATCCCACCACTGGGCATATACCCTGAGAAAACCATAATTCCAAAGGAGTCTTGTATCAAAATGTTCATTGAAGCTCTATTTACAATAGCCAGGACAAGGAAGCAACCTAAGAGTCCATCAACAGATGAATGGATAAAGAAGAGGTGGCACATATATACAATGGAATATTACTCAGCTGTAAAATGGAACAAAATTGGGTCATTTGTAGAGACGTGGATGGATCTAGAGATTGTCATACTGAGTGAAGTCAGAAAGAGAAAAACAAATATCATATAATAATGCATGTATGTGGAACCTAGAAAAATGGTACAGATGAATGGGTTTGCAGGGCAGAAATTGTCATATGTGTAGAGAACAAACGTATGTACACCAAAGGGGCAAAGCGTTGGGGGTGGGGGGTGTGATTAATTGGAAGATTGGGATTGAAATATATACACTAGTATGTATAAAATGGATAACTAATAAGAACCTGCTATATAAAAAAATAAATAAAATTAATTTTTTTTAAAAAGCTTGCATTTATGGTAATGTTTCTAAGTTTGTAAAGGGGACAGGAATTTGTGGGAAATTATACAGGATTGCTTCAGTTATCTTATAGAGGTGGGAAACAGCACAGTTTTCTTCTGAAAGTATAGCTGGGACTTCGATTACTAGGTTTTATCTTTGGAATAGTGCTTGAGAAATGGGTGAAGGAGGGTATGGGGTAAAATACATGATTAATAAATAGTTCTGAGGTCATTCTCTAGTTTGAAATGCAGAAATTTTAGTGATGACCATCTAATTGAATGATTTTTTCCACTTGCACTTAGTAATGCAGATATAGGGTTGTAACAGTTACCTAAGTTTTCTTTTTCTTATTTTTTTTCTCTTTTTCTGGGTGGATATGGCATGAAAAGTAATTAGGAGACTGGCCAGAGAATATGTACATGTAATATAGAATGCAAGTGGAATAGGAGTTTAGTTTATATTCTTAGAAACAATGAGGAATCAGAGGAGCATAATTTTATGAGGTTTAGAATCTGTGAATGACTGGGAGTGAGAAGAAGAATTAAACAAAGTTATGATGTTGTGGCCAAAGATGGTAATACTGGATTTTAAAAAAATATTTATTTATTTATTTATTTATTCATTCATTCATTCATTTATATATATATTGGCTATGTTGGTTCTTTGTTGCTGCACACAGGATTTCTCTAGTTGTGGCAAGTAGGGCCTACTCTTCATTGCAGTGCACGGGCTTCTCATTTCGATGTCTTCTCTTGTTGTGGAGCACAAACTCTAGGCACACGAGTTTCAGTAATTGTGGCATGCAGTCTCAGTAGTTGTGGTGCACAGGCTTAGTTGCTCCATGGCATGTGGGATCTTCCCAGACCAGGGTTCCAACCTGTGTCCCCTGCATTGGCAGGCGGATTCTTAACGACTGCACCACCAGGGAAGTCCCAGTAATATTGGATTTTAATATTTATATGGTGAAGAAGCCTTTGGGGATGAGAATACCTAGGTCACTGTTTTCCAACATGTGATCAGGAGAGCTACCTGAATCAGAATTGCTTGGAGTTTTTATAACTATGTAGGTTCCTGGGTCCATGATTATTTATAAATCATAGATGAAATAATCACTGATAAAAGTTATGACCAGTAAGGGCATGGCAGATGCTGAGGTGAAGTTAATTGGAGTTTGAAAATTGTAAAACAGTGAAGATAAGATTCTAAAAGAGTGAAACTTAGACCTAATTGATAAATGTTGGAATGAAGAGAAAACATTTTTAAAAAGAATATTAAATAGGTGTATGTAGCCTTGTTAATTTTTGATGATATGATTTATTTAGGTGACATGACTGGATTAAACAACCCATGTGGATAGAAAGTTGGAAACCAATGAATCAGAGATGAAAATTTTACTTTGAGCTTTTATGCTCAAAGACAAAGGATGAGCTCTACAGAGCAGCCACTAGCCACTGTTTTATTCAATATTCCTTCATCAAATAGGTATGTCTAGTTCATGATTAATGTCACCAGCCTTTGAACTTTCAGCATTCCAGAACACCCAAAATATCTTAATTCATAATTCTTGTACTATCATCATTGCCCCATCCCTGTCCATAGGAAGTCAACTGGTAAAATGAGAAGCTTAGAATGGTATTGAACTTTTATTTAAAGGAAGTAAGATGAATACTTTGGAAGAATGATATAAGGCCTATTTGTACTTCTGGAGCAATATAGCAGGGAACAGAGAGAGAATGGGACTAGTTGCTGTTATGAGAGCCCTGGCAAGACCAATACGCATTCTGAATACAGCATGACAAAATCCAGACTTATTTCCCTACTCTGTTTACTATTATGAGGAAGTGCATTATTTGGTTCTTTTCCTATTCAGAATTAGATCAGGATTATATAAGACTAAAATTCAAGAGTTTGGCAGCCATGACTTCATCTGGAAGGGAAACCGAAATTCAGAAATTCAAAAGCAAATCCATTTAACTTTCAAATGGATCACGAATTGATATTAGCATGTCCTTTCATTTGCAGTTCTTTCTGGTGTGGAAAGAAGTGTATTCACCGTGGAAGCTGTTTTGCACAAAGGAAACATGAGGTTTGACTGATTATTTGCAGCAGAGGAGAACATGTATTTATAAGGAATTAAACAGAAAATAATCAAAATCACAAATCTAGGGACTTGAAAGACATTGGATAGTATGTAATGAAAGCTGTGTTTTAAATATTAATATCAGCTGTAGAGAGCTTTCTTTCTTTTTCCTTATTTTAATTCCTCAGTGTTAGAACATTCCAGACAAAAAAACATAGACTGAAACAGTTAATTGATCTCATTCAACTTGGTTAGAGTTGCTAATAGAAGGATTCCACTGTGCTCCAGAATTTCGGATTACACTAGACTCCAATAAAAAAAATATCCTCATATTTTAGTCTGTGTGTGTGTGTGTGTATTTGTGAGAGACAGACAGAGAAGAAGAGGGAAAAACAGGGAAGGAGAGAATTGGGGTATGTATGTGGTGTATGCATACAGTATTACATGTGTATAGTCTACAACTTCTTTTATTATTGGCTACCTTGGTGATGGGCTTACTGAAATAGAGGAGGTCAGGCACTAAGAGTTAAATTTACTGAAGCTATTTCAGATCCCCGGATATTTTCCTTGACATATCTACTTTTTGAAGCAAGACTGAGCTGTGATATTACAGCCATAGAGTGTTGCAGTGCCCTTTGCTGTGCACAGAAATATCAAGTGATTAAAGAATTACCAAATTTTTCACAATAATTTGATTAGTTTACAAATTTATACCTAAATGAAAATTTACTAAGATGCTCTTTGACTCAGAGGTAATAAAGACAGGCAAATGCATGTAGTTAAAGTGTATAAAGAACAAAATGAAATATAGAAAAATTGCTACTGCTAGCACTAAGTACTGTGTAGTTGCTAACCTAAGTTTATTCACTACTAATTTCCTTAACTCAACACAAGAAATCAATCAAATAGATGGATCTTGTGTCACAATGTTATATCTTAAAATATTCACTGTGGTATTTTGAATGTTATTAAACATAAGCATGGGTTTTTCTATATTGTTAAAATAACTTGAAAGCCATGGAAATAATACCATCAAAACCTACACTAAATCAGAGTTTTTAGTAATGTGGAACAAACTATGCAGCTACATTGTTTTCCAATTACTAGTGGGCAAAATCCAATTGCAAGGAGCCCACCTGAACCATGCCACCACTTGGATACCCAGTTGGTCCCCTAGAAATCTCTTCAGTTAGGCAACTAAAGACAATTCCTGGCATATCTAGCTGTTCGAGGATCCTGCTCCAGGTGTAAAGCCAGCATCTATTCTGATGGGTTGCTGCCAACCAATTGTTAAAGATTCTGAATGTTGTATCTGTCCTAAACTATCATCATTTTTACTATTTAAATATTTGAAGATGATACAGTCACAAAGGGCAATGAAGAAAAAAAGCGGAGTAATGCTTTTTCTTTTATAATTTATATTGACGCCCAAACCCATAATTTTGGGAAACGTATCTGAATTGCATGCATCAGTGTGGTTTTGATAAGCTATCTGTACGAAATAACACCAAAAAACACACCGAACAATTGCAGTGGAGTACATTCAATTAAAGAAAGGCAACAAAATAACTTGGGACTTCACATTTGTCTCAAGTGCCTTGTGACGATTTGGCCTTGTTTGCTAAACTGGTGCTGGTTAGTCTCCCTGCTGGCTATCAGATGGAAGGAGCGAAAACATAGGAGACAGCTGGGCCTGTTCACAGGGGGCATGCCTTAGAACCCATTATTGCTTAGACAGCATATGTGCAAGAGAGAAAGGAAACCTCTGCAGGCATATCTGGACCTCATCTTATATACTAGACCATATCTCACAATGCCACAATGGTATGAAAAGGAAGGAAGAAGAGAGAGAGCCACCTCCAGGCACATCGTATTCAGCACACTTTGCTCCTGTCAACAGGTAAACGACCATCCTGCAATCTATCACTCAGCTTAGTATTACTGCAAGTGTATCTTTCTTTTTTTTTTTAATTCTTTTTTTTTTTTAAACCCCACATTTGTTTATTTATTTATTTTTTGGTTCTGTTGGGTCTTCGTTTCTGTGCGAGGGCTTTCTCTAGTTGTGGCAAGCGGGGGCCACTCTTCATCGCGGTGCGCGGGCCTCTCACTATTGTGGCCTCTCTTGTTGCGGAGCACAGGCTCCAGACGTGCAGGCTCAGTAGTTGTGGCTCACGGGCCTAGTTGCTCCACGGCATGTGGGATCCTCCCAGACCAGGGCTCGAACCCATGTTCCCTGCATTAGCAGGCAGATTCTCAACCACTGCACCACCAGGGAAGCCCCAAGTGTATCTTTCTTAACACCTGAAGAATTTGACTGTATCCATACCTACAAATAATATAGGGATAAAAGTATAGTGTTTTCATATATGTTTCTTATATTTCACACATCATACTTTTATACTCGTTTTTGCATAAATGCCGAAGGTGACAGAATAGAGACTATCAAGGAGAAAGGTTGATCGCTAATGTAAAACAGCACAAGGAGATGGAAACTTGAAGGCTGAAATCTGATCCTTAGTTTTAGGTACATGATTTTCTTCCCACCCTCATTTTCCCCAAGTTTTTAAAAGAATGATGTATGTTATAGTTTTTTCTTTTCTATATAGAATCAGAGCAAGGAAATTTGCCTGGAGGCTGTTGATGGAAACAAGCTATGGAGCCTATAATACCCATAGTTGCTGCAAAGAAATATTTGCAGTCTAGTTCAAAACACTCATCTTTGAGGACAAGATTTTCTGAAGAGAGCTCAAGAAACACTGAAAAATACTTATTCTAAGTACATTTTACTTTATTTAATTGATTTTTTTTCTTTATTTTCTTTCTTTTTAAAAAAAATTATTGGAGTTTAGTTGATTTACAGTATTGTGTTAGTTTCAGGTGTACAGCAAAGTGAATCAGTGATACATATACATATATCCACTCTTTTTTTAGATTATTTTCCTATATAGGCCATTTCAGAGTATTGGGTAGAATTCCCTGTGCTGCACAGTAGGTTCTTATTAGTTATCTATTTTATACATAGTAGTGTGCATATGTCAATCCCTATCTCCCAATTTATCCCTCCCCCAACTTACCCCTTAGTTTGTTTTCTACATCTGTAACTCTGTTTTGTAGATAAGTTCATTTGTGCCCTTTTATTAGATTCCACATATAAGTGATATCATACAATATTTGTCTTTCTCTGTCTGACTTACTTCACTCAGTATGACAATCTCTAGGTCCATCCATGTTGCTGCAAATGGCATTATTTCTTTCTTTTTTATGGCTGACTAATATTCTATTGTATATATGTACCATATCTCCTTTATTCATTCCTCCATTGATGGGCATTTACGTTGCTTCCATGTCCTTGCTATTGTAAATAGTGCTGCAGTGAACATTGGGGTGCATGTATATTTTTGAATTCTGTTTTTCTCTGGATATGCCCAGGAGTCAGATGGCTGGATCATATGGTAGTTCTATTTTTAGGGTTTTAAGGAACCTGCATACTGTTCTCCATAGTGGCCATACCAGTTTACATTCCTACCAACAGTGTAGGAGGGTTCCCTTTTCTCCACACTCTCTCCAGCATTTATTGTTTGCAGATTTTTTTTTTTTTTTTTTTTTTTTTTTTTTTTTTTTTTGCGGTACGCGGGCCTCTCACTGCTGTGGCCCCTCCCGTTGCGGAGCACAGACTCCGGACGCGCAGGCTCAGCCACCACGGCCCACGGGCCCAGCCGCTTCGCAGCATGTGGGATCCTCCCGGACCGGGGCACAAACCCACGTCCCCTGCATCGACAGGTGGACTCCCAACCACTGCGTCACCAGGGAAGCCCGCTTGCAGATTTTTTGATGATGGGCATTCTGGCCAGTGTGAGAGGACACCTCTTTGTAGTTTTGACTTGCATTTCTCTAATAATTAGTTATGTTAAGCATCTTTTCATGTGCTTTATAGCTATCTGTATGTCTTCTTTGGAGAAATGTCTATTTAGATCTTCTCCCCATTTTTTTATTGGCTTATTTGTTTTTTTGATATTAAGCTGCATGAGCTATTTTTATATTTTGGAGATTAATTCCTTGTCAGTTGCTTTGTTTGCAAATATTTTCTCCCATTCTGAGGTTTGTCTTTTTGTTTTGTTTCTGATTACCTTTGCTGTGCAAAAGATTTTAAATTTAATTAGGTCCCATTTGTTTATTTTTGTTTTCACTTTCATTACTCTAGGAGGTAGATCCAAAAAAATCTTGCTGTGATTTATGTCAAAGAGTGTTCTGCCTGAGTTTTCCTCTAAGAGTTTTATAGTGTCCAGCATTAAATTTAGGTATTTAATCCATTTTGAGTTTATTTTTGTGTATGGTGTTAGGGAGTGTTCTAATTTCAGTCTTTTACAGGTAGCTGTCCAGTTTACCCAGCACCACTTATTGAAGAGACTGTCTTTTCTTCATTGTATATTTTTGCCTCCTTTGTTATACATTAGGTAAGCGTAAGTGTGTGAGTTTACTTCTGGACTTTCTATCCTGTTCCAGTGATCTATAGCTCTATTTTGGGGCCAGTACCATACTGTCTTGATGACTATAGCTTTGTAGTATAGTCTGAAGTCAGGCAGCCTGATTCCTCCAGCTCCATTTTTCTTTTTCAAGTTTGCTTTGGCTATTCATGGTCTTTTTTGTTTACTTACATGCTCATATAGTTATCTACATTAAATTTCTTTTAATTTTAGTTAAAGATTATCTAGTAATTGTCTTTGATTAGATTTTGATATATTGTCAGCAATCTATTTCCAGAAAATGTATTGGGATGAAGCATTTCTATAGATAATAAATCATATTCATAGGTGTTGATTTTTGAAGTTATTTATCCAATGGTCATTTTATAACCAAGCTCTGAAAGAAAGTTACCTTAGTCCCATATATTTCAAAAGCATTGTTGTACCTTTTAATCCATACAAGCCCTGAGAATATGAGAGATTTTAAATTGAGATTTTTATGTTGTTTTGTTTGTTTATCATGCTCACTTTATTCTGCTCACTTGTGTCATATATTTAAACCAACCACTATTCCTTTTGATTGCCCCCACCTATAGATTTTTTAGCCAGGCTTTGTCATTAACTTAAGGTTTGTTTTTTGTCACCTGACTTGTCTTTCTGTTCACCTAAAATCTAGTAATCTATCCTACAAAGTAAATTCAACACCCAAACAGACATCCAACATGAGAATTCCTTCATCCCTTAACATTTTCAACTCCTGAGGCCTTCACTTTGACTCTATTTCAACAACTAGTTTCCAGAATTATCTATATTGCTGCAATTCTGAACTCTTGAAATCAAATATCTCAGTCTATCTCCCAAATCCATCCTTGCAGCTCTCACATGTGACTGCCCAATACATCTGTTTTGCAATCTTACCAAGAATTCAATCTTATTACTTCTCTAATGCCTCCATGTTGATTAGCATCCTACACAAATCCTCTCTACTGTATTTTCTAACTTCCTTATTTTCCTAAATTGTATGGTACATCATTTTAATCATTCTCTTGCCAACATCATCAAATTCTTTTCCTTATTTGCATTTCTATTACATGCTGCCAGTAAAATTGCAATTTTGCAAAAGTCTAAATATTGGGTTCTCAGCTTTTCAACCCATCTTTTAAAAGCTGCTGGAGAAAACCACATCTTTATGTAAGCTGGTAACAACATATTGCCCATGAATCATTCTGTATTAATCTAAATACAGTACCTATTTAAAATATTCTCTAATTTCCTAAAATAATCTATTCCACCATATCTTCCCCTTATTCAAAGCATTATGAGAGAGAAATAGGAACCTCTTCCCAGGAATATCATTCACTTTTTGCAACCACATCACATTGGAATGTTATCTCCTGGTAACACCACTTCATAATTTTCTATCCTATAGCTTTGTACTGACCTATTCCCAACAATGTTTAAGGGTCTCACACATTTGAAAATGCATTCCTTTACTTCATGTTTTCTCCAAGATAATAAGCAAAAAATCAAAAACTTTTTTTCAACCTTTTCATAAATCAGCTGCCTGAAACAATTTTATATATTTGTTGTCTCCAATTTTCACTTTCCTTGCACTCCTACAATAAGGAATATGTAACTACCATTCCATGGAAACTATTCTTGTCTAAGTCACAAAAGGCACACATGCTGTTGGTTCCAGTGAATATTTACAAATTATTACATTTGACCTCTCTAAAGCATTTGACCTTGTTGACTGTACAGTAATCATTAAAATGTATTTTGCAGCAAGCAGCTTAGTCACTAAGTTTGTTAAAGTGTCTGTCTAGTAGTAAAATGTGTTTTGCCATTGGCCTGTAGACTGCTATACTCTTATTATCCTCCCAATGCTCTGAAAACTCTTGGATTTCTTATTAGGTTCTCTTCTGTTACTCATTGTTTATATATTGGGCTTTTTTATTAGAGGTTTTTTTCCTTGGAACTTTTGTTCTTACCATATATATTTTCTTGGTAAGCCTATTTCAATAACTTCATTTGTTAACCTATTCCAGTCCAAATATACCCAAGAGGTTGAGTACATTCACGTTATTAATAAATGATTCTAAAAGTTAATTTTTACTAGAGACAAACCACCACTTCAATAAGGATTTTGAGAGATGTTAATGTATAAAATATATAGATTGGAAGTGGTACCCTCAAAGGGATAATGGATAACATTGGTTTCGTTTTTGATTCTAAACCCAAAGTCCATACATTAAAACTCCTATTGGACAGAGGCTTCCCTGGTGGTACAGTGGATGAGAATCTGCCTGCCAGTGCAGGGAACACAGGTTCAATCCCTGGTCTGGGAAGATCTCACATGCCGTGGAGCAACTAAGTCCATGAGCCACAACTACTGAAGCCCGCATGTCTAGAGCCTGTGCTCTGCAAGAAGAGAAACCACCACCATGAGAAGCCTGCACACCATAGTGAAGAGTAGCCGTCACTTGCCACAACTAGAGAAAACCCATGTGCAGCAACGAAGACCCAACACAGCCAGAAATAAATTAAAAAATAATAAAATTAAATAAAACCTCCTATTGGACATATCTACTTGGTATTTTCTCTGATACTTCAAACTCATCTTGTAAAATACAAAAATCATCACTTCTCATTCCTTTTATATTAACCAGGATAATAAATAGTATAGAGGCTACAACAAACAATCCCCTAATTTACACAATAAAGATTAACACTGTGGTGGGTTGAGTAAATTTCCCCCAAGATTTCCAGGTCCTAATCCCAAGCGTCTGTGAATATGTTACTTACATAGGAAAAGGGACTTTTCAGATGTGATGAAATTAAAGTTTTTGAGATGAGGAGATTATCCTGGCTAATCTGGGTGAGGACAGTGTAATCACATGGATACTTGTAAGAGGGAGGTAAGAGTCAAAATCAAAGGAAGAGATGTGACAAGGGTGGAAGCAGGGGAAACAGAGAAGGAGTCTGAAAGTTACTGTGCTGCTGGCTTCAAAGATGAAGATGGGGACCATGAGTCAAAGCATAGAGGCAGCCTATAATAGACGGAAAAGTCAAGGAAATTAATTGTCTCTTGGAGTCCCCAAAAGGAGGTAGTCCTGCTAACAACTTGATTTTAGACTCACAAGACTCATTTCCAACTTCTGATGTGAAGAACTGTGAGATAATGCATCTATGTTATTTTATTTTTTTTTAACATCTTTATTGGGGTATAATTGCTTTACAATGGTGTGTTAGTTTCTGCTTTATAACAAAGTGAATCAGTTATACATATACATATGTTCCCATATCTCTTCCCTCTTGCGTCTCCCTCCCTCCCACCCTCCCTATCCCACCCCTCCAGGCTGTCACAAAGCACCAAGCCAATATCCCTGTGCCATGTGGCTGCTTCCCACTAGCTATCTACCTTACCACATTTGTTAGTGTGTATATGCCCATGACTCTCTCTCGCCTTGTCACAGCTCACCCTTCTCCCTCCCCATAACCTCAAGTCCATTCTCTAGGAGGTCTGCGTCTTTATTACTGCCTTACCCCTAGGTTCTTCATGACTTTTTTTTTCTTAAATTCCATATATATGTGTTAGCATACGGTATTTGTCTTTTTCTTTCTAACTTACTTCACTCTGTATGACAGACTCTAGGTCTATCCACCTCATTAAAAATAGCTCAATTTTGTCTCTTTTTTTGGCTGAGTAATATTCCATTGTATATGTGTGCCACATCTTCTTTATCCATTCATCCGATGATGGGCACTTAGGTTGTTTCCATCTCCGGGCTATTGTAAATAGAGCTGCAATGAACATTTTGGTACATGACTCTTTTTGAATTTTGGTTTTCTCAGGGTATATGCCCAGTAGTGGGATTGCTGGGTCATATGGTAGTTCTATTTGTAGCTTTTTAAGGAACCTCCATACTGTTCTCCATAGTGGCTGAACCAATTCACATTCCCACCAGCAGTGCAAGAGGGTTCCCTTTTCTCCACACCCTCTCCAGCATTTATTGTTTCTAGATTTTTTGATGATGGCCATTCTGACTGGTGTGAGATGATATCTCATTGTAGTTTTGATTTGCATTTCTCTAATGATTAATGATGTTGAGCATTCTTTCATGTGTTTGTTGGCAGTCTGTATATCTTCTTTGGAGAAATGTCTATTTAGGTCTTCTGCCCATTTTTGGATTGGGTTGTTTGTTTTTTTGATATTGAGCTGCATGAGCTGCTTGTAAATTTTGGAGATTAATCCTTTGTCAGTTACTTCATTTGCAAATATTTTCTCCCATTCTGAGGGTTGTCTTTTGGTCTTGTTTATGGTTTCCTTTGCTGTGCAAAAGCTTTGAAGTTTCATTAGGTCCCATTTGTTTATTTTTGTTTTTATTTCCATTACTCTAGGAGGTGGGTCAGAAAGGATCTTGCTGTGATTTATGTCATAGAGTGTTCTGCCTATGTTTTCCTCTAAGAGTTTGATAGTTTCTGGCCTTATATTTAGGTCTTTAATCCATTTTGAGCTTATTTTTGTGTATGGTGTTAGGGAGTAATCTAATCTCATACTTTTACATGTAGCTGTCCAGTTTTCCCAGCACCACTTATTGAAGAGGCTGTCCTTTCTCTAGTGTACTTTCCTGCCACCTTTATCAAAGATAAGGTATCCATACGTGCATGGGTTTATCTCTGGGCTTTCTATCCTGTTCCATTGATCTATCTTTCTGTTTTTGTGCCAGTACCATACTGTCTTGATAACTGTAGCTTTGTAGTATAGTCTGAAGTCAGGGAGCCTGATTCCTCCAGTTCCTTTTTTCGTTCTCAAGATTGCTTTGGCTATTCGGGGTCTTTTGTGTTTCCATATAAATTGCAAAATTTTTTGTTCTAGTTCTGTGAAAAATGCCAGTGGTAGTTTGACAGGGATTGCATTGAATCTATAGATTGCTTTGGGTAGTAGAGTCATTTTCACAATGTTGATTCTTCCAATCCAAGAACATGGTATATCTCTCCATCTATTTGTATCATCTTTAATTTCTTTCATCAGTGTCTTAAAACTTTCTGCATACAGGTCTTTTGTCTCCTTAGGTAGGTTTATTCCTAGATATTTTATTCTTTTTGTTGCAATGGTAAATGGGAGTGTTTTCTTGATTTCACTTTCAGATTTTTCATCATTAGTATATAGGAATGCCAGAGATTTCTGTGCATTAATTTTGTATCCTGCCACTTTACCAAATTCATTGATTAGCTCTAGTAGTTTTCTGGTAGCATCTTTAGGATTCTCTATGTATAGGATCATGTCATCTGCAAACAGTGACAGCTTTACTTCTTCTTTTCTGATTTGGATTCATTTATTTCCTTTTCTTCTCTGATTGCTGTGGCTAAAACTTCCAAACCTATGTTGAATAAGAGTGGTGAGAGTGGGCAACCTTGTCTTGTTCGTGATCTTAGTGGAAATGCTTTCAGTTTTTCACCATTGAGGATGATGTTTGCTATGGGCTTGTCATATATGGCCTTTATTATGTTGAGGAAAGTTCCCTCTATGCCTACTTTCTGCAGGGTTTTTATCATAAATGGGTGTTGAATTTTGTCAAAAGCTTTCTCTGCATCTATTCAGATGATCATGTGGTTTTTCTTCTTCAGTTTGTTAATATGGTTTATCACATTGATAGATTTGCGTATATTGAAGAATCCTTGCATTCCTGCAATAAACCCCACTTGATCATGGTGTATGATCCTTTTAATGTGCTGTTGGATTCTGTTTGCTAGTATTTTGTTGAGGATTTTTGCATCTATGTTCATCAGTGATATTGGCCTGTAGTTTTCTTTCTTTGTGACATCCTTGTCTGGTTTTGGTATCAAGGTGATGGTGGCCTCGTAGAAGGAGTTTGGGAGTGTTCCTCCCTCTGCTATATTTTGGAAGAGTTTGAGAAGGATAGGTGTTAGCTCTTCTCTAAATGTTTGATAGAATTCGCCTGTGAAGCCATCTGGTCCTGGGCTTTTCTTTGTTGGAAGATTTTTAATCACAGTTTCAATTTCAGTGCTTGTGAATGGTCTGTTCATATTTTCTATTTCTTCCTGATTCAGTCTTGGCAGGTTGTGCATTTCTAAGAATTTGTCCATTTCTTCCAGATTGTCCATTTTATTGGCATAGAGTTGCTTGTAGTAATCTCTCATGATCTCTTTTATTTCTGCAGTGTCAGTTGTTACCTCTCCTTTTTCATTTCTAATTCTATTGATTTGAGTCTTCTCCCTTTTTTTCTTGATGAGTCTGGCTAGTGGTTTATCTATTTTGTTTATCTTCTCAAAGAACCAGCTTTTAGTTTTATTGATCTTTGCTATTGTTTCCTTCATTTCTTTTTCATTTATTTCTGATCTGATTTTTATGATTTCTTTCCTTCTGCTATCTTTGGGGTTTTTTTGTTCTTCTTTCTCTAATTGCTTGAGGTGCAAGGTTAGGTTGTTTATTCGAGATGTTTCCTGCTTCTTAAGGTGGGCTTGTATTGCTATAAACTTCCCCCTTAGAACTGCTTTTGCAGCATCCCACAAGTTTTGGGTCGTTGTGTCTCCATTGTCATTTGTTTCTAGGTATTTTTTGATTTCCTCTTTGATTTCTTCAGTGATCACTTCATTATTAAGTAGTGTATTGTTTAGCCTCCATATGTTTGTATTTTTTACAGATCTTTTCCTGTAATTGATATCTAGTCTCATGGCATTGTGGTCAGAAAAGATACATGATACAATTTCAATTTTCTTAAATTTACCAAGGCTTGATTTGTGACCCAAGATATGATCTATCCTGAAGAATGTTCCATGAGCACTTGAGAAAAATGTGTATTCTGTTGTTTTTGGATGGAGTGTCCTATAAATATCAATTAAGTCCATCTTGTTTAATGTATCATTTAAAGCTTGTGTTTCCTTATTTATTTTCATTTTGGATGATCTGTCCATAGGTGAAAGTGGAGTGTTTAAGTCCCCTACTATGAATGTGTTACTGTCGATTTCCCCTTTTATGGCTGTTAGTATTTGCCTTATGTAATGAGGTGCTCCTATGTTGGGTGCATAAATATTTACAATTGTTATATCTTCTTCTTGGATCGATCCCTTGATCATTATGTAGTGTCCTTCTTTGTCTCTTTTAATAGTCCTTATTTTAAAGTCTATTTTGTCTGATATGAGAATTGCTACTCCAGCTTTCTTTTGGTTTCCATTTGCATGGAATATCTTTTTCCATCCCCTTACTTTCAGTCTGTATGTGTCTCTAGGTCTGAAGTGGGTCTCTTGTAGACAGCATATATATGGGTCTTGTTTTTGTATCCATTCAGCTAATCTGTGTCTTTTGGTGGGAGCATTTAGTCCATTTACATTTAAGGTAATTATCGATATGTATGTTCCTATTCCCATTTTCTAAATTGTTTTAGGTTCGTTATTATAGGTCTTTTCCTTCTCTTGTGTTTCTTGCCTAGAGAAGATCCTTTAGCATTTGTTGTAAAGCTGGTTTGGTGGTGCTGAACTCTCTCCGCTTTTGCTTGTCTGTAAAGGTTTTAATTTCTCCATCAAATCTGAATGAGATCCTTCCTGGGTAGAGTAGCCTTGGCTGCAGGTTTTTCTCCTTCATCACTTTCAGTATGTCCTGCCACTCCCTTCTGGCTTGTAGGGTTTCTGCTGAGAGATCAGCTGTTAACCTTATGGGGATTCCCTTATGTGTTATTTGTTGTTTTTCCCTTGCTGCTTTTAATATGCTTTCTTTGTATTTAATTTTTGACAGTTTGATTAATATGTGTCTTGGCATATTTTTCCTTGTATTTATCCTGTATGGGACTCTCTGTGCTTCCTGGACTTGATTAACTATTTCTTTTCCCATATTAGGGAAGTTTTTAACTATAATCTCTTCAAATATCTTCTCAGTCCCTTTCTTTTTCTCTTCTTCTTCTGGAACCCCTATAATTCGAATGTTGGTGCATTTAATGTTGTCCCAGAGGTCTCTGAGACTGTCCTCAGTTTTTTTCATTCTTTTTTCTTTCTTCTGCTCTGCAGTAGTTATTTGCACTATTTTATCTTCCAGGTCACTTATCCGTTCTTCTGCCTCAGTTATTCTGCTATTGATCATCTATGTTATTTTTGAGCCACAAAGTTTGTAATAATTTGTTACAGCAGAAATAGGAATTTAATACAAACAATAAAGATTTACTTCTTATAGCTCCAATCCAATACAGATTCTCCTTGCTCTCCTCCAAGTGATGCAGATTTCTGTTATTTTTAATGTGTAGTTCAGATATCACCATAGAAGAGGAACAGAGATTCTTGACAATCATGCTTGAAACTTTATGGCAACGCCTGGAAATGGGATCTATCACTTCTGTGTACATCTATTTCTAATTATAAGGGAGAATAAGACATATAGTTTTTTATGTTTACTCATAAAAAGTAACTGAGATTAGTGAATATTAGCAGGTTTCTACCATCATCCCTCCTCCTGATCACCAAATACTCTTTTTATTCTTTCTCCTGAACATAGAACAAACTCACTTTCTCCCTAAAAGACACTCCCAAATTCCCATCTAATCACTGTATTCAGGCCAAGGGCAAGAATTTCTGGATAATGCTCAATTATCGCCATTAAGTCTGATTTCCATCCCCACTCCCCCAGCAACCATTAAGCTAAAAAGGCAATTTATCCAAATTCAATTTCCATTTATACCCCCAATACACAACGATGTAATAGGGACAAGATAACCTTAATAAATCATCTCATTCAAAAGAGAGAAAAATGGGAAACACACCGCAGTCAATTTTTAACAACAATTTTGAAATACTTCTCAGCAGATATTGTGAGGGCCCCTTTGCCTATGGTGGCAGAGATTTAATCAACCTTTGATTTTACCCTCCGGAAGGAACTGCCTTGTGCCTTGTTCTTTATAGTCACATTGTCTAATGAATATTTTAGAAAGATACCTACTCATAACTTTCATTAAGTTACATCTGAAAAATTGTCTTTTTCAAGGTAGTCACCATTAGGTTGAAAGGGAGAAGCTTGGTGCTGAGAAAGCCGAGAAATAAAGCAAATTGGAGAAGTGGGTAATGGAAAGTACTTTGGCTAGAGTTCCTGAAACATAGACCAACAGGAAACAAATAACATTTTAAAAGTTGTATTAGAATCATATGACCAAATACTCAGCCCAGACTCCCTAATCCCTACAAATGGGGTGGGGGTGGGGGGAAGCTAACTGCTCAGTATTGAAAATAGACTCTGAGCACTCAGCTTTCCATGACTAGAAGGCAGGTATTCAGAACTATGTAGCATCCCTGGAGGTATATACATCCAAAAAAGAATATAATTACCAATATTTTTCAGAGTGTATAACTCACAAAAAGAAGCTATTTCACGACAACAGAATGGTGGTGAAAAGTTAGATAGGTGATGCTAGGGCTTACTATGATGATATTTAACCTCTATTTACAGTTGAGCTATTTAGTTTACTATGATTATTTTCCCTTTTCTATTCTCATCACCTTTAGTTCTTCAAGGCCAGTGCATTCTATGAAAGGGACCTAAAATGTTTGCCTATTTCAGTGGGGAATCAGAAGAGTGCCAAAGCAAAAGGGTATCTTTGAGAGAATAATTAGTGATCAGAAGTAAATGGCCAGAAACACACACTCCAGCAACGAGTGCTGGCATATCATCAACCCATAAAAGGCAAATGAAACTCATTTATTTCTGCTGTTCATTATCCTGGAATCACAGCAGGTCCACAATTTTTTTTTTCTGAAGGCTCCACAGAGTATTAAGAAGACACAATATCTGTGTGTGGACCTCATCTCTCTTGCACCACATGAGGTCATGTTTTTTACAGCATTTCTTCATACACCCAGATGACGATGAAAATAAACATTATGTGGTCTGAAACTCAGTTTTGTTTTGTTTTGTTTTGTTTTCAAACAGAGTAAGTTACCAAAAACATGGTTATTAGCTTGGGCAGCAATTACTGGAACTGGCCATTATGACACCCATCCCCCTCTTCCTCACACCAAGTAGAGAGTAAGGAAGATAAAATCAGTAGCAAAGAAATAAAGAAAATATATTTTGTTCACATACATAATTTAATATGTAGGTAAATGTATGATCTCAGTAGAGTTATACTATGATTCTTCCATTAGTTGCAAAGTTTTAAGTGAGAAATTCAATTACTTTAATTACTTTATATTATAATGTCCTCATTGATTAAATGAAAACAGGAGACATTTTGATTAGATTTCTTTCTTTTCCTACAATTATGTGTAAGTCCTTTTATCTTCAAGTCTGTTTCTTCAGCCATACCACTTGGATGTCAAGACTAAGAGGATCACATCCAATTTAGTCTTTCTTTGGTGAGTTTGTTTGTGTAAAAGTATAGATAGTTTTCTCAGTATGCAGACAATTAGAAGGATGTGCAGTTAGGTTCTGCTAGGTGCAAAGAAAAGTAAATGCGTTCAACTTCAGCATACATGCATTAGCTCCATGTGAAGATTTAAACCATCTAATTTGCATAATGAACATTTTATGCCACATTATTTGCACCTGGTTTACAAATTACTGAGAATTTCACAACAATTATCAATGATCATATCAAAATGTCAAATATCCCTTAGTGACATTTTGCTAGGCAATTATCAAAAAGATGTTTTCCCATTGATATTTGTTGACAGTTTAATTTGCTGCAGTTTATTATGTAAGGAGGACTATTGGAAAATATGTCATTTTTTGGTCTTATTCTGGTCAAGAAAAGAAGAAGAAGAAAAAAGATCAAGTTTTAGGCTTTCAAAATTGCCATATTTAATGCTATAGCATAAAGAAATGTGTACATCTTTAAAATATATTTATTACAAAAATAACTGTTAAGTTAGGAAATACAGATAAGCAGCCAGTATACATTGTACATGCTAAATTTATCTCCATTGGTAAATTTATTTCTGTTATTCTTGGTTTTTTATATTGTGTCTCTATTCTTATCCACAGTGAGATCAAATATTCAGCCAATTTTGTAATTCTAGCTTCATTTATCAATACACCATAAAATAAGTTCATGCAGATAAATATTTCCAATAAACAATTTACTTTTTATATTGAGATTCATTGTATTACACTATAATTTATCTAAAGAAAAGCCTATTTAGATAATTATAATATTCCCAATTTTGTTCTAATGAAGACTGTCATGAACATTCTTGCATTTCAATCCTACCATAGACTGTATATATTCCCTTGACATAAGTATTTTGAAGTGGATTTTTAGGTTAAAAGTTAAGGTAAAATCTAATATCCCTTAATTAGTATTGCTCAATTGCTTTCAAAAATTTTTGCAGTGGAAAAATATAATTAAAAATGCTAGCTTTTCAAATCACCTTTGGAACATTACTATTCTATACATGTTTTATTATGTGACAGTATTAATGAATTAGTACATATATACTGAGCAATATTATTGAAATTTTCATCAAAATATTGTTTTGAAATGTGTTTCGTCAGAGGAGTATTTTTGTGTAAGATGTCAAGGATCCTGAAGTACCATCTCAGATTATTAGGAAAAACAAAGGTTTCCTTCAGGTTGAGCAAACATTAAGGTTTGAGATAGAGTTGTCACCTACACCTGAAAAGTAAAAGAGGATATGCAGACCATAAATAAATACCAGAGAAATTCCACAAGTAAGAAATTAGAGGTTTTCTAGTAAAAAATGGTGGAATAATTAACCACCATTACTATTAGTTAGGCAACCCATGAACCTGGAGCTGATCAGTTTCTGAAATGTTTCCATCTCTTCAGAATCAAACGCCATTAAAAATTTGCCAGCCCTAGGGTCTTCCCTGGTGGCGCAGTGGTTGGGAGTCCACCTGCCGATGCAGGGGATGCGGGTTCGTGCCCCGGTCCGGGAGGATCCCGTGTGCCGCGGGGTGGCTGGGCCCGTGGGCGTGGACAGTGAGCCTGCGCGTCCGGAGCCTGTTGCTCCGCAGCGGCGGGGGGCGGGGCACAGCGGTGAGGGGCCCGCGTACCACACACACACACACACAAAAAATAATAATAGTTTGCCAGCCCTTCAATCCCCATGGTGTTGTGGAGAAGTACATTGATGAACCTGATCTTACTCCTCTAAGTCTGCACTACAGTTATGTCTGAGGCCCATCTGAACACCAGAGAGAAATATGCAGGTTCCTTATAGAGATGAGAACTTGCCTTGCACCTGCCATTTCTCCTTAGAGCTGACAAGCCTAAATCTGAAGTAACCAGGATTCTCTCTGTCTCTGAAACATGAGAAATACAGCCTCTAGATATGCTTTAATTCCACTAAATCTATATCTCCACCCATTTTCTCCCTTATTCAGTTTTTTGTTCTGATTTTGCTTTTAGAAAAATAGATATTATTAATTTTTTATAGAACAAGATGGCTTAGAGCTTTATATAAGCTTCTCTCTCATTTCTTTGAAGTCAAAATATTAATTTACCTGCTATCCTTCAGAGTATATTAGAAAGACATAATAGGTTATTTGAGATGACATTTAACACAGTCTTTCTCTAAAATTTAAAAACAATATTTTTAGAATTATAGATGACAATTAGTTTCCTTTTTAACCAAAAATTAAAAATACACTGAATGAACAACAAATCTTTCTGGCATCATTCAGATTAGCATATTCAAGTGCAGCTAGCATTTACTGGGCATGACCACGTGCCAGGCATTTTGTTTTGCTCTTTGGCTAAAGTCATATTCTTATGGTCACATACACTTCCAGACATCTAAGTATCAATAACGTAAGTCCAACATCTGAACTCAGGATATCGGGACTAAAAAATTTGCTGCGAATCACCTTTTGGGAAAAAAAGTAACCAAACTGTAGAATAATTGATAGCATTAACAATTATATATGATCTTACCTTAATGACCTTAATGTTTGTTTTTTTGTGAATGCTAATATTTGGACAAAATCCACATATTTTTCACTTGATTCAAAGCCTGCAGATTGTGATATTGATCATACCATTGATTTGCTGTCTGGCACCAAGAAAGGCATTTAATAGCTGTCAGTTAGTGCTTCTGAAAATATGGAGCTGAATGTGTTCATGATAATGTTTTGAAAATTTAGTGGTAAAATGTCAAAATATTAAGTCAATATATTTTAATAATGCCACTTTCATGTATTTCTAACATGAATGCCGATGTGTAGCCACATTTTAAAAACTGCTAATTTATCCTTTTCTATGATGTCCATAACTTCACAATTGATACAGGATAGAATTTCTTGAAAATACAGTGAAAATGTATTCAAGGCAAAATTAAAAATACAATTAGGTTAATGTTCTGAACATTTGTATGAATTCCAAGAAAAGTAACTAATATCTATACTATGAGAATATAGTAAGCATTTTACCTCTGTAACTGTGATTTTAAAACTGGGATCTCAGAGCAAATATGCATAAAAATTAAATAATATTTAAGCATTAAAAGTACTATGCCAGAAAATTATCTTACAGATTTTACAATCTGCACACACACACACACACACACACACTATAGTTGAGGTTTGGGGTTGTAAATTTTGGCTGCATTAAATGTTTTATATAATGAACTGAAAAGGAAATATGTGAACTTTTCAGAAGACCCTTATTTATATTAAGCTAGAATATGTTTGTTTTTTCTTTCCCCTCTGCCATAATTCTTTAATTGAGAAGAAGAAAGCAAGAAGCCACGACTTTGCAGACACTATGAGTCAAGCCTCATTCAATGTAGTTTATACAACTACATTGACGTAGGAATACTTGGGGAAAAAACATTAAGGTTTCTCTGAATAAGTTAGAAAAAATAAGGAGCATAAAATGGCTTTCTGACAATTGGGCTAATTAATTTCACTAATAATGTATGATAATAGTAAATGGCATGATATACACTAATAGTGGAAGTCATTAAGTGGCTTGTAAAGGAAAACCCAAGGAGTTTGACCGCAACCAACTTCAATCAAGCTGACGAATAAAAACTCAGAACTGGAAATGTAGAATACAAGAAAATCAAATTGAGTTTATTACACTCAATGGAAAATATTTGCTAAGAATGGATTGATAAAAAAAAAAAAGAATGGATTGATGGCTCACATGGGTTCAAAAATGTAAAACTCAAAGAAGGCCAGTTTGAGAGTGTTTATTGAGTACTGTCTAGATAAAATAGATCTTGATTCTAGGTGATAAATCAATGATCATCAATGTTGTCACATTGGTGAGCTGTCTTTTTTTAGAAGAAGGGATGATTCATTATTTTTCTCCATGGGTTGGTTAAAATGATACTTATTATTATTTATTCCCTATGTCTTTTTCCCCCTCTTTATCTAGCACAGTGGTTCCAGACCTGTAGTTACAGAGCCAGCAGAGTCCATTGATTTTATTCTATTAAAAGTTGTCTTTTTTGACTTCAACCTTTAACTATAAGAACAGAGGGCCAGACCTAGAAATTCTAGGTCTTTTCTAAGCCCTAGTTATCCTATCTACAAAATGAGAAACATATTAATAATGGTATGGACCAATTACACTAATGTAAAAACCACTTGCTGATATGAGAGTGTTTATTATATGATATTTTACAAAGGAAGTAGATATTTATGTATATATACTTCAACAAAGTAATAAAATATACATATATATGTTTGTATATTGTTATGTAAGTAGAAGGTAAAAAGCAAATGACAAGACATAAGTGCTGTCATTCTGCAGAGGGTGATGCTCTGGAACTCTAGATCGGTGGTCAGCACACTAAGAACCACAGGCCAAATCCAGGTCACCACCTATTTCTCTGTGAGCTAAGAAGAGTTTTCACATTTTACATGGTTAAAAAGGCAAAATAAGAGTAATATTTTGTGACTTGTGATTATTATATGAAATTCAAATTTCAGTGAAGAAAAATAACATTTTACTGGAACACAGTCATACCCTTTCATTTCCATATTATCTATGGCTGCTTTTGTTATAACCACAGAATAGTTTAGACAGAGACCATATGGCCCAGAAAGTCTAAAATATTTACTATTTGGCTTTTTAATGAAAAATAAATGCTAGACCTGGTCTAGGTCATTTCTATAATTATTTCTGTGCCTTACATGATCTTTCCAGATTTTCCAAGTTAAATTCAATTTATTTTTATAAATTAAGGAATTCTCTATTCACTAATCAATTTAAAACATCATATATTTCATTGAATTTTTAGCAAATTTTTTCTTTAAAATATTTATAATCTTGAGCTCAAGGTGGCAGAATAGAAAGATGTGGACCAACCCCTTCTTATGAAAACACCAAAATCACAACTAACTGCTGAACAATCACAAACAGAAGTAACATTGAAACATACCAAAAAAGATACCTTGAAACAAAGACTAAAATAAGCCACAACAAGATGGTAGGAGGGGGCACAATCATGATATGATCAAATCCCATACCCACAGGGAGCATGATCCACAGACTGGAGAGCAATTATAACATGGAGGCCCTCCTGCAGGGGTGAAAGTCCCAAGACCCACATCAGGCTTCCCAGTCTGGGGGTATGGCAAAGGGAAAAGGAGCCCTCGGAGAATCTGGATTTGAGAGCCAGCAGGGTTTGATAACAGAAAATCCATGGGACAGGAGAAAACAGACTCCACTCTTGGAGGGCACACACAAGGTCCTGTGTGCACCAGAACTCAGGGGAAATAAAAAGCAGTGACCCCATAAGAGACTCACCCTAACCTACCTGTTAGTATTAGAGGGTGTCCTGTGGAGGTGGAGTGCAGCTGTGGCTCACTATGGGGACAAAGACAAAGGCAGCAGCAGTTCTGGGAAGTATTCATTAGCATGAGACCTCCTGGAGGCCACCATTTACCCCTGTGTAGCCTCCAGTGCCAGGATGCCTCAGGACAAACAACAAGCAGGGCAGGAACACAGCTCCACCAATCAGCAGACAGGCTGCTTAAAGTTTTCCAGAGCCCAGCCCTATCCACCAGATGGACAAGACCCAACTCCACCCACCAGTGGAGACCCTCCCATCAGGAAGCCTGCACAAACCTCTTAGACAGCTTCATCCACCAGAGTGCAGACAGCAGAAACAAGAAGAGCTACAATCCCAAAGCATGTGGAATGGAAACTGCAATCACAGAAAATTAGAAAAAAATGAGATGGCAGAAGAGTATGTCCCAGATGAAGAAATAAGAAAAAAACCCAGAAGAATAACTAAGTGAAGTGGAGATAGGCAACCAGCTGGAAAAAAAAAAAATCAGAATAATGATAGGGAAGATGATCCAAGACCTCAGAAAAAGAATGGAAGCAAGGATCAAGAAGATGAAATAAATGTTTAAGAAAGACCTAGAAGAAATAAAGAACAACAAACAGATGAACAATACAATAACTTAAATGAAAAATACACTAGAAGGAATCAATGGCAGAATAGCTAAGGCAGAAGAACAGATAAGTGACATGGAAGACAGAATAGTGGAAATCACTGCTGTGGAACAGAATAAAGAAAACAGAATTGTTTGGTTCAAGATGGCGGAATAGAACAATGTGAGCTCACTCCCTCTTGTGAGAGCACTGAAATCACAACTGACTGCTGAACAATCATCAACAGGAAGACACTGGAGTTCACCAAAAAAGATACACACGGGCTTCCCTGGTGGAGAAGTGGTTGAGAATCTGCCTCCTAATGCAGGGGACATGGGTTCAAGCTCTGGTCTGGGAGGATCCCGCATGCCACAGAGCAACTAGGCCTGTGAGCCACAGCTACTGAGCCTGTGCGTTTGGAGCCTGTGCTCCACAAGAAGAGAGGCTGTGATAGTGAGAGGCACATGCACCGCGATGAAGAGTGGCCCCTGCTTGCCACAACTAGAGAAACCCCTCACACAGAAACGAAGACCCAACACAGCAAAAATTAATTAATTAATTAATAAACTCCTACCCCCAAAAACAACAACAAAAAGATACCCCACATCCAAAGACAAAGGAGAAGCCACAATGAGATGGTAGAAGGGGTGCAATCACAATAAAATCAAATCCCATAACTGCTGTATGACTGACTTACAAACTGGAGAACAATTATACCACAGAAGTCCACTTACTGGAGTGAACATTCTTAGGCCCACATCAGGCTTCCCAACCTGAGGGTCCAGCAATGGGAGGAAGAATGCCCAGAGAATCAGACTCTGAAGGCTAGTGGGATTTGACTGCAGGACTTCAACAGTACTGAGGAAAACAGAAACTCCACACTTAGAGGGCACACACAAAGTAGTGTTTGCATCAGGACCCAGGGGGAAGGAGCAGTGACCCCACAGGAGACTGAACCTGACCTACCTACTAGTGTTAGAGGGTCTCCTGCAGAGACAGGGGGTGGCTGTGGCTCACAATGGGGACAAGGACACTGGCAGCTAAAGTTCTGGGAAGTATTACTTGGTGTAAGCCCTCCCAGAGTCTGCCATTAGCCCCACCAAAAAGCCTGTAGACACCAGTGCTGGGTCACCTAAGGCCAAACAACCAACAGGAAAGAAACTCAGCCCCACCCATCAGCAGGTAAGTAGATTAAAGCTTTACTGAGCTCGGCCCACCAGAGCAACAGCCAGATCTACCCTCCACCAGTCCCTCCCAACAAGAAGCCTGCACAAGCCTCTGAGTTAGCCTCATCCACCAGAGGGCAGAGAGCAAAACCAAGAAGAAATACAATCCTGCAGCCTGTGGAACGAAAACCACATTCAGAGAAAAACAGACAAATGAAAAGGCAGAGGACTATGTACAGGATGAAGGAACAAGATAAAATCCCAGAAAAACAACTAAATGAAGTGGAGGTAGGCAACCTTCCTGAAAAAGAATTCAGAATAATGATAGTGAAGATTATCCAGGACCTTGGAAAAAGAATGGAGGCAAATATTGAGAAGATGCAAGAAATGTTTAACAAAGACTTAGAAGAATTAAAGAACAAACACCTAGAGGAATTAAATAACAAAAACAAACAGAGATGAACAAACAGTAACTGAAATGAAAAATACATGAAAAGGAACTAAAAGCAGAAGTACAGATAAGTGACCTGGAAGACAGAATGGTGGAATTCAGTGTCACAGAACAAAATAAAGAAAAAAAGAATGAAAAGAAATGAAGACAGCCTAAGAGACATTTGGAAAAACATTAAATGCACCAACATTTATATTATAGGTGTCCCAGAAGGAGACAAGAGAGAGAAAGGACCCAAGAAAATATTTGAAGTGATTATAGTTGAAAACTTCCCTAACACGGGAAAGGAAATAGCCACCCAAATCAAGGAAGCACAGAGAGTCACAGGCAGGATAAACACAAGAAGAAACACACCGAGACACATAGTGATCAAATTGACAAAAATTAGAAGCAAACAAAAATTTTTAAAAGCAACAGGGAAAAATGACAAATAACATACAAGGGAACCCCCACATGGTTAAAAGCTGATTTCTTAGTAGAAACTCTACAAGTCAGAAGAGAGTGGCACAATATATTTAAAGCGATGAAAGGGAAGAACCTGCAACCAAGATTATCCTACCAGGCAAAGATCTCATTCAGATTCAGTGGAGGCATCAAAAGATTTACAGAGAAGCAAAAGCTAAGAAAATTCAGCATGACTAAAACAGCTCTACAACAAATACTAAAGGAACTTCTCTAAGTGGGAAACACAAGAGCAGAAAAGCACCTACAAAAAACTAACGTAAAACAATTAAGAAAATGGTAATAGGAATATACATATCAATAATTACCTTAAAAGTCAATGGATTAAAGGCTCAAACCAAAAGACACAAGCTTGCGGAATATATACAAAAAAAAAAAAAAGACCCATATATATGCTATCTACAAGAGACCCACTTCAGACCTAAGGACATATACAGACTGAAAGTGAGGGGAAGGAAAAAGATATTCCATGCAATTGTAAATCAAAAGAAAGCTGTAGTAGCAATACTCATATAAGATAAAATAGATTTTAAATTAAAGAATGTTACAAGAGACATGGAATGACACTACATAATGATCAACGTATCAAGCCAAGAAGGAGATACAACAATTATAAATATATATGTACCCAACAGAGGAGCACCACAATACATAAGGCAAATGCTTACAGCTATAAAGGAGGAAATCAACAGTAACACAATAATAGTAGGGGACTTTAACACCTCACTTACACCAATGGACAGATCATCCAGACAGAAAATTAATAAAGAAACACAAGGTTTAAGTGACAAAATAGACCAGATAGATTTAATTGACCTTTATAGGACATTACATTTGAAAACAGCAGATTACACTTTCTTCTCAAGTGCACATGCAACATTATCCAGGATAGATCATATCTTGGGTCACAAATTAAGCCTTGGTAAATTTAAGACAATTGAAATCATATCAAGCATCTTTTCTGACAAAAACGTTATGAGACTAGAAATAAATTACAGGGAAAAAAACGTAAAAAACACAAACACATGGAGACTAAACAATACGTTACTAAATAACCAAGAGATCAATGAAGAAATCAAAGAGGAAATCAAAAAATATCTAGAGACAAATGACAACAAAAACACGATGATGCAAAACCTATGAGATGCAGCAAAAGCAGTTCTAAGAAGGAAGTTTATAGCAATACAATGCTACCTCAAGAAACAAGAAAAATCTCGAATAAACAATCTAACCTTACACTTAAAGGAACTAGAGAAAGAAGAACAAACAAAACCCAAAGTTAGTAGAAGGAAAGAAATCATAAAGATCAGAGCAGAAACAAATGAAATAGAAACAAAGAAAACAATAACAAAGATCAATAAAACTAAAAACGGGTTCATTGAGGAGATAAAGAAAATTGATAACCATTTAGGCAGACTCATTAACAAAAAAAGGGAGAGGACTAAAATCAATAAAATTAGAAATGAAAAAGGGGAAGTTACAACAGACACCACAGAAATTCAAAGCATCATAAGAGACTACCACAAGCAACTCTATGCCAATAAAATGGACAACCTGAAAGAAACTGACAAATTCTTAGAAAGGTATAATCTTCCAAGCCTGAACCAGGGGGAAATAGAATATATGAGCAGACCAATCACAAGTATTGAAATTCAAACTGTGATTAAAAATCTTCCAACAAACAAAAGTCCAGGACCAGAAGGCTTCAGAGGTGACTTTTATCAAACATTTAGGGACGAGCTAACACTCATCCTTCTCAAACTCTTCCAAAAAATTGCAGAGGAAGGAATACTCTCCAACTCATTCTACACGGTCACAATCACCCTGATACAAAAACCAGAAAAAGATACTACAAAAAGAAAATTACAGACCAATATCATTGATGAATACAGATGCAAAAATCCTCAATAAAATACTAGCAGACAGAATCCAACAACAAATTAAAAGGATCATACACCATGATCAAGTGGCATTTATCCCAGGGATGCAAGGATTCTTCAATATAAGCAAATCAATCAGTGTGATACACCACATCAACAAATTGAAGAATAAAAACCATATGATCATCTCAAAAGATGCAGAAAAAAAATTTGAAAGAATTCAATACCCATTTATGATAAAAACTCTCCAGAAAATGGGCATAGTGGGAGCCTAACTCAACATAATAAAGGCCATATATGACAAACCCAGAGCAAACATCATTCTCAATGGTGAAAAACTGAAAGCATTTCCTCTAAGATCAGGAACAAGACAAGGATATTCACACTCACCATTATTATTCAACATAGTTTTGGAAGTCCTAGTCATGGCAATCAGAGAACACAAAGAAATAAAAGGAATCCAAATGGGAAAAGAAGAAGTAAAACGCCACTGTTTGCAGATGACAGGAGACTTTATATAGGAAACCCTAAAGATGCTACCACAAAACTACTACAACTCATTGAAGAATTTGGTAAGTTGCAGGATACAAAATTAATACACAGAAATCTATTGCATTCCTATACACTAACAATGAAAAAACAGAAAGAGAAATTAAGGAAACAATCCCATTCACCACTGCAACAAAAAGAATAAACTACCTAAGAATAAACCTATCTAAGGGGGTTAAAGACCTGTAATCAGAAAACTATAAGACACTGATGAAAGAAATCAAAGATGACAGAAATAGATGGAGAGATATACCATGATCTTGGATTGGAAGAATCAATACTGTGAAAATGACTATACTATCGAAAGCAATCTACAGATTCAATGCAATCCCTATCAAATTACCAATGGGATTTTTTACAGAACCAGAACAAAATATTTTAAAATTTGTATGGAGACAAAAAAGAGCCTGAACAGCCAAAGGATTTCTGAGGGAAAAAAAATGGAGCAGGAGGAATCAGACTCACTGACTTCAGACTATACTACAAACCTACAATAATCAAGACAATGTGGTACTGGCACAGAAACATACATATATATATATATATATATATATGGAACAGGATAGAAAACCCAGAGATAAACCCACACACCTACAGTCAACTAATCTATGACAAAGGAGGCAAGAATATACAATGGAGAAAAGGCAGTCTCTTCAATAAAATGTGCTCAGAAAACTGGAAGCTAAAAGAATAACATTAGAACACTCCATAAGAACATACAGAAAAATACACTCAAAATGGATTAAAGGCCTAAATATAAGACCAGACAGTATAAAACCCATAGAGAAAAACATAGGAAGAACAATCTTTAACATAAAACACAGCAAGATCTTTTTTGACCCAACTCCTAGAGTAATGGAAATAAAAACAAAAATAAACGAATTGGACCTAATGAAACTTAAAAGCATTTGGACAGCTAAGAAAACCATAAACAAGGTGAAAAGAAAACACTCAGATTGGGAGAAAATATTTGGAAATGAATCAATGGACAAAGGATGAATCTCCAAGATATATAAACAGCTCATGCAGCTCAATAACAAAAAAAAAAAAACAAACAACCCAATCCAAAAATGGGCAGAAGACCTAAGTAGACATTTCTCCAGAGAAGATATACAGATTGCCAACAAACACATGAAAGAATGCTCAACATAATCAATCATTAGAGAAATGCAAATCAAAACTACAATGAGATACCATCTCACACCAGTCAGAATGGCCATCATCAAAAAGCTACAAACAATAACTGCTGAGAGGATATGGAGAAAAGGGAACACTCCTGCACCGTTGGTGGGAATGTAAATTTATACACCCACAATGGAGAACAGTTTGGAGATTCCTAAAAAACTAAAAATAGAACTACCATACGACCCAGCAATCCCACTACTGGGCATATACCCTGAGAAAACCATAATTCAAAAAGAGCCATGTACCAAAATGTTCATTACAGCTCTATTTACAATAGCTAGGACATAGAAGCAACCTAAGTGTCCATCCACAGATGGATGGATAAAGAATATGTGGCACACATATACAATAGAATATTACTCAGCCATAAAAAGAAACAAAACTGAGTTATCTGTAGTGAGGTGGATGGACCTAGAGTCTCTCATACAAAGTGAAGTAAGTCAGAAAGAGAAAAACAAGTACTGTATGCTAACACATATATATGGAATCTAAAAAAAAGAAAAAAAAAAAGGTCATGAAGATCCTAGGGGCAAGATGGGAATAAAGACACAGACCTACTAGAGAATGGACTAGAGGATATGGGAAGGGTGAAGGGTAAGCTGTGACAAAGTGAGAGAATGGCATGGACATATATACACTACCAAATGTAAAATAGATAGGTAGTGGGAAGCAGCCGCATAGCGCAGGGAGATCAGCTTGGTGCTTTGTGACCACCTAGAGGGAGGGATAGGGAGGGTGGGAGGGAAGAGGGAAGAGATATGGGAACATATGTATATGTGTAACTGATTCACTTTGTTATAAAGCAGAAACTAACACCCCATTGTAAAGCAATTATACTCCAATAAAGATATTTAAAAATAAATAAATAAATAAAGTTACAAGGCATTTTCCAGGTATGAGGCAACATGATAACATGGAGGATACAAAAATGAAGAACATGTGTCTCCTAGTAATGTTTTCCAAGATATTAGTGTTATTATGTATGAAATAAAAAGAGAATGTGTTCTTATGTGTAAGAAAGAGACTTATTTAATATCAGACTGTGAGTCTTTCTTGTGGACCAATTTTAAGACCAGTGGTTATTCCTATATTTAGAACAAATAAGCAATCCATAACTGAGCAGTGGAGGGACCATTGTGAAGCTAAATGGTCTATGAGAAGTCAGATAAACAGAGATGTGTTTAATTTTCTCTGATATTAGCCGACACTTTTTTCATTTGTTTCTGAAAAATTTGCTCCTCCAACTCATTTTGTTTTTATTTTCTTCCTATTATAAGTATGGAAGGAAGAAAGAAAGTATTAAAAACACAGAATAGCTAAAGGATGGCAGACATTTGAGAAAAAAACAAAATGTTCAGCAGTATTAACCACATGGTGGCCAATACTATGAGAGCCTGGTCTAAATCCCTGGGTCCTTCTTACAATTATTTTGCACTTAACCATCATCTTCCTCAAGCTTTTCTAGCTCATACTTGGGGCCATCAGTGGATGCTACAGCTGCAAGATTTTCAAAGGAGCCAGAATTTCCTGAGACGTTTATGACTTTGGAGACAGATCATGGCCAATGTCTGACCTATCAGGAGGAAGAAAGTCCAACTTCCTGGCCTGAGTCTAGTTTACACTCCAGAGTACCTTAACAGACAAGTCTGGACATTACGTGAAATCATGTCCTCCCTTTCCCCAGACTGCTTTCTTCACTCTATTACTAATTTTTCCTGGAGCAATTCTTACTAATCATTTAAACTCAAATTCTAGGGCTTATTTCTGAGAGAACCAAATAATGAAACACATAAACACACATAAGACTTTTTCAGAGTGAACCTCAATAATAGTAGTAAAAATAACGTGCATTTTCATAATTAAGTCTATGGTTAGTTAAAACAAATACTTATCATTTAAACTGTGTTTCCAGATATCTATGCAGAGAAGAAAGATGAATATTTTTTATTTTTCATACCTACCACTATTAATTAAAAATGGATGTCTGGAATATTGTATAGGATGATGGACTTAAAAGGATTCTGGAGAGAGGTGGAAGATGGCGGAAGAGTAAGATGCAGAGATCACCTTCCTCCCCACAGATACACCAGAAATACATCTACACGTGGAACAACTCCTACAGAACACGTACTGAAGGCTGGCAGAAGACCTCAGACCTCCCAAAAGGCAAGAAACTCCCCAAGTACCTGGGTAGGGCAAAAGAGAAAAGAATAAACAGAGACAAAATTACCGAAGGGACCTGCACCAGTGAGAGGGAGCTGTGAAGGAGGAAAGGTTGCCACACACTAGGAAGCCCCTTTGCGGGTGGAGACTGCCAGTGGTGAGGAGGGAAGCTTCAGAGCTGCGGAGGAGAGCACAACAACAGGGGTGCAGAGGGCAAAGCAGAGAGATTCCCGCACAGAGAATCCGAGCCGACCGGCACTCACCAGCCCGAGAGGATTGTCTGCTCACCCGCCAGGACGAGTGGGGCTGGATGCTGAGCCTCGGGCTTTGTTTGGAGAGCAGGGAGAGGACTGGGATTAGCGGCATGAACAAAGCCTGCAGGGGGTTATTTCACCATGGCTAGCTGGGAGGGAGTCCGGGGAAAAGCCTAGACCTGCCGAAGAGACAAGAGACTTTTTCTTCCGTCTTTGTTTCCTGGTGCCTAAGGAGAGGGGATTAAAAGCGCTGATTAAAGGAGCTCCAGACATAGGCATGAGCCGCAGCTAACAGCGCGGACCCCAGAGACGGGCATGAGACACTAAGGCTGCTGCTGCCGCCACCAAGAAGCCTGTGTGCAAGCACAGGTCACTATCCACACTGCCCCTCCCGGGAGCCTGTGCAGCCTGCCACTGCCAGGATCACGGGATCCAGGGACAACTTCCCCAGGAGAACGCATGGCGTGCCTCAGGCTGGTGCAACGTCATGCCGGCCTCTGCAGCCGCAGGCTCGCTCTGCACTCCATACCCCTCCTTTCCCCCAGCCTGAGTGAGCCAGAGCCCCCGAATCAGCAGCTCCTTTAACCCTGTCCTGTCTGAGGGAAGAACAGACGCCCTCCTGCGACCTACATACACAGGTGGGGCCAAAGCCAAAGCTGAGCCACAGGAGCTGTGCGAAAAAGAAGACAAAGGGACATCTCTCCCAGCAGCCTCAAGAGCAGTGGATTAAATCTCCACAATCAACTTGATGTACCTACATCTGTGGAATACCTGAATAGACAACGAATGACCCCAAATTGAGGAGGTGGACTTTGAGAACAAGATTTATTATTTTCTCCCCTTTTCCTCTTTTTGTGAGTGTGTATGTGTATGCTTCTGTGTGAGATTTTGTCTGTATAGCTTTGCTTTCACCATTTGTCTTAAGGTTCTGTCCATCCATTCTGTTCTGTTTTGTTTTGTTTAATTTTTTTCTTAATAATTATTTTTTATTTTAATAACTTTATTTTATCTTACTTTATTTTATTTTCTTTTATCTTCCTTCTTTCTTTCTTTATTTCTTTCTACTTTTTCTCCCTTTTATACTGAACTGTGTGGATGAAAGGCTCTTGGTGCTGCAACCAGGAGTCAGTGCTGTGCCTCTGATGTGGGAGAGCCAACTTCAGGATACTTGTCCACAAGAGACCTCGCAGCTCCACGTAATATCAAAAGGTGAAAATCTCCCCAAGAGGTCTCCATCTCAATGTCAACACCAAGCTTCACTCAATGACGAGCAAGCTACAGTCCTGGACACCCTATGCCAAACAACTACCAAGACAGGAACACAACCCCACCCATTAGCAGAGAGGCTACCTAAAATCATAACTCCACAGACACCCCAAAACACACCACAAGACGTGGACCTTCCCTCCAGAAAGGCAAGATCAAGCCTCATCCACCAGAACACAGGCACTAGTCCCCTCCACCAGGAAGCCTACACAACACACTGAACCAACTTTAGCCACTGGGGACAGACATCAAAAACAATGGGAACTACGAACCTGCAGCTGGCAAGTAGGAGACCCCAAACACAGTAAGATAAGCAAAATGAGAGGACAGAAAAACACACAGCAGATGAAGGAGAAAGACAAAAACCTACAAAATGTAACAAATGAAGAGGAAATAGGGAGTCTACCTGAAAAAGAATTCAGAATAATGATAGTAAACATGATCCAAAATCTTGGAAATAGAATAGAGAAAATGCAAGAAACATTTAACAAGGAACTAGAAGAACTAAAGATGAAACAAGCAATGATGAACAGCACAGTAAATTAAATTAAAAATACTCTAGAAGGGGGCAATAGCAGAATAACTGAGGCAGAAGAACGGATAAGTAATCTGGAAGATAAAATAGTGGAAATAACTACTGCAGAGCAGAATAAAGAAAAAAAGAATGAAAAGAACTGAAGACAGTCTCAGAGACCTCTGAGAAAACATTTAACACACCAACATTAGAATTATAGAGGTTCCAGAAGAAGAAGAGAAAAAGAAAAAGACTGAGAAAATATTTGAAGTGATTATAGTTGAAAATCTCCCTAATATGGGAAAGGAAATAGTTAATCAAGTCCAGGAAGCACAGAGAGTCCCATACAGGATAAATCCAAGGAGAAACATGCCAAGAAACATATTAATCAAACTTTCAAAAATTCAATACAAAGAAAACATATTAAAAGCAGCAAGGGAAAAACAACAAATAACATACAAGGGAATATACATACATATACATACAAGGGAATATACATACAAGGGAATCCCCATAAGGTTAATCCCCATAAGGTTAACAGAATCCCCATAAGGTTAATCAGCAGAAACTCTGAAAGCCAGAAGGGAGTGGCAGGACATATTTAAAGTGATGAAGGAGAAAAATCTGCAACCAAGATTACTCTACCCAGCAAGGATCTCATTAAGATTTGATGGAGAAATTAAAACATTTACAGACAAGCAAAAGCAGAGAGAGTTCAGCACCACCAAACCAGCTTTACAACAAATGCTAAAGGAACTTCTCTAGGCAAGAAACACAAGAGAAGGAAAAGACCTATAATAACGAACCCAAAACAATTAAGGAAATGGGAATATGAACATACATATCAATAATTACCTTAAATGTAAATGGATTAAATGCTTCCACCAAAAGACACAGACTGGCTGAATGGATACAAAAACAAGATGCATATATATGCTGTCTACAAGACACCCACTTCGGACCTAGAGACACATACAGACTGAAAGTGAGGGGATGGAAAAAGATATTCCATGCAAATGGAAATCAAAAGAAAGCTGGAGTAGCAATTCTCATATCACACAAAATAGATTTTAAAATAAAGACTATTAGAAAGAGAAAAAAAAGAACACTACATAAAGATCAGGGGATCGATTCAAGAAAAAGATATAACAATTGTAAATATTTATGCACCCAACATAGGTGGACCACAATACAAAAGGCAAATACTAAAGCCATAAAAGTGTAGATCGACAGTAACACATTCATAGTAGCGGACTTTAACACCCCACTTTCACCAATGGGCAGATAATCCAAAAAGAAAATAAATAATGAAACACAAGCTTTAAATGATACATTAAACAAGATGGACTTAATTGATATTTATAGGACATTCCATCCAAAAACAACAGAATACACATTTTTCTCAAGTGCTCATGGAACATTCTCCAAGATAGATCATACCTTGGGTCACAAATCAAGCCTTGGTAAATTAAAGAAAATTGAAATTGTATCAAGCATCTTTTCCAACCATAACATTATGAGACTAGATATCAATTACAGGAAAAGATCTGTAGAAAATACAAACACATGGAGACTAAACAATACACTACTTAATAACGAAGTGATCACTGAAAAAATCAAAAAAATACCTAGAAACAAATGAAAATGGAGATGTGACAACCCAAAACCTATGGGATGCAGCAAAAGCAGTTCTAAGAGGGAAGTTTATAGCAATACAATCCTACCTTTAGAAACAGGAAACACCTTGAAAAAACAACCTATCCTTGCACCTAAAGCAATTAGAGAAAGAAAAACAAACTATCAAAAAACCCAAAGTCAGGAGAAGGAAAGAAATCATAAAGATCAGTTCAGAAATAAATGAAAAAGACATGAAGGAAATGATAGCAAAGATCAATAAAACTAAAAGCTGGTTCTTTGAGAAGATAAACAAAATTGATAATCCATTAGCCAGACTCATCAAGAAAAAAAGAAGACTCAAATCATTAGAATTAGAAATTAAAAATGAGAAGTAACAATTGACACTGCAGAAACACAAAGGATCATGAGAGATTACTACAAACAACTCTATGCCAATAAAATAGACAACCTGAAAGAAATGGACAAATCCTTAGAAAAGCACAACCAGCTGAGATTGAACCAGGAAGAAGTAGAAAACATAAACAGACAAATCACAAGCACTGAAATTGAAACTGTGATTAAAAATCTTCCTAAAAACAAAAGCCCAGTCCAGAGGGCTTCACAGGCAAATTCTATTGAACATTTAGAGAAGAGCTAACACCTATCCTTCTCAAACTCTTCCAAAGTATAGCAAAGGGAGGAACACTCCCAAACTCATTCTATGAGACCAACAACACCCTGATATCAAAACCAGATAAGGATGTCACAAAGAAAGAAAAAGACCGGCCAATATCACTGATGAACATAGATGCAAAAATCCTCAACAAAATACTAGCAAACAGAAACCAACAACACATTAAAAGGATCGTACACAATGATCAAGTTGGTTTTATTTCAGGAATGCAAGGATTCTTCAATATACGCATATCAATCACTGTGATACACCGTATTAACAAATTGAAGGAGAAAAAAATATGGTCAACTCAATAGATGCAGAGAAAGCTTTCTACAAAATTCAACACCTATTTATGATAAAAACCCTCCAGAAAGTAGGCATAGAGGGAACTTCCCTCAACATAATAAAGGCCATATATGACAAACCCACAGCCAACATCGTCCTCAATGGTGAAAAACTGAAAGCATTTCCACTAAGACCAGGAACAAGACAAGGTTGCCCACTCTCACCACTCTTATTCAACATAGTTTTGGAATTTTTAGCCATAGCAATCAGAGAAAAAAAGGAATCCAAATCGGAAAAGAAGAAGTAAAGCTGTCACTGTTTGCAGATTACATGATCCTATACATAGAGAATCCTAAAGATGCTACCAGAAAACTACTAGAGCTAATCAATGAATTTGGTATAATAGCAGGATACAAAATTAATGCACAGAAATCTCTGGCATTCCTATACACTAATGATGAAAAATATGAAAGTGAAATCAAGAAAACACTCCCATTTACCATTGCAACAAAAATAATAAAATATATAGGAATTAACCTACCTAAGGAGACAAAAGACCTGTATGCAGAAAATTATAAGACACAGGTGAAAGAAATTAAAGATGATACAAATAGATGAAGAGATACACCATGTTCTTGGATTGGAAGAATCAACATTGTGAAAATGACTCTACTACTCAAAGCAATCTACAGATTTAATGCAATCTCTATCAAACTATGACTGTCATTTTTCACAGAACTAGAACAAAAAATTTCACAATTTGTATGGAAACACAAAGGACCCTGAATAGCCAAAGCAATCTTGAGAACGAAAAACTGAGTTGGAGGAAGCAGGCTCCCTGACTTCAGACTATACCACAAATCTACAGTAATCAAGACAGTATGGTACTGGCACAAAAACTGAAATATAGATCAATGGAAAAGGATAGAAAGCCCAGAGATAAACCCACACACATATGGTCACCTTATCTTTGATATAGGAGGCAGGAATGTACACTGGAGAAAGGACAGACTCTTCAATAAGTGGTGCTGGGAAAACTGGACAGGTACATGTAAAAGTATGAGATTAGACCACTCCTTAACACCATACACAAAAATAAGCTCAAAATGGATTAAAGACCTAAATATAAGGCCAGAAACTATCAAACTCTTAGAGGAAAACATAGGCAGAACACTCTATGACAAATCACAGCGAGATCCGTTTTAATCCACCTCCTAGAGAAATGGAAATAAAAACAAAAATAAACAAATGGGACCTAATGAAACTTCAAAGCTTTTGCACAGCAAAGGAAACCATAAACAAGACCAAAAAACAACCCTCAGAATGGGAGAACATATTTGCAAATGAAGCAACTGACAAAGGATTAATCTCCAAAATTTTCAAGTAGCTCATGAAGCTCAATAACAAAAAAGCAAACAAGCCAATCCAAAAATGGGCAGAAAATCTAAATAGACATTTCTCCAAAGAAGATATACAGACTGCCAACAAACACATCTAAGAGTTCTCAACATCTTTAATCATTAGAGAAATGCAAAGCAGAACTACAATGAGATATCATCTCACACCAGTCAGAATGGCCATCATCAAAAAATCTAGAAACAATGAATGCTGGAGCGGGTGTGGAGAAAAGGGAACAGTCTTGCACTGCTGATGGGAATGTGAATTGGTACAGCCACTGTGGAGAACAGTATGGAGGTTCCTTAAAAAACTACAAATAGAACTACCATATGAACCAGCAATGCCACTACTGGGCATATACCCTGAGAAAACCATAATTCAAAAAAGTCATGTATCAAAATGTTCATTGTAACTTTATTTACAATAGCCAGGAGATGGAAGCAACCTAAGTGTCCATCATTGGATGAATGGACAAATAAGATGTGGCACATATATACAATGGAATATTATTCAGCCATAAAATGAAACGAAATTGAGCTATTTTTAATGTGGTGGATGGACCTAGAGTCTGTCATACAGAGTGTAGTAAGTCAGAAAGAGAAAGACAAATACCATATGCTAACACATATATATGGAATATAAGGGAAAAAAAAATGTCATTAAGAACCTAGGGGTAAGACAGGAATAAAGACACAGACCTACTAGAGAATGGACTTGAGGATATGGGGAGGGGGAAGGGTAAGCTGTGACAAAGTGAGAGAGTGACATGGACATATATACACTACCAAACGTAAAATAGATAGCTAGTGGGAAGCAGCTGCATAGCACAAGGAGATCAGCTCCGTGCTTTGTGACCAACTAGATGGGTGGGATAGGGAGGGTGGGAGGAAGGGAGACGCAAGAGGGAAGATATTTGGGAACATATGTATATGTATAACTGATTCACTTTGTTATAAAGCAGAAACTAACACCCCATTGTAAAGCAATTATACTCCAATAAAGATGTAAAAAAAAAAAAGGATTCTGTTCTCAATCAAACATTGGAGAGCCTGGTACAGAATAAAAGCTTAATAAGATATTTTCCAAATATCTACCTGTCAAATAATGATAACAAAGGCAAGGTGAAAATAAACTTTATTTTTTTTTTAATTGTGATACTATCTGATGAGTTATTTTTCAGTTTTTTCTTTTTTTTTAACCAATGTAACTGAGTATGTTTTTTCTCTTCATTATTACAATAACTTTTTGTTAGTTTTATTTATTTTTTTATGATCTCTATTTCCATAGAACTTTCTATTTATAAATACAGTACCAATGCCTCTTGGCAAGTGCTCATGGACATTACCAGGAGAGAAGGCCCTAAGTATTCTTCTTATACCCAGGACCACTCAATTAAAGGACATATCAACAGATTCAGCTATTTTTCTAATTTTCTTATAAACTAAAAATACATCATGGCGGGGGAAAGAAGTATATTGGAGAATGTTTTCTCCCAAGGAAAAGCATTACAGCATCAAATTATAAAGTTCTTCGATCAGAGAAAGAGGATGATGGTCTATACTATTTGACCCAGAAATAGCGGTGTTGTAAAAAGGAGGGAGCACTTAAATCAGAACCTGTAAGTAGTGCCTACAATAAAGAAACTCATCACTCTTTTATCAAAATGGAAAGTCATGTTAAAATGTAACTTTGTGAACGATAATTAGTACTTGACTGTGGGGATATTGTGAAATTCCAACAAATCCTCAGTCATGATGCACATTTAAAGTTCAATGTCTTCTGTTCCTGAAACTTGCCTGTGTCCTAAAGGAAATCCGCTTTCTAAGATCTCAGCTATAATTGGTATTTCACTGATAAATGATAAGAAGACAATTGCAAATTCATAAATGCACTAATAAAGAATAAGTACTCTGGAGTTGAATGGAGTCAGGTTCTCCATATTTAGATCTGTGTGACCTGGGAAAGTTATTTAATCTCACATGATCATAGATTCATCTTTGTCAAAATGGGGTTCGGGTTTGTTAAAAGAACAGGGAGCAGGAGAGGTAAGATATGAGGGAGAAGAAAAAGAAAGGAAAAAATACATTTCATGTCACCTAATAAGTGTAGAAGTGTCTAAAGTACTAGGGCTGAATCAACAATGATAGCAACAGTGAACATTCATTTAATTTTCAGATTTTATTAATTGATTGTTGAAATTTTTAACATTTACACATACATGTACATATACACATTTTACAATTGAAAGCATCTGGAAACAGAAAGTTTAAAAGAATGCTTCACTTTTAAATCATCAAAGGGAAAACTGCAAGTATTATCCACACAGCCAAATACAGGAATAAAACAAATTTTAAAACTAAAATACTATATCACTACACTGCATAAATAAAGAGGTACATCAAACATAACAATCATAACAATAAAAATCAAAGTTTGACAGGATGTTGTAAATCGAGTCTGTCAGACCCTGTAGAAAAATCAAAAGTTACAATATGCAGTATAAAAATTATAATCTAAAGCCAAGTGACTCAGAAATCAGGAAAGAAAAATATTAAAAAATGAAAAAGTAGGAGTTATAATATTAATACTAAACAAAAAGTTAAGGCGAGAGAGGAAAATCAGAATATTACCAGTATGGCCACTCATATTAAAGAAGGGAGCTCTTCTATTTTTTTTATAAATTTATTTATTTTTATTTTATTTATTTTTGGCTACATTGGGTCTTTGTTGCTGCACGCGGGCTTTCTCTAGTTGTGGCGAGTGGAGGTTACTCTTCGTTGTGGTGCACAGGCTTCTCATTGTAGTGGCTTCTCTTGTTGTGGGGTCTGGGCTCTAGGTGTGTGAGCTTCAGTAGTTGTGACATGCAGGCTCAGTAGTTGTGGTGCATGGGCTTAGGTGCTCCACAGCATGTGAGATCTTCCCAGAGCAGGGCTCGAACCCATGTCCCCTGCATTGGCAGGTAGATTCTTAACCACTGCACCACCAGAGAAGTCCCTGGAGCTCTTCTATTAAAAATATGTATTATGAATGTGTGTCACATCAGTATGGACAAATATATCAATAGGTACAATCTACAAAATTTGTATCTGCTACATGCCATTGTGTGGTTTTACTATGACTTATTTACCTATTTCTCTATGTGTTTGACATTTTACAGATATGTACACTGCACAATGTATATCAAACCATCATGTTGTATATCCTAAATATATACAATTTGTATTTGTTAATTATACCTCAGAAAAGCTTGAGGAAAAATAAATAAATACAAAAGTACTGCTGTAAATAGGCCTTTAGTAATGTGATGGTGAGGTGTAGGGGGAGGGGAAGCATCCCATAATCCCATGATTTCTGTCTCAGTCTTTCACTGATCCTGTGCCTCTGGTCTTAAACTTCACAAGAGTTGTTCAGTCCTCCTCCATGACATCACCACCCATAGGTAGGCAGGGCAGGACAGCTAAAGTAGGCTGATGTTGGGTAATTCCCTTCCCCCAGTTAGTTAGGCCCTGATAATACCCCAGCAGGTTAGGCTCTGGTTAAATATTTCCCTCTGAGGGCATGTTTTGTTAAGAACTGAGTGCTAGGGTATATTTCAGAATGGTTACTTTTCCCCTCCCCATGCCAGAAACATGTGGCAAGTTTTCTGTGATATTCACTATGAGAACCTGGTTGAGCTCACGGAGGTAAATCTCACAATATTGTGGGGACATCTCTATGATTGGGTACCCCTGGAGTTTTAACTCTTAGACTTGATCACACTGAGCCTCCAGCAATTCTTCAGTTACAGTTCAGGTTTTCCTGCCCAGGCACTTGTTCCCAAGGAGTTTTCTGCTCACCTAGGTGTCTCTGTTCCAGGAAGACATAAGTCCCCATATTTACCAATCTCTCCAATTGTAGGGGCAGGGGTTTGTCCCGTGTCCTCCACTCTTATGGATCCAGGAAGAGTTGTTGATGTTTTGGTCTGTTTAGCTTTTACTTTTTAGAATGAAGTAGCTTTTCAAGCTCCTCACATATGGAACCAGAAACTGGAAGTCACCAAGATACTTTTGAATGAAAAGTCTGCATTGCAACTAAATTTTAAGAGCCTTAACGCTGTTGAATCTTACATGTTACCCCAAAATATAACACCTCAGCATATTAAATATCTTAGCTGAAAGAGTTTAAGACAATTAAAATGTCAGAGGAAGGAAGCCTACTCTGACCTAACACCCTCCCTTCTTCCTTGAAACAGGTCATAAAATTCCAATAAGAAAGGTATCCTCTCTGTACCAGGAGGAAATAAGACATTCTAATTACAAGACAAGGAAAACTCAGAGTCAAAAAATCTGTTCAAACAAACCTTGTTATACTAATGCTTATAATTTTAGTGACATTTTCCCCTATTTTATTAAGATATAGTTGACATACAATATTGTATAAGTTTAAGATGTATAACATAATGATTTGATATATGTGTATATTGTGAAATAATCACTGCAATATGTTTAGTTAACATCTATTAGCTCACATAGTTACATTTTTTTTCCTGTGATGAGAACTTTTAATATTTACTCTCTTAACAACTTTCAAATCTACAAAATAGCATTGTTAATTATAATCATTATGCTGCACATTACATCCCCAGAAATTATTTCTTTTATAACTGGAAGTTGTACCTTTTGATCATCTTCACCCAATTCCCCACACTTCACCCCCACCTCTGGCAGCCCTCAATCAATTCTACTGCTGTGAGTTTATTTAGATTCCACATATACATAGGATCATATAGTACAAAGTGTAAAAAAGACAGATTCTTCTGTCTGACTTATTTCGTTTAGCATAATGCACTCAAGGTCCAGCCATGCATTTACAAATGGCAAGATTTTCTTCTTTTTTATGGCAGAATTACACACACACATACACACACACACACACACACCATGTTTTCTTCATTTATTCATCCTTTGATAGACACAGGTTGTTTCCATGTTTTGACTCTTGCAAATAATGCTATAATGAATATTGTAATAAAGATATCTCTTCTGGACAGTGATTTCATTTCCTTCCAATGTATATCCAAAAGTGCTGAATTATAGGATAATTCTACTTTTAAGTTTTTGAGGAACCTCTATACTGTTTTCCATAGTGGCTGCACCAAGTTAAATTCCCACCCACAGTATACAAGGGTTCCCTTTTTGCATCCTCACCAGCACTTGTTATCACTTGTCTTTTTAATAGTAGTCATTAAAACAGGTATGAAGTGAAATTTCATTGTGGCTGTAATTTAGTTTCCCTGATGATGAATGATGTTGTGCATCTTTTCATGTACTTGTTTGTTGTTTGTATGTTTTCTTTGGAAAAATGTCTATTCAGGTCCTCTGCCTATTTTTTGATCAGCTAAGTATTTTTACTATTGAGTTGTATGAGTTCTGAATATATTTTTATTCTTAACCCCTTATCAGTTGTGTGATGTATAAATATTTTCTCCCATTCTGCAGATTTTTTTGATGCAAATTTTTTCAACATTTACTACAGCTAGCCCAAATCCCTTTGTCTTGTCAATTATTTACAAATTTATAGTTTCTTTGTCTAAAAGATATAAAACCTTCCTGCTCTGGTCACTTCTTCTGGTCTTCATTCTCTTGTGAAGGCTCCCATGTGTATGTAACAATTCAATAAAATTTGTATACTTTTTTCCTATTAATCTGTCTTTGTTTGATTTTCAGATTAGACAGAATCCTAACAGAGTCAAGGAAAATTTTTCTCCCCTACACTGTCCCAAGACTTTCAATTTTCATAATGAAATGTCATGTTAGACATAAAATTTTACATACGTTATTCATTTCAGCTCATTATTTTTACATAATGAGACTATGGTTGTAAAACAAAAATATCAAAAAATATAAGGTCGACTAATTCATCATTTATTAAAATTGAGTACTACACAACTATTAAAAGTCATATCATCAAATAATATTAAAAGAAGATATCACAAATAGTTGAATAATAACTTTTAATGGAAGAAAGAAGAACTCTAACAATATAGTCTCATATTTTGACATATATTTATCAGTTATTTAAATATTTAATACAAGATATTTATTTGAATGAAAAAATTAAATTATGTCCTTTCCTCCTAGAAGCACATTACTAGTAGAAGCAAGTTGGAAAGGAGAGCTGGAAACTTAAAATTATTGATCAGTTAGAATATGTGTGTGTAGCACTGTGTTTTATACACCCAAACTTGTTAAATCATCATAGTTATACTGTTAGTTATACCCTATCAGAAGACTTAAAGGATTCAGAAAATTTAGGGAACCAATTAAATATGGATGAAGAAATTCTAGAAGTCAAGCCTGAGTTTTTCTAGCACTTACTCCCTAGTATTTTTTTTCTGTTAGACCAGTTCATAATGCAGATAATAGCCTTTTACAAGTGACAGCAATTCCTGCAAGACAGTCTAAATCTAGAAACTGCAGCAAAAGATCTTAATTGTTTTGGTTTTCCTTCAAGTTTGGGAATATTTTTCAGAGCTTGCCAACCTGTTTCTGCTTCTTTCATGGCAGACCCAAACAAGTGAAGTGAGCCTACCAAACTCATACATTAAGCTACATAGAGACAGCGTCAGGGCGAGTGAGAGCCGGACGGGCACTGGGCAACTCTGTGCCTTGCAAAGGAAAAATAATTAAACATGGGCAAAGGAGATCCTAAGAAGCCAAGAGGCAAAATTTTCATTCTTTGTGCAAACTTGCTGGGAGGAACACAAGAAGCACACAGATGCTTCAGTTAGCTTCTCAGAGTTTTCTAACAAGTGCTCAGAGAGGTGGAAGACCATGTCTGCTAAAGAAAAAAGAAAGTTTGAAGACATGGCAGAGGCAGACAAAGCCCGTTATGAAAGAGAAATGAAAACTTATAACCCTCCTAAAAGGGAAACAAAAAAGAAGTTCAAGGATCCCAATGCACCCAAGAGGCCTCCTTTGGCCTTTTTCTTGTTTTGTTCTGAGTATTGTCCAAAAATCAGAGGAGAACATCCAGGCTAATCCAGTGGTGATGTTGCAAAGAAACTGGGAGAGATGTGGAATAACACTGCTGCAGATGACAAGCAGCCTTAGGAGAAGAAGGCTGCTAAGCTGAAGGAAAAGTACAAAAAGGATATTGCTGCATACTGAGCTAAAGGGAAGCCTGGTGCAGCAAAAAAGGGAGTCGTCAAGGCTGAAAAAAGCAAGAAAAAGAAGGAAGAGGATGAAGGTGAGGAAGACAAAGAGGATAAGGAGGAGGAGGAAGATGAAGAGGATGAAGAGGAAGAAGATGATGATGATGAGTATGTTGGTTCTAGTGCAGTTTTTTTTTCTCATCTATAAAGCATTTAACCACCCTGTACACAACTCACTCCTTTTAAAGAAAACAATTGAAATGTAAAAAAAATAAAAATAAAAGGATAGGCTGTAGGGTAAACTACATGATTTTTAGGAACACTGGGTTACTGAGAAGAGATTTCTGAGAAAAAAATACCTTAGGTACCGCACAGAGACATCTCATCTCATCCCTGTAAATAAAATCCTTTGATTTAACTGCATTTTTTTTACAGTGCAAATGCTTTACCTTCTTTATGGCTCAATCCTAAGTAATATGGGTAAAAACATCGATTTGAATGATAAATAAAGATCAGCTTTAAAGGAAAGAGAGTAAAGTTAATGGATTGGGAAGTAGAAAAAAAATATTTTAGAATATTGTTATAAAGGGATTGAATATGGAGATTTTGAAAGAAGCAGACAGAAAGGAGACAATAAATGCACCAACTTGGGCATTTTCATTTTGTTATTCCAGTGTCCATAGTACCATCCCTAATTCACAGTTGAATTCTTAGTCTAAGGGAGACTCAGTGAACTTGAGTAAATTCTATTTTGAAGAAGTTCTTATTTTCTCTGTGAGGTTTAAGGTTCTCATTTTATAGGAAAAATTCAGAGAAAGACAGAGAGAGGTCTTTGGGGAACTTCAGTAAAATAGCAGGTAATTGTCTAAACTGCTTCTTATTTTTTATTTCTTCTTTTATTCTTCTTTCCTTCATTCCTTCCTTTGTAGTTTTTTTTTCTTTCAACACTTCTTAAATTTCTTTCTTCTTTCCTTCTCTCCACAAATATGCTCTTACATTTTGAATATGGTAAATCCTTTGCAAGGTGCTAAATATGAAAAAAAGAATGAGACTTTATTTCTGTGCCAAATTTATAGTCTAGTGTTTCTATTACTATAAACAAGTACAAAGAAGGAAAGCCAGTTTCACTATATAGATTTTAAAGTACCAAGTTGGTTCAATTTTAAAATATAAATCAGATATAAAATTTATAGGCTTATTTAGGATTCTAATTTTGTAAATGAGGGGTATTAAGATTGTGATTAAAAATCATCTTCAATTAGACAGTACGGATGTTGGTATCAGGGTATTGGAGCTTTTGCTATTCTTAACCTAATCTTCCTGTATATATGCTATTTTTTATATTTGTCATTCATTTTTTGTATAATTTAATTTCTATGCCTGTGATATTTATTATCTGGAGGCATTGAGGAACTCACACTCTGAGATAGGATCCACCAGAGCCCTTGGCCCAGATAGAAGTATAGGGGTGGGGGTTCTTGTTAAAGGGAGAGTCAGGGGAAGTTGAAGAAGTTCAGTATAAATTTATATGTATTTTGTGTATTTGCCTTATTTTCTGTGAAAAATATTCATCTTTTCATCAGCTATTCAGAGAGATCTATGATTCCCTCAAGTATATAGTTGATAGGTCTGAATTAAAACAAATTAAATATACTACTTTGTATTTCACTGGTTCTTTCATATATATTTTCAGGTTGTTCCACTAAAAGATAAAGATTTTAAGAACTTTGACACACATTGAGACAGGAAGGAAGGGGGCAGGGCACAACTTTTAAAAGAATGACATAGCCCAAGGACACAACATAAACTGATTAGAACCAAATAGGTCAAAGGTGGTGGACGAGTTGACTTCCAGTAGACATTGAGACTCAGTATATGCTCATTATAACACATCAGCAAGCTAAATGACACATCCACCTGTGCCATGACAGCTCCAAGGCTGACCATAAAAGGCCAAGAAGTGGTCAGTGGCCCAATTCCTGGAAAACCGAGCCCCTTCTCCAAAATAGTTGGAATAATCTTCCCACTTGTTAGCCTATGAAATTACCCACCACATAAAAACTAACAACCCCTTACCCTGGGACCTCTTGCCTTTTAGATGGCCCACACTCTGTCTATGGAGTGTTTATCTCCCTGAATAAATCTGCTTTCACTCTACTTTGGCTTGCTCTTAAATTCTTTCATGTGAGAAGCCAAGGACCCTCACTTGGTGGCCTATCCCAGGAATTTGTCCGAGACCTGGGACATGAGCATCCTCTCACACCCCATTTTCCTGCAAAAACATCAAGAAAAAACAACTATTCTAAATTGAACTTTTTATTTCAAATTTTCTGCCTTAGCATTACTCTTCAAAATGCATTCACGATAAGTATAATTTCATTTCCAAAAATTTTATTTTACATAATACCAGGATTATACTCTCTACTAGTGCAATTATAGCGATTAACATTTTGGGTTTTTTACAGGAAAATGATGCTTTGACCATTTTACTCCATGTAAATATTTGGTATCTTAGGGCTAAGGGAATAAGAATATTATGCAGTTTATCAAGACCACCCCAACACAAGTGCATTCCTTTTCCAAAAATCTGAAATCTTGTACAATCTTTCATTCATGATATGATATTCCTATAAATGTTCATCAGTAAAAATGACAATGGAAGCAGCAGCAGAAAATTAGCTGAATACAGAGAAATTAATCCTTTACTATAACTTAAATCTAAGAATTTCCTTTAAACAGTGCATACTTATTTCTCAGTGCAAACCACAGAGCTGTAAGGAAATGAACAATGGTGATTACATAGCAACAGAAAAGCTTTTTTTGGATCCAAAGCTAATCAATTGCAAATAATCTGGATGTTGCTCTGTTAAAACAGGTGGCTAGATATGAACAGAGAAAGGGGGCCATGGGCAAGATGGCAGGAAAAAATGCATCTTGTAAACCAAGGGAGTCCCTGGACAAAGAAAAGCAGGAACCTCCAGACTGACAGGAAACCACACATTTTGGGATGATAAGTATCCTGGAGGCAGACAAAGAGGGAACAGTAGGAATCTCCAACATCTAAATGTAACCTTTTGCTCATTATGTCCCCATTACAATGACATTAGACTTGCAGATAAGAAGTACCCATCATGCACTGAATCCATGAGACTTCCAACCAAGACAAAATAAGGACAAAAATCCCTCCTCCCCTCAGGAAAGTGGAGCTTTGATGAAAATCAGGGAATATAACCCCCAAACTCCTACCTCCCCAGTGGATATATTGCCCCTTGAATTTTAAACCCCACATAAACAGCTTGCCAATAAAGCTCAGGGCAACTATTGACCTGAGCCCACTGTCCCCTTGAGAGCATACTATCACTTAAATAAATCCTCACTTTACTTATTTGGCCTTCCTTTCTCATTTCTGAATTCTTTCTGTGGTGAGACAAGAAGCTACCCTCTGAGAACAGTTCTTTGTGCTTCAGATAGATTATTGAAGTCTGTAGTACCACTTCTTCCCCAGTTAGAGCAATGCTTTATTTTTTTAGAACTAGATAGTAATGTATTTTTGCACCTTTCCTTCAATATTATTAAATAATTATAGGGAAGAAAAGCTCTATTGAGAGATTTTTTTCAGCCTCAGAAATGCTGCTTGAAACTTGGAAACCTCAGGTAGAAGGTCACTTCTGCTCCTTGAACTCTAAGAATGTGAGACTGGGTTTTGCTATAAAATGTATTAAACTAAGAGAGTGTCCATATGGCATGAATTGAGTCATGAAGTTTATTCTTACACATAAAATACTGGCCCTGCTATTGGACCACTACCCTATTTCTAAGTTCTTAAGGCCTGTTCTCAGAAGACTCTTATTTAAAGGCAGAAACAGCTTTAGAAAATGTTGTGGGTCAGATTATCACAATTTGTGCTATTTGTCTGGAAAAACATGACTGAAGATGTACAGAACTAAAGTAGAAGATACCAAAAATTAATTAAGCCACAGTGGGAATATGGCAAATGTATTACACTTATTTATTTATTTATTCACTTATTTAAACATTTTTCTTAATTTCCTTTTTTATTAAAATATTCACCAAATAAATAAAGAGTGGCAGGTTAGTACTATACATTGTGCTAAATTTTCATGTGCCTTTAGGATAAAAATAACAGTTCCTGACCTCTTTAAATAGAACTGCTGATAAATGAGACAGACAAAACAATTATTTTTTAAATTCCAAAACCAATGTATGATAATTAGGAAAACTACTAAGGTATGCAAAAAATGTAAAAGTATACATAAATAGCACAAATGTGCATGCATGTCTTTTAATTCCAATTCCTTCAAATTATCATTTATAATATTTTAGTGTACTAACTGTAATTATTATAATATCACCAATATTTTTCTCCTTTCACTATATCTAGCTAAAGCTCTATTTCTTTATTTGTATATTTCTGATAAATTATATGAAAGTGAATAAAAGTGTTCTAAGAGAGCTAGAAAATGGAGAAATCTAATCAATGCCAGAGCATCATGGGGAGAAAGCCATCTCATCTGCACTTGGAATGAAAATAAGGATTAACAGCTCAGTGCTTGGGAAGCATTATGCAAGTACAGCTTTCAGAATTTGTGAAAGCCTGATTATGGAAAGACAAAATATGATTTCTAGAATGGAAATAAGGTCAGGCTGGTTAACATGAAAAGCTAAAAGTTTTCCAGTTTATGATGCAGCTAGTCTAGTAGGCTATAGTGAGCTCAAACAGCTACTTTTGTCTAGTTCATACTAGGGAAAGTCTTTTCAATTAAGGAAAGTCACTGAAGGGTTTTAAGCAAGTTCATGACATGATCACATTTGAATTTTAAAATTATTGGGATGCAACACTTGAAGAAAATCCTGGTGTAAAAACTGGAGATAGAACAGTTAGAAAACTACTACAGTGGTCCTAGTTTCAGATATGAGAGTTCAGAGTAGAGTCATGGCAGTGAAAATGGAGACCTCTTATTGAGGTAAAGCATTAGTGGATGAAAACACACACACACACACACACACACACACAGCTACACATCCGTGGAAGTAGAAGGGAAAACTTAGTTGCCTAGAGTGACTAAGGCCAAGAAATCCCCTGAGATGAGACAACTGGATTAAAAGCTTCTGGTTTCCAAATTTGCCAAACCCAGTTGAAACCCACACATCATGTTAACAGCAACACCTTTCCATTTTATCATTCACCAAATAATTGAATATGTAAATTTAAAGATGGGGTAAAGGACCTCCAAAATCTGTGATTTGGTTTCTGATTTACCTAGCAGAACAAGACAGTGGTGTTCATACCTCTATTTAAAATGCTTTAAGAAGGCATTGAAATAATCCATGGAAAGTGAGAATGACAGTTCTTGTCAGAATATGGAAGAAATTTCCCATTAATAAAATGTGACTGTTGATTGATAAATCACTACCCAGTCTTTACCTCAAGTTTTACCCCTACTTCCCCTTATGAAATAGAGCCTATGCCAACAAAATGATTAAGATCAAATTTTCCACACAGGCTCAGAAACCTGTTCCCTACCAACCAGAGAAGGAAGCAGCTTTCCACCTTGTATTCAAGTGAGAAATGTGAAGGGATCCTGTGAAATATCTCTTTTACCCTGGTTTTATCCAAAAAATATTTACCTAGCCTTTGACAAGCGTGGGACTAGAATCTGAAGAGACAGTGGTCATGAAAATCTACACTGGCCTTGCCTTCTTGGGATTTTACTCTTCAGAGACTGAAAATGTGAGACTAATAGGACAAAACAGTAAGTCACTTCATGATCCTTTGAAGTCTTCATGATCCTTTGGGTCTTAATCCTAAATGGTCTTCCTTTGAATCTCCCAACTGACAGATACTATTGAATATTATAGTGGCTTGTATTCTTCTAGAGTTCGTTTTAGTCAAGTGTAATTTGTGTGAACTCTGTAAAAGTGGAGATTTTATCAGCATCACTCACCACTGTAGCCCTAATACTAACACAGGATTCAATAAATGGCACATGTATGATCAGTGAGCTAAGAACACTTCATTTTTTCAAAGGGTTGCAAAGAAAAAATAGGAGAAGACATAAGAGCAGGAGAAGGAGCATGAAGAAGAGGGGGAGGAAGAAAAGGTGGAGGTAAAGGGGAAGAAGGAAGAGAGACCATGGAACAGAAAAGGTATATTTCCCTCAAAACATAAAATATTTGCTGTCTGTCGCTTTACAGAAAAATTTTCTCATCCCCTCAGCACATAGTAAACTCCCAACAAATTTGGGTTGAATGAATGCATAAATGACATTTAAGGACATTTGGGGCTCAAAAGTACTATACCACAGATGGGGCCAGATATACACATGCACTTAAATCATTAGAAATGATGCATGCTAGATATGGTGGCTTTTTATCACCTTGATCAGTTTAGAGTAAAAGAATAAGAGTTAGGAAAGAGAGATTATGCTTATTGGGAGAGCCAAGGCTAAAAGAAATGAATACCCAAAGACAATTACATTATAAAATGGCATATTATCTCAGTATATACCAACAAGACATTTAATAACATTCAGAAAACACTTATAAGATGAAGTGAACAAATACTTAGTAAACTTAGAAATAAATAGTACTTGCCTGTTTAAAAACATCTACTTCCAACTATGTGAAACAATAGAGCCTTTTGCAAGAGTCAGAATATATTATAATTAGTAAAATCAGATATATGGCATCTAATATTAACTAGATATTTTAAGGGCTTTAAAAGTTTAATTTAAAGTTTAACTTTTAAATGAAAAATTTAAGAAAATACACATGAATTAAAACTAAACATTAAACAGAGGGGAAAAAAATCCTCCTTTTCACATACTAGAATGTAATTAGTCACTTAGTCAAAGAGAATATAATCAAAATATTCAATTTAACACTGATATACAACAACTTGTTCTTACTTTTTTTTTTAATTTCAGAAATCAGTAGAAATTCTAACCAATTGAACTAAGAAGTAGTTAGAAGTTTTTCAAAATAAACCAAATTAAAATAGTGTGAAATCATTAATGCATATATGCATGAGTTATATAAAACTATGAAAGTTGACACTTGAAATGACTGGATTTTGAAAGTAGCATATTATAAATATGCTGTTTCTCAAATAGTTCTGTATATGTAATACAGTTTGAATTAAAAAGTCAATTGACTAATTAACTAATTTGCCTTGGGGGGGGCAAAATCACTCCTATTGAGAACTGCAGACTAGATAAATATGTAAAGAAAAAAATGTATTTTTGAAGATAATTTTAATTGAATAAACATACAATCAAATAGTAGAAAGTTTCACTTATAAAAGAAATAGTGTATTTGTAGGGAAAGAGAGAGAAAAAAGCAACAATTGAGAACCAATGATATAAAAATTTTATTAATATGAACAAAATGACAATTTAAGTCACATAGTTCTATGTGGGAATATATAAATCTATTAGCCAATAGGCTAACAACTGTGGTTTTGTTTGTTTGTTTGTTTTTAGGTGGAGAGGGTGAAAACAGGGAAAAAAGAAAAATATTTTTAAAATATACACACATACTCAAACACCCACACATTGAATGAAAAAGAAATTTAAAATGATTTGAAGAAATTAGAAAATACAGACCAATATCTAATTAGTAGAGGAGATAGGTCTCATTTCCAAAGCATAAAATCAAAGATAAAGAATCAAGAAAATGAGAGATGTATTTCTCTATTAAAAATCAAAATTCCATTTATCATACAATACTATAAATGGCTTTATGCAAAAAGATATTGAGAATAACATTCTCAATAACATTCAATCATTCATGCTATATTCAAAAATTTTTGTTTTTTGTCCTTTATTCTATTAAGATTCAACAAAGGACTAATAGCTTAGAATGACTACCCAAAAAAACATTTAATCTCAGAGAAGTAGCCAACACTGGGATTAATGATACTAATTTTGTAGCACTAATAATCGGGTTGAAATATAAACTCTGCTGGTTCCTGGCTGTGAGGAAAAAGTTACTTATCACTTTTTGTGACTATTACTTCCTCAACAAATGGTAATATTAATAACACCTACTTCATTGCTTTATGAGAAATAAATGAGTTAATAAAGTCTTAGAACAGAGACAAGCACATAGTAAGCATCAATTTATATTAAGAATAGTGATAGTAACCACTATGTTATATCCCCTAGATTTACTAAGATTAGAAAAAATAAAATCAGTTTACCTTAGCATCGAGAAATAGACAATTTCAAATACAGTTGGTTAGAGTATGTCACACTTTTTTGGAAAATGATTACTCAACATTTTTCAATGATATAAAATCAGCAAATCTCAGCCATTCATTCCAATTCTTTCTTCTCTATGTATTTCAGTTTAGGAAGTTTCTTTTATGTATACATTTTTATTGAAGTAGAGTTATTTTACAATATTATATAATTTTCAGGTATACAGCATAGTGATTCAATATTTTTATAGATTTCATTCTAAGTTATTATAGAACAATGGCTATATTTCTCTGTGCTGTACAATACATCCTTGTTGCTTATTTATTTTATATATAGTAATTTGTATTTCTTAAGCCCATATGCCTAACTTTCCCCTCCCTGCTTCCTTCTTCCCACTGGTAACCATTAGTTTGTTCTCTATATCTGTGAGTCTGTTTCTGTTTGTTATATACATTCTTTGTTTTATTTTTTACATTCTACATATAAGTGATAGAATATAGCAGTTGTCTGTTTTGTCTGACTTATTTCACTAAGGATAATACTCTCTAGATCCATCCACTTTTTTACAAATGTCAGAATGTTATCCTTGTTATGTTGAGTAATATTCCATTATATAGATATAGATGTAGATATATAGATATAGATATAGATACTTCTTTATCCGCTCATCTGTCAATGGACACAGGTTGCTTCCATATCTTGGCTATTGAAAATAATGCTGTTATGAATATTGAGGTACATGTATGTTTTTGAATTAGTGTTTTTTTTTTTCTTTGGATATATATCCAGAAGTGGAATTGCTGGATCATATGGTAGTTCAAATTTTTAGTTTTTGAGGAACTTCTATACTGTTTTCCATAGTGGCTGCACCAATTTACATTCCCAGCAACAGTATAAGAGGGTTCACTTTTCTCCACATTCTCGCCAACATGTGTCATTTGTAGATTTTTGGTGATAGCCATTCTGACAGGTGTGAGGTGATATCTCATTGTGATTTTGACTTGCATTTATCTAATGAATAGCAACGTTGAGCATCTTTTCATGTTCCTGCTGGCCATCTGTATGTCTTCTTTTGAAAAATGCCTATTCAGATCTTCCAACCATTTTTTAATCAAAGTTTTTTTTTTGATGTTGAATTGTATGAGCTATTTATATACTTGGGATATTAACTCATCATCCGTTATCATTTTAAAATATTTTTCTCCAATTCAGTAGGTTGTCTTTTCTTTTGCTAATAGTTTTCTTTGCCATGCAAAAAGCTTTTAAGTTTAATTAGGTCCCATTTGTTTTTATTTATTTGTTTTTGCTTTTATTTTTTGCCTTGAGACAGATGCATAAAAAAAATATCACTATGATTTATGTCAGAGTGTTCCACCTATATACTCTTCCGGAGTTTAATGGTTTCAGGTTCTACATTTAGGTCTTTAATCCATTTTGAATTTATTTTTGTATATGGTTTGAGGAAATGTCCTAATATCATTGTTTTATGTGTAGCTGTCCTGTTTTCCCAACACGACTTATTGAAGAGACTGTCTTCTCTCCATTTTATAGTCTTGCCTACTTCATTGTAGAGTAATTGACCATAGGTGTATGTATTCATTTCAGGGCTCTCTATTCTATTCCATTGATCTATGTGTCTGTTTTTGTGTCAGTACAATACTGTTTTGTTGGAGCTTTGTAGGATAGGCTGAAGTCAAGGTGGTATGGCACCTCCAGCTTTGTTCTTCTATTCTCAAGATTGGTTTGGCAATTCAGGATCTTTTGAGGTTCCATATACATTTTAGGATAATTTGTTCTAGTTCTGTGAAAAATGTCATGGATATTTTGATTGGGTTGCAGTAAGTCTGTAGATTGTTTTGGGTAGCCTGGACATTTTAACAATATTAACTCTTCCATTCCAAGAACACAGGATATCTTTCCATTTTTTGTATCATTTTCAAATTCCTTCATCAATAGTTTATAATTTTCAGGGTATAGGTTTTTCACCTCCTTAACTAATTTTATTCCTACTTTATTCTTTTTGTTAGAGTTTTAAATGGGATTATTTTCTTGTTTTCTCCTTCAGATAGTTCATTTTTACTGTATAGACAACCAATAGGTTTATGCATATTAATCTTGTAGCCTGCAACTTTAATGAATTCTTTTAATATCTTTTATTTTTTTTTTGGTGGAGACTTTAGAGTTTTCTATATATAGTATCATGTCATCTGCAAATAGTGACAGTTTTCCTTCTTCCCTCCTGATTTGAATACTTTTCATTTCTTTTTCTTCTCTGATTACTGTGTCTTAGAATATTGATATATTCTCACTCACTGATTCGTTCTTTATCATGTCTATTCTACTTATGACTGAATAATATTCTTAATTTCTGTTAGTGTTTTTTTTTTAACATCTTTATTGGAGTATAATTGCTTTAAAATGTTGTGTTAGTTTCTGCTGTATAACAAACTGATCCAGCTATACATATACATATATCCCCATATCTTCTCCCTCTTGCATCTCCCTCCCACCCTCCCTATCCCACCCCTCTAGGTGGTCACAAACCACTGAGCTGATCTCCCTGTGCTATGCGGCTGCTTCCCATTAGCTATCTATTTTACGTTTGGTAGTATATATATGTCCATGCCACTCTCTCACTTTGTCACAGCTTACCCTTCCCCCTCCCCATATCCTCAAGCCCATTCTCTAGTAAGTCTGTGTGTTTATTCCTATCTTACCCCTAGGTTCTTCATGACCTGTTCTTTTTCCCCCCCTTAGATTCCATATATATGTGTTAGAATACAGTATTTGTTTTTCTCTTTCTGACTTACTTCACTCTGTATGACAGACTCTAGGTCCATCCACCTCGCTACAAATATCTCAATTACGTTTCATTTTATGGCTGAGTAATATTTCATTGTATATACTGTGCCACATCTTCTTTATCCATTCATCCAATAAGGACACTTAGGTTGCTTCCATGTCCTGTCTCTTATAAATAGAGCTGCAATGAACATTTTGGTACATGACATTTTTTGAATTATGGTTTTCTCAGGGTATATGCGTAGTAGTGGGATTGCTGGGTTGTATGGTAGTTCTATTTTTACTTTTTAAGGAACCCCACACTGTTCTCCACAGTGGCTGTATCAATTTACACTCCCACCAACAGTGAGCTGATACCTCAAAGTAGTTTTGATTTAGATTTCTCTAATGATCAATGATGTTGAGCATTCTTTCATGTGTTTGTTGGCAGTCTGTATATCTTCTTCAGAGAAATGTCTATTTAGGTCTTCTGTCCATTTTTGGATTGGGTTTTTTTTTTTTTTGTTATTGAGCTACATGAGCTGCTTGTAAATCTTGGAGATTAATCCTTTGTCAGTTGCTTACTCTGAAAATATTTTCTCCCATTCTGAGGGTTGTCTTTTCGTCTTGTTTATGGTTTCCTTTGCTGTGAAAAAGCTTTTAAGTTTTATTAGGTCCCATTTGTTGATTCTTGTTTTTATTTCCATTTCTCTAGGAGGTGGGTCAAAAAGGAACTTGCTCTGATTTATGTCATAGAGTGTTCTGACTATGTTTTCCTCTAAGAGTTTGATAGTTTCTGGCCTTATATTTAGGTCTTTAATCCATTTTGAGCTTATTTTTGTGGATAATGCTAGGGAGTGTTCTAATCTCATAATTTTACATGTACCTGTCCAGATTTCCCAGCACCACTCACTGAAGAGGCTGTCTTTCCTCCACTATATATTCTTGCCTCCTTTATCAAAGATAATGTGATCATATGTGTGTGCGCTTATCTCTGGGCTTTCTATCCTGTTCCATTGATCTATCTTTCTGTTTTTGTGCCACTACCATACTGTCTTGATTACTGTAGCTTTGTAGTATAGTCTGAAGTCAGGGAGCCTGATTCCTCCAGATCCATTTTTCATTCTCAAGATTGCTTGGGCTATTCAGGGTCTTTTGAGTTTCCACACAAATTCTGAAATTTTTTGTTCTAGGTCTGTGAAAAATGTCAGTGGTAGTTTGATAGGGATTGCATTGAATCTGTAGATTGCTTTGAGTAGTAGAGTCATTTTCACAATATTGATTCTTCCAATCCAAGAACATGGTGTATCTCTCCATCTATTTGTATCATTTTTAATTTCTTTCATCAGTGTCTCATAATTTTCTGCATACAGGTCTTTTGTCTCCTTAGGTAGGTTTATTCCTAGATATTTTATTCTTTCAGTTGCAAAGGTAAATGAGAGTGTTTTTTTGATTTCACTTTCATATTTTTCATCATTAATGTATAGGAATGCCAGAGATTTCTGTGCATTAATTTTGTATCCTGCTATTTTACCAAATTCATTGATTAGCTCTAGTAGTTTTCTGGTAGCATCTTTAGGATTCTCTATGTAGAGTATCATGTCATCTGCAAACAGTGACAGCTTTACCTCTTCTTTCCCATTCCTTTTATTTCTTTTTCTTCTCTGATTGCTCTGGCTAAAACTTCCAAAACTATGTTGAATAAGAGTGGTGAGAGTGGGGAACCTTGTCTTGTTCCTGATCTTAGTGGAAATGCTTTCTGTTTTTCACCATTGAAGACAATTTTGTCAGTGGGTTTGTCATATATGGCCTTTATTATGTTGAGGAGATTTCGCTCTATGCCTACTTTCAGCAGGTTTTTTTTTATCATAAATGAGTGTTGAATTTTGTCGAAAGCTTTCTCTGCATCTATTGACATGATCATATGGTTTTTCTCCCTCAATTTTTTAATATGGTGTATCACGTTGATTGATTTGCATATATTGAAGAATCTTTGCATTCCTGAAATAAACCCCACTTGATCATGGTGTATGATCCTTTTAATGTGCTGTTGGAATCTGTTTGCTAGTATTTTGTTGAGGATATTTTACATCTATGTTCATCAGTGATATTGGCCTATAGTTTTCTTTCTTTATGACATCTTTGTCGGGTTTTGCTGTTAGGGTGATGGTGGCTTTGTAGAATGAGTTTGGGAGTGCTCCTCCCCCTGCTATATTTTTGGAAGAGTTTGAAAAGGATAGGTGTTAGCTCTTCCCTAAATGTTTGATAGAATTCACCTGTGAAGGCATCTGGTCTTGGGTTTTTGGTTTTTGGAAGATTTTTAATCACAGTTTCAATTTCCATGCTTGTGATTGGTCTGTTCATATTTTCTATTTCTTCCTGGTTCACTCTTGGCAGTTTGTGCATTTCTAAGAATTTGTCCATTTCTTCCAGATTGTCCATTTTATTGGCATAGAGTTGCTTGTAGTAATCTCTCATGATCCTTTGTATTTCTGCAGTGTAAGCTGTTACTTCTCATTTTTAACTTCTAATTCTATTGATTTGAGTCTTCTCCCTTTTTTTCTTGATGAGTCTGGCTAATGGTTTATCAATTTGGTTTATCTTCTCAAAGAACCAGCTTTGAATTTTATTGACCTTTGCTATCATTTCCTTCATTTCTTTTTCATTTGTTTCTGATCTGATCTTTATGATTTCTTTCCTTCTGCTAACTTTGGAGTATTTTTTTTTCTTCTTTCTCTAATTGATTTAGGTGCAAGGTTAGGTTGTTTATTTGAGAGGTGTCCTGTTTCCTAAGGTAGGATTGTATTGCTATAATCTTCCCTGTTAGAACTGCTTTTGCTGCATCCCATAGGTTTTGGGTCATTGTGTCTCCATTGTCATTTGTTTCTAGGTATTTTTTGATTTCCTCTTTGATTTCTTCAGTGATCACTTGGTTATTAAGTAGTATATTGTTTAACCTCAATGTGTTTGTACTTTTTACAGACATTTTTCTGTAATTGATATCTAGTCTCATAGTGTTGTGGTCAGAAAAGTTACTTGATACAATTTCAATTTTCTTAAATTTACCAAGGCTTGATTTGTGACCCAAGATATGATATATCCTGGACAATGTTCCATGAGCACTTGAGAAAAATGTGTATTCTGTTGTTTTTGGAAGAAATGTCCTATAAATATCAATTAAGTCCATCTTGTTTAATGTATCATTTAAAGCTTGTGTTTTCTTATTTATTTTCATTTTGGATTATCTGTCCATTGGTGAAAGTGGGGTGATAAAGTCCCCTACTATGAATGTGTTACTGTCAATCTACACTTTTATGGCTTTAGTATTTGCCTTTTGTATTGTGGTTTGCCTATGTTGGGTGCATAAATATTTACAATTTTTATATCTTTTTCTTGGATCGATCCCTTGATCATTATGTTGTGTCCTTCTGTGTCTTTTGTAATAGTCTTTATTTTAAAGTCTATTTTTTATGATATGAGAATTGCTAATCAAGCTTTCTTTTGATTTCCATTTGCATGGAATATCTTTTTCCATCCCCTCACTTTCAGTCTGTATGTGTCCCTAGGTCTGAAGTGGGTCTCTTGTAGACAGCATATATATTGGTCCTGTTTTTGTAATCATTCAGCCAGTCTGTGTCTTTTAGTGGGAGCATTTAATCCATTTACATTTAAGGTAATTATCAATATGTATGTTTCTATTCCCATTTTCTTAATTGCTTTGGTTTTGTTATTGTAGGTCTTTTCCTTCTCTTGTGTTTCTTGCCTAGAGAAGATCCTTTAGCATTTGTTGTAAAGCTGGTTTGGTGGTGCTGAACTCTTTCAACTTTTGCTTGTCTGCGAAGATTTTATTTTCTCCAACAAATCTGAATGAGCTCCTTGCTGGGTAGAGTAATTTGGTTGTAGGTTTTCTCCTTCATCGCTTTAAATATGTCCTGCCACTCCCTTCTGGCTTTCAGAGTTTCTGCTGAAAGATCAGCTGTTAACCTTATGGGGGTTCCCTTGTGTGTTATTTGTTGTTTTTCCTTTGCTGCTTTTAATATATTTTCTTTGTATTTAATTTTTAATAGTTTGATTAATATATGTCTTGGCGTGTTTCTCCTTGTATTTATCCTGTATGGGACTCTCTGTGCTTCCTGGACTTGATTAACTATTTCCTTTCCCATATTAGGGAAGTTTTCATCTATAATCTCTTCACATATTTTCTCAGTCCCTTTCTTTTTCTCTTCTTCTTCTGGGACCCCTATAATTTGAATATTGGTGCATTTCATGCTGTCCCAGAAGTCTGTGAGACTGTCCTCAGTTGTTTTCATTCTTTTTCTTTATCCTGCTCTGCAGTAGTTATTTCCACTATTTTTTCTTCCAGGTCACTTATCCGTTCTTCTGTCTCAGTTATTCTGCTATTGATTCCTTCTAGAGCATTTTTAATTTCATTTATTGTGTTGTTCATCATT